>NC_138232.1:24187915-24912915 GCF_964197995.2 Scardinius erythrophthalmus | reverse complement strand
TTCAACATCATGTATCCTTACATTTGCAATCCTGCGACTGCACGTGACTTTTTCTTCTGTCAGCTGTGTTTGGTTGGCGAAGTGAGGAATTATCAAGTTGACTTGTCTTTCATACAATAAGTCTCTTATCAAAAAACCCCTATCCACCATCACTTCATCACCCGGTTTGAGATTTTCAAGAATGCCAGAGTCACATGTGATAAATTTGTCGCTACAGCGGCCCCCATATGCTGCTGATATGAACATTACTAGACCACAAGGTGCAATAGCCACTAAGTATTTGATAGTGTTGCATGCATAATAGTGGCTGTACGATTCAGACCTTGAGTCAAGGTTCCTTGGTTTTTGGATTTCACTTTCACTGCAGTCTAAGATACAGGTAACATTATGATAATGTTGCTTAAACGCCTCTGGTGTTGTGGCCCTTATTGTTTCTTTGGGGAGCCATGGTATCCGGTCCTTCAAGACTACAGCCATGGTGTCAATCCAAAAAGAAATGATCCTGCTCACTTGCCTCACTGATATACAAAATCGAATGGCTAGGTCTTCTATCAAAAGGTTTAATTTCAGCTTCATTAGTGTGAGCAAGATCTGCTGTTCAACTTCAGTCTGGTATGCCTCATTCGCATGGGGACGCAGAACAGCTATAAGGGTATGAAATGTGTGGAGTGGGAGCCCGGTGTACAGATTTGAGTCAGTCGTTCATCAGAGTAAGAGGCTTGACTGTATCACACTGTGTTGACTGGTTTACATAAGTTACACTGTGTCTCTTGATATAACAATGCTCCTCGAAGATGTGAACTTCCCATTGTGTACCAACAGAGGCAGAGTTTATAGATGTACAGGCGTGGTCATCAACATTTAATTGCATGGGGGTGGGGACCGATGCAAGACTCTCTTCTCCAGGCCTCCCTTCATCATTTTCAGTGTGCTGTTGGTAAACACCAGCTCCTTTAAACAGACAAACCATTTTAATCTATGATTAGCTGGGTCATCATGTTATATTTCAAGTGATTTTTTTGAAAATTTGATACAATAAAAAAAGTTAATCAATAAAATAATATATTTTAGAATATAATCATGCAGAATTTTAGTTTAGCACTAATACACTTTTAAATGCATGTATGAAGGACCAAATGCTGAGTTTTTCCCACATTCTGTAATGAGCTTATACACAATCACTGATAGGTATTATTTTTGTCAAACATTGCTATTTAAGCTGTGATAAGATTTAAGATCTCTTATTGCTGCAGCTGCTCTTTGACTAAAAACATCATATACCTAAACTGCACTGTATTGACACTTAAAGGGTTAGTTCACCCAAAAATGAAAATTATGTCAGTAATTACTCACCCTCATGTTGTTCCAACCGCGTAAGACCTTCGTTCATCTTCGGAACACAAATTAAGATATTTTTGATGAAATCTGAGCCATGTCTCACTCCTCCATAGGCTGCTATGTGACCGAAATTTGCTGGCCCAGAAAAGTTATTAAAGAGATTGTTAATATAGTCCAAGTGACTCTAGTGGCTCAATCTTAAGTATATCAAGCGACGACCCCTTCAAGGGCTCACGCTGTCAGGACAATGAAAATATCAGAACAGAAACTCTCAGTAGCGGTGTTCAGTTCGAACCGGAGTCGAACAATGATGCCTAAAGAGCCAGAGAATATATGCTGGAGATAGAACAGGTGTAGTTTAGTTTAACCCTCAGAGGTCGGAGATCACGCCGGCGTGATCTGCTCGCCTTTTTCCTTATGAGTTGAATTGAGACCCGAAATACTCTTTTGACTTTGATTTTACAAAACAAGTTTCATACATCAATCGATTCTGTTAAATGTGTATTATTTTTGTGTATACTCACAAATAAAAACAAAGTGTTGTGCTTTTTGCCAAATAAAGAAAAATAAACACGAGGCGAGTTCTGCCTTCTCTCTGTCAGTGTAGTCCATTCTGAAACGCGTCCGAAAATGAACAATAACTCAGCGAATACTCAGTCAAACAGGCATACAGTCACACAGGCATGAAGCTTGAATTCTCTTCTTTTTAATGAAGTAATTTATATAAAAAACAAATATTCTCATCTTGTGAAATCTGTATTAAAAGAGAGCGATTCCAGTCGAGCTAATTACATCTGATTCAGATGTAATGTGACTCCGCCCACGGAGAGCGTGCGCTATTCAAACGCAAATGGCTGAGGCAATCCGCGCAAACCTGTGAACGCCCCCATATCAGCGCGAGAAAACACAAGTTTATTCAGATCATTACTTGATTACACCGTCTTGCAGCTGTGAGGAATAATAATGGAAAATGTCCCCCAGAAGTGCGGGTATATCGAGGAGCGAGCTGAGGAATACTAGTAAGTTTTTTCCTTCTCACGTGAATTTCTTCACGTGGGTTTCTGTTTGTGAATGAATGAACGGCAGAGATGCGCGCTGTTTACCACAGCTGGCAAAGACAGTTTAAATTTAGATCGCGTGTGTGAATGAATGATGATGTTTCAGCAAACTGTATTGCTATACTGAGATGAGTAAAAATCGACTGAAATATGCTGAAATAAAATGTAGGCTATTTGTATAAGCAACGTATTAAACTGCAAATTAACAATATGCCCTAATATTTCATGAAAACAACGTTACAGTCAGGCGAAATATGAAAGTAATGAATACATAGATAAAATGTAGGCCTAAAATAATTTTTTTTTAACAAAGAAAGAGTACACTTGAAATATTGTTGAAATTGTAATATTGTTGTAATTGTAACCTTTTTAATAAAATGGCAAAACATATTTACAAGATAGATGTAAGCAAAATCTTAAATGGTCAATATAAGTCTTCTAAATATATCTTGCATTGTGGCTCAGTGTCACACCTGAATGAATGGCTAATTATGCAGAGTCATTATGCAGAGTGGGTGTTCTAAGTTGTAAACCACTCCTCGTTCACGCCCACTCGCATATTGGCTTTCCAAGCAAAACCTGTTTTACATCAATTTAAATCAATGTATTGTTTTATGTGAACGATAAAGCAAGACTATTTTCACATAATTTTGAAGAAAAAACACTAGGCGAGGACATCCATTATTCAAAAGTCTTATTGACACATATTTACTATGTGTTTTATGGCCTTATTTCAGAAATTGTATTTTTTATTTTTTTCAATATCCATGCATAAACATTATTCTCTCAAAAATGAAAACATGTACATACACGTGGCTCACATATTATGGTAGCCCTGTTTGTGCTTTATAGAGTGAATTTACACCTTTGCCATTAATGTGTTTATAAGCAACTGAAAAAAGCACAAATGTCAGGGCATGTCAGAACATCCCAAGGGCCCCAAAAACAGCCCAGACCCCAGAGGGTTAATTACAGTTATAACATTTGTTATATGAACACAACAGTTGGTACAGATCCATCCTCGAGTAACAACTTTTTAGCAAAGGCTGCTTTGACACTCGTTCACAAAGCAGTCTGGTGTAAAATGATTTGCGCAAACATAAACGCATTTAGGTAGATTGGGGGGCACATTCCCTTCAAAAACAAAAGTAATCCACTGCGTCTTCAGCAGCTGAGATGTCAGGAGTAAATGATGAATGCTATGTTCATTCTTACATCCAACAACAAAACACCTCAATCGCTTTGGAGACATTCTTGTCTACAGTGCCGAGTCCGGCATCAAAACAATGGCGGGCTGTGTACAGCTCACTCAGGGCGGGTCTATGCTAAAACGGCAGTGTTAGTCAACAGTTGTGGGAGGAGCTTTTGCAAAAGGACGCCACATTGCCCAGAATCTGAAAACGGCTTATTCTGAGACACTGCTAATGATTTATGGGGATTTAATAAATAGCCCTGGGTGGATTATCATTAACGGTGGTTGTGTACACATACTGCCAACACACATTTATGTTCAAACATCATGTAAAAGTGAATTTTGCATAATAGGTGCCCTTTAAGCTATGTGTTGCTTATTTTGTGTAATGCACTTTGTAGGGCCCTATGAAATCCGTTTTGTTTTTTCTCAAATTCAGGTTTTTTTTTTTTTTTAAATTCCGTTTTTTTGGATTATTTTTAGCCCTTTCGGATTTTTCGGATTTTTCTTGTTTTCTTTTCACTTCTAAGCAGTATTGACCTTGAAAAATTTACTTACACAAACTCACAATTCAGCTTTTTTATTTAAACTGTTAATATATTCAGCAAAGTACATTCAAAATTCTTCAAAACTCAGCCAAACCTTCAACAAATCTCTGGCCAAAAATAACAGTTACAAGGTAGGATTGATGAGTATTAAATTAAAGATTAAATTAGCTTTTAAATCATTTTTCACAAAGAATGTTTTATAAAAAGATAAACCTCACATATTTAAGCCTTTAAATAATTTTTATATAAAGAATGAGTCAAAAAAGATAAACATTTACAATGATACTGACATTTACAAATACAATGCATATTAGCTTATCTTTTATTATTAATAGTAAAATTCGGTCCGATTTTCCCGTGGCATCTGTCGTTGCTATGCAACCATGCACTGCGCTCTCCACAACGACAAAGAAGTTTTAGTAGCTAATAGATTTCCACCACCGAAAAACGCTTGCTGTAGCTTTGCTACAAGATTTATTTATGGAGAAGAGAAAAACACCCGTAGTGTTTGTGGTGTACCCTGAAGAATCCAAATTTAAGAATATGTTTAAGATCTGCTGATCTTACTTCCTTACATAACAACACATGAAAAACTAAGGTGAATTACACTGTATTGGGCATTCAAGGTGACAGCTGTCTAAACATTGTAATAGTCAGGGGTCTTGTTAGTCTTTTATCGTCCAACTAAGAGTTGGACTGTGTGTGAATGTTACCTAGTCTAAGGTCTCGTGACCATTTGTTGTTTATACCATCTTTGATCTTCCAACTAAGAGCTGAACTGTGTGTGACTGTTACATAGTCTTAGTTCTCGGGACCATTTGTGTTTATAACATTTGGGGAAGTCAGTCGGGGGCAATTGCCTCTATTGTCTTTAGATGATTAGATTTAGTGGTTACCTCTAAGGCTGTGTGTATGTTTAGCACCTTTAAGGACAGCCCACTGAAAGGCCTATAAAGAAACCATGTAAAGTATGTTAGTTAGAATGATTTGGGAAGAACTGCAGCCGCGTACAGCGAAGTCCTCAATAAAGAATAACTTTGTTTGAACGTGATCCCCAACGTCTCCTGGTCTCTTGCTTCGACGAAGAAAAAGTTTTCAACAACCCCCATCCTTTATGTTGACTGAGCTTTCAATGTTGTTACGGAAAGGGTGAAGTTGATATGTTGGTTCTTGTCTCATGAACTGTGGTGCGCTTGCGGCATTCTGAAAAGTTGAGGTGTTTTCATCTCGCTGCGCCTGGAAAAAATGAACGCGTCGCTTCAATTATGAGCGCGCTTGCTGCGCGCAGGGCTGTTTGAAGGAATTTGGGGGCCCCAAGCAAAGTGGACATGGAGGCCCCTCCAACCCTGCCCTCGC
The DNA here is from genome assembly GCF_964197995.2 of Scardinius erythrophthalmus. Lineage (NCBI taxonomy): Eukaryota > Metazoa > Chordata > Actinopteri > Cypriniformes > Leuciscidae > Scardinius > Scardinius erythrophthalmus. The sequence continues at coordinate 24,907,423 of NC_138232.1, read as the reverse complement.
CCCGCACGCACGCAAAGCCTACAGGAACCACAGCATAGCCATATAGTTCACCCACACTTTATATAAATAAAAAATGTTTACAGTGCAAATACTGCTGTTGCATATATGTGCATAAAATTTGAACTTTGGTAACTTATAAAAATAATGTCATATTTGCATAAACTGTCACTACCGTATATCCCAACACTATCACATTAAGATAAGCTATGAAAAAATCATGTTCCTCTGCCTCTTCTGGTTAAATAATGTTTATAGATGGGTTACAAAGTATTTATTAAGTAAAAAGACTGTTTGCTAACAGTTAAATGACAATGAACTAAAGATTAAATAACTAACAATTTACCATCTATTAATGATGGTTATTATAAAGTGTTACCGAAAAGATATGTTAGCATTTCCATATTTTGATAATAGAAGGGAAGGGATGCAGCTGCTTTCACAACTACCAATGCTTAAAAACATCCCAAGCTAATGTTTGATGCACGGAATTTATTGTGTGGTTTTCCTAACCCCCATTTGGGAAATAGATTATCACGATGGAATAGCAATGTCATGTCATTAAATACGATAAACAGTGATTCTGGAACAGATCTGCGTCTTCCTTATCCCGTTAAAAAAAACATATTATAGTATGTAACCATATTCCGTCCGTTGGAAAAAAAGTTGCTCTAACTGTTCGTTAGAAGCAGCATTTGCCGTCAGGCAGGTAACGTTAGCTAACATAAATGTATTTTTGCTAGCCTGCTGCAAAATTACACCATTTGTACAAGACAAGTAGAGCTATTTTATCCAGTGTAATTTATCACTTACCACTATCTTGTTTTACCTTTCTCTTATTTCTTTTCTTTCTTTTCTGGCTTCCTGAAGCATAATTCCGCTTCATGATGACTGCCGAGGAGGTTTTGTATTTTGCCGGCAGCAGAGATCATGTGGTTGGCTGGCTGCTGTCAGCGACTACTGAGGGGGGCCCCCTTGAGGGGGATCCCGATAACAGTGTCATTGCACTTTACTGCATTGACTATCAAAGGGGCGCTCACACAGTTTGTCGTTGCATTTTATTCTTAACTAGTCGTTGTCTTGGGGCCCCAGGCCAGCTCGGGGCCCCAAGCAATTCCTTGGTTTGCTTGCCTTGTCGCGACGGGCCTGGCCGCACGCCTACATTTGAAATAACGAACTAGAGTGCGCAAAAGACACGACATGTGAACGGCCCCTTGACGAGCTAGTTACCTCAAATCAGGCCACGGAGACCCCTGCCATAGACAGTAAATATATGCAGCAAGAAACACTAGTGGTTCACGCTTGCGCGCATACTGAAAAGAGCGCTGTTTGCATCCCTGTATATTAACTGTATTGACAGATGTCTCTCTATATGGCTCTGGGTTTGGGTAGAGACCTTTCTACGTTTGTTGTTTTAAACTGAAAAAATGAGAAGGAAGTAAAAAAAATTGTTTATTTAATATGTCAACAAAATATATGCAAATTCCGTGCGTATAAGAGAATTCTGTTTTCATGTGTAAATTCCGTGATTCTGTCCGCGTTTTCCGCATCACGGAAATCATAGGGCCCTAACTTTGAGAATCTGCTTTTAAAGGCGCTTTTTAAAATAAAGATTATTAGGGGCCAAGCACCGAAGGTGCGTAGGCACCTATTGTATCTGTTCCCGTTCTTATTATTATTATTCTTCCGTTTCTTCCGACTGGGTGTCTATGGCAGCCCATAGAACCGATTGCGGGAAAGTTGTTTTGGATTGACATTCTGATAGAGGACTCTCCCAACATTAAATACACCAATTTTGTTGTTTCTAAGTCATTCCCTCTAGCGCCACCACCTGTCCAAAGTTTCACTTTTATTTTGCTAATAACTTTTGAACCGTGAGGTCAATCAACAAAATTCTTTTTTCCTCTGATTCCTGAGCTCATGCCGATTCGATTGCACCCTATGACTTCATTTTCCGTCATAACAATATGGCCGCCATTTTTAATTTTTCGTAAAACCTACTTTTTCGAACTCGTCCTAGACGGTTTGTCCGATTCGCACGAAAATTGAACCAGATCATCTTCAGGCAGTGCTGACAAAAAGTTATGGAATTCAAATTGATTCGTTAAACCGTTTTCGAAAAACGCTCGAACTAATTTTACGTAGCGCCTGCAAAAACAGTCGTAGGGCTCTATCTCCGCAACGGTTTATCGTATTCAGACCAAACTTGGTACATGTCATCACAGGTATGACCTGAGGCTACATGCTGTGTTTCGGCGCAGCGCCACCTACTGGTCCGGAGATATGGAAAATGGCTATTTTTGCTTATAGGTTTTGAACAGTTTGTCCAAAAATCATAAAATTGGTCTCGTTAGATTCAGGGCAACATGCCGATTCGACTGATATCCAATTTGACCATATCGGCCATTTTGACTGTCAGCCATTTTGAATTTTGTGCTAAAATGCTGTATTTTATGAACGCATGAACGAATTGTTACGAAACTTGGTATTGGTCATCATCACGATGTCCTGAAGGAACCTGAGAACTTTCGAAACAGCGCCACCTAGTGGTGAATTTTTTTTCCCAAATGCTTATAACTTTGGGTGTGGTCGACTTATTTTCACGAGATCATCTCATTACAGTCCTGAATCGTTGCCGAGTCCCACGATACCAAACATGCTAGGTTTCGCCTTACGGTTTGTGTAGCGTTGTGATTTAGCGCTTAAAAAACATTTGGCTATATCTTCGAAACCGATAGTCCGATCAAGACGAAACCACCGTCAGAAGTTTGGAAACATAGGTCGATAGCTATACGCCAATGCCCAAATGCAAAAATATTGATGTTTAGGGGTAGTAAATTCCAATCAAAGTCATGTGTCAGTCATTTTTTACGTGTTTTTTCATATAAATGTCTATAACTCCGAAGCGAATTGAGATATCTTCACCAAAATTGACACACATATGTATGGGCTCACTCTGAGGACACATAAAAAAAATGGTGTGACTGAGCCTCTTGGTGGCGCTATAACAGAACAAAACATGAAATTCCCATTGACTTCAATACAGTTTTGTGAAATAAAATGCTATACTAAACAAATGCATTGGTGTAATATTACGAAACTCAGAATGTGCCATCAGCTCCATCCCTTGAAGGTACCCAAAAGATTTCGAGACAGCGCCACCTAGTGGTCAAAAGTTATAACAAAATTTCCAAAAAGGCTAATAACTTTTGAATAAATCTGGCTATTGAAATGCCACTGGTCTTAATAGATTCCCTGGGTCAAGCCGAGAACATAGATACCAAGTTTTCCTTATTTGGCCAAACTTCCTGTCCGCCATCTTGATTTTCATTCAAAACCTACTTTTTCGAACTCCTCCTAGACCGTTTGTCCGATTTTCACCAAAATCGAATCGTATCATCTCCAGACTGTGCCGACTAAACGTTATGGATTTCGTGTCGATAGACGAAACTGTTTTCGTATAGCGCAGCAGCAAAGTTGAGGCATGATGCCAAAAGCACTATTCAGGCTTTATCTCTGAAATCCCTTGAAATATTGACACCAAACTTTGTATATGTCATTGTCACTTCACTCTGACCACATCACATCAGTTTTGTAACTGCTCCACCTATTGGTCGAAAGTGATAATCCATTAAATCATATTTTAAATGACTTTTTATATGATTTTTCAGCCATTTCGCCTAAAATCCTCTTTAAATGTATTTAATTGCTCATTGTTCCAGTTGGTCTGACACCTTCAGCCATGTTGGCATATCCTGTCATCTGCTTGCGCTTGGCCCCGATAATTGCTGCTTGCAGCTATATTTATTATTATTATTATTAGGGGCCAAGCACCGAAGGTGCGGAGGCACCTATTGTTTTCGTTCCCGTTCTTATTATTAGGGGCCAAGCACCGAAGGTGCGGAGGCACCTATTGTATCTGTTCCCGTTCTTATTATTATTATTCTTCCTTCTTCCAACTGGGAGTCTATGGCAGCCCATAGAACCGAATGCGGGAAAGTTGTTTTGGTTTGACATTCTGATAGAGGACAGTCCCAACATTAAATACACCAATTTTGGTGTGTCTAAGTCATTCCCTCTAGCGCCACCACCTGTCCAAAGTTTCACTTTTATTTTGCTAATAACTTTTGAACCGTAAGGCCAATCAACAAAATTCTTTTTCTCTCTGATTCCTGAGCTCATGCCAATTCGATTGCACCCTATGACGTCATTTCCGTCATAACAATATGGCCGCCATTTTGAATTTATCTGAAAAGCTACTTTTTCGAACTCGTCCTAGACGGTTTGTCCGATTTGCACGAAAATTAAACCAGATCATCTACAGACCATGCTGACAAAAAGTTATGGAATTCAAGTTGATTCGCTTAACAGTTTTCGATAAACCCACGAATAAATTTTACGTAGCGCTTGCGAAAACAGATGTAAAGCCGTATCTCCGCAACGCTTTATCAGATTCAGACCAAAGTTGGTACATGTCATCACAAGCATGACCTGAGGCTACATGCTGTGTTTCGGCGCAGCGCCACCTACTGGTCCGGAGATATGAAAAATGGCTATTTTTGCTTATAACTTCTGAACAGTTTGTCCAAAAATCATAAAATTGGTCTCGTTAGATTCAGGGTAACATGCCGAGTCCACTGATATCCAATATTACCATATCGGCCATTTTGGCTGTCGGCCATTTTGAATTTTGTGCTAAAATGCTGTATTTTAAGAACACATGAACGGATTGTTACGGAACTTGGTATGGGTCATCAGCCCGATGTCCTGAAGGAGCGTGAGAAGTTTCGAAACAGCGCCACCTAGTGGTGAATTTTTTTTTTCAAATGCTTATAACTTTGGGTGTGGTCAACTTATTTTCACGAAACTCATCTTTTTAGACTCCTGAATCATTGCCGAGTCCTATGATACCAAACATGCTAGGTTTCGCCTTACGGTTTGTGTAGCGTTGTGATTTAGCGCTTAAAAAACATTTGGCTATATCTTCGAAACCGCTAGTCCGATCGAGACGAAACCACCGTCAGAAGTTTGGAAACATAGGTCGATAGCTATACGCCAATGCCCAAATGCGAAAATATTGATGTTTAGGGGTAGTAAATTCCAAACAAAGTCATGTGTCAGTCATTTTTTACGTGTTTTTTCATATAAATGCCTATAACTCTGAAGCGAATTGAGATATTTTCACCAAAACTGACACACATATGTATGGGCTCACTCTGAGGACACGTAAAAAAAATTGTGGGACTGAGCCTCTTGGTGGCGCTATAATAGAACAAAACATGAAATTCCCATTGACTTCAATAGAGTTTTGTGAAATAAAATGCTATTTTCATTCAAAACCTACTTTTTCGAACTCCTCCTACACCGATTGTCCGATTTTCACCAAAATCGAATCATATCATCTCCAGACTGTGCCGACTGAAAGTTATGGATTTCGTGTCGATTGACGAAACCGTTTTCGTATAGCGCAGCAGCAAAGTTGAGGCATGATGCTAAAAGCATTATTCAGGCTTTATCTCTGCAATGCCTTGACATATTGACACCAAACTTTGTATGTGTCATTGTCACTTCACTCTGACCACATCACATCAGTTTTGTAACTGCGCCACCTATTGGTCGAAAGTGATAATCCATTAAATCATATTTTTAATTACTGTTTATATGATTTTTCAGGCATTTCGCCTAAAATCTTCTTTAAATGTCTTTAATTGCTAATTGTTGCAGTTGATCTGACACTTTCAGCAATGTTGGCATGTCTTGTCGTCTTATTCTGCTTGGCCCCGGTAATTGCTGCTTGCAGCTATATTTATTAGGGGCCAAGCACCGAAGGTGCGGAGGCACCTATTGTATCCGTTCGCGTTCTTATTAGGGGCCAAGCACCGAAGGTGCGGAGGCACCTATTGTATCTGTTCCGTTTCTTATTATTATTATTATTATTATTAGGGGCCAAGCACCGAAGGTGCGGAGGCACCTATTGTATCTGTTCCGTTTCTTATTATTATTATTATTATTATTATTATTATTATTATTCTTCCGCCATGGGAGTCTATGGCAGCCCATAGAACCGATTGCGGGAAAGTTGTTTTGGTTTGACATTCTGATAGAGGACCGTCTCAACATTAAATACACCAATTTTGGTGTTTCTAAGTCATTCCCTCTAGCGCCACCACCTGTCCAAAGTTTCACTTTTATTTTGCTAATAACTTTTGAACCGTAAGGCCAATTAGCGAAATTCTTTTTTCCTCTGATTCCTGAGCTCATGGCGATTCGATTGCACCCTATGACGTCATTTGCCGTCATAAAAATATGGCCGCCATCTTGAATTTTCAAAAAAAGCTACTTTTTCGAACTCGTCCTAGACGGTTTGTCCGATTTGCACGAAAATTGAACCAGATCATCTTCAGGTAGTGCTGACCAAAAGTTATGGAATTCAAATGGATTCGTCAAACCGTTTTCAATAAACGCACAAATACATTTTACGTAGCGCTAGCAAAAACAGTCGTAAGGCCGTATCTCCGCAACGGTTTATCGTATTCAGACCAAACTTGGTACTTGTACTCACAAGCATGACCTGAGGCTACATGCTGCGTTTCGGCGCAGCGCCACCTACTGGTCCGGAGATATGAAAAATGGCTATTTTTGCTTATAACTTCTGAACAGTTTGTCCAAAAATCATACAATTGGTCTCGTTAGATTCAGGGCAACATGCCGAGTCGACTGATATCCAATTTGACCATATCGGTCATTTTGGCTGTCGGCCATTTTGAATTTTGTGCTAAAATTCTGTATTTTATGAACGCATGAACGGATTGTTACGAAATGTGGTATGGGTCATCAGCACGATGCCCTGAATGAGCCTGAGAAGTTTCGAAACAGCGCCACCTAGTGGTGAATTTTTTTTTTCAAATGCTTATAACTTTGGGTGTGGTCGACTTATTTTCACGAAACTCATCTTTTTAGACTCCTGAATCGTTGCCGAGTCCTACGATACCAAACATGCTAGGTTTCGCCTTACGGTTTGTGTAGCGTTGTGATTTAGCGCTTAAAAAACATTTGGCTATATCTTTGAAACCGCTAGTCCGATCGAGACGAAACCACCGTCAGAAGTTTGGAAACATAGGTCGATAGCTATACGCCAATGCCCAAATGCGAAAATATTGATGTTTAGGGGTAGTAATATTCAATCAAAGTCATGTGTCAGTCATTTTTTTCGTGTTTTTTCATATAAATGTCTATAACTCCGAAGCAAATTGAGATTTTTGCACCAAAATCGACACATATATGTATGGGCTCACTCTGAGGACACATTAAAAAAATGGTGGGACTGAGCCTCTTGGTGGCGCTATAATAGAACAAAACATGAAATTCCCATTGACTTCAATGCAGTTTTGTGAAATAAAATGCTATACTAAACAAATGCATTGGTGTAATATTACGAAACTCAGAATGTGCCATCAGCACCATCCCCTGAAGGTACCCAAAATATTTAGAGACAGCGCCACCTAGTGGTCAAAAGTTATAACAACATTTCCAAAACTGCTAATAACTTTTGAATACATCGGCCTATGTAAATGCCACTGGTCTTAATAGATTCCTTGGGTCAAGCCGAGAACATAGATACCAAATTTTCCTTATTTGGTCAAACTTCTTGTCCGCCATCTTGATTTTCATTCAAAACCTACTTTTTCGAACTCCTCCTAGACCGTTTGTCCGATTTTCACCAAAATCGAATCGTATCATCTCCAGACCGTGCCGACTAAAAGTTATGGATTTCGTGTCGATAGACGAAACCGTTTTCGTATAGCGCAGCAGCAAAGTTGAGGCATGATGCTAATAGCATTAATTAAGGCTTTATCTCTGCAATGCCTTGACATATTGACACCAAACTTTGTATGTGTCATTGTAACTTCACTCTGACCACATCACATCAGTTTTGTAACTGCGCCACCTATTGGTCGAAAGTGATAATCCATCAAATCATATTTTTATTTATTGTTTCTATGATTTTTCAGGCATTTTGCCTAAAATCCTCTTTAAATGTCTTTAATTGCTCATTGTTGCAGTTGGTCTGACACTTTCAGACATGTCGGCATGTCTTGTCGTCTTATTCAGCTTGGCCCCGGTAATGGCTGCTTGCAGCTATATTTATTATTATTATTATTATTATTCTTCCGCCATGGGAGTCTATGGCAGCCCATAGAACCGATTGCGGGAAAGTTGTTTTGGTTTGACATTCTGATAGAGGACCGTCTCAACATTAAATACACCAATTTTGGTGTTTCTAAGTCATTCCCTCTAGCGCCACCACCTGTCCAAAGTTTCACTTTTATTTTGCTAATAACTTTTGAACCGTAAGGCCAATCAGCGAAATTCTTTTCTCCTCTGATTCCTGAGCTCATGGCGATTCGATAGCACCCTATGACGTCATTTGCCGTCATAAAAATATGGCCGCCATCTTGAATTTTCAAAAAAAGCTACTTTTTCGAACTCGTCCTAGACGGTTTGTCCGATTTGCACGAAAATTGAACCAGATCATCTTCAGGTAGTGCTGACAAAAAGTTATGGAATTCAAATGGATTCGTCAAACCGTTTTCAATAAACGCACAAATATATTTTACGTAGCGCTAGCAAAAACAGTCGTAAGGCCGTATCTCCGCAACGGTTTATCGTATTCAGACCAAACTTGGTACATGTACTCACAAGCATGACCTGAGGCTACATGCTGTGTTTCGGCGCAGCGCCACCTACTGGTCCGGAGATATGAAAAATGGCTATTTTTGCTTATTACTTCTGAACAGTTTGTCCAAAAATCATACAATTGGTCTCGTTAGATTCAGGGCAACATGCCGAGTCGACTGATATCCAATTTGACCATATCGGTCATTTTGGCTGTCGGCCATTTTGAATTTTGTGCTAAAATTCTGTATTTTATGAACGCATGAACGGATTGTTACGAAACGTGGTATGGGTCATCAGCACAATGCCCTGAATGAGCCTGAGAAGTTTCGAAACAGCGCCACCTAGTGGTGAATTTTTTTTTTCAAATGCTTATAACTTTGGGTGTGGTCGACTTATTTTCACGAAACTCATCTTTTTAGACTCCTGAATCGTTGCCGAGTCCTACGATACCAAACATGCTAGGTTTTGCCTTACGGTTTGTGTAGCGTTGTGATTTAGCGCTTAAAAAACATTTGGCTATATCTTCGAAACCGCTAGTCCGATCGAGACGAAACCACCGTCAGAAGTTTGGAAACATAGGTCGATAGCTATACGCCAATGCCCAAATGCGAAAATATTGATGTTTAGGGGTACTAATTTCCAATCAAAGTCATGTGTCAGTCATTTTTTTCGTGTTTTTTCATATAAATGTCTATAACTCCGAAGCGAATTGAGATATTTTCACCAAAATTGACACACATATGTATGGGCTCACTCTGAGGACACGTAAAAAAAATGGTGGGACTGAGCCTCTTGGTGGCGCTATAATTGAACAAAATATGAAATTCCCATTGACTTCAATACAGTTTTGTGAAATAAAATGCTATACTAAACAAATGCATTGGTGTAATATTACGAAACTCAGATTGTGTCATCAGCACCATCCCCTGAAGGCAACCAAAATATTTCAAGACAGCGCCACCTAGTGGTCAAAAGTTATAACAAAATTTCCAAAAAGGCTAATAACTTTTGAATAAATCTGGCTATTGAAATGCCACGGGTCTTAATAGATTCCTTGGGTCAAGCCGAGAACATAGATACCAAGTTTTCCTTATTTGGCCAAACTTCCTGTCCGCCATCTTGATTTTCATTCAAAACCTACTTTTTCGAACTCCTCCTAGACCGTTTGTCCGATTTTCACCAAAATCGAATCGTATCATCTCCAGATTGTGCCGACAAAAAGTTATGGATTTCGTGTTGATTGATGAAACCGTTTTCGTATAGCACAGCAGCAAAGTTGAGGCATGATGCCAAAATGACTATTCAGGCTTTATATCTGCAATGCCTCGACATATTGACACAAAACTTTGTATGTGTCACTGTCTCCTTACTCTGACCACACCACATCAATTTCGTAACAGCGCCACCTTTTGGTCAAAAGTGACAATCCATTAAATCATATTTTGAATCACTTTTTACATGATTTTTCAGCCATTTCGCCTAAAATCCTCTTTAAATGTCTTTAATTGCTCATTGTTGCAGTTGGTCTGACACTTTCAGACATGTTGGCATGTCTTGTCGTCTTATTCTGCTTGGCCCCGGTAATTGCTGCTTGCAGCTATATTTATTATTATTATTCTTCTTCTTCTTCTTCTTCCGCTCTTGGAGTCTATGGCAGCCCATAGAACCGATTGCGGGAAAGTTGTTTTGGTTTGACATTCTGATAGAGGACAGTCCCAACATTAAATACACCAATTTTTGTGTTTCTAAGTCATTCCCTCTAGCGCCACCACCTGTCCAAAATTTCACTTTTATTTTGCTAATAACTTTTGAACCGTAAGGCCAATCAACAAAATTCTTTTTTCCTCTTATTTCTGAGCTCATGCCGATTCGATTGCACCCTATGACGTCATTTTCCGTCATATAAATATGGCCGCCATTTTTTATTTTCTGAAAAAGCTACTTTTTCGAACTCGTCCTAGACGGTTTGGCCGATTTGCACGAAAATTTAACCAGATCATCTTCAGGCAGTGCTGACCAAAAAGTTATGGAATTAAAATTGATTCGTCAAACCGTTTTCAATAAACGCACGAACAAATTTTACGTAGCGCCTGCAAAAACAGTTGTAAGGCTGTATCTCTGCAACGGTTTATCGTATTCAGACCAAACTTGGTACATGTCATCACAAGCATGACCTGAGGCTACATGCTGCGTTTCGGCGCAGCGCCACCTACTGGTCCGGAGATATGAAAAATGGCTATTTTTGCTTATAACTTCTGAACAGTTTGTCCAAAAATCATAAAATTGGTCTCGTTAGATTCAGGGCGACATGCCGAGTCGACTGATATCCAATTTTACCATATCGGCCATTTTGACTGTCGGCCATTTTGAATTATGTGCTAAAATGCTGTATTTTATGAACGCATGAACGGATTGTTACGAAACTTGGCATGGGTCATCAGCACGATGTCCTGAAGGAGTGTGAGAAGTTTCGAAACAGCGCCACCTAGTGGGGAATTTTTTTTTTCAAATGCTTATAACTTTGGGTGCGGTCGACTTATTTTCACGAGACTCATCTAATTAGACTCCTGAAACCTTGCCGAGTCCTACGATACCAAACATGCTAGGTTTCGCCTTACGGTTTGTGTAGCGTTGTGATTTAGCGCTTAAAAAACATTAGGCTATATCTTCGAAACCGCTTGTCCGATCGAGACGAAACCACCGTCAGAAGTTTGGAAACATAGGTCGATAGCTATACGCCAATGCCCAAATGCGAAAATATTGATGTTTAGGGGTAGTAAAATTCAAACAAAGTCATGTGTCAGTCATTTTTTACGTGTTTTTTCATATAAATGTTTATAACTCTAAAGCAAATTGAGATATTTTCACCAAAACTGACACACATATGTATGGGCTCACTCTGAGGACACGTAAAAAAAATTGTGGGACTGAGCCTCTTGGTGGCGCTATAATAGAACAAAACATGAAATTCCCATTGACTTCAATACAGTTTTGTGAGATAAAATGCTATTTTCATTAAAAACCTACTTTTTCGAACTCCTCCCACACCGTTTGTCCGATTTTCACCAAAATCGAATCGTATCATCCCCAGACTGTGCCGACTAAAAGTTATGGATTTCGTGTCAATTGACAAAACCGTTTTCGTATAGCGCAGCAGCAAATTTGAGGCATGATGCTAATAGCACTATTCAGGCTTTATCTCTGCAATGCCTTGACATATTGACACCAAACTTTGTATGTGTCATTGTCTCCTCACTCTGACCACATCACATCAGTTTTGTAACTGCGCCACCTATTTGTCGAAAGTGATAATCCATTAAATCATATTTTTAATTACTGTTTCTATGATTTTTCAGCCATTTCGTCTAAAATCCTCTTTAAATGTCTTTAATTGCTCATTGTTGCAGTTGGTCTGACACTTTCAGACATGTCGGCATGTCTTGTCGTCTTATTCTGCTTGGCCCCGGTAATTGCTGCTTGCAGCTATATTTATTATTATTATTCTTCCTTCTTCCGACTGGGAGTCTATGGCAGCCCATAGAACCGATCGCGGGAAAGTTGTAATGGTTTGACATTCTGATAGAGGACAGTCCCAACATTAAATACACTGATTTTGGTGTGTCTAAGTCATTCCCTCTAGCGCCACCACCTGTCCAAAGTTTCACTTTTATTTTGCTAATAACTTTTGAACCGTAAGGCCAATCAACAAAATTCTTTTTTCCTCTGATTCCTGAGCTCATGCCGATTCGATTGCACCCTATGACGTCATTTTCCGTCATATAAATATGGCCACCATTTTTAATTTTCTGAAAAAGCTACTTTTTCGAACTCGTCCTAGATGGTTTGTCCGATTTGCACGAAAATTGAACCAGATCATCTTCAGGCAGTGCTGACCAAAAGTTATGGAATTCAAATTGATTCGTCAAACCGTTTTCGATAAACGCACGAATACATTTTACGTAGCGCTAGCAAAAACAGTCGTAAGGCTATATTTCCGCAACGGTTTATCGTATTCAGACCAAACTTGGTACATGTACTCACAAGCATGACCTGAGGCTACATGCTGCGTTTCGGCGCAGCGCCACCTACTGGTCCGGAGATATGAAAAATGGCTATTTTTGCTTATAACTTCTGAACAGTTTGTCCAAAAATCATAAAATTGGTCTTGATAGATTCAGGGCGACATGCCGGGTCGACTGATATCCAATTTTGCCATATCGGCCATTTTGACTGTCGGCCATTTTGAATTATGTGCTAAAATGCTGTATTTTAGGAATGCATGAACGGATTGTTACGAAACTTGGCATGGGTCATCAGCACGATGCCCTGAATGAGCCTGAGAAGTTTCGAAACAGCGCCACCTAGTGGTGAATTTTTTTTTCCAAATGCTTATAACTATGGGTGTGGTCGACTTATTTTCACGAAACTCATCTTTTTAGACTCCTGAATCGTTGCCGAGTCCTACGATACCAAACATGCTAGGTTTCGCCTTACGGTTTGTGTAGCGTTGTGATTTAGCGCTTAAAAAACATTTGGCTATATCTTTGAAACCGCTAGTCCGATCGAGACGAAACCACCGTCAGAAGTTTGGAAACATAGGTCGATAGCTATACGCCAATGCCCAAATGCGAAAATATTGATGATTAGGGGTACTAATTTCCAATCAAAGTCATGTGTCAGTCATTTTTTTCGTGTTTTTTCATATAAATGTCTATAACTCCGAAGCGAATTGAGATATTTTCACCAAAATTGACACACATATGTATGGGCTCACTCTGAGGACACGTAAAAAAAATTGTGGGACTGAGCCTCTTGGTGGCGCTATAATTGAACAAAATATGAAATTCCCATTGACTTCAATGCAGTTTTGTGAAATAAAATGCTATACTTAACAAATGCATTGGTGTAATATTACGAAACTCAGAATGTGCCATCAGCACCATCCCCTGAAGGTACCCAAAATATTTAGAGACAGCGCCACCTAGTGGTCAAAAGTTATAACAACATTTCCAAAACTGCTAATAACTTTTGAATACATCGGCCTATGTAAATGCCACTGGTCTTAATAGATTCCTTGGGTCAAGCCGAGAACATAGATACCAAATTTTCCTTATTTGGTCAAACTTCTTGTCCGCCATCTTGATTTTCATTCAAAACCTACTTTTTCGAACTCCTCCTAGACCGTTTGTCCGATTTTCACCAAAATTGAATCGTATCATCTCCAGACCGTGCCGACTAAAAGTTATGGATTTCGTGTCGATAGACGAAACCGTTTTCGTATAGCGCAGCAACAAAGTTGAGGCATGATGCTAATAGCACTAATTAAGGCTTTATCTCTGCAATGCCTTGACATATTGACACCAAACTTTGTATGTGTCATTGTAACTTCACTCTGACCACATCACATCAGTTTTGTAACTGCGCCACCTATTGGTCGAAAGTGATAATCCATCAAATCATATTTTTAATTATTGTTTCTATGATTTTTCAGGCATTTTGCCAAAAATCCTCTTTAAATGTCTTTAATTGCTCATTGTTGCAGTTGGTCTGACACTTTCAGACATGTTGGCATGTCTTGTCGTCTTATTCTGCTTGGCCCCGGTAATTGCTGCTTGCAGCTATATTTATTATTATTATTATTATTATTAATTTAATTGAAACACATTTTTGTTTTGGAACAAAACCCAATTTGCTCTGTGTCAATCTTCTCACCTGTGTGAATTTAGATCACAACTATTTTGAGCATGGCTTTCATTTGGAATCCCAGCATCTTGTGGATCATGGTGTCCAGACACAGGCCCCTATCATGTGTTTCTCATCATCACACAATCCCAAGCATTACCTCCCTAAGCCTTCCTCACCCACCCATATGAGACTGCACTAATCTTCAGAGAGACCACACTATTGGCTCCAAAATTAATACCCTTAGTACAGCATGTGCACCAGGAAAAACCTGATCTGTGCCATTTTTGTGTCAAATCCCCCAGTGCAGACAGAGCCCCACTACCAGCAATGGCAAGAGCAGCACAATTAAAGATTGTTTCCAAACCATACGAAGGTAGAGGACATACGAAGCTAGAGGACATACAATAAATTTTGAACCTCGGCAATCAAGTCAATAAAATAATGTTTGGCTTCTTTGGCTTTCTGTATAGTTGTAAAAGAGTATTATTTATTCTGATCGCATTTGATACTGCTAGCAACACATAAATAATACATTGCATCTTTAATGTTAATGTTTTGTTATGTATGTATAGTATGTGTAGTTCTTATGCATATCAGAAAGGGCTGTCAGTCAACTATTTTTTTTTAAACTGTGATCAATTGTAAAATTGTTCAATGAACACATTAATTTCAGACATTTTAATGAAAAAAATGAAATAAACAGCCTGTGTAATAGTTAGTTTCATGGGCTATTATGCATTTATTTATGAATAATATTGAAACTAAATTCATCCCATATTAGGTCATCCCTTTTCATTGTTTAATGAATATTTCAATGAATTCTTTCATAAATTCTTTCACAGTACCCATTCCAAATACATGCATTTTGACAGTTTTTTTTAAATGCTGTTTGCTTTTAAGAAGGAATGGAGTGTACTAATGCTGTCAGATTTCGTCCTGTTTGAGATATATATATATAATATTTTATTTTTATTTTTATTTTTTTTTTGGAATGGTTTGTGTGAGATTGTCCTCAGATTGAGCCAGAGATGTCCAGCATGTGTTGAAGCCCATATAAGGCTGAAACAATAGTCATTATTGTTAACCTGATATAAACAGCCCTATTATTTACAGTTTGTCATGGCTGTTCCAAAATGCTGATGTGAGTGAGAATGCTGTCTGATGTGTACACTCCATTCAGATTTCTCTTCCTGAATCCTCTCTCTGTCTCAGCAAAAACATAAACTTGTTTTTTGTGGATGCCTATATGTCGAATTGTGGATGTTGATTAAGTTAAAGCTACAATATGTAATTTTTTTCACCGCTATGGGTTGCTAACCTCTTACAATAACAAAGGCGTAGGTTGATGACACATAAGCGGAATTATGGAACTTGTCGTCATGCTGATGGATCTAATAATTTTTTATGGATAAGTGAATACATTGATGTTTTTAACATGACTGTGGTATGAAGCATGGCACGATTGCTAATGAGAAACAGATATCAGCACCACACGCAAGTCCCTATAAAGGAATTCCTATAAAGGAATTTTCCTATAGAGCGATTCCTATAAAGGAATAAGGACATTTCATTCTTCTGAACTACCCGCAAGTGGAGAATTACCGTATTTTCCGGACCATAAGTCGCTCCGGAGTATAAGTCGCATCAGTCAAAAAATGCGTCATGAAGAGGAAAAAAACATATATAAGTCGCACTGGACTATAAGTCGCATTTATTTAGAAATTTATTTCACAAAATCCAAGACCAAGAACAGACATTTAATCTGGAAAGGCAAGTTATTCAACTACACAGTAGCACACAGAACAACAGGCTGAGTAGGTGCCCGGTATGTTAACGCAACACATTAACAGTTATTATGACTGCCGCTAGCGTAGCTAGCGAAAGCGGTCATATAGGGATTGTCAAAGGTTTTTTTTTTTTTTTTTTTTTTGTCATCTACTGAATTTTTCGTCAACGATACCAGGGACACCGAAACACCGGGGAACATGAAATTTGGTGGGCATGTAGCCCCACTAGACTTCTACGGAAAAATTTCGTTTGGTCCCCGGGGGCCACTCCCCCCCCCCGCGCTGGCCCCCCCAAACCCAAAAAATGCAGTTTTTCCTAAATAACTACCTGAACCGTGGCACCGAGGATGAAGAAATTTTTATGGTATGTTGGTCTTAAGGGCCCACATCAACCTAGCCCATAATCACTCATTTGTGATTTGCGCCCCTCCCATAAAAAATGAAAATGCAATATTATTCTGCTTTAATCGCCCCTATCTTCAGTTGAGATGTTCAAAACTGCACCATATTTCATGTGTATGATTAACTTGACATCCTCTGGGGGTATGCTAAGTTTCGTAGAATTTCATCCATGGGGGGGTATAAAATAAATTAATTTATGTGCACATTTAGTGACTGTACACTCATCGGCCTGTAGATAGTGGTGTTGAGCGAAGGGTTGCTGGTTTAGGATGATACTGTCACTAAGGTTGCCAACTGTCCCGAATTAGGCAGGACGTCCCGTATTTTGGGCCTAATTTATTTGTCCCGTGCGTGACCTCCCGTGTCCCGTTTTTTGACAAGCTGATAAACCACTGACTGATACAACAGCAACAGCAGCAGTGCTGACCACGACACTTGAGAATGATCACAGACACCTGTCATTATCCAATCACAGCTTTTTTTAATCACTGTTTTGAGACAAATCATTGTTTGATTTGCGAACATCCTCTGCCGTCTGGTCGCTTCCGCTTCAAGCCGGACTCGTCTCGCGCTAACGGTAATTTCCTTTCACTGTCCACGTTTTGAGTTCGGCTAATCGATTTTGGCGAATACAAACAACGTGATTATTGTTCATGAGTCTAACATCCAGCCACGCAAGAAAACATGTAATCTACCTGAGGGAATAATATGCTCAAAAAAACATTTCTGATTATAATTAATATTTTAAAGCTTTTAGAAAGTACATAGAAAGCTTTTGTAACATTATCTTAACTGTCACTTTTGATTAATGTAATGCATCCTTGCTGAATAAAAGTAGGCAATTACTTTATTTTTTTTCCCAAAAAATAATCTTACTAACCCCAAACTTTTGAACTTTAAGCCTAGTGTATAATGTTAAAAAAGCTTTCTATTTTAGATAAATGCTGTTATTTTGAACTATGGTTTGTTTGTAATGTGACTTTTTTCATGTATGACATTAAAATTATTTTTAGAATTAAATACATAAATAGGTTAAGCAATACAAATGTGTTTATGTCTGATAACCTTTTAAACACAAACTTAACTGCAGACACTGAAATGACGTACACTGTGTGATACAGTACAAATATTTTGAGTGTCCCTCATTTTCCTATAAATAACCACGATTGTCCCGCATTTTCCTTTTCTGAAGTTGGCAACCCTAACTGTCACACATACACATGCAGGAATACAAACAAACGCAAGCATGCACACACAGTGACATCCACACGCACAGACACACACCCATACACACACACATACAAATCCACATGCACAGACACACACACAAACACACACGCGCACACACATGTACGCACGCATACATACACGCACAGACACACACACACACACAGACAGACACAAACACACACACAGACAGACATGCACATACTACTACTTTTTTTAGGTATATACATAAACACGCAATACAGCCAAATTGCTCCACGTCATTTATTTTTGTGGAAAGCCAGTGCAGGCCTGAGCGGCGGTCATATTTTGTACCGCCATGCAGTACATCTAGTTCAGCTACACAATAGCATAAAGAACATATACCTGGGAGGCTGAATAGGCTAAATTAACATAAGCCAGTGAGTCCAACAAGCAAGTTACCAGTAAACAAGTTCACCAAGCCCCCGCGATCTCATTCCACATCACTGAATCCATTGAATTTTCTTCATGATGTCGCTTCTGAACAACTCCGCCAACTAGAGCGCCCTCTCGCGGCTGTAGACAGTAATGTTTTCTCTTGGTTCATCTCAGTCTGAATAGGCTCTATGCACGAACGCTGCTGACGTATTTCCGGTAGGATCTCAGCCGGCGTCTTTACTTCCGCATAGCGCGTTCTATAGGACAATTCACTTTAATAAAATTCATTTTCTCAGAAACGGAGACAACGATTTTAGAAACTGATTCGCTAGTCGGATTTCGCGTGATATGAGAGAATACTCACCCTCAAAGTTGTCGATGTAGCTCGAAATTTATAATTTAAAGAACTTCTCTTTCTTACTCATATGTGTGACAGTTAACTGCCTCACAATATTGTTAACATCATTCACGTTAACCGCTGGAAGTTCTTGTAAACAGAGAGTGTAATTTGCCATTATCTCCACCTAATGCAAAAACGGCTTCTGACGCAGCACCGGATGTAACTGGGCGGGCTGAGACAAAACGCGGAAGCGATCGTGCATAGAGCCTATTAATTTTGATATATAAGTCGCACCTGACTATAAGCAGGACCAGCCAAACTATGAAAAAAAGTGCGACTTATAGTCCGGAAAATACGGTACTACTCACACAGGTCAGTTTATTTGACGAATTAAACTTGTGAGGTAACGCAGCACGTTGTGGTCTACACTATCACACTAAACTGCATTTGAGTGTGTTGAAAGTTATAATGTTATTCTGTGTGTTAGTTTAAAGGGATAGTTCACCCAAAAATGAAAATTCTGTCATCATTTACTCACCCTCATGTTGCTTCAAACCTGTATGAATTTCTTTTTTCTGCTGAACACAAAAGAAGATATTTTTAAAAATGTCGGTAACCAAACAGTTGATGGACCCCATTGAAAAATACTATGGAAGTCAATGGGGTCCATCAATTGTTTAGTTACCGACATTTTTAAAAATATCTTCTTTTGTTTTCAACAGAAAAAAGAAATTCATACAGGTTTGAAACAACTTGAGGGTGAGTAAATGATGACAGAATTTTCATTTTTGGGCGAACTATCCCTTTAAGCTGTTAGCTGTATGAGACTAGCAGTAAGCTAGATCAACATTAGAATAACATGCTGATCATATTCTAACATTTAATCATGTTGAGCTATTTAACATTGATTTAGTTTTTTGTACATTTGCTCACCTGTCTAATAAAGTACATGCAAGAGCAGCATCTCTGTCAAGTCGAAGTTAGTGTCGGCAACTCGAAAACGCCACGCCGATATTGATCCTCGTTTTAGTTCTCCTTTTGTCCCAATGTCTGCTTGCCATGGTCCATAATGTTTGAATGAAACAACAACAGCGTGAGTGTGCCGCTAGACGTAACGCAGTTGTCCACATCTGTCGCCATGGTTACCTTGGCAGTACAAGCAGAAACCAGGGGTAACGCGGATATTACTTCATTGACAGGCGACAATGACCAGGGACGAACTATTATTTAAAATAAGAATTTCTATGAAATTAAAAATCTTTGAGAACTTTTGGGATATTGTAAGTACACAACTGCAGGAAATATATCACACTGTGAAAGTGATTTTTGGATATTTTATTACAAAAATCATACATATTGTACCTTTAACCAGGTTGTTTTGTTTATCGATGCATTTTAAAATATGTGCATTTTTGCTCAAGTGTTCAGGTATTTAACAGTCTTCTGTACCATATTACTAGTTAATCTCTACAACTATGATTGAATGGTTTGAATTAGGGATGTTAACCGATGACCGTTTGACCGATGGTTGACCGTATCAACGTTAACCGATCAAAGTTGTCGGTAGTCAGTTAAAAAAAAAAGGTGATCTCTATTAGGCTATTAAAAAAAAAGGTGATCTCTATTAGGTTATTATAGACAGTGGGCTAAACGCTACTACAGTTAGCCATCTCATTCCAAGATCTTTTTGTGTGAAGTGAACAAATCCCTCACACTCAATTTTTGTACTTAATAAACCAATACAAACATTTGGCGTGAGGTCACAGCGTTTGGGTTCGCGCGCTCATAAGGTTTGCGAATAGTAAAGGCTACAGGCTAAAACACTCGAGGTTAGAGCCAGGGCAGACGACATGATGAAGCGTGCAAAGAAAAATAGTGTGTGGGACCATTTCACCAAAAAGAATGACACAGATGTAAGTTGCAACTTGTGTGATACAGTGCTTAAATACAGTAGTAGCACATCATCTATGAAGTAGCCTATCACTTGAAAACGCGACACCCGCAAGCCTCGTGCGTTCACACCAAACGCGAATGGAGCGTCTGGCGCGAGTGATTTCAATGTTAAGTCAATGCAAAGACGCGTTTACGCACGTCTGGAGGTCCTGCGGCGCGAATGGTGAGGCGTTTAGCATGGCGCGGTACGCGCGTCCAGTTATTTGAAATGGCTGTTATTTCAAATAGCGTAGCATATTTTAAACTAATCGGTTAACCGGTTTCAACCGGCTAATGAGGCTCGGTGGTCGGTCAAGAAATTTTTTAGTTTTCGCCATCCCTAGTTTGAATGGTTTGTAAGCAGATGTTTAAGGGGCTTTGTGTTATGACCTATTCTTTCTGTGCTGTGTTCTGTACTTTCTTGTTTAATCCCACAGACGCAAGCACAAGACTTTTAATTAAAAGACTTTCACTTTTAATCTAATGCAATTGAAAACATTTTAACCCCTCTGTTTCTAGGGCTGGGCGATATGGCTAAAACAATTATCATGATAAAATTTTTCACATCAGTTGATATCAATAATTATGACGATAAATGTAAAAACTTTTTTTTTTTCAAGTTTTAAGTAGGGATGTGCGTGATTCGACTTGCTAGTCGACTTGGAAATACTAGTCATTTTCTTCTTTTTTTTTTGCACATTTAATGTCTTGCTTTACTTTTTTTACGTATGTTCTACGTTTAAATTACTGTCATGTTAAAGGAATAGTTCACTTAAAAATAGGGCTGCACGATTAACCTTTATCGCATCGATATTGAGGTTTTAACTCCCGCAATAACCTAACCTCAGGAGTCTGAGGTTTTTTCCCCCGCCTCTGACATTTGAGTGACAAACCTATTAGCCAATCAAAATGGTCGAATCTCGCGTTCCTGGCTTGCTGGCCAATTAGAAATGGCAATGGAAAGTTACAAGGTTGTATGCAGTGCACCGGCTTTCTGGCAGCAGCAAAGCAGCTAACACACAACGTGTACCTCGAATTGTGCCAATAGAAAAAGCTTGTAACTGCGCAGAAATGACGGGAGAGGAAGCGGGGGAGCACTTGTACTTCAACTGTTTGGACTTATTTTGGATTCGCGAAGAACGACGTGGAGCAAAAGAGTGTTAAAATATGTCGACGTGCCGTGGCCATATGCAACCATTTTTTGAGAATGTGCGAGTTAAAATTTTATGTGGTTGCATTTGTGCGAGTGCATGGTCATGTAAGCCTACTAAGTTAAATTCACGCATGAATTTTCTGCATTGAACTTGTTTTAGCGCCCGCCAAAGTGAATTTTTGTCCCGCCAAAGTCTTATTTGATCGGTGAGTAATGTAGATGAACTGCTGCGCTTGTGAGTGACAGGGCGCATGTTTAACTGAAAGAACGAGCAGAGAGAGAGAGAGAGAGAGAGAGAGAGAGAGAGAGAGAGAGAGAGAGAGAGAGAGAGAGAGAGAGAGAGAGAGAGCGAGAGCCGGTCGCGCTCTCTCTCTCTCTCTCTCTCTCTCTCTCTCTCTCTCTCTCTCTCTCTCTCTCTCTCTCTCTCTCTCTCTCTCTCTCTCTCTCTCTCTCTCTCTGGAGCCAGGCGAAAGTGTAAACAAGACTTCACCGTCTCCAAACTAAGCGCTGTCTTGCTCTCTCTCCCTCGCACATATTAATCAAAATAAATCGACACGGTGGTAAAAGGTCGGAAGACCAAAGTTTCATGTGGATCATTCGGAGATTTTTTTTTTTTCCTGAATTATCGCTGGGTGTGAATTGTGCTAAATAAATTGAACTGAAAAGCATTCCGGACATTTAACTGACAAAAAAAAAAAAAAAAAAAAAAAATCTTTAATTAAACGAAAAAAATATCCAGTGATGAAATGTTTTCTGTGTTGACAGAAATCTTGGATGTCCATGTCCTAACTGCTGGGATAATCACACAACGCGCATGACACGTCCAATTCGCGAACTAATGACTCCTTTGAACCGATTCATTTTAATGAATGGTTAAAACAACTGATCTTCTAACAGTGAACTCAGGAGACGTCTGAATCGGTGTATAACTAATCAGTAACACTTTACAATAAGGTTATATTTATTACATAAATTACATAAAAAGTACAGTTTGCTTACTCAAGCTTTAAAATAAATAAAACCAAAAAAATCGAAAATCGCACCGCAATCGCAATATTTGTCAGAAAAAACGCAATTAGGTTTTTTCTCAAAATCGTGCAGCCCTAGTCAAAACGTATATCTCCGATTTCATTTTCGGTATGCAAATGTTCCGCCTTTTTGAATTATGTCAAAAACCTACTTTTGCGAACTAGTCCCTGGTTTTTTGTCCGATCGGAACCAAACCAGTGCAGAAATGTTCTCTAGATATGAAAAATGGCTATTTTTGCTTATAACTTCTGAACAGTTTGTCCAAAAATCATAAAATTGGTCTCGTTAGATTCAGGGCGACATGCCGAGTCGACTGATATCCAATTTTACCATATCGGCCATTTTGACTGTCTGCCATTTTGAATTTTGTGCTAAAATGCTGTATTTTAAGAACGCATAAACGGATTGTTACGAAACTTGGTATGGGTCATCAGCACGATGTCCTGAAGGAGTGTGAGAAGTTTCGAAACAGCGCCACCTAGTGGTGATTTTTTTTTTCCAAATGCTTATAACTTTGGGTGTGATCGAATTATTTTCAGCAAACTCATCTCATTAGACTCCTGAATCGTTGCCGAGTCCAACGATACCAAACATTCTAGGTTTCGCCTTACGGTTTGTGTAGCGTTGTGATTTAGCGCTTGAAAAACATTAGGCTATATCTTCGAAACCGTTTGTCCGATCGAGACGAAACCACCGTCAGAAGTTTGGAAACATAGGTCGATAGCTATACATCAATGCCCAAATGCGAAAATATTGATGTTTAGGGGTAGTAATATTCAATCAAAGTCATGTGTCAGTCATTTTTTACGTGTTTTTTCATATAAATGTCTATAACTCTGAAGCAAATTGAGATTTTTGCACCAAAATCGACACATATATGTATGGGCTCACTGTGATGACACATAAAAAAAATGGTGGGACTGAGCCTCTTGGTGGCGCTATAATAGAACAAAACATGAAATTCCCATTGATTTCAATACAGTTTTGTGAAATAAAATGCTATACTAAACAAATGCATTAGTGTAATATTACAAAACTCAGAATATGCCATCAGCACCATCCCCTGAAGGTACCCAAAATATTTCGAGACAGCGCCACCTAGTGGTCAAAAGTTGTAACAAAATTTCCAAAAAGGCTAATAACTTTTGAATAAATATGGCTATTGAAATGCAACTGGTCTTAACCTGTTAAGCTGCAACCCCACTTTTGAAAAATCCCCAGAAATGACATACCCAAACTGAAACAGATACAGTTCATGAACCCTTTGTACTAAAAGCACAAGTATGATCTCATTTGAAAGCTGACACCTGGCAGTTTATTGTAAATGTAGAATTAATTATTGTCATAATGAAAAAAATTGTTCAAATAGCTTTAAAGTTTTGTAAAGTTATTAGAAATTTATTTTTATGAAACATCTTCATGAAAATAAAATTGAAGTTGACACTGTAGCAATCTAGAAATGCACTGCAGCTAAAGCCACATGTCTGACCATATTATATTTAAAATATGAAGATAAGTCTAAAACTCTGTATTTAGTTAAATTTTTTTCAAGATAGAAGCACCTAGAGCTAGCTAGCATGTTAGCTTAGCACACCATCAATACATGACAATTTATGAGATTAAAACCATGTTTGTGCTCCAAACTTACTTTAAAACGCAAGTGAAGTGTTTTAAATAATCTTCTGTGATCTAATTTGACATCAGATAAAAAAATCAGACAGAAAATATACTATTTGATCATATTCTGCACAATGATGGTCTATATAGATTAGCATTACATTATAAATATAATCTATTATTATGAAAATACCTGGCATGGCTTGAAAAACACAGGTAACTCAAATATCATTGCAATCATGTTTATTGTCTTCAAAACATATTTATCTGCATGTTATACAGCGCGATCTCTTGTTAGCTTTGTGTGTATCAGTGACGTCCTGGAATGTCACATGATTATGGCTCTTCTTCATGTTCCATATATGGGTTATTCTTTTGCATATAGCGCCCTCAGGCTATTGGTATGAATTGAAAACACAGTAAATAAGAGTGCCAAACGCTCATAAAGATTACATCGACGCATTTGGGTATAAATTCAATAAATATTATTCCTTTCAATTGAAATCTGATGTAAACCTATCTATCAATATTTCTCCAAATCTGCACATTCTTGAGCTAAAAGCCCTGAGGGACGTTGTTTTGTGAATCGCTGTCATGACGACAGCACAGAGTTTTTTTATGAATGAAAGCGGCTGACGCGCATAATTCATATTAAAGGTATTGACTCATTTTTTCATTTCATAACTCCTGACAGAAATTAAGAAATAACTGTCGCTATAAGTTTCTCAGAATACAATAGTGGTCAAATACTGAAACTTGAGTCTTATATCTTTTTAATGGTGTATAGTTTGTCAAGGTATAACATTAAAGGGACACTTCACCCATTTGCATTAAGCTTTGCATTGTTAGAAACCCAGTCATACTATTGAATGGTCATGCAACATTTTTTCATTTTCCCCCGAGACGAGAGAAATCTGTATTTACCTCTTTACACTTCCTCCTACAATGACGCAAAAATCGTCATTTTGCGTCATTGTAGGAGGAAGTGTAAGAGGGGGGGATTTCTGTTAAAACTACAAGCACTAGATCCACCCTTTCAAACCCGCCCATAGGGGGTTGGACCTAATGCGCTAACAGACCTATCACAGATCAGTGCGAGTGCGTTTGATTTCAACGGCAGAAACCTGCAGAAAACAGGGACGTAGAAAACTGAGTAGTAGGGGTTACCATACTCTATTTCCCGGACATGTCCGGCCGTCGAGATCGACAAAAATGTCCGGGATTCAGCTTTTGCTTTCTGCGGTCGCCATCCATTGTTTACATGCTCACCTTTTGTTTCAATCTAACTGAATTCACCCCGATTGGTGAATCTGAATGTAATGTTTACATGAAAGCTAAACAAGTGATCGGTTGATTTGCGTTTTAACATTGCTGAGAAAATACCCGCACCTCCGTGAGAGATAGCCCATGAGACCGGTGCATCTCACAGGCGCGCTCATCAGTAATCACAGTAATACAGGGAGCAGGACGAGGCTAGCGCCGCGGGAGAAAGACGCGAGGCCGGTGGCGTGATCGGTTGAAAGACGCGAGGCCGGTGGCGTGATCGGTTGATGTGTGTTTTACCATTGCTAAGAAAATAACTGCTCCTCCGTGCGAGATACGAGAACAGTGCCTCACAGGTGTCGGTCGTCAGTAATCACGCCACCGGCCTCGCGCCGTTCTCCCGCGCCCCTCAGCCTCGTCCTGCTCGCCACAGTAAACATGATGAATGGCGACTGTAGAACGCAAAAGCCGAATCCCGGACATTTTGGGCAAACTCGTCACGGAGACTCACTCGTAGCCTAGCCTTGCCTTGATGTTTTTGTTTTCAACTGCGCTGTCTTACCGGTAGGCGTGGCTTGGGAGTGGCCTTGTAGGGCAGCGAAGCAAGTGCATTCTGGGAGTTGTTGTCTTTCATCCACATAAGCCAAAAATACATTTTCTGGCTTTTCTCAGTCTAGAAAGCTCCAAATTCAAAAATAATTTCACATTTCTTCTACTTAAATGACCCACTTTCAATACACATTCATGTCTCCACGGGTGAAATGACCCTTTAAATCTGATAGTAAATTTGAACTAAAAAAAAAAAAAAAAAACGCTTCAGTGCGCGGGCGCACTGGCAACGGTTAACAGGTTAATAGATTCCTTGGGTCAAGCCGAGAACATAGATACCAAGTTTACCTTATTTGGCCGAACTTCCTGTCCGCCATCTTGATTTTCATTCAAAACCTACTTTTTCGAACTCCTCCTACACCGTTTGTCCGATTTTCACCAAAATCAAATCGTATCATCTCCAGACCGTGCCGACTAAAAGTTATGGATTTCGTGTCGATTGACAAAACCGTTTTCGTATAGCGCAGCAGCAAAGTTGAGGCATGATGCTAAAAGCACTATTCAGGCTTTATCTTTGCAATGCCTTGACATATTGACACCAAACTTTGTATGTGTCATTGTCACTTCACTCTGACCACATCACATCAGTTTTGTAACTGCGCCACCTATTGGTCGAAAGTGAGTCCATTAAATCATATTTTTATTCACTGTTTCTATGATTTTTCAGGCATTTTGCCTAAAATCCTCTTTAATGTCTTTAATTGCTCATTGTCGCAGTTGGTCTGACACTTTCAGCAATGTTGGCATGTCTTGTCATCTGATTGTGCTTGGCCCCGGTAATTGCTGCTTGCAGCTATATTTAGGGGCCAAGCACCGAAGGTGCGGAGGCATCTATTGTATCTGTTCCCGTTGTTATTAGGGGCCAAGCACCGAAGGTGTGTAGGCACCTATTGTATCTGTTCCCGTTCTTATTATTATTATTCTTCCTTCTTCCGACTGGGAGTCTATGGTAGCCCATAGAACCGATTGCGGGAAAGTTGTAATGGTTTGACATTCTGATAGAGGACAGTCCCAACATTAAATACACCAATTTTGGTGTGTCTAAGTCATTCCCTCTAGCGCCACCACCTGTCCAAATTTTCACTCATATTTATGCTAATAACTTTTGAACCGTTCGGCCAATCAACAAAATTCTTTTTTCCTCTGATTCCTGAGCTCATGACGGTTCGATTGCGCACTATGACGTCATTTTCCGGCATACAAATATGGCCGCCATTCTGAATTTTCCGAAAAAGCTACTTTTTCGAACTCCTCCTAGGCCGTTTCTCCGATTTTCACGAAAATTGAACCAGATCATCTCCAGACCATGCCGACAAAAAGTTATGGAATTCAAGTTGATTCGCTTAACCGTTTTCGATAAACCTACAAACTAATTTTATGTAGCGCTTGCAAAAACAGACGTACGGCCGTATCTCCGCAACGGTTTATCGTATTCTGACCAAACTTGGTACTTGTACTCACAAGCATGGCCTGAGGCGACATGCTGTGTTTCGGCGCAGCGCCATCTACTGGTCCAGAGATATGAAAAATGGCTATTTTTGCTTTTAACTTCTGAACAGTTTGTCCAAAAATCATAAAATTTGTTTCGTTAGATTCAGAGCAACATGCCGATTCGACTGATATCCAATTTGACCATAACAGCCATTTTGACTGTCGGCCATTTTGAATTTTGTGCTAAAATGCTGTATTTTAAGAACGCATAAATGGATTCTTACGAAACTTGGTATGGGTCATCAGCACGATGTCCTGAAAGAGCCTGAGAAGTTTCGAAACAGCGCCACCTAGTGGTGAATTTTTTTTCCAAATGCTTATAACTTTGGGTGTGGTCGACTTATTTTCACGAAACTCATCTCATTAGACTCCTGAATCATTGCCGAGTCCCACGATACCAAACATGCTAGGATTCGCCTTACGGTTTGTGTAGCGTTGTGATTTAGCGCTTAACCCCCTGAGGTCGGCTATCGCGCCGGCGCGATAGGCTCGTTTTTTTCCGTATGAGTGCAAAAAAATAATAAAATAAAAATATTAATTTTTATCTTATATGCTTGTGTTATACATCAATCTATCCTGTTAAGTGTGTATTGTTTTTGTGTACACTCACAATAAAAACAAAGTGTTGTGCTTTTCGCCAAATAAAGAAAAATAAACACGAAGCGAGTTCTGCCTTCTCTCTGTCCGTGTCGTCCATTCTGAAACGCGTCCGAAAATGAATCATAACTCAGCGAATACTTCTCACACAGGCACGTGAGATATGTCTTTATGAAGCTTGAAATCTCCTCTTTTAAATGAAGTAATTTATATAAAAAACAAATGTTTTCAACTCATGTAATCCGTTTGAAAGCAAGGAGAGGTACCGTTTTTCCTTCTGCCTCATTATCTCTATAATCAGCTGCGGCCGCCCCGCCCCCGGCGCGATTCACATGTAAATCGTTAGATGATCTAGTATGCAGCGCACCCGCCCCCTGATCAATGCCATAAAAAGTTTCTTCATCAGACTTACTGATAGTTCATCGCGTTTTGAGTATGACACGCTTCTCCGGTAATAAAAACTCCCTTCAGATGATTCTGGACGGCGAGGAAGAATGCACCTTTTCCTCAGAGGAAGATTGTAACTCAGACGACGAACGGCAGCATATTGAAGAGCGAAGTAAGTTTTACTTAAAAGTCTTTTGTCTTTTATTTTTCGTGTTCGCATTTATGAGGAAAAAACAATATTACGTGACAGTTCTCCATTATGGACGCGAGCGCTCTAAAAAAATCACTAAAAGACTTTCAAACTTTCACAGAGACCTCAAAACAGAAAGTACAAATCCTTTCTTTAAAACGAATTTCGTTTTGTATCAATTGTATCTTACTTTTAATAATTTTTTCATTAACAAATTTCCTGGATTTAAACTGCAAATTAACATTTATATTTCTTATAATAAAAATGAAAGACCTATGTTACAGACATATGAAAGACAACATTTCGTTGATTAGTTTTGGATAGATTATACATTTTTAATGTAAAATATCTGCCACCTCAAATAAGCTTTTGTTTGCCAATATTTGCTTATGTTAAATATAATATGTTTTGTCAAAAATAAAGTTATCAAATAATCAATCAAATCCTTAACTTTGAAATATGTATGATAAAATGTATACTTTAGTTTTTACAAAGCAAGATTACACTTGAATTGTTGTTGTAATTGTAACCTTTTTAATAAAAAAATATATTTACAAGGTAGATGTAAACAAACTATTAAAAGGTAAATATAAGCCTTTTCTTTAAATAACTTTTATTGTGTTTTATTATTGACAAATTTGGGGAGCACATAAATATTCCAAAACTGAAAATACAGTATGAGAATTAACTGCACAATTACTAGACATGTTTTCCTTGGATATTATAGGCCAAATTGCAAGCACAATATGAGGAAAAATAAAAAAGAATTGAGATGCTTCCAACTGTTGCTCTTGCATTCTTGTGGCTCAGTGACTCACCTGAATGAATGGCTAATTAAGTATGCGGGCCCCATTGTCTCCTCAGGTGTGAACCACTACATATACATGACCGTTGACGCCCACTCCGCATATGGCCTTTCCAAACAGAAAGTGCTTTGCAAAATTCAAATCAATGTATTGTGTTATGTGAATGATAAGGCAGGGTGATTTTCACTTCATTTTGAAGAAAAAACACTAGGCGATGACATCTTTTAGACAAAAGTCTTATTGGCACATATTTAGAATGTGTTTTATGGCCTTATTTCAGAAACTTTAGTTTTTATTTTTTTCAATAACCACGCATAAACATTATTCTCTCAAAAATGCAGACATGTACATTCTTGTTGCTCACATTTCATGGTAGCCCTGTTTGTGCTAAATAGTGTGTATTTTTTTTTTGCCATTTAATATGTTTATAAGCAACTGAAAAAAGCAAAAATGTCAGGGCATGTCAGAACATCTCAAGGACCCCAAAAACACCTTAGACCCCAGAGGGTTAAAAAACATTTGGCTATATCTTCGAAACCGCTAGTCCGATCGAGACGAAACCACCGTCAGAAGTTTGGAAACATAGGTCGATAGTTATTCGCTAATACCCAAATGCGAAAATATTGATGTTTAGAGGTAGTAATATTCAATCAAAATCATGTCAGTCATTTTTTACGTGTTTTTTCATATAAATGTCTATAACTCCGAAGCGAATTGAGATATTTTCACCAAAATCGACACACATATGTATGGGCTCACTCTGAGGACACATAAAAAAAATGGTGGGATTGAGCCTCTTGGTGGCGCTATAATAGAACAAAACATGAAATTCCCATTGACTTCAATACAGTTTTGTGAAATAAAATGCTATACTAAACAAATGCATTGGTGTAATATTACAAAACTCAGAATGTGCCATCTGCACCATCCCCTGAAGGTACCCAACATATTTAGAAACAGCACCACCTAGTGGTCAAAAGTTATAACAACATTTCCAAAACTGCTAATAACTTTTGAATACATCGGCCTATGTAAATGCCACTGGTCCTAATAGATTCCTTGGGTCAAGCCGAGAACATAGATACCAAATTTTCCTTATTTGGTCAAACTTCTTGTCCGCCATCTTGATTTTCATTCAAAACCTACTTTTTCGAACTCCTCCTAGACCGTTTGTCCGATTTTCACCAAAATCGAATCGTATCATCTCCAGACCGTGCCGACTAAAAGTTATGGATTTCGTGTCGATAGACGAAACTGTTTTCGTATAGCGCAGCAGCAAAGTTGAGGCATGATGCTAATAGCACTAATTAAAGGGTTAGTTCACCCAAAAAGGAAAATTCTGTCAGTAATTACTCACCGTCATGTTGTTCCAACCATGTAAGTCTTTCGTTCATCTTCGGAACACAAATTAAGATATTTTTGATGAAATCTGACAGAATTCTGACTCTTCCATAGGCTTCCAGTGTGACCGAAACTCACCGGCCCAGAATAGTTATTAAAACATCGTTAAAATAGTCCAAGTGACTCCAGTGGCTCAATCTTAAGTATATGAAGCGACGAGAATACTTTTTGTGCGCAAAAACAAACAAAAATACCGACTTTATTCCACTATTCAATTCCTTCTCTCTGGGCCTCGTAGTGTTTTTGCGTAGCGCGTCTGTGTTGCACGTCATCACGCAACACACACATGACCTTCTTCGGCCAATTGTGAGCCTACGTGGTGACGTGCAACACAGACGCGCTACGCAAAAACACTACGAGGCCCAGAGAGAAGGAATTGAATAGTGGAATAAAGTCGGTATTTTTGTTTGTTTTTGCGCACAAAAAGTATTCTCGTCGCTTGATATACTTAAGATTGAGCCACTGGAGTCACTTGGACTATTTTAACGATGTTTTTAATAACTATTCTGGGCCGGTGAGTTTCGGTCACACTGGAAGCCTATGGAAGAGTCAGAATTCTGTCAGATTTCATCAAAAATATCTTAATTTGTGTTCCGAAGATGAACGAAAGACTTACATGGTTGGAACAACATGAGGGTGAGTAATTACTGACAGAATTTTCATTTTTGGGTGAACTAACCCTTTAAGGCTTTATCTCTGCAATGCCTTGACATATTGACACCAAACTTTGTATGTGTCATTGTAACTTCACTCTGACCACATCACATCAGTTTTGTAACTGCGCCACCTATTGGTCGAAAGTGATAATCCATCAAATCATATTTTTAATTATTGTTTCTATGATTTTTCAGGCATTTTGCCAAAAATCCTCTTTAAATGTCTTTAATTGCTCATTGTTGCAGTTGGTCTGACACTTTCAGACATGTTGGCATGTCTTGTCGTCTTATTCTGCTTGGCCCCGGTAATGGCTGCTTGCAGCTATATTTAGGGGCGTTCGCGTTCTTATTAGGGGCCAAGCACCGAAGGTGCGGAGGCACCTATTGTATCTGTTCCCGTTCTTATTATTATTATTAGGGGCCAAGCACCGAAGGTGCGTAGGCACCTATTGTTTTCGTTCCCGTTCTTCTTATTATTATTAGGGGCCAAGCACCGAAGGTGCGGAGGCACCTATTTTATCTGTTCCGTTTCTTCTTCTTATTATTATTATTAGGGGCCAAGCACCGAAGGTGCGGAGGCACCTATTGTTTTTGTTCCGGTTCTTATTATTATTAGGGGCCAAGCACCGAAGGTGCGGAGGCACCTATTGTATTTGTTCCGGTTCTTATTATTATTAGGGGCCAAGCACCGAAGGTGCGGAGGCACCTATTGTATCTGTTCCCGTTCCTATTATTATTATTATTCTTCCGTTTCTTCCGACTGGGAGTCTATGGCAGCCCATAGAACCGATTGCGGGAAAGTTGTTTTGGTTTGACATTCTGATAGAGGACAGTCCCAACATTAAATACACCAATTTTGGGGTTTCTAAGTCATTCCCTCTAGCGCCACCACCTGTCCAAAGTTTCACTTTTATTTTGCTAATAACTTTTGAACCGTAAGGCCAATCAACAAAATTATTTTTTCATCTGATTCCTGAGCTCATGCTGATTCGACTGCACCCTATAAAGTCATTTTCCGGCATATAAATATGGCCGCCATTTGGAATGTACTGAAAAAGCTACTTTTTCGAACTCGTCCTAGACGGTTTGTCCGATTTGCACGAAAATTGAACCAGATCATCTTCAGGCAGTGCTGACCAAAAGTTATGGAATTCAAATTGATTCGTCAAACCGTTTTCGATAAACGCACGAATACATTTTACGTAGCGCTAGCAAAAACAGTCGTAAGGCTGTATCTCCGCAACGGTTTATCGTATTCAGACCAAACCTGGTACATGTACTCACAAGCATGACCTGAGGCTACATGCTGCGTTTCGGCGCAGCGCCACCTACTGGTCCGGAGATATGAAAAATGGCTATTTTTGCTTATAACTTCTGAACAGTTTGTCCAAAAATCATAAAATTGGTCTCGTTAGATTCAGGGCGACATGCCGAGTCGACTGATATCCAATTTTACCATATCGGCCATTTTGACTGTCGGCCATTTTGAATTATGTGCTAAAATGCTGTATTTTATGAACGCATGAACGGATTGTTACGAAACTTGGTGTGGGTCATCAGCACGATGCCCTGAAGGAGCCTGAGAAGTTTCGAAACAGCGCCACCTAGTGGTGAATTTTTTTTTTTCAAATGCTTATAACTTTGGGTGTGGTTGACTTATTTTCAGGAGACTCATCTCTTTAGACTCCTGAATCCTTGCCGAGTCCAACAATACCAAACATGCTAGGTTTTGCCTTACGGTTTGTGTAGCGTTGTGATTTAGCACTTAAAAAACATTAGGCGATATCTTCGAAACTGTTTGTCCGATCGAGACGAAACCACCGTCAGAAGTTTGGAATCATAGCTTGTTAACTAAACGACAAAGCCCAAATGCGAAAATATTGATGTTTAGAGGTAGTAAATTCCAATTAAAGTCATGTGTCAGTCATTTTTTACGTGTTTTTTCATATAAATGTCTATAACTCCGAAGATAATTGAGATATTTTCACCAAAATCGACACACATATGTATGGGCTCACTCTGAGGACACATAAAAAAAATGGTTGGACTGAGCCTCTTGGTGGCGCTATAATAGAACAAAACATGAAATTCCCATTGACTTTAATACAGTTTTGTGAAATAAAATGCTATACTAAACAAATGCATTGGTGTAATATTACAAAACTCAGAATGTGCCATCTGCACCATCCCCTTAAGGTACCCAACATATTTAGAAACAGCGCCACCTAGTGGTCAAAAGTTATAACAAAATTTCCAAAATTGCTAATAACTTTTGAATAAATTGGCCTATTGTAATGCAACTCATCTTAGTAGATTCCTTGGGTCAATCTGAGAACATAGATACCAAGTTTACCTTATTTGGCCTAACTTCCTGTCCGCCATCTTGATTTTCATTCAAAACCTACTTTTTCGAACTCCTCCTAGACCGTTTGTCCGATTTTCACCAAAATCGAATCGTATCATCTCCAGACCGTGCCGACTAAAAGTTATGGATTTCGTGTCGATTGACAAAACCGTTTTCGTATAGCGCAGCAGCAAAGTTGAGGCATGATGCTAATAGCACTATTCAGGCTTTATCTCTGCAATTCCTTGACATATTGACACCAAACTTTGTGTGTGTCATTGTCACTTCACTCTGACCACATCACATCAGTTTTGTAACTGCGCCACCTATTGGTCAAAAGTGATAATCCATTAAATCATATTTTTATTTACTGTTTCTCTGATTTTTCAGGCATTTTGCCTATAATCCTTTTTAAATGTCTTTAATTGCTCATTGTCGCAGTTGGTCTGACACTTTCAGCAATGTTGGCATGTCTTGTCATCTGATTGTGCTTGGCCCCGGTAATGGCTGCTTGCAGCTATATTTATTAGGGGCCAAGCACCGAAGGTGCGAGGCACCTATTGTATCTGTTCCCGTTCTTCTTCTTCTTCTTCTTCTTCTTCTTCTTCTTCTTCTTCTTCTTCTTCTTCTTCCGCCATGGGAGTCTATGGCAGCCCATAGAACCGATTGCGGGAAAGTTGTTTTGGTTTGACATTCTGATAGAGGACAGTCCCAACATTAAATACACCAATTTTTGTGTTTCTAAGTCATTCCCTCTAGCGCCACCACCTGTCCAAAATTTCACTTTTATTTTGCTAATAACTTTAGAACCGTAAGGCCAATCAACAAAATTCTTTTTCCCTCTGATTCCTGAGCTCATGCCGATTCGATTGCACCCTATGACGTCATTTTCCGTCATAAAAATATGGCCGCCATTTTGAATTTTTCGATAAACCTACTTTTTCGAACTCGTCCTAGACGGTTTGTCCGATTTGCACGAAAATTGAACCAGATCATCTTCAGGCAGTGCTGACCAAAAGTTATGGAATTCAAATTGATTCGTCAAACCGTTTTCGATAAACGCATGAATACATTTTACGTAGCGCTAGCAAAAACAGTCGTAAGGCTGTATCTCCGCAACGGTTTATCGTATTCAGACCAAACTTGGTACATGTACTCACAAGCATGACCTGAGGCTACATGCTGCGTTTCGGCGCAGCGCCACCTACTGGTCCGGAGATATGAAAAATGGCTATTTTTGCTTATAACTTCTGAACAGTTTGTCCAAAAATCATAAAATTGGTCTCGTTAGATTCAGGGCGACATGCCGAGTCGACTGATATCCAATTTTACCATATCGGCCATTTTGACTGTCGGCCATTTTGAATTATGTGCTAAAATGCTGTATTTTATGAACGCATGAACGGATTGTTACGAAACTTGGTGTGGGTCATCAGCACGATGCCCTGAAGGAGCCTGAGAAGTTTCGAAACAGCGCCACCTAGTGGTGAATTTTTTTTTTTCAAATGCTTATAACTTTGGGTGTGGTTGACTTATTTTCAGGAGACTCATCTCTTTAGACTCCTGAATCCTTGCCGAGTCCAACAATACCAAACATGCTAGGTTTTGCCTTACGGTTTGTGTAGCGTTGTGATTTAGCACTTAAAAAACATTAGGCGATATCTTCGAAACTGTTTGTCCGATCGAGACGAAACCACCGTCAGAAGTTTGGAATCATAGCTTGTTAACTAAACGACAAAGCCCAAATGCGAAAATATTGATGTTTAGAGGTAGTAAATTCCAATTAAAGTCATGTGTCAGTCATTTTTTACGTGTTTTTTCATATAAATGTCTATAACTCCGAAGATAATTGAGATATTTTCACCAAAATCGACACACATATGTATGGGCTCACTCTGAGGACACATAAAAAAAATGGTTGGACTGAGCCTCTTGGTGGCGCTATAATAGAACAAAACATGAAATTCCCATTGACTTTAATACAGTTTTGTGAAATAAAATGCTATACTAAACAAATGCATTGGTGTAATATTACAAAACTCAGAATGTGCCATCTGCACCATCCCCTTAAGGTACCCAACATATTTAGAAACAGCGCCACCTAGTGGTCAAAAGTTATAACAAAATTTCCAAAATTGCTAATAACTTTTGAATAAATTGGCCTATTGTAATGCAACTCATCTTAGTAGATTCCTTGGGTCAATCTGAGAACATAGATACCAAGTTTACCTTATTTGGCCTAACTTCCTGTCCGCCATCTTGATTTTCATTCAAAACCTACTTTTTCGAACTCCTCCTAGACCGTTTGTCCGATTTTCACCAAAATCGAATCGTATCATCTCCAGACCGTGCCGACTAAAAGTTATGGATTTCGTGTCGATTGACAAAACCGTTTTCGTATAGCGCAGCAGCAAAGTTGAGGCATGATGCTAATAGCACTATTCAGGCTTTATCTCTGCAATTCCTTGACATATTGACACCAAACTTTGTGTGTGTCATTGTCACTTCACTCTGACCACATCACATCAGTTTTGTAACTGCGCCACCTATTGGTCAAAAGTGATAATCCATTAAATCATATTTTTATTTACTGTTTCTCTGATTTTTCAGGCATTTTGCCTATAATCCTTTTTAAATGTCTTTAATTGCTCATTGTCGCAGTTGGTCTGACACTTTCAGCAATGTTGGCATGTCTTGTCATCTGATTGTGCTTGGCCCCGGTAATGGCTGCTTGCAGCTATATTTATTAGGGGCCAAGCACCGAAGGTGCGAGGCACCTATTGTATCTGTTCCCGTTCTTCTTCTTCTTCTTCTTCTTCTTCTTCTTCTTCTTCTTCTTCTTCTTCCGCCATGGGAGTCTATGGCAGCCCATAGAACCGATTGCGGGAAAGTTGTTTTGGTTTGACATTCTGATAGAGGACAGTCCCAACATTAAATACACCAATTTTTGTGTTTCTAAGTCATTCCCTCTAGCGCCACCACCTGTCCAAAATTTCACTTTTATTTTGCTAATAACTTTAGAACCGTAAGGCCAATCAACAAAATTCTTTTTCCCTCTGATTCCTGAGCTCATGCCGATTCGATTGCACCCTATGACGTCATTTTCCGTCATAAAAATATGGCCGCCATTTTGAATTTTTCGATAAACCTACTTTTTCGAACTCGTCCTAGACGGTTTGTCCGATTTGCACGAAAATTGAACCAGATCATCTTCAGGCAGTGCTGACCAAAAGTTATGGAATTCAAATTGATTCGTCAAACCGTTTTCGATAAACGCATGAATACATTTTACGTAGCGCTAGCAAAAACAGTCGTAAGGCTGTATCTCCGCAACGGTTTATCGTATTCAGACCAAACTTGGTACATGTACTCACAAGCATGACCTGAGGCTACATGCTGCGTTTCGGCGCAGCGCCACCTACTGGTCCGGAGATATGAAAAATGGCTATTTTTGCTTATAACTTCTGAACAGTTTGTCCAAAAATCATAAAATTGGTCTCGTTAGATTCAGGGCGACATGCCGAGTCGACTGATATCCAATTTTACCATATCGGCCATTTTGACTGTCGGCCATTTTGAATTATGTGCTAAAATGCTGTATTTTATGAACGCATGAACGGATTGTTACGAAACTTGGTGTGGGTCATCAGCACGATGCCCTGAAGGAGCCTGAGAAGTTTCGAAACAGCGCCACCTAGTGGTGAATTTTTTTTTTTCAAATGCTTATAACTTTGGGTGTGGTTGACTTATTTTCAGGAGACTCATCTCTTTAGACTCCTGAATCCTTGCCGAGTCCAACAATACCAAACATGCTAGGTTTTGCCTTACGGTTTGTGTAGCGTTGTGATTTAGCACTTAAAAAACATTAGGCGATATCTTCGAAACTGTTTGTCCGATCGAGACGAAACCACCGTCAGAAGTTTGGAATCATAGCTTGTTAACTAAACGTCAAAGCCCAAATGCGAAAATATTGATGTTTAGAGGTAGTAAATTCCAATTAAAGTCATGTGTCAGTCATTTTTTACGTGTTTTTTCATATAAATGTCTATAACTCCGAAGATAATTGAGATATTTTCACCAAAATCGACACACATATGTATGGGCTCACTCTGAGGACACATAAAAAAAATGGTTGGACTGAGCCTCTTGGTGGCGCTATAATAGAACAAAACATGAAATTCCCATTGACTTTAATACAGTTTTGTGAAATAAAATGCTATACTAAACAAATGCATTGGTGTAATATTACAAAACTCAGAATGTGCCATCTGCACCATCCCCTTAAGGTACCCAACATATTTAGAAACAGCGCCACCTAGTGGTCAAAAGTTATAACAAAATTTCCAAAATTGCTAATAACTTTTGAATAAATTGGCCTATTGTAATGCAACTCATCTTAGTAGATTCCTTGGGTCAATCTGAGAACATAGATACCAAGTTTACCTTATTTGGCCTAACTTCCTGTCCGCCATCTTGATTTTCATTCAAAACCTACTTTTTCGAACTCCTCCTAGACCGTTTGTCTGATTTTCACCAAAATCGAATCGTATCATCTCCAGACCGTGCCGACTAAAAGTTATGGATTTCGTGTCGATTGACAAAACCGTTTTCGTATAGCGCAGCAGCAAAGTTGAGGCATGATGCTAATAGCACTATTCAGGCTTTATCTCTGCAATTCCTTGACATATTGACACCAAACTTTGTGTGTGTCATTGTCACTTCACTCTGACCACATCACATCAGTTTTGTAACTGCGCCACCTATTGGTCAAAAGTGATAATCCATTAAATCATATTTTTATTTACTGTTTCTCTGATTTTTCAGGCATTTTGCCTATAATCCTTTTTAAATGTCTTTAATTGCTCATTGTCGCAGTTGGTCTGACACTTTCAGCAATGTTGGCATGTCTTGTCATCTGATTGTGCTTGGCCCCGGTAATGGCTGCTTGCAGCTATATTTATTAGGGGCCAAGCACCGAAGGTGCGAGGCACCTATTGTATCTGTTCCCGTTCTTCTTCTTCTTCTTCTTCTTCTTCTTCTTCTTCTTCTTCTTCTTCTTCCGCCATGGGAGTCTATGGCAGCCCATAGAACCGATTGCGGGAAAGTTGTTTTGGTTTGACATTCTGATAGAGGACAGTCCCAACATTAAATACACCAATTTTTGTGTTTCTAAGTCATTCCCTCTAGCGCCACCACCTGTCCAAAATTTCACTTTTATTTTGCTAATAACTTTAGAACCGTAAGGCCAATCAACAAAATTCTTTTTCCCTCTGATTCCTGAGCTCATGCCGATTCGATTGCACCCTATGACGTCATTTTCCGTCATAAAAATATGGCCGCCATTTTGAATTTTTCGATAAACCTACTTTTTCGAACTCGTCCTAGACGGTTTGTCCGATTTGCACGAAAATTGAACCAGATCATCTTCAGGCAGTGCTGACCAAAAGTTATGGAATTCAAATTGATTCGTCAAACCGTTTTCGATAAACGCATGAATACATTTTACGTAGCGCTAGCAAAAACAGTCGTAAGGCTGTATCTCCGCAACGGTTTATCGTATTCAGACCAAACTTGGTACATGTACTCACAAGCATGACCTGAGGCTACATGCTGCGTTTCGGCGCAGCGCCACCTACTGGTCCGGAGATATGAAAAATGGCTATTTTTGCTTATAACTTCTGAACAGTTTGTCCAAAAATCATAAAATTGGTCTCGTTAGATTCAGGGCGACATGCCGAGTCGACTGATATCCAATTTTACCATATCGGCTATTTTGACTGTCGGCCATTTTGAATTATGTGCTAAAATGCTGTATTTTATGAACGCATTAACGAATTGTTACGAAACTTGGTGTGGGTCATCAGCACGATGCCCTGAAGGAGCCTGAGAAGTTTCGAAACAGCGCCACCTAGTGGTGAATTTTTTTTTTAAAACGCTTATAACTTTGGGTGTGGTTGACATATTTTCAGGAGACTCATCTCTTTAGACTCCTGAATCCTTGCCGAGTCCAACAATACCAAACATGCTAGGTTTTGCCTTACGGTTTGTGTAGCGTTGTGATTTAGCACTTAAAAAACATTAGGCGATATCTTCGAAACCGTTTGTCCGATCGAGACGAAACCACCGTCAGAAGTTTGGAATCATAGCTTGTTAACTAAACGTCCAAAGCCCAAATGCGAAAATATTGATGTCTAGAGGTAGTAAATTCCAATTAAAGTCATGTGTCAGTCATTTTTTACGTGTTTTTTCATATAAATGTCTATAACTCCGAAGATAATTGAGATATTTTCACCAAAATCGACACACATATGTATGGGCTCACTCTGAGGACACATAAAAAAAATGGTTGGACTGAGCCTCTTGGTGGCGCTATAATAGAACAAAACATGAAATTCCCATTGACTTCAATACAGTTTTGTGAAATAAAATGCTATACTAAACAAATGCATTGGTGTAATATTACAAAACTCAGAATGTGCCATCTGCACCATCCCCTGAAGGTACCCAACATATTTAGAAACAGCGCCACCTAGTGGTCAAAAGTTATAACAAAATTTCCAAAATTGCTAATAACTTTTGAATAAATTGGCCTATTGTAATGCAACTCATCTTAGTAGATTCCTTGGGTCAAGCTGAGAACATAGATACCAAGTTTACCTTATTTGGCCTAACTTCCTGTCCGCCATCTTGATTTTCATTCAAAACCTACTTTTTCGAACTCCTCCTAGACCGTTTGTCCGATTTTCACCAAAATCGAATCGTATCATCTCCAGACCGTGCCGACTAAAAGTTATGGATTTCGTGTCGATTGACAAAACCGTTTTCGTATAGCGCAGCAGCAAAGTTGAGGCATGATGCTAATAGCACTATTCAGGCTTTATCTCTGCAATTCCTTGACATATTGACACCAAACTTTGTGTGTCATTGTCACTTCACTCTGACCACATCACATCAGTTTTGTAACTGCGCCACCTATTGGTCAAAAGTGATAATCCATTAAATCATATTTTTATTTACTGTTTCTCTGATTTTTCAGGCATTTTGCCTATAATCCTTTTTAAATGTCTTTAATTGCTCATTGTCGAAGTTGGTCTGACACTTTCAGCAATGTTGGCATGTCTTGTCATCTGATTGTGCTTGGCCCCGGTAATGGCTGCTTGCAGCTATATTTAGGGGCCAAGCACCGAAGGTGCGAGGCACCTATTGTATCTGTTCCCGTTCTTATTCTTCTTCTTCTTCTTCTTCTTCTTCTTCCGCCATGGGAGTCTATGGCAGCCCATAGAACCGATTGCGGGAAAGTTGTTTTGGTTTGACATTCTGATAGAGGACAGTCCCAACATTAAATACACCAATTTTTGTGTTTCTAAGTCATTCCCTCTAGCGCCACCACCTGTCCAAAATTTCACTTTTATTTTGCTAATAACTTTTGAACCGTAAGGCCAATCAACAAAATTCTTTTTCCCTCTGATTCCTGAGCTCATGCCGATTCGATTGCACCCTATGACGTCATTTTCCGTCATAAAAATATGGCCGCCATTTTGAATTTTTCGATAAACCTACTTTTTCGAACTCGTCCTAGACGGTTTGTCCGATTTGCACGAAAATTGAACCAGATCATCTTCAGGCAGTGCTGACCAAAAGTTATGGAATTCAAATTGATTCGTCAAACCGTTTTCGATAAACGCATGAATACATTTTACGTAGCGCTAGCAAAAACAGTCGTAAGGCTGTATCTCCGCAACGGTTTATCGTATTCAGACCAAACTTGGTACATGTACTCACAAGCATGACCTGAGGCTACATGCTGCGTTTCGGCGCAGCGCCACCTACTGGTCCGGAGATATGAAAAATGGCTATTTTTGCTTATAACTTCTGAACAGTTTGTCCAAAAATCATAAAATTGGTCTCGTTAGATTCAGGGCGACATGCCGAGTCGACTGATATCCAATTTTACCATATCGGCTATTTTGACTGTCGGCCATTTTGAATTATGTGCTAAAATGCTGTATTTTAAGAACGCATTAACAAATTGTTACGAAACTTGGTGTGGGTCATCAGCACGATGCCCTGAAGGAGCCTGAGAAGTTTCGAAACAGCGCCACCTAGTGGTGAATTTTTTTTTTAAATGCTTATAACTTTGGGTGTGGTTGACATATTTTCAGGAGACTCATCTCTTTAGACTCCTGAATCCTTGCCGAGTCCAACAATACCAAACATGCTAGGTTTCGCCTTACGGTTTGTGTAGCGTTGTGATTTAGCACTTAAAAAACATTAGGCGATATCTTCGAAACCGTTTGTCCGATCGAGACGAAACCACCGTCAGAAGTTTGGAATCATAGCTTGTTAACTAAACGTCAAAGCCCAAATGCGAAAATATTGATGTCTAGAGGTAGTAAATTCCAATTAAAGTCATGTGTCAGTCATTTTTTACGTGTTTTTTCATATAAATGTCTATAACTCCGAAGATAATTGAGATATTTTCACCAAAATCGACACACATATGTATGGGCTCACTCTGAGGACACATAAAAAAAATGGTTGGACTGAGCCTCTTGGTGGCGCTATAATAGAACAAAACATGAAATTCCCATTGACTTCAATACAGTTTTGTGAAATAAAATGCTATACTAAACAAATGCATTGGTGTAATATTACAAAACTCAGAATGTGCCATCTGCACCATCCCCTGAAGGTACCCAACATATTTAGAAACAGCGCCACCTAGTGGTCAAAAGTTATAACAAAATTTCCAAAATTGCTAATAACTTTTGAATAAATTGGCCTATTGTAATGCAACTCATCTTAGTAGATTCCTTGGGTCAAGCTGAGAACATAGATACCAAGTTTACCTTATTTGGCCTAACTTCCTGTCCGCCATCTTGATTTTCATTCAAAACCTACTTTTTCGAACTCCTCCTAGACCGTTTGTCCGATTTTCACCAAAATCGAATCGTATCATCTCCAGACCGTGCCGACTAAAAGTTATGGATTTCGTGTCGATTGACAAAACCGTTTTCGTATAGCGCAGCAGCAAAGTTGAGGCATGATGCTAATAGCACTATTCAGGCTTTATCTCTGCAATTCCTTGACATATTGACACCAAACTTTGTGTGTCATTGTCACTTCACTCTGACCACATCACATCAGTTTTGTAACTGCGCCACCTATTGGTCAAAAGTGATAATCCATTAAATCATATTTTTATTTACTGTTTCTCTGATTTTTCAGGCATTTTGCCTATAATCCTTTTTAAATGTCTTTAATTGCTCATTGTCGAAGTTGGTCTGACACTTTCAGCAATGTTGGCATGTCTTGTCATCTGATTGTGCTTGGCCCCGGTAATGGCTGCTTGCAGCTATATTTAGGGGCCAAGCACCGAAGGTGCGGAGGCACCTATTGTTTCTGTTCGCGTTCTTATTAGGGGCCAAGCACCGAAGGTGCGGAGGCACCTATTGTATCTGTTCCCGTTCTTATTATTATTCTTCTTCTTCCGCCATGGGAGTCTATGGCAGCCCATAGAACCGATTGCGGGAAAGTTGTTTTGGTTTGACATTCTGATAGAGGACAGTCCCAACATTAAGTACACCAATTTTTGTGTTTCTAAGTCATTCCCTCTAGCGCCACCACCTGTCCAAAGTTTCACTTTTACTTTGCTAATAACTTTTGAACCGTAAGGCCAATCAGCGAAATCCTTTTTTCCTCTGATTCCTGAGCTCATGACGATTCGATTGCACCCTATATCGTCATTTTCCGTCATAAAAACATGGCCGCCATTTTGAATTTTCCTAAAAAGGTACTTTTTCGAACTCGTCCTAGACGGTTTGTCCGATTTGCACGAAAATTGAATCGGATCATCTTCAGGCAGTGCTGACAAAAAGTTATTAAAATCTTGTTGATTCGTCAAACCGTTTTCGATAAACGCTCGAACAAATTTTACGTAGCGCTTGCAAAAACAGTCGTAAGGCTGTATCTCCGCAACGGTTTATCGTATTCAGACCAAACTTGGTACATGTACTCACAAGCATGACCTGAGGCTACATGCTGCGTTTCGGCACAGCGCCACCTACAGGTCCGGAGATATGAAAAATGGCAATTTTTGCTTATAACTTCTGAACAGTTTGTCCAAAAATCATAAAATTGGTCTTGATAGATTCAGGGCGTCATGCCGAGTCGACTGATATCCAATTTTGCCATATCGGCCAATTTGACTGTCGGCCATTTTGAATTTTGTGCTAAAATGCTGTATTTTAACAACGCATGAACGGATTGTTACGAAACTTGGTATGGGTCATCAGCACGATGTCCTGAAGGAGTGTGAGAAGTTTCGAAACAGCGCCACCTAGTGGTGAATTTTTTTTTTCAAATGCTTATAACTTTGGGTGTGATCGACTTATTTTCACGAGACTCATCTCATTGGACTCCTGAATCGTTGCCGAGTCCAACGATACCAAACATGTTAGGTTTCGCCAAACGGTTTGTGTAGCATTGTGATTTAGCGCTTAAAAAACATTAGGCT
This sequence comes from Scardinius erythrophthalmus, assembly GCF_964197995.2. NCBI lineage: Eukaryota > Metazoa > Chordata > Actinopteri > Cypriniformes > Leuciscidae > Scardinius > Scardinius erythrophthalmus. The sequence continues at coordinate 24,862,916 of NC_138232.1, read as the reverse complement.
ATATCTTCGAAACCGTTTGTCCGATTGAGACGAAACCACCGTCAGAAGTTTGGAAACATAGGTCGATAGCTATACGCCAATGCCCAAATGCGAAAATATTGATGTTTAGGGGTAGTAATATTCAATCAAAGTCATGTGTCAGTCATTTTTTACGTGTTTTTTCATATAAATGTCTATAACTCCGAAGCAAATTGAGATTTTTGCACCAAAATCGACACATATATGTATGGGCTCACTCTGATGACACATAAAAAAAATGGTGGGACTGAGCCTCTTGGTGGCGCTATAATAGAACAAAACATGAAATTCCCATTGATTTCAATAGAGTTTTGTGAAATAAAATGCTATACTAAACAAATGCATTGGTGTAATATTACGAAACTCAGAATGTGCCTTCAGCACCATCCCCTGAAGGTACTCAAAATATTTCGAAACAGCGCCACCTAGTGGTCAAAAGTTATAACAAAATTTCCAAAAAGGCTAATAACTTTTGAATAAATCTGTCTATTGAAATGCCACTGGTCTTAATAGATTCCTTGGGTCAAGCCGAGAACATAGATACCAAGTTTTCCTTATTTGGCCGAACTTCCTGTCCGCCATCTTGATGTTCAGTCAAAACCTACTTTTTCGAACTCCTCCTAGACCGTTTATCCGATTTTCACCAAAATCGAATCGTATCATCTCCAGACCGTGCCGACTAAAAGTTATTGATTTCGTGTCGATTGACGAAACCGTTGTCGTATACCGCAGCAGCAAAGTTGTGGCATGATGCCAAAGGCACTATTCAGGCTTTATCTCTGCAATGCCTTGACATATTGACACCAAACTTTGTATGTGTCATTGTCACTTCACTCTGACCGCATCACATCAGGTTTGTAACTGCGCCACCTATTGGTTGAAAGTGATAATCCATTAAATCATATTTTTATTTACTGTTTCTATGATTTTTCAGGCATTTGGCCTAAAATACTCTTTAATGTCTTTAATTGCTCATTGTTGCAGTTGGTCTGACACTTTCAGCCATGTTGGCATGTCTTGTCATCTGATTGTGCTTGGCCCCGGTAATGGCTGCTTGCAGCTATATTTAGGGGCCAAGCACCGAAGGTGCGGAGGCACCTATTGTATCTGTTCCCGTTCTTATTATTAGGGGCCAAGCACCGAAGGTGCGGAGGCACCTATTGTATCTGTTCCCGTTCTTATTATTATTCTTCTTCTTCCGCCATGGGAGTCTATGGCAGCCCATAGAACCGATTGCGGGAAAGTTGTTTTGGTTTGACATTCTGATAGAGGACAGTCCCAACATTAAGTACACCAATTTTTGTGTTTCTAAGTCATTCCCTCTAGCGCCACCACCTGTCCAAAGTTTCACTTTTACTTTGCTAATAACTTTTGAACCGTAAGGCCAATCAGCGAAATCCTTTTTTCCTCTGATTCCTGAGCTCATGACGATTCGATTGCACCCTATATCGTCATTTTCCGTCATAAAAACATGGCCGCCATTTTGAATTTTCCTAAAAAGGTACTTTTTCGAACTCGTCCTAGACGGTTTGTCCGATTTGCACGAAAATTGAATCGGATCATCTTCAGGCAGTGCTGACAAAAAGTTATTAAAATCTTGTTGATTCGTCAAACCGTTTTCGATAAACGCTCGAACAAATTTTACGTAGCGCTTGCAAAAACAGTCGTAAGGCTGTATCTCCGCAACGGTTTATCGTATTCAGACCAAACTTGGTACATGTACTCACAAGCATGACCTGAGGCTACATGCTGCGTTTCGGCACAGCGCCACCTACAGGTCCGGAGATATGAAAAATGGCAATTTTTGCTTATAACTTCTGAACAGTTTGTCCAAAAATCATAAAATTGGTCTTGATAGATTCAGGGCGTCATGCCGAGTCGACTGATATCCAATTTTGCCATATCGGCCAATTTGACTGTCGGCCATTTTGAATTTTGTGCTAAAATGCTGTATTTTAACAACGCATGAACGGATTGTTACGAAACTTGGTATGGGTCATCAGCACGATGTCCTGAAGGAGTGTGAGAAGTTTCGAAACAGCGCCACCTAGTGGTGAATTTTTTTTTTCAAATGCTTATAACATTGGGTGTGATCGACTTATTTTCACGAGACTCATCTCATTGGACTCCTGAATCGTTGCCGAGTCCAACGATACCAAACATGTTAGGTTTCGCCAAACGGTTTGTGTAGCATTGTGATTTAGCGCTTAAAAAACATTAGGCTATATCTTCGAAACCGTTTGTCCGATTGAGACGAAACCACCGTCAGAAGTTTGGAAACATAGGTCGATAGCTATACGCCAATGCCCAAATGCGAAAATATTGATGTTTAGGGGTAGTAATATTCAATCAAAGTCATGTGTCAGTCATTTTTTACGTGTTTTTTCATATAAATGTCTATAACTCCGAAGCAAATTGAGATTTTTGCACCAAAATCGACACATATATGTATGGGCTCACTCTGATGACACATAAAAAAAATGGTGGGACTGAGCCTCTTGGTGGCGCTATAATAGAACAAAACATGAAATTCCCATTGATTTCAATAGAGTTTTGTGAAATAAAATGCTATACTAAACAAATGCATTGGTGTAATATTACGAAACTCAGAATGTGCCTTCAGCACCATCCCCTGAAGGTACTCAAAATATTTCGAAACAGCGCCACCTAGTGGTCAAAAGTTATAACAAAATTTCCAAAAAGGCTAATAACTTTTGAATAAATCTGTCTATTGAAATGCCACTGGTCTTAATAGATTCCTTGGGTCAAGCCGAGAACATAGATACCAAGTTTTCCTTATTTGGCCGAACTTCCTGTCCGCCATCTTGATGTTCAGTCAAAACCTACTTTTTCGAACTCCTCCTAGACCGTTTATCCGATTTTCACCAAAATCGAATCGTATCATCTCCAGACCGTGCCGACTAAAAGTTATTGATTTCGTGTCGATTGACGAAACCGTTGTCGTATACCGCAGCAGCAAAGTTGTGGCATGATGCCAAAGGCACTATTCAGGCTTTATCTCTGCAATGCCTTGACATATTGACACCAAACTTTGTATGTGTCATTGTCACTTCACTCTGACCGCATCACATCAGGTTTGTAACTGCGCCACCTATTGGTTGAAAGTGATAATCCATTAAATCATATTTTTATTTACTGTTTCTATGATTTTTCAGGCATTTGGCCTAAAATACTCTTTAATGTCTTTAATTGCTCATTGTTGCAGTTGGTCTGACACTTTCAGCCATGTTGGCATGTCTTGTCATCTGATTGTGCTTGGCCCCGGTAATGGCTGCTTGCAGCTATATTTAGGGGCCAAGCACCGAAGGTGCGGAGGCACCTATTGTATCTGTTCCCGTTCTTATTATTATTCTTCTTCTTCCGCCATGGGAGTCTATGGCAGCCCATAGAACCGATTGCGGGAAAGTTGTTTTGGTTTGACATTCTGATAGAGGACAGTCCCAACATTAAGTACACCAATTTTTGTGTTTCTAAGTCATTCCCTCTAGCGCCACCACCTGTCCAAAGTTTCACTTTTACTTTGCTAATAACTTTTGAACCGTAAGGCCAATCAGCAAAATCCTTTTTTCCTCTGATTCCTGAGCTCATGACGATTCGATTGCACCCTATATCGTCATTTTCCGTCATAAAAACATGGCCGCCATTTTGAATTTTCCTAAAAAGGTACTTTTTCGAACTCGTCCTAGACGGTTTGTCCGATTTGCACGAAAATTGAATCGGATCATCTTCAGGCAGGGGTGACAAAAAGTTATTAAAATCTTGTTGATTCGTCAAACCGTTTTCGATAAACGCTCGAACAAATTTTACGTAGCGCTTGCAAAAACAGTCGTAAGGCCGTATCTCCGCAACGGTTTATCGTATTCAGACCAAACTTGGTACATGTACTCACAAGCATGACCTGAGGCTACATGCTGCGTTTCGGCACAGCGCCACCTACAGGTCCGGAGATATGAAAAATGGCTATTTTTGCTTATAACTTCTGAACAGTTTGTCCAAAAATCATAAAATTGGTCTTGATAGATTCAGGGCGTCATGCCGAGTCGACTGATATCCAATTTTGCCATATCGGCCAATTTGACTGTCGGCCATTTTGAAATTTGTGCTAAAATGCTGTATTTTAACAACGCATGAACTGATTGTTACGAAACTTGGTATGGGTCATCAGCACGATGTCCTGAAGGAGTGTGAGAAGTTTCGAAACAGCGCCACCTAGTGGTGAATTTTTTTTTTCAAATGCTTATAACTTTGGGTGTGATCGACTTATTTTCACGAAACTCATCTTTTTAGACTCCTGAATCGTTGCCGAGTCCTACGATACCAAACATGCTAGGTTTCGCCTTACGGTTTGTGTAGCGTTGTGATTTAGCGCTTAAAAAACATTAGGCTATATCTTTGAAACCGCTAGTCCGATCGAGACGAAACCACCGTCAGAAGTTTGGAAACATAGGTCGATAGCTATACGCCAATGCCCAAATGCGAAAATATTGATGTTTAGGGGTAGTAATTTCCAATCAAAGTCATGTGTCAGTCATTTTTTTCGTGTTTTTTCATATAAATGTCTATAACTCCGAAGTGAATTGAGATATTTTCACCAAAATTGAGACACATATGTATGGGCTCACTCTGAGGACACGTAAAAAAAATTGTGGGACTGAGCCTCTTGGTGGCGCTATAATAGAACAAAACATGAAATTCCCATTGATTTCAATAGAGTTTTGTGAAATAAAATGCTATACTAAACAAATGCATTGGTGTAATATTACGAAACTCAGAATGTGCCTTCAGCACCATCCCCTGAAGGTACTCAAAATATTTCGAAACAGCGCCACCTAGTGGTCAAAAGTTATAACAAAATTTCCAAAAAGGCTAATAACTTTTGAATAAATCTGTCTATTGAAATGCCACTGGTCTTAATAGATTCCTTGGGTCAAGCCGAGAACATAGATACCAAGTTTTCCTTATTTGGCCGAACTTCCTGTCCGCCATCTTGATGTTCAGTCAAAACCTACTTTTTCGAACTCCTCCTAGACCGTTTATCCGATTTTCACCAAAATCGAATCGTATCATCTCCAGACCGTGCCGACTAAAAGTTATTGATTTCGTGTCGATTGACGAAACCGTTGTCGTATACCGCAGCAGCAAAGTTGTGGCATGATGCCAAAGGCACTATTCAGGCTTTATCTCTGCAATGCCTTGACATATTGACACCAAACTTTGTATGTGTCATTGTCACTTCACTCTGACCGCATCACATCAGGTTTGTAACTGCGCCACCTATTGGTTGAAAGTGATAATCCATTAAATCATATTTTTATTTACTGTTTCTATGATTTTTCAGGCATTTGGCCTAAAATACTCTTTAATGTCTTTAATTGCTCATTGTTGCAGTTGGTCTGACACTTTCAGCCATGTTGGCATGTCTTGTCATCTGATTGTGCTTGGCCCCGGTAATGGCTGCTTGCAGCTATATTTATTATTCTTCTTCCGCCATGGGAGTCTATGGCAGCCCATAGAACCGATTGCGGGAAAGTTGTTTTGGTTTGACATTCTGATAGAGGACAGTCCCAACATTAAGTACACCAATTTTGGTGTGTCTAAGTCATTCCCTCTAGCGCCACCACCTGTCCAAAGTTTCACTTTTACTTTGCTAATAACTTTTGAACCGTAAGGCCAATCAGCGAAATCCTTTTTTCCTCTGATTCCTGAGCTCATGACGATTCGATTGCACCCTATGACGTCATTTTCCGTCATAAAAACATGGCCGCCATTTTGAATTTTCCTAAAAAGCTACTTTTTCGAACTCGTCCTAGACGGTTTGTCCGATTTGCACGAAAATTGAATCGGATCATCTTCAGGCAGTGGTGACAAAAAGTTATTAAAATCTTTTTGATTCGTCAAACCGTTTTCGATAAACGCTCGAACAAATTTTACGTGGCGCTTACAAAAACAGTCGTAAGGCTGTATCTCCGCAACGGTTTATCGTATTCAGACCAAACTTGGTACATGTCATCACAAGCATGACCTGAGGCTACATGCTGCGTTTCGCCGCAGCGCCACCTACTGGTCCGGAGATATGAAAAATGGCTATTTTTGCTTATAACTTCTGAACAGTTTGTCCAAAAATCATAAAATTGGTCTTGATAGATTCAGGGCGTCATGCCGAGTCGACTGATATCCAATTTTGCCATATCGGCCAATTTGACTGTCGGCCATTTTGAATTTTGTGCTAAAATGCTGTATTTTAACAACGCATGAACGGATTATTACGAAACTTGGTATGGGTCATCAGCACGATGTCCTGAAGGAGTGTGAGAAGTTTCGAAACAGCGCCACCTAGTGGTGAATTTTTTTTTTCAAATGCTTATAACTTTGGGTGTGATCGACTTATTTTCACGAAACTCATCTCATTGGACTCCTGAATTGTTGCCGAGTCCAACGATACCAAACATGTTAGGTTTCGCCTAACGGTTTGTGTAGCATTGTGATTTAGCGCTTAAAAAACATTAGGCTATATCTTCGAAACCGTTTGTCCGATTGAGACGAAACCACCGTCAGAAGTTTGGAAACATAGGTCGATAGCTATACGCCAATGCCCAAATGTGAAAATATTGATGTTTAGGGGTAGTAATATTCAATCAAAGTCATGTGTCAGTCATTTTTTACGTGTTTTTTCATATAAATGTCTATAACTCCGAAGCAAATTGAGATTATTGCACCAAAATCGACACATATATGTATGGGCTCACTCTGATGACACATAAAAAAAATGGTGGGACTGAGCCTCTTGGTGGCGCTATAATAGAACAAAACATGAAATTCCCATTGATTTCAATAGAGTTTTGTGAAATAAAATGCTATACTAAACAAATGCATTGGTGTAATATTACGAAACTCAGAATGTGCCTTCAGCACCATCCCCTGAAGGTACTCAAAATATTTCGAAACAGCGCCACCTAGTGGTCAAAAGTTATAACAAAATTTCCAAAAAGGCTAATAACTTTTGAATAAATCTGTCTATTGAAATGCCACTGGTCTTAATAGATTCCTTGGGTCAAGCCGAGAACATAGATACCAAGTTTTCCTTATTTGGCCGAACTTCCTGTCCGCCATCTTGATGTTCAGTCAAAACCTACTTTTTCGAACTCCTCCTAGACCGTTTGTCCGATTTTCACCAAAATCGAATCGTATCATCTCCAGACCGTGCCGACTAAAAGTTATGGATTTCGTGTCGATAGACAAAACCGTTTTCGTATAGCGCAGCAGCAAAGTTGAGGCATGATGCTAATAGCACTATTCAGGCTTTATCTCTGCAATGCCTTGACATATTGACACCAAACTTTGTATGTGTCATTGTCACTTCACTCTGACCACATCACATCAGTTTTGTAACTGCGCCACCTATTGGTCGAAAGTGATAATCCATAAAATCATATTTTTAATTATTGTTTCTATGATTTTTCAGGCATTTTGCATAAAATCCTCTTTAAAGTCTATAATTGCTCATTGTTGCAGTTGGTCTGACACTTTCAGACATGTTGGCATGTCTTGTCGTCTTATTCTGCTTGGCCCCGGTAATTGCTGCTTGCAGCTATATTTATTAGGGGCCAAGCACCGAAGGTGCGGAGGCACCTATTGTATCTGTTCCGTTTCTTATTATTATTATTATTATTATTATTATTATTATTATTATTATTCTTCCGCCATGGGAGTCTATGGCAGCCCATAGAACCGATTGCGGGAAAGTTGTTTTGGTTTGACATTCTGATAGAGGACCGTCTCAACATTAAATACACCAATTTTGGTGTTTCTAAGTCATTCCCTCTAGCGCCACCACCTGTCCAAAGTTTCACTTTTACTTTGCTAATAACTTTTGAACCGTAAGGCCAATCAGCGAAATTCTTTTTTTCTCTGATTCCTGAGCTCATGGCGATTCGATTGCACCCTATGACGTCATTTTCCGTCATAAAAATATGGCCGCCATCTTGAATTTTCAAAAAAAGCTACTTTTTCGAACTCGTCCTAGACGGTTTGTCCGATTTGCACGAAAATTGAACCAGATCATCTTCAGGTAGTGCTGACAAAAAGTTATGGAATTCAAATGGATTCGTCAAACCGTTTTCGATAAACGCACAAATACATTTTACGTAGCGCTAGCAAAAACAGTCGTAAGGCCGTATCTCCGCAACGGTTTATCGTATTCAGACCAAACTTGGTACTTGTACTCACAAGCATGACCTGAGGCTACATGCTGTGTTTCGGCGCAGCGCCACCTACTGGTCCGGAGATATGAAAAATGGCTATTTTTGCTTATAACTTCTGAACAGTTTGTCCAAAAATCATACAATTGGTCTCGTTAGATTCAGGGCAACATGCCGAGTCGACTGATATCCAATTTGACCATATCGGTCATTTTGGCTGTCGGCCATTTTGAATTTTGTGCTAAAATTCTGTATTTTATGAACGCATGAACGGATTGTTACGAAACGTGGTATGGGTCATCAGCACAATGCCCTGAATGAGCCTGAGAAGTTTCGAAACAGCGCCACCTAGTGGTGAATTTTTTTTTTCAAATGCTTATAACTTTGGGTGTGGTCGACATATTTTCACGAAACTCATCTTTTTAGACTCCTGAATCGTTGCCGAGTCCTACGATACCAAACATGCTAGGTTTTGCCTTACGGTTTGTGTAACGTTGTGATTTAGCGCTTAAAAAACATTTGGCTATATCTTTGAAACCGCTAGTCCGATCGAGACGAAACCACCGTCAGAAGTTTGGAAACATAGGTCGATAGCTATACGCCAATGCCCAAATGCGAAAATATTGATGTTTAGGGGTACTAATTTCCAATCAAAGTCATGTGTCAGTCATTTTTTTCGTGTTTTTTCATATAAATGTCTATAACTCCGAAGCGAATTGAGATATTTTCACCAAAATTGACACACATATGTATGGGCTCACTCTGAGGACACGTAAAAAAAATTGTGGGACTGAGCCTCTTGGTGGCGCTATAATTGAACAAAATATGAAATTCCCATTGACTTCAATACAGTTTTGTGAAATAAAATGCTATACTAAACAAATGCATTGGTGTAATATTACGAAACTCAGATTGTGTCATCAGCACCATCCCCTGAAGGCAACCAAAATATTTCAAGACAGCGCCACCTAGTGGTCAAAAGTTATAACAAAATTTCCAAAAAGGCTAATAACTTTTGAATAAATCTGGCTATTGAAATGCCACGGGTCTTAATAGATTCCTTGGGTCAAGCCGAGAACATAGATACCAAGTTTTCCTTATTTGGCCAAACTTCCTGTCCGTCATCTTGATTTTCATTCAAAACCTACTTTTTCGAACTCCTCCTAGACCGTTTGTCCGATTTTCACCAAAATCGAATCGTATCATCTCCAGACTGTGCCGACAAAAAGTTATGGATTTCGTGTCGATTGATGAAACCGTTTTCGTATAGCACAGCAGCAAAGTTGAGGCATGATGCCAAAATGACTATTCAGGCTTTATATCTGCAATGCCTCGACATATTGACACAAAACTTTGTATGTGTCACTGTCTCCTTACTCTGACCACACCACATCAATTTCGTAACAGCGCCACCTTTTGGTCAAAAGTGACAATCCATTAAATCATATTTTGAATCACTTTTTACATGATTTTTCAGCCATTTCGCCTAAAATCCTCTTTAAATGTCTTTAATTGCTCATTGTTGCAGTTGGTCTGACACTTTCAGACATGTTGGCATGTCTTGTCGTCTTATTCTGCTTGGCCCCGGTAATTGCTGCTTGCAGCTATATTTATTATTATTCTTCTTCTTCTTCCGCCATGGGAGTCTATGGCAGCCCATAGAACCGATTGCGGGAAAGTTGTTTTGGTTTGACATTCTGATAGAGGACAGTCCCAACATTAAGTACACCAATTTTGGTGTGTCTAAGTCATTCCCTCTAGCGCCACCACCTGTCCAAAGTTTCACTTTTACTTTGCTAATAACTTTTGAACCGTAAGGCCAATCAGCGAAATCCTTTTTTCCTCTGATTCCTGAGCTCATGACGATTCGATTGCACCCTATGACGTCATTTTCCGTCATAAAAACATGGCCGCCATTTTGAATTTTCCTAAAAAGCTACTTTTTCGAACTCGTCCTAGACGGTTTGTCCGATTTGCACGAAAATTGAATCGGATCATCTTCAGGCAGTGGTGACAAAAAGTTATTAAAATCTTTTTGATTCGTCAAACCGTTTTCGATAAACGCTCGAACAAATTTTACGTGGCGCTTACAAAAACAGTCGTAAGGCTGTATCTCCGCAACGGTTTATCGTATTCAGACCAAACTTGGTACATGTCATCACAAGCATGACCTGAGGCTACATGCTGCGTTTCGCCGCAGCGCCACCTACTGGTCCGGAGATATGAAAAATGGCTATTTTTGCTTATAACTTCTGAACAGTTTGTCCAAAAATCATAAAATTGGTCTTGATAGATTCAGGGCGTCATGCCGAGTCGACTGATATCCAATTTTGCCATATCGGCCAATTTGACTGTCGGCCATTTTGAATTTTGTGCTAAAATGCTGTATTTTAACAACGCATGAACGGATTATTACGAAACTTGGTATGGGTCATCAGCACGATGTCCTGAAGGAGTGTGAGAAGTTTCGAAACAGCGCCACCTAGTGGTGAATTTTTTTTTTCAAATGCTTATAACTTTGGGTGTGATCGACTTATTTTCACGAAACTCATCTCATTGGACTCCTGAATTGTTGCCGAGTCCAACGATACCAAACATGTTAGGTTTCGCCTAACGGTTTGTGTAGCATTGTGATTTAGCGCTTAAAAAACATTAGGCTATATCTTCGAAACCGTTTGTCCGATTGAGACGAAACCACCGTCAGAAGTTTGGAATCATAGCTTGTTAACTACATGCAAATGCCCAAATGTGAAAATATTGATGTTTAGGGGTAGTAATATTCAATCAAAGTCATGTGTCAGTCATTTTTTACGTGTTTTTTCATATAAATGTCTATAACTCCGAAGCAAATTGAGATTATTGCACCAAAATCGACACATATATGTATGGGCTCACTCTGATGACACATAAAAAAAATGGTGGGACTGAGCCTCTTGGTGGCGCTATAATAGAACAAAACATGAAATTCCCATTGATTTCAATAGAGTTTTGTGAAATAAAATGCTATACTAAACAAATGCATTGGTGTAATATTACGAAACTCAGAATGTGCCTTCAGCACCATCCCCTGAAGGTACTCAAAATATTTCGAAACAGCGCCACCTAGTGGTCAAAAGTTATAACAAAATTTCCAAAAAGGCTAATAACTTTTGAATAAATCTGTCTATTGAAATGCCACTGGTCTTAATAGATTCCTTGGGTCAAGCCGAGAACATAGATACCAAATTTTCCTTATTTGGTCAAACTTCTTGTCCGCCATCTTGATTTTCATTCAAAACCTACTTTTTCGAACTCCTCCTAGACCGTTTGTCCGATTTTCACCAAAATCGAATCGTATCATCTCCAGACTGTGCCGACTAAAAGTTATGGATTTCGTGTCAATTGACGAAACCGTTTTCGTATAGCGCAGCAGCAAATTTGAGGCATGATGCTAATAGCACTATTCAGGCTTTATCTCTGCAATGCCTTGACATATTGACACCAAACTTTGTATGTGTCATTGTCTCCTCACTCTGACCACATCACATCAGTTTTGTAACTGTGCCACCTATTTGTCAAAAGTGATAATCCATTAAATCATATTTTTAATTACTGTTTCTATGATTTTTTAGCCATTTCGTCTAAAAACCTCTTTAAATGTCTTTAATTGCTCATTGTTGCAGTTCGTCTGACACTTTCAGACATGTCGGCATGTCTTGTCGTCTTATTCTGCTTGGCCCCGGTAATTGCTGCTTGCAGCTATATTTATTCCTCTTCTTCTTCTTCTTCTTCCACCATGGGAGTCTATGGCAGCCCATAGAACCGATTGCGGGAAAGTTGTTTTGGTTTGACATTCTGATAGATGACAGTCCCAACATTAAATACACCAATTTTGGTGTTTCTAAGTCATTCCCTCTAGCGCCACCACCTGTCCAAAGTTTCACTTTTATTTTGCTAATAACTTTTGAACCGTAAGGCCAATCAGCGAAATCCTTTTTTCCTCTGATTCCTGAGCTCATGACGATTCGATTGCACCCTATGACGTCATTTTCCGTCATTAAAATATGGCCGCCATTTTGAATTTTTGGAAAAAACCTACTTTTTCGAAGTCGTCCTAGACGGTTTGTCCGATTTGTACGAAAATTGAACCAGATCATCTTCAGGCAGTCCTGACCAAAAGTTATGGAATTCAAATTGATTTGTCAAACCGTTTTCGATAAACGCTCGAACAAATTTTACGTAGCGCCTGCAAAAACAGTCGTAAGGCTGTATCTCCGCAATGGTTTATCGTATTCAGACCAAACTTGGTACATGTCATCACAAGCATGACCTGAGGCTACATGCTGCGTTTCGGCGCAGCGCCACCTACTGGTCCGGAGATATGAAAAATGGCTATTTTTGCTTATAACTTCTGAACAGTTTGTCCAAAAATCATAAAATTGGTCTCGTTAGATTCAGGGCAACATGCCGAGTCGACTGATATCCAATTTTACCATATCGGCCATTTTGACTGTTGGCCATTTTGAATTTTGTGCTAAAATGCTGTATTTTAAGAACGCATGAACGGATTGTTACGAAACTTGGTATGGGTCATCAGCACGATGTCCTGAAGGAGCGTGAGAAGTTTCGAAACAGTGCCACCTAGTGGTGAATTTTTTTTTTCAAATGCTTATAACTTTGGGTGCGGTCGACTTATTTTCACGAGACTCATCTAATTAGACTCCTGAAACCTTGCAGAGTCCTACGATACCAAACATGCTAGGTTTCGCCTTACGGTTTATGTAGCGTTGTGATTTAGCTCTTAAAAAACATTTGGCTATATCTTCGAAACCGTTTGTCCGATCGAGACGAAACCACCGTCAGAAGTTTGGAAACATAGGTCGATAGCTATACACCAATGCTCAAATGCGAAAATATTGATGTTTAGGGGTAGTAATATTCAATCAAAGTCATGTGTCAGTCATTTTTTATGTGTTTTTTCATATAAATGTCTATAACTCCGAAGCGAATTGAGATTTTTGCACCAAAATCGACACATATATGTATGGGCTCACTCTGAGGACACATAAAAAAAATGGTGGGACTGAGCTTCTTGGTGGTGCTATAATAGAACAAAACATGAAATTCCCATTGACTTCAATACAGTTTTGTGAAATAAAATGCTATACTAAACAAATGCATTGGTGTAATATTACAAAACTCAGAATGTGCCATCAGCACCATCCCCTGAAGGTACCCAACATATTTAGAAACAGCGCCACCTAGTGGTCAAAAGTTATAACAACATTTCCAAAACTGCTAATAACTTTTGAATAAATTGGCCTATTGTAATGCAACTCATCTTAGTAGATTCCTTGGGTCAAGCTGAGAACATAGATACCAAGTTTACCTTATTTGGCCTAACTTCCTGTCCGCCATCTTGATTTTCATTCAAAACCTACTTTTTCGAACTCCTCCTAGACCGTTTGTCCGATTTTCACCAAAATCGAATCGTATCATCTCCAGACCGTGCCGACTAAAAGTTATGGATTTCGTGTCGATTGACAAAACCGTTTTTGTATACCCCAGCAGCAAATTTAAGGCATAATGCCAAAAGGACTATTCAGGCTTTATCTCTGCAATGTCTTGACATATTGACACCAAACTTTGTATGTGTAATTGTCACTTCACTCTGACCAAATCACATCAGTTCTGTAACAGCGCCACCTATTGGTCGAAAGTGATAAGCCATTAAATCATATTTTTCATTACTGTTTCTATGATTTTTCAGGCATTTTGCCTAAAATCCTCTTTAAATGTCTTTAATTGCTCATTGTTACAGTTGGTCTGACACGTCTTGTCGTCTTATTCTGCTTGGCCCCGATAATGGCTGCTTGCAGCTATATTTAGGGGCCAAGCACCGAAGGTGCGGAGGCACCTATTGTATTTGTTCCGGTTCTTATTATTAGGGGCCAAGCACCGAAGGTGCGTAGTCACCTATTGTTTTCGTTTCCGTTCTTATTATTATTATTAGGGGCCAAGCACCGAAGGTGCGTAGGCACCTATTGTTTTCGTTCGCGTTCTTATTATTAGGGGCCAAGCACCGAAGGTGCGTAGGCACCTATTGTATCTGTTCCCGTTCTTATTATTTATTATTCTTCCTTCTTCCAACTGGGAGTCTATGGCAGCCCATAGATCCGATTGCGGGAAAGTTGTAATGGTTTGACATTCTGATAGAGGACAGTCCCAACATTAAATACACCAATTTTGGTGTGTCTAAGTCATTCCCTCTAGCGCCACCACCTGTCCAAAATTTCACTTTTATTTTGCTAATAACTTTTGAACCGTAAGGCCAATCAATAAAATTCTTTTTTCCTCTGATTCCTGAGCTCATGAGGGTTAGATTGTTAATTTTTCGTCATAAAAATCTGGCCGCCATCTTGAATTTTTTGAAAAAGCTACTTTTTCCAAACTCCTAGACGGTTTGTCCGATTTGCACGAAAATTGACCCAGGTCATCTTCAGGTAGTGCTGACAAAAAGTTATGGAATTAAATCTCCAGACCGTGCCGACTAAAAATTATGCCTGAAAGTGTCGATAGACGAAACCGTTTTCGTATAGCGCAGCAGCAAAGTTGAGGCATGATGCTAATAGCACTATTCAGGCTTTATCTCTGCAATGCCTTGACATATTAACACCAAACTTTGTGTGTCATTGTCACTTCACTCTGACCACATCACATCAGTTTTGTAACTGCGCCACCTATTGGTCGAAAGTGATAATCCATAAAATCATATTTTTATTTACTGTTTCTATGATTTTTTTTCAGGCATTTTGCCTAAAATCCTCTTTAATGTCTTTAATTGCTCTTGTCGCAGTTGGTCTGACACTTTCAGCAATGTTGGCATGTCTTGTCATCTGATTGTGCTTGGCCCCGGTAATTGCTGCTTGCAGCTATATTTTAAAATTGGAATTTCTCTGAAATTAAAAATCTTTGGGAACTTTTGGGATATTGTAAGTACACAACTGCAGGAAATATATCACACTTTTCAAGTGATTTTTGGAGATTTTATTACAAAAATCTTACATATTGTACCTTTAATGGCGTAAATCTAGCACAAACAAACTGCGCCAGTAACTATTTAGACCACATGGGGTGACGTAACTGTTTAAAATAAATATTTAAGAATAATTTATTTTAGTTACAGCTAGATTTTCTTTGAACCATCACAAATCTTGCACAAATGAACTGCACCGATTTGGAGCAATTTGGATGGCATAGGGTGGAGACTGCCCCGAATTAGCCATTTGTTTTTTTCTAAGAAGGGGGAATGCAATGTTCATTTGAATGGCACAAATCAAACACAAACAAATGGCTCCGTTTTGGAATGTATTAGATGACATGGAGTGGAGAGTGAGGTTTTTCATTATATTTAAGAAAGGGGTCATAGTTACAGGGTTTTTTTTAACAGCACAAACCAAGCAGCAATTTGGATGGCCACAGTATTGACTGTGACGTTACTGCCCCAAAATATATTTGTTAATTTTAACAGCACAAATGAACGGCACTGTTTGATGTCAATGCTTTAGTTTAAACTAACGTTTTGCTTTATACTTTAAACTTAAAGGGATAGGTTACCCAAAAATGATTGTCATTCAATTCAGTCATCTTTTACTCACAACTGGAGCAGGGTGAGTAAATGATGATATAATTTTAATTTTTACATGAACTATTCCTTTAAAACTGCTTCAAACTTTTAAAACTACTTCAAACCCTCAAGCTGCACGGGACAGCCTAGAGCTTTTCATAATTCATGTTCTAATTCATTCTAGTGAGTTTTCATCAACTCTTCTTCTTGTCTCTTCCTCAGGCATATGAGAGGAGGTTTCCCACCTGTCATCTGATTCCCATGTTTGTGGACAGTGATGTGATCAATGAGGAAAACGGTGAGGATGGATCCATTCATAAGATTGAAAGAAGGTGTAAACTGGACGTGGATGCACCACGACTCCTAAAACGGGTAAAAAAAAACCTTTGGACTTTGCTTTGTCTGTAAAGGTTGTGAACTCAGGTAATGAACTGATAAATCTCTCTCTCTCTCTCTCTCTCTCGCTCTCTCTCTCTCTCTCTCTCTCACACACTCTCTTTCTCACACTCTCTCTTTCTCTCACTCTCTCTTTCTCTTTCTCTCTCTCTCTCTCTCTCTCTCTCTCTCTCTCTCTCTCTCTCTGTAGATTGCAGGTGTGGACTATGTCTACTTCATTCAGAAGAACTCCCTGAACCACAGAGAAAGAACTCTTCATATTGAATCGCACAATGAAACCTTCTCCAGCAGAGTCATAATCCATGAACTTTGCTGTTACTCGGTGAGAAAAAACACCCTCACATCTCAGATGTGCTGTTAAGCATGCCATTAGCAACTGTAATTTGGTTTTAACCTTAAAACCTTCTCAGTGCTTCTTTTATCGATATATTTACTGATATTTTTTGCATTTCTAATCCAAACAACATCAAACTTGCCACTGCACTTACTCGTGTCCGTAGCGAGTATACAACCTATCAGAGTATGACCCCGATTGGCCCATAGGTGGCGCTACAGCAACCAAAAGTTCAAAATTGCTCATAACTCTTAGACTCTTTGTCCCAGACTCAAGTGTCTTACATCGTTGGAATCCTTGGCTCAAGGCGGACAAAATGGCTATCTCCGATTTTGATGTAGGCAGGGGAAATTTTCTGCTATGTTGAATTTTGTCCAAAACCTACTTTTGCGAACTAGTCCCTGGTTTTTCGCCCGATCGGACCCAAACCAGTCTAGGACAATTCTCTGGACTCTCTAGATCAACAATTATCGAAAAAAAGTTGAACTTTGCCATTTGGGTGGCTGTAACAGGGTCATTTAGAAAAGGGGCGGGGCAAAATACACTAAAAAGCCTTCAAATCCCAAATGAAAACTCAGAACTTCACAAAAATTGATGAGCATATGTGTCATAACATGGTGAGGAAGCATGCCGAGTTTCATGCAGATCGGACCCTAGGTGACGCTATAAATGGCAAAAAGCTTCCATTCTTATTAGGGGTTCAAGCATGAAATGCTGAAACCCTATTGTAATTGTAAGGATTCGTAAAACGCATCGTGCAGGCCAAACTGTAAGGCCTAGAGTCTTAAAACCTGGCCAGATGGTAGGCCTCAGTTTGGGGACAACCTATCAGAGTGTGACCCCGATTGGCCCATAGGTGGCGCTACAGCAACCAAAGGTTCAAAATCGCACATAACTCTTAGACCGTTTGTCCCAGGATCAAGTGTCTTATATCGTTGGAATCCTTGGCTCAAGGCGGACAAAATGGCTATCTCCGATTTGGATGTAGGCAGGGGAAATTTTCTGCTATGTTGAATTTTGTCCAAAACCTACTTTTGCGAACTAGTCCCTGGTTTTTCGCCCGATCGGAACCAAACCAGTCTAGGACAATTCTCTGGACTCTCTAGATCAATAATTATCAAAAAAAAGTTGAACTTTGGCATTTGCGTGGCTGTAACAGGGTCATTTAGAAAAGGGGCGTGGCAAAATACACTCAAAAGCCTATAAATCCCAAAGGAAAACTCAGAACTTCACCAAAATTGATGAGCATATGTGTCAGAACATGGCGAGGAAGCATGCAGAGTTTCATGGAGATCGGACGATAGGTGGCGCTATAACTGGCAAAAAGCCTTCATTCTTATTAGGGGTTCAAGCATGAAATGCTGAAACCCTGTTGTAATTGTAAGGATTCGTAAAACGCATTGCGCAGGACAAACCGTAAGGCCTAGAGACTTGAAACCTGGCCAGATGGTAGGCCTCAGTTTGGGTACAACCTATCAGAGTGTGACCCCGATTGGCCCATAGGTGGCGCTACAGCAACCAGAGGTTCAAAATCGCACATAACTCTTAGACCGTTTGTCCCAGGATCAAGTGTCTTATATCGTTGGAATCCTTGGCTCAAGGCGGACAAAATGGCTATCTCCGATTTGGATGTAGGCAGGGGAAATTTTCTGCTATGTTGAATTTTGTCCAAAACCTACTTTTGCGAACTAGTCCCTGGTTTTTCGCCCGATCGGAACCAAACCAGTCTAGGACAATTCTCTGGACTCTCTAGATCAATAATTATCAAAAAAAAGTTGAACTTTGGCATTTGCGTGGCTGTAACAGGGTCATTTAGAAAAGGGGCGTGGCAAAATACACTCAAAAGCCTATAAATCCCAAAGGAAAACTCAGAACTTCACCAAAATTGATGAGCATATGTGTCAGAACATGGCGAGGAAGCATGCAGAGTTTCATGGAGATCGGACGATAGGTGGCGCTATAACTGGCAAAAAGCCTTCATTCTTATTAGGGGTTCAAGCATGAAATGCTGAAACCCTATTGTAATTGTAAGGATTCGTAAAACGCATTGCGCAGGACAAACCGTAAGGCCTAGAGACTTGAAACCTGGCCAGATGGTAGGCCTCAGTTTGGGTACAACCTATCAGAGTGTGACCCCGATTGGCCCATAGGTGGCGCTACAGCAACCAAAGGTTCAAAATCGCACATAACTCTTAGACCGTTTGTCCCAGGATCAAGTGTCTTATATCGTTGGAATCCTTGGCTCAAGGCGGACAAAATGGCTATCTCCGATTTGGATGTAGGCAGGGGAAATTTTCTGCTATGTTGAATTTTGTCCAAAACCTACTTTTGCGAACTAGTCCCTGGTTTTTCGCCCGATCGGAACCAAACCAGTCTAGGACAATTCTCTGGACTCTCTAGATCAATAATTATCAAAAAAAAGTTGAACTTTGGCATTTGCGTGGCTGTAACAGGGTCATTTAGAAAAGGGGCGTGGCAAAATACACTCAAAAGCCTATAAATCCCAAAGGAAAACTCAGAACTTCACCAAAATTGATGAGCATATGTGTCAGAACATGGCGAGGAAGCATGCAGAGTTTCATGGAGATCGGACGATAGGTGGCGCTATAACTGGCAAAAAGCCTTCATTCTTATTAGGGGTTCAAGCATGAAATGCTGAAACCCTATTGTAATTGTAAGGATTCGTAAAACACATCGCGCAGGACAAACCGTAAGGCCTAGAGACTTGAAACCTGGCCAGATGGTAGGCCTCAGTTTGGGGACAACCTATCAGAGTGTGACCCCGATTTGCCCATAGGTGGCGCTACAGCAACCAAAGGTTCAAAATCGCACATAACTCTTAGACCGTTTGTCCCAGGATCAAGTGTCTTATATCGTTGGAATCCTTGGCTCAAGGCGGACAAAATGGCTATCTCCGATTTGGATGTAGGCAGGGGAAATTTTCTGCTATGTTGAATTTTGTCCAAAACCTACTTTTGCGAACTAGTCCCTGGTTTTTCGCCCGATCGGAACCAAACCAGTCTAGGACAATTCTCTGGACTCTCTAGATCAATAATTATCAAAAAAAAGTTGAACTTTGGCATTTGCGTGGCTGTAACAGGGTCATTTAGAAAAGGGGCGTGGCAAAATACACTCAAAAGCCTATAAATCCCAAAGGAAAACTCAGAACTTCACCAAAATTGATGAGCATATGTGTCAGAACATGGCGAGGAAGCATGCAGAGTTTCATGGAGATCGGACGATAGGTGGCGCTATAACTGGCAAAAAGCCTTCATTCTTATTAGGGGTTCAAGTAGGCCTGTCGCGATAGTCGATAAGTCGATTAATCGCACGATAAAAAAAAATGAGCTCGATAATTTTTCCGGCCGCGATAATTCCATTTGCATGCTTGTTTGTTTTCCTCGTCTCTCTCTCTCTACCAAAGAGACTGGATGACCACTCTCGCTCGGTTCTTTAGCGTATAGGAGGAGTGAACCCTCTTGTTGTCAGTTGCATGGTCTTTGTGTGAGAAGGCGGCGCCGCGGCGCTTGTCAGTCACATGGTCTTTGTATGGGAAAGCGCCGGCGGGAGTGTTTGCGGCTACTGCCGGGAGAGAGAGAAGACGCTAGTTGTGAGTTGCGACAGCGAGCCCGATCACATGAAAATGCGTATCTATACCACGAATGTTATTTCTCGTGCCATTTATACGCCAAAAATAGTTTTTGCGTGCATATGATACGCTCTTTATGGCGTGTAATACGCACGCACTCCTCACCCCTAATCCTAACCAAGTATTTTCAGTGCGTAGCATGCACGCAATAAAGTGCGTCTCCGTCTTCCCGACAGTACACAATCACTTGACAAAGTAACAGGAGGACAAAGTAACAGGAGTAACAGTGCAAAATTGTGCGATATGGCTTGTTGAGGCTTTTTTTTATTTGTTTACAAAGGTCCTAACTGTCAGTTTTGCCTGTTATGGAATGTATCACTATTTAATAATGTCTAAAGCCTAATGTTTAATATTTTTTGAAGTGCAATTTTGTTTCATTTTATTTATTAACAGACATTTATTTTGTTAACAGACACTAAGAGTCCATTGCTTTCATTGTTTTTGGTTGTTTTGTTCATTTTTTGGGATATTTAAAATGTTTTCCGTTTTCAATGTTTAATATTCTTTAGAAATAAAAGTTTATAGATCGTTGAAAAGGTGTACCTGCATTATTATGCCATTATAATTATATGAAATGAAAATGGTCTCAGAACGACAATATTATCGTTTATCGCGATAATTTCTTGGACTATTTATCGTCCAGCAAAATTTGTTATCGTGACAGGCCTAGGTTCAAGCATGAAATGCTGAAACCCTATTGTAATTGTAAGGATTCGTAAAACGCATTGCGCAGGACAAACTGTAAGGCCTAGAGACTTGAAACCTGGCCAGATGGTAGGCCTCAGTTTGGGGACAACCTATCAGAGTGTGACCCCGATTGGCCCATAGGTGGCGCTGCAGCAACCAAAGGTTCAAAATCGCACATAACTCTTAGACCGTTTGTCCCAGGATCAAGTGTCTTATATCGTTGGAATCCTTGGCTCAAGGCAGACAAAATGGCTATCTCCGATTTGGATGTAGGCAGGGGAAATTTTCTGCTATGTTGAATTTTGTCCAAAACCTACTTTTGCGAACTAGTCCCTGGTTTTTCGCCTGATCGGAACCAAACCAGTCTAGGACAATCCTCTGGACTCTCTAGATCAATAATTATCAAAAAAAAGTTGAACTTTGGCATTTGCGTGGCTGTAACAGGGTCATTTAGAAAAGGGGCGTGGCAAAATACACTCAAAAGCCTATAAATCCCAAAGGAAAACTCAGAACTTCACCAAAATTGATGAGCATATGTGTCAGAACATGGCGAGGAAGCATGCAGAGTTTCATGGAGATCGGACGATAGGTGGCGCTATAACTGGCAAAAAGCCTTCATTCTTATTAGGGGTTCAAGCATGAAATGCTGAAACCCTATTGTAATTGTAAGGATTCGTAAAACGCATTGCGCAGGACAAACCGTAAGGCCTAGAGACTTGAAACCTGGCCAGATGGTAGGCCTCAGTTTGGGGACAACCTATCAGAGTGTGACCCCGATTTGCCCATAGGTGGCGCTACAGCAACCAAAGGTTCAAAATCGCACATAACTCTTAGACCGTTTGTCCCAGGATCAAGTGTCTTATATCGTTGGAATCCTTGACTCAAGGCGGAGAAAATGGCTATCTCCGATTTGGATGTAGGCAGGGGAAATTTTCTGCTATGTTGAATTTTGTCCAAAACCTACTTTTGCGAACTAGTCCCTGGTTTTTCGCCCGATCGGAACCAAACCAGTCTAGGACAATTCTCTGGACTCTCTAGATCAATAATTATCAAAAAAAAGTTGAACTTTGGCATTTGCGTGGCTGTAACAGGGTCATTTAGAAAAGGGGCGTGGCAAAATACACTCAAAAGCCTATAAATCCCAAAGGAAAACTCAGAACTTCACCAAAATTGATGAGCATATGTGTCAGAACATGGCGAGGAAGCATGCAGAGTTTCATGGAGATCGGACGATAGGTGGCGCTATAACTGGCAAAAAGCCTTCATTCTTATTAGGGGTTCAAGCATGAAATGCTGAAACCCTGTTGTAATTGTAAGGATTCGTAAAACGCATTGCGCAGGACAAACCGTAAGGCCTAGAGACTTGAAACCTGGCCAGATGGTAGGCCTCAGTTTGGGTACAACCTATCAGAGTGTGACCCCGATTGGCCCATAGGTGGCGCTACAGCAACCAAAGGTTCAAAATCGCACATAACTCTTAGACCGTTTGTCCCAGGATCAAGTGTCTTATATCGTTGGAATCCTTGACTCAAGGCGGACAAAATGGCTATCTCCGATTTGGATGTAGGCAGGGGAAATTTTCTGCTATGTTGAATTTTGTCCAAAACCTACTTTTGCGAACTAGTCCCTGGTTTTTCGCCCGATCGGAACCAAACCAGTCTAGGACAATTCTCTGGACTCTCTAGATCAATAATTATCAAAAAAAAGTTGAACTTTGGCATTTGCGTGGCTGTAACAGGGTCATTTAGAAAAGGGGCGTGGCAAAATACACTCAAAAGCCTATAAATCCCAAAGGAAAACTCAGAACTTCACCAAAATTGATGAGCATATGTGTCAGAACATGGTGAGGAAGCATGCAGAGTTTCATGGAGATCGGACGATAGGTGGCGCTATAACTGGCAAAAAGCCTTCATTCTTATTAGGGGTTCAAGCATGAAATGCTGAAACCCTATTGTAATTGTAAGGATTCGTAAAACACATCGCGCAGGACAAACCGTAAGGCCTAGAGACTTGAAACCTGGCCAGATGGTAGGCCTCAGTTTGGGGACAACCTATCAGAGTGTGACCCCGATTTGCCCATAGGTGGCGCTACAGCAACCAAAGGTTCAAAATCGCACATAACTCTTAGACCGTTTGTCCCAGGATCAAGTGTCTTATATCGTTGGAATCCTTGGCTCAAGGCGGACAAAATGGCTATCTCCGATTTGGATGTAGGCAGGGGAAATTTTCTGCTATGTTGAATTTTGTCCAAAACCTACTTTTGCGAACTAGTCCCTGGTTTTTCGCCCGATCGGAACCAAACCAGTCTAGGACAATTCTCTGGACTCTCTAGATCAATAATTATCAAAAAAAAGTTGAACTTTGGCATTTGCGTGGCTGTAACAGGGTCATTTAGAAAAGGGGCGTGGCAAAATACACTCAAAAGCCTATAAATCCCAAAGGAAAACTCAGAACTTCACCAAAATTGATGAGCATATGTGTCAGAACATGGCGAGGAAGCATGCAGAGTTTCATGGAGATCGGACGATAGGTGGCGCTATAACTGGCAAAAAGCCTTCATTCTTATTAGGGGTTCAAGCATGAAATGCTGAAACCCTATTGTAATTGTAAGGATTCGTAAAACGCATTGCGCAGGACAAACCGTAAGGCCTAGAGACTTGAAACCTGGCCAGATGGTAGGCCTCAGTTTGGGTACAACCTATCAGAGTGTGACCCCGATTGGCCCATAGGTGGCGCTACAGCAACCAAAGGTTCAAAATCGCACATAACTCTTAGACCGTTTGTCCCAGGATCAAGTGTCTTATATCGTTGGAATCCTTGGCTCAAGGCGGACAAAATGGCTATCTCCGATTTGGATGTAGGCAGGGGAAATTTTCTGCTATGTTGAATTTTGTCCAAAACCTACTTTTGCGAACTAGTCCCTGGTTTTTCGCCCGATCGGAACCAAACCAGTCTAGGACAATTCTCTGGACTCTCTAGATCAATAATTATCAAAAAAAAGTTGAACTTTGGCATTTGCGTGGCTGTAACAGGGTCATTTAGAAAAGGGGCGTGGCAAAATACACTCAAAAGCCTATAAATCCCAAAGGAAAACTCAGAACTTCACCAAAATTGATGAGCATATGTGTCAGAACATGGCGAGGAAGCATGCAGAGTTTCATGGAGATCGGACGATAGGTGGCGCTATAACTGGCAAAAAGCCTTCATTCTTATTAGGGGTTCAAGCATGAAATGCTGAAACCCTATTGTAATTGTAAGGATTCGTAAAACGCATTGCGCAGGACAAACTGTAAGGCCTAGAGACTTGAAACCTGGCCAGATGGTAGGCCTCAGTTTGGGGACAACCTATCAGAGTGTGACCCCGATTGGCCCATAGGTGGCGCTGCAGCAACCAAAGGTTCAAAATCGCACATAACTCTTAGACCGTTTGTCCCAGGATCAAGTGTCTTATATCGTTGGAATCCTTGGCTCAAGGCAGACAAAATGGCTATCTCCGATTTGGATGTAGGCAGGGGAAATTTTCTGCTATGTTGAATTTTGTCCAAAACCTACTTTTGCGAACTAGTCCCTGGTTTTTCGCCTGATCGGAACCAAACCAGTCTAGGACAATTCTCTGGACTCTCTAGATCAATAATTATCAAAAAAAAGTTGAACTTTGGCATTTGCGTGGCTGTAACAGGGTCATTTAGAAAAGGGGCGTGGCAAAATACACTCAAAAGCCTATAAATCCCAAAGGAAAACTCAGAACTTCACCAAAATTGATGAGCATATGTGTCAGAACATGGCGAGGAAGCATGCAGAGTTTCATGGAGATCGGACGATAGGTGGCGCTATAACTGGCAAAAAGCCTTCATTCTTATTAGGGGTTCAAGCATGAAATGCTGAAACCCTATTGTAATTGTAAGGATTCGTAAAACGCATTGCGCAGGACAAACCGTAAGGCCTAGAGACTTGAAACCTGGCCAGATGGTAGGCCTCAGTTTGGGGACAACCTATCAGAGTGTGACCCCGATTGGCCTATAGGTGGCGCTACAGCAACCAAAGGTTCAAAATCGCACATAACTCTTAGACCGTTTGTCCCAGGATCAAGTGTCTTATATCGTTGGAATCCTTGGCTCAAGGCAGACAAAATGGCTATCTCCGATTTGGATGTAGGCAGGGGAAATTTTCTGCTATGTTGAATTTTGTCCAAAACCTACTTTTGCGAACTAGTCCCTGGTTTTTCGCCCGATCGGAACCAAACCAGTCTAGGACAATTCTCTGGACTCTCTAGATCAATAATTATCAAAAAAAAGTTGAACTTTGGCATTTGCGTGGCTGTAACAGGGTCATTTAGAAAAGGGGCGTGGCAAAATACACTCAAAAGCCTATAAATCCCAAAGGAAAACTCAGAACTTCACCAAAATTGATGAGCATATGTGTCAGAACATGGCGAGGAAGCATGCAGAGTTTCATGGAGATCGGACGATAGGTGGCGCTATAACTGGCAAAAAGCCTTCATTCTTATTAGGGGTTCAAGCATGAAATGCTGAAACCCTATTGTAATTGTAAGGATTCGTAAAACACATCGCGCAGGACAAACCGTAAGGCCTAGAGACTTGAAACCTGGCCAGATGGTAGGCCTCAGTTTGGGGACAACCTATCAGAGTGTGACCCCGATTGGCCCATAGGTGGCGCTACAGCAACCAAAGGTTCAAAATCGCACATAACTCTTAGACCGTTTGTCCCAGGATCAAGTGTCTTATATCGTTGGAATCCTTGGCTCAAGGCGGACAAAATGGCTATCTCCGATTTGCTCGCCCTTTGGCCCCAATTTCGAGTAAATTGCATTTTTTTTGAAAAACCTATTTTTGCAAATTTCTCCTAGGTTTTTGGCCCGATCGGAACCAAACCACTGCAAGAATATTCTCTGGAGTCTGACAATCAATAATCATCCAAAAAATTCAAAATTTCAATTAACGGTCGATAAGGGGAACCAAAATATTTGATGGCACCAGGGCCACTTTTACTAAAACGGTTATAAATTGTGAACAGAAAGAGATTTTTTTGCTAAACTTGGGATACATCTTCCTGAGCTCAACCTGAGATCACTTGAAAAAAATCGCAACAATTGTCCACTTGGTGGCACTATAAAACGTGCCAAGTAAATTGCATTTTTTTTGAAAAACCTATTTTTGCAAATTTCTCCTAGGTTTTTGGCCCGATCGGAACCAAACCACTGCAAGAATATTCTCTGGAGTCTGACAATCAATAATCATCCAAAAAATTCAAAATTTCAATTAACGGTCGATAAGGGGAACCAAAATATTTGATGGCACCAGGGCCACTTTTACTAAAACGGTTATAACTTGTGAACGGAAAGAGATATTTTCGCAAAACTTGGGACACGTTCATGAGCTCATTCTGAGGTTGCGTGAAAAAAATCATGACAATTGGCCACTTGGTGGCACTATAAAATGGTTATAACTTGTGAGCGGAAAGAGATATTTTTGCTAAACTTGGGACACGTTCATAAGCTCAATCTGAGTTGACATGAAAAAAATCGTGACAATTGGCCACTTGGTGGCGCTATAACAGTGAAAAAAATCATGAAAATCGCTATAAGCGCACCCAACTGTTAGTCTACTGAAAATTGGCACGCAGTGTCTTTGTCCAGGGTGCCATGATAGTCTATGAGAACATTGGTGTATCTCAAAAAACTCAGTATACGTCATTGGCACAATGCCTTGAAGGAGCCTTAGAAGTTTCAAGCCAGTGTTTTTTCACAGGAGTGACCTCCTAAGACTCCTGAATCCTTGCCGAGTCCAACATTACCAAACATGACAGGTTTCGCCCATAGACTGTAAAAAATATGGACAAAGCGTCTGTGACGTCACCCATAGACTTTCTGCAGAACGTTTTTGAAGCCTTTTATGGGGGGTATGGGCGGCGCCATCTTGGAAAATCTTGGGAAATCCTAACCCCGCCCACCTTCTGACGCAGCGCACGTCACTCAGCTCGCTCTGCTACTCCGGTTATCTCTGTGTATATTTCAGGCAACGAAATATGTTATAAAACACCATACTATCTCTTTTCGTTTTCATTTAAAGAAATCTTAATATTATAGCCACACAAATGTGGTTCAGGCAACGCGTATTGATTATATTCACTGCACATAGTTTGCCTATTTATAAAAAGACAAAATATAAAACACAAACCTGCCTCTTTTTGTTTTAAATATAAAAATATTAAACATTTTAATATGGTCCAGGCAATATGTGCATTTGTACTAAACAACAGATTTTGCAGTAAACAACATATAGATCATCTTCGTTGTGTTAAAATTTAGGGATGCACCGATGCATCGGCTGAACATCGGTAACGGCCGATATTTGCCTCGTTAACTGCCATCGGCCATCGGGAAATAAAAATGACATTCGCCGATGTCACATGGGCGTCAGTTTGGTTTGATATGCTGGGGACAGAGACGCATTCGGAAGTGCATTTTCAGAAGTGCTGGGTACAATGACGCATTTATTTATTTATTTTTCTATGAGAAAACTCCTTTTCTCGAGAAAAGAACGACCATGGTGTGTAGCAGAAGAAGCGGCGGAGTATGCACGATCCGCGAGTGCTGAAGACGTTCTGCACGGCTTTGATGGGTGCGCAGGAGGACACAAATGGGCGGCGACCGCTTCTTCCAGTGGCGGGAGCTTTTCCCTCAGCGCCGTCAACAGATAGAGCGTTAACTGTACACACCGCCGCCGACTTGAGCTGCAAAGAAGCTCTGGCCTCCCTGTCAAGGACGCTTGTCAAAAAGTACGGGGAAGCTTGACCGCTCTGAATAGTGAGTGAGAGCGCGCGCGCGGTCGGGGCTCTCTCTCTCTCTCGCAGAAGAGCGCGTGCGCGTTTAAAATTTAATATGAACATTCACCCGTGTTTTTTCCCTCATAAATGCGAACACGAAAAATAAAATGAATATTATAATGTTTTTTTTGTTGGGTCAGACAATGATTACCAAATTTCTCTCTCATATTGCTCCTCATAACAACTGAAAAAGAACTTATAAATAAGGTTATAACTGTCAACCAGAAAGTGACATTAAAGGTTTTTTTTGTTTCATAAATTGCTTGGTCTGATTGAATTTGTGCTCATTCTAGGATAGTGTGATCAAGAGCCGAAAGACTTGTATGTTTCAGTGGCACAAAAGAAGGAATAAATAACAAAAAGAAAAAACATCGGCATCGGCATCGGCCATCGGCCAAGTTGTTATGTTAAACATCGGTATCGGTATCGGCCCAGAATTTCCCAATCGGTGCATCCCTATTAAAATTTAAAATGACAAAACTCAACCCAGTCTCTTTTTGTTAAATTTCAGTTGTATCAATATTAGCCATTATAAAAGTATAAGTAAAAGGTATAAGAAGCTATACAAATAAAGCAAACAATTCAGTCAAACACACAAAGTCAGCGCTCGATCTAGTCTAACAATACAACAGTAAAGTTAAATAGCTTATAAAGTTAGAACGACTAGCTGAGGAAAAGCTGTTCCAGGCAGGGTACATGCGCCGAGCGCCCGGTCATCTTCGCTGGATCTCACAACTGGATAAAATTTTCATAAATCTTTAAATAAACCACAGATTTGAGCTTTAAATAACTACATTCTCGCCTGAAAAACTCTTAAAACTACATTTCATGATACAGAAACAGTAGTATTATATTTCAACTGCGTTAAAAAATGGCGCTTCTTATGTTGTCATTCTCCTTGGCGCAGCCTAACCTGTCAATCAAGCTGTCAATCAAAGTTAACCACGCCCTTATTTGTCATACATTTTATATCTAAATACTATCTAAACTACCGAGTTAGAAAAAAATTCACTACCCTCGCCGTTGTCAGGCACTCGGAACCTATCGAAAAATACAATAAAAGTCCATGGGACCAACCTGTAAAAACATGAATTTATGCTGTGAAAACGGACATTTTAACATGGGGGCTATAATGGACATTTGCTCCCTTTTGGGACCTTCCCCTAGCGGATTTTCGATGTATTGCAGTTTTTCGCACTTCCGGGTAGGCTTCATTTTTCAGATGAGAATGTTGCCCCTTGGTTTTGCCTTATGGTTTTTGTAAGTGTCATTTAGAGCTTTAAAAAATTGTGGTTATCTTCAAAGCCGTTAGTCCGATCGAGACAAAAAAAAAAAAAAAAAAAAGCTAAACAATAACACCAAAATGTTAAAATTATGATAGGGACTGACAAAAAAAAAAAAAATGAAATCCAATCAATTTCACCCATGGATCATTTTGATGCTCTCACATGTTTGAAACGAACAATTGATGGATTGTGATGAAATTTGTTTTGAATTGGGACTGGCGAATCCCTGTCCATAGAGCTAGTAAGTCCCGCCCATCTGTAAAACCCCACTGGACCTCTAGGTTGAAAAATTGTCAATGCAAGTGAATGTGAGAAAATAATTATTTTACGGTCCAGTTTGAATTGTGCCATGAATGTGAACATACGTTGTCTGTGAATTTTTTATATAATTTTTCATGTTACGAGTTTGACAGTATATTGTATGATTCTTTGGCTAGCAGTTGTGGAAAAGACATATTGAGAAAGACTACATGTCGCCTATGTGACGTCACCCGATAACACATTTTTCCTTCCACTTGTCAAATCACGGTGCTAATGCTGCGATAATCTATGGAGACAGATCGAGATGCCTGTGTGTTTTGTACCCAAATATCACCATTCAAACCAAATCGGCTGTTCTTTCTTCAGATTCCCGTCTGATGTAAAAACTAGTTGTAGTCCACAAAGTGCTCTCACACAGAGTCTAACCGTATCAAACTTCTACCCGCTAAATTGTAGCATTCTTCACACGAAAAATTATATTAAAAATTCACAGACAACATATGTTCACATTCATGGCAAAATTCAAACGAGACCAGAAAATAATTATTTTCTCACATTCACTTGCATTGACGATTTTTCAACCTAGAGGTCCAGTGGGGTTAGCGGAAGGGGCGGGACTTACCAGCTCTATACTGTCAATGACCGTTTGCAAAGACCCGCCCACTTTAGTGCCCACTTTAGTCACTGTTGCTATGTCTGACAAGCGACGCCACTCTCACACCACACCAAGTTCTCACGCAGTGAAAAATACATTGCGGATCAGAGAGGATACCGCGCGCTGACAGACAAGTACTTTTGATATGAAACAAAGTCTCACCTTTCAAATGTAGTCATTTTTTAGAGACATTTAAACAATAAATACCGTTTTGTGACTTTTTAATGTGTCTGACAGATATATATTTAGGTAATATTCTTTTGTTTTTTATTTAGTTAATTGTTTTATTTATATGTTTAGTCTTTATTTTTTGGTTAGTTTACTAACTACAATGTTTGATTCAGACACCTGAGGGCAGTAGTGGGCACAGGTAAAGGTGAATATAGGTAGGAAGTAGGAGGTGATCTGTAGCACCTGGGTGATGGGCATATGGTTTTTTACCAGCGTGAGAGATGCTATAACAACCAAAAGCGCAAAACTGCTCATAACTCCTAGACCGTATGTCGTAGACTCAAGTGTCTTATATCATTGGAAAGCCTGACGAACAAAACGTATATCTCCGATTTCATTTCCGTCATGATAGATTTTCCGCCATTTTGAATTTTGTCGAAAATCTACTTTTGCGAACTAGTCCGTGGTTTTTTGTCCGATCGGAACCAAACCAGTGCAGAAATGTTCTCTGGAGTCTGAAGATAAATAATTATCGAAAAAAAGTTGAAATTTCGATTCCTGGTCGCTAGGGGGCGCAAAATAAACATTGTGGGAGGAGCCTATTTTACTAAAATGGCTATAACTTAAAAAGTAAATAAGATATCTTCACCAAACTCGGTACACATGTGTATGGGTTCAGTCTGGGGTCACAGTAAAAAAATCGCGGTGATTGAACACTAGGTGGCGCTATAATATGAAAAAAACATGAAAAGGGCTATAACCACCTGACCGTTAGTCCGATTGACTTGAAAATTGGTATGCAGTGTCTTGGTCCAAGGTGCCATGTATGTCTATGAGGACATTAGCGTATCTCAAAAAACATGGCCGCCATTGGCCAATGAAGTTGAGCACCTATTAGACAAGGTTAACGGAGGCCGATCGGAACGAAACTCGATGGGCATGTTCGACTCATGGCTCTGGAGGTCTGTAAGAATTTTAAAAGAAATCGGCCACTAGTTGGCGCTAACGAGTTTTATGGCTCTGTAATCACGTGGTGTTACACATATTATCACAAAATGCATATCATTTGATAGATCTGCTCATGCTGAACAACTTTGCCTCTAGAACCATTGCTGTCAATCAAACAGTTCATTAAATATTCATGAATATGTTCAAAACCTACTTTTGCGAACTAGTCCCTGGTTTTTCGCCCGATCGGAACCAGACCAGTCTAGGACAATTCGCTGGACTCTCTAGATCAATAATTATCAAAAAAAAAGTTGAACTTTTGTATTTGTATGGCTGTAATAGGGTCATTTATAAAATGGGCGTGGCAAAATACACTAAAAAGCCTATAAATCCTAAATGAAAACTCAGAACTTCACAAAAATTGGTGAGCATATGTGACATAAAATCACAAACAAGCATGCACAATTTTATGGAGATTGGACCAAAGGTGGCGCTATAACAGTTAAAAGGCTTTAAAACCATATATTTCCTATGGTAAACTGCCTGTATTGGCTGTAAATGGTCTTTTCCATCTCTGATCATATAATTTTCATATCATAATGTTCAAAACTAGTGCAATAGAATTCTCTGGACTCACTAGATCAATAATTGTCAGAAAAAGTTGAACTACTTCATTTGGATAGCTATAATAGGTTCACTTCAAAATGTAGCCTTTACCAAGTGTCCCCGAAAGCCTATATCTCTTTAATGAATGTTCAAACCTTCATAAAAACAAGTCAGAACATGTGAAATATCACTCTGAACATGCATGAAAATTTTCAGACAGATCTGACAAAATTTGTCTCTATAACAGTTAAAAAGGTGAAAATGATATGATTATTATGGCATGTTAAGCCAATAAGTGGTATTTTACTGCCCCCTGCTGTTCAAAAGTCATTTTGTCATATTGTTCTATAATTTATATTTAGACTTTATAAAATCACTATTTTAACATTTACAATTACATTTAGTCAAAATCCATCTGTTAAAGTATTAGTATTGACAGTTTGATCACATCATAGAGTTCAAATGTCTGTATCTACAACATAATGTGTGTGTGTAGTCTTAGGTTTCTGAATAAATTCTGAATCATCTGATTAATAGCTTGCAAAGACTTTGTGAAATGTTTATAGACCACTCAAATATATTTTCATAATGACATATCCCAATAGCATTGAAAAAATAAAAACATTTGTGTGTGTGTGTGTGTGTGTGTGTAAACATGCATTATGGAGTAAAAATGGAAAAACTGGTTTGCTTTAGTGCAGAAAAAATGGTGAAAATCAAGAAGTTTAAAGTGAAAGTGAGCCAATATGTGGTCTTCTACTGCCCTCTTCTGGCCATTCTACTTATTAATGAAGTCTACTCACATATGCTTTTGCATTCATTAGACACTAAAAATCACTTATATAACAATAAGGCACTAAAAAATCACTTATATAACAATTACTATTGTAGCACAATCATATTTTGTCAGAGTTTATCACATCATTTGTACTGATAGTTCACATAATTGCTAGCAATGTGGTAAATCATGGTAAATCACTCTAAAACATGGTAAATCATAATAAATAATACTAGAATGTGGTGTATCAAGGTAAATCATACTAGAATTCTGGTACATCATTCTAGAACATGGTATATCATGGTACATCATGCTAGAACATGGTAAATCATGGTAAACTATGCTAGAACAGGGTAACTATGATAAATCATAATAAACTATGGTAAACCATGCTAGAATCACAGTAAACAATGGTAAATCATACTAGAATGTAGTATATCATGGTAAATCATGCTAG
Organism: Scardinius erythrophthalmus; assembly: GCF_964197995.2. Lineage (NCBI taxonomy): Eukaryota > Metazoa > Chordata > Actinopteri > Cypriniformes > Leuciscidae > Scardinius > Scardinius erythrophthalmus. The sequence continues at coordinate 24,829,999 of NC_138232.1, read as the reverse complement.
AATATGGCAAATCATGCTAGAATAAATAGAGTAAATAATAGTAGAGTAAATAATACTAGAATGTGGTAAATTGTTGTGGGAGGAGCCTATTTTACTAAAATGGCTATAACTCAAGAAGTAAATGAGATATCTTCACCAAACTCAGTACACATGTGTATGGGTTCAATTTGAAGTCACAGTAAACAATTTTATGGAGATCGGACCATAGGTGGCGCTATAACTGTTAAAAAGCTTTAAAACCATATATATCCCACAGTGTTTCCCACAGAATTAGATTCTATTTGCGGTGGTGTGGTGTTTGGGGACCGGGGAGGGGGGGGGGGTGATTAAGTTAAATATATATATATATAATGTTTATATATATCATATATTTTTATTGACAAGTACACATTCCCATTGCCAACACTTAGTGTCAGATAACTTAAAGACTTTTTGTGCCATTGCTACATTCTATGCTATGACTGCTCCACAGACTTTTTGTTGCAAATTTTGCTCACACACAAACCTGGAACTGGACACACACACACACACACACACACACAAACTCACAAACTTACTGACACACTCAAACACAGGCTCACACACACTCACACATTCAAAAAGACTCACACACACAGATTCAAACACAGACACACACACACACACACACACACACACACACACACACACACTCAGACCCAAACACAGACTCAGACACACACAGGCTCACACACACACACCAAACTGGACCTGGAGGTGGACACACACAGACTCAGACACACACACACGCACACCTGGAGATTGAGGTGGACAAAAACCAACACACACCAACCTGAACCTGGAGATAATAATAATATAATGTCTAGTCTGGTGGCTGTGATATGAACCTACCAACGTCCGTTGCAATGATTTTTGGAATGACTGATCGCGAGAGGAACAAATTACGTTTTAGTCGCATAACATCGGTTAATGGAAACGCCGTCATTTCGCAATAGTTGTAACGTTAATTGATATTTAGAAAAAAAATCGCAAAAGTTTTGCGCGAATCTGTAATGAAACGCGACCGCGCTGCAAAAGTTTTGCGCGAATCTGTAATGAAACGCGACCGCGCTTAACATCCAGACAACTTCTCAGAGTTATGTTGAGCAACAGTGTTCATTATACTAACCATTCAACTCCGGATTGATTCTGGAATCTTCGCTGGGGGAATAAGCATTAAGCACCGGCAACAATCCGCCCTCTACATGCTCATGTTTTGATTCAGATCGTGCGGTAAGAGAAGGAGGGGCTAGTCGTGCCTCCATTGTCAGTTTGTGAGAGAGAGGGGGAGCAAGCAGCGCGAATAAAATACAATTTTACCCATATTAAATAGTTAAAAAATCTGAATCAATCCGTGGCGGTCAGCGTTGATATGTGGCGGGCCGCCACAAATTAATGAATGTATGGGAAACCCTGTCCCATGGTAAACTGTCTGTATTGGCTGTAAATGGTCTTTTCCATCTATTATGTCAGTGGTTACATGCTTGCTAAATAAATCTTAATTACTTTTGATGCTTTTGTGCTTAAATGCCTTAAAGGCCTTAACTGCTTGAACCCCGATAAATGCTGCTTGCAGCTTTAATTATTATTAGGGGTTCAAGCACGAAGTGCTGAAACCCTATTGTAATTGTGCTGATTTTTATTATTAGGGGTTCAAGCACGAAGTGCTGAAACCCTATTGTAATTGTGCTGATTTTTATTATTAGGGGTTCAAGCACGAAGTGCTGAAACCCTATTGTAATTGTGCTGATTTTTATTAGGGGTTCAAGCACGAAGTGCTGAAACCCTATTGTAATTGTGCTGATTTTTATTATTAGGGGTTCAAGCACGAAGTGCTGAAACCCTATTGTAATTGTGCTGATTTTTATTATTATTAGGGGTTCAAGCACGAAGTGCTGAAACCCTATTGTAATTGTACTGATTTTTATTAGGGGTTCAAGCACGAAGTGCTGAAACCCTATTGTAATTGTCCTGATTTTTATTATTATTTTTCTTCTGCCGTAAAACGCATCGTGCAGCCCAAACCGTAAGAGCTGGAACCTTGAAACTTTGCCAGATGGTAGTACAAAAATCGAGGAGAGGTTATCAAATTATGACCCCGATTGGCCCATAGGTGGCGCTATAGCAACCAAAAGCGCGAAACTGCTCAGAACTCCTAGACCGTATGTCGTAGACTCAAGTGTCTTATATCATTGGAAAGCTGGACGCCTGACGAACAAAACGTATATCTCCGATTTCATTTCCGCCATGATAGATTTTCCGCCATTTTGAATTTTGTCAAAAACCTACTTTTGCGAACTAGTCCCTGGTTTTTCGCCCGATCGGAACCAAACCAGTGCAGAAATGTTCTCTAGAAACTGAAGATCAATAATTATCGAAAAAAAGTCGAAATTTCGATTCACGGACGCTAAGGGGCGCCAAAACGTACGTTGTGGGAGGGGCCTATTTTACTAAAATGGCTATAACTCCAGAAGTAAATGAGGTATCTTCACCAAACTCGGTACACATATGTATGAGCTCAATATGAGGTAACAGTAAAAAAATCGCGGCGATTTGCCACATGGTGGCGCTATAATATGAAAAAAACATAAAACAGGCTTTAACCACCTGACCGTTAGTCCGATTGACTTGAAAATTGGTATGCCGTGTCTTGGTCCAAGGTGTCATGTATGTGTATGAGGACATTGGCGTATCTAAAAAAACATGGCCGCCATCGGCCAATGAAGTTTGAGCACCTATTAGACAAGGTTAACGGAGGCCGATCGGAACGAAACTCGGTGGGCATGTTCTACTCATGGCCCTAGAGGTCTGTAAGAGTTTTGAAAGAAATCGGCCACTAGTTGGCGCTAACGAGATTTATGGCTCTGTAATCACGTGGTGTTACACTTATTGTCACAAAATGGATACCATTTGATAGATCTCCTCTTGTTGAACAACTTTGCCTCAAGAACCATTGCTGTCAATCAAACCGTTCATTAAATATTCGTAATTATGTTAAAAACCTACTTTTGCGAACTAGTCCTAGGTTTTTCGCCCGATCGGAACCAAACCAGTCTAGGACAATTCTATGGACTCTCTAGGTCAATAATTATCAAAAAAAAGTTGAACTTTTGCATTTTTCGCATGGCTAACAGGGTCATTTAGAAAATGGGCGTGGTAAAATGCACTCAAAAGCCTATAAATCCTAAACGAAAACTCAGAACTTCACGAAAATTGATGAGCATATGTGTCATAACCTGCTTAAGAAGCATGGAAAATTTTATGGAGAGCGGACCATAGTTGGCGCTATAACTGTTAAAACGCTTTAAAACCATATATTTCCTATGGTAAATTGCCTGTATTTGCTGTAAATGGTGTCTTCTATCTTTTATCATATAATGTTCATATCATAATGTTCAAAACCAGTGCAGCACAATTCTCTGAACTCTCTAGATCAATAATTATCAGAAAAAAAGTTTAACTTCTTCAAAAGGTGATTTTATATGAATATAATGACATATTAAGCCAATAAGTGGTATTTTACTGCCCCCTGCTGTCATTTCATCATACTACTCCCTAATATTGTTATAAAATTCATATTTAGACTTTATAAAATCATTATTTTAACATTTACAATCACATTTTGTCAAAACTCATCTATTGAGTATTACTATTGACAATTGTGTTACACTGAGATATGGAAATGGACGAAAGTAAATGAATGAAATGAAACGAAAGTATAACGGCATTTAAGCCACGCCCCCGAATACAAATTCATTCATAACTCGAAAACGGAAAGTCGTTGCGCGCTCAAATTTTGATGGTGAGGACCTCTCCGGGCTCTTGATCGAAACGTGTCGTCGCGGGCCTCGGGAGCGCGCCCCCCGCGCATCGCGAATCCGCGGGACCCCCGATTTTGAACGGCCATTACTCCCGACCCAGACCACCCCGAACATTGTGTGAGAGCTCGTTGGAAAGGGCGCGTCCTTGGCTAGCTTCGATTCAAATGTGGTGTTATTTGCCCTGGGCATTCCAGAGATAATAGCCCGAACAGATATGCCTTATAACAGTCATAACTCCCAGCCCCAATCGCCCAAAAACACCTTGATGGTCTCATTCAACAGGGCTCCTCAAGCACTATCTATGCTCTGAGTTTCAGAATTTTTCGCCTTTTGGTTCCTGAGATATAAGTAAAAAAACAAATTCCCATTCATTCATTCAAACACTTCAACTGTAAAATGTAAGCTATAATACCACTGTTGTCCACTAGAGGGAGCAGCAGGATTACGCATGATCTTTTAATTCGCTTCAGTATTGGGAAATAAACAAATGCTTTAAGAAGCAATCTTTTTTATTATGATGTTTTTTTTTTTATTATGATATTTGTATATATTTTATTTTTTTATTATGATTATGAACGGTTTGATTGACATTAGTGATTCTTGAGGCAAAGTTGTTCAAGATGAGGAGATGAAGATATTTTCACAATATCACATCCTAAAAACATTGAAAACATATTTGTCTTTGTGTGTGTGTGTGTGTGTGTGTGTGTGTGTGTGTGTGTGTGTGTGTGTGTGTGTGTGGATGTGTTTGTGTCTGTGTGTGTGTCTGTGTGTGTAAGCATGCTTAATGGAAAGAACATGGAGAAACTGCTTTGTTTTACTGGTGGATAAAAAAGTCTTTCAAATGAAAGTGAGTCAATTAGTGGTCTTCTACTATGGAAGCAGGACATTCTACTTAATAAAATATTTTCATCTGTGCTTTTGCATTAGTTTTTGGACTATATAAAATTACTTGCATGAAAATCACCTATTATAACACAGTCATGTTTTGTCAAAGTTTATCACTTCATTTTTACTGAGTTCTCAGTTTGAACAATTCTGCCTCTCAGTAATTAATTTGAAATCTGAAAATGGTGTTATACAGAGGAGATTTGCAATTATCATTTTGTTACCTATCTTTTATTTTAAATATCTACATCTACAACAAAATGTGTGTGCATGTGTGTGTTCAAGCATGGTTAGTGTATTAAGTATTATTGTTTAAGTATTATTGTTTTCATTTACATTTTAACCACCAGAAGAAGAACACTCATTGGTTCATTCTGCTCACTAAAATATTATTTTTCATTTTTTTTTGAAAATTTTCAATATTTTCCATTTGAAATATTGTTTAAACTTAATAAAATCATTAAAATAACATTTCAAATAATATTTTGTCTGTTTATAAATCCCACAGACTCACATTGGCTGCAATACTAATGTTTTTGTAAAACACAGACCTGATAGTCTAATCTGTGTGTATTGTGCATATATTATTGATATTATTACTATTGCAAATCATGTTATTGTAACTCATATCTTAATAGAATATTATTTGTAATTTTAATTCTTTATTTCTTAATTGTTTTTTTATGATTACTACAGATATTATCACCAAAGATATCAACTAAACCTTCACTTTTAGTATTGACACGCTGCACACACAGCACAATCACACACTCACTAATGCATTCAAATAAATGTAATCTTATTGTGCTACTTTATTTGTACATGATTAGAATGAACAGAAATCTAAGAATATTTTTCTTCTTTTGTTAAAGCCATTTCAGACTCCAAGTAAGCATTATATTACTAATCATCTATTTTAAAGGTGCCATACAATTGAAAACTGTATTTATCTTGGCATAGTTGAATGATAAGAGTTCTGGACATGGAACTGACATACCGTGAGCCTCAAACACCATTGTTTCCTCCTTCATGTGTAAATCTCTTGTTTGCAAAAGACCGCTGAAAAATGAGTGAATCCCACCATAACACCGACTGTGACGTTGGAGTCAGGATCATTAATATTTATACCCCCCAAATTTGCATTTTCCAGTCCATGTTCTAGGCCAGGCAGTGTTAATGTGGACCTGCACAGCCGAATCATCAGAAGATCTGCAGGTATTGTGAAGAAGCAAGCAAGGACAATAGTGAAAATGGCAGATCATGGATATAAATGTTATGTCTGAGGCTGTGCTGCGGATTTGAGAACTTTTCATTCCCTTCCCACAAAAGAGAACTGTCAACAGGCATGGTTGATGTTTACAACAGGATACCTCACCATTTTAATTCAAAGCTGTTAGTTTACTCTTAACGGAGGCCGATCAGAACGAAACTCGGTGGGCATGTTCGATTCGTGGCCCTAGAGGTCTGTAAGAATTTTGAAAAATCAGCCACTAGTTGACGCTAACAGGTTTTACGGCTATGTAATCACGTGATGCATATCATTTGATAGATCTCCTCATACTGAACAACTTTGCCTCAAGAACTACTACTGTCAATCAATTTGTTCATTAAATACTTGCGATTATGTTAAAAACCTACTTTTGCAAACTAGTCCTAGGTTTTCGCCCGATCGGAAATATACCAGTGCAGTACAATTCTCTGGAAGCTCTAGATTATTAATTATATAAAAAACTTTAACTTTACCCATTGGGTAGCCATAACAGGATCATTTAGAAAATGGGTATGGCAAAAAACACTCAAAAGCCTGTAAATCCTAAACAAAAACTCAGACAACTCACTAAACTGCCTTATGTGCTTAAAGACCCTAAATGCTTGAACCCCGCTAAATGCTGCTTGCAGCTTTAATTAGGGGTTCAAGCACGAAGTGCTGAAACCCTATTGTAATTGTGCTGATTTTTATTATTAGGGGTTCAAGCACGAAGTGCTGAAACCCTATTGTAATTGTGCTGATTTTTATTAGGGGTTCAAGCACGAAGTGCTGAAACCCTATTGTAATTGTGCTGATTTTTATTATTATTATTATTATTATTATTCTGCCGTAAAACGCATCGTGCAGCCCAAACCGTAAGGGCTAGAGCTTTGAAACTTTGCCATATGGTAGTACAAAAATCGAGGAGAGGTTATCAAATTATGACCCCGATTGGCCCATAGGTGGCGCTATAGCAACCAAAAGCGCGAAACTGCTCATAACTCCTAGACCGTAAGTCATAGACTCAAGTGTCTTATATCATTGGAAAGCTGGACGCCTGACGAACAAAACGTATATCTCCGATTTTATTTCCGCCATGATAGATTTTCCGCCATTTTGAATTTTGTCGAAAATCTACTTTTGCGAACTAGTCCCTGGTTTTTTGCCCGATCGGAACCAAACCAGTGCAGAATTGTTCTCTGGAGTCTGAATATCAATAATTATCAAAAAAAAGTTGAAATTTCGATTCACGGTCGCTAGGGGGTGCAAAATTAACGTTGTGGGAGGAGCCTATTTTACTAAAATGGCTATAACTCCAGAAGTAAAAGAGGTATTTTAACCAAACCTGGTACACATGTGTAAGACGTCAATATGAGGTCACGGTAAAAAAATCGCGGCGATTGGTCACATGGTGGCGCTATAACATGAAAAAAACATAAAACAGGCTATAACCACCTGACCGTTAGTCCGATTGACTTGAAAATTGGTATGCAGTGTCTTGGTCCAAGGTGCCATGTATGTCTATGAGGACATTGGTGTATCTCAAAAAACATGGCCGCCATCGGCCAATGAAGTTTGAGCACCTATTAGACAAGGTTAACGGAGGCCTATCGGAACGAAACTCGGTGGGCATGTTCGACTCATGGCCCTAGAGGTCTGTAAGAATTTTAAAAGAAATCGGCCACTAGTTGGCGCTAACGAGTTTTATGGCTCTGTAATCACGTGGTGTTACACTTATTGTCACAAAATGCATACCATTTGATAGATCTCCTCTTGTTGAACAACTTTGCCTCAAGAACCATTGCTGTCAATCAAACCGTTCATTAAATATTCGCAATTATGTTAAAAACCTACTTTTGCGAACTAGTCCTAGGTTTTTCGCCCGATCAGAACCAAACGAGTCTAGGACAATTCTATGGACTCTCAAGATCAATAATTATCAAAAAAAAGTTGAACTTTTGCATTTTTCGCATGGGTATATTGGGTCATAAAGAAAATGGGCGTGGCAAAATGCACTCAAAAGCCTATAAATCCTAAACAAAAACTCAGAACTTCACGAAAATTGGTGAGCTTATGTGCCATAACATCATTAACAAGCATGCAAAATTTCATGGAGATCGGACTATAGATGGTGCTATAACTGTTAAAAAGCTTTAAAAAACACATATTTCCTATGGTAAATTGCCTGTATTGGCTGTAAATGGACTTTTCCATCTATTATTTCAGTGGTTAAAAGCTTTCTAAATAAATCTTAATGTCTTAAATGCTTATGTGCCTAAAGGCCTTAAATGCTTGAACCCCGATAAATGCTGCTTGCAGCTTTAATTATTATTATTATTATTATTATTCTGCCGTAAAACGCATCGTGCAGCCCAAACCGTAAGGGCTAGAGCTTTGAAACTTTGCCATATGGTAGTACAAAAATCGAGGAGAGGTTATCAAATTATGACCCCGATTGGCCCATAGGTGGCGCTATAGCAACCAAAAGCGCGAAACTGCTCATAACTCCTAGACCGTAAGTCATAGACTCAAGTGTCTTATATCATTGGAAAGCTGGACGCCTGACGAACAAAACGTATATCTCCGATTTTATTTCCGTCATGATAGATTTTCCGCCATTTTGAATTTTGTCGAAAACCTACTTTTGCGAACTAGTCCCTGGTTTTTTGCCCGATCGGAACCAAACCAGTGCAGAATTGTTCTGTGGAGTCTGAAGATCAATAATTATCGAAAAAAAGTTGAAATTTCGATTCACGGTCGCTAGGGGGTGCAAAATTAACGTTGTGGGAGGAGCCTATTTTACTAAAATGGCTATAACTCAAGAAGTAATTCAGTAAACTTCACCAAACTTGGTAAACATGTGTAGAAGGTCAATCTGAGGTCACAGTAAAAAAAATGCGTCGATTGGCCACATGGTGGCGCTATAAAACAAAAAAAACATGTAGACACCTGACCGTTAGTCCGATTGACTTGAAATTTGGTATGCAGTGTCTTGGCCCAAGGGGCCATGTATGTCTAAAAGGATATTGGCATATCTCGAAAAACATGGCCGCCATTGGCCAATGAGGTTTGAGCACCTATTAAACAAGGTTAACGGAGGCCGATCGGAACGAAACTCGATGGGCATGTTCGACTCATGGCCCTAGAGGTCTGTAAGAGTTTTGAAAGAAATCGGCCACTAGTTGGCGCTAACGAGTTTTATGGCTCTGTAATCACGTGGTGTTACACTTATCGTCACAAAATGCATATCATCTGATAGATCTGCTCATGCTGAACAACTTTGCCTCTAGAACTAATGCTGTCAATTAAACCGTTTATTAAATATTCGTAATTATGTTAAAAACCTACTTTTACGAACTAGTCCTAGGTTTATCGCCCGATCGAAACCAGACCAGTCTATGACAATTCTCTGGACACTCTAGATCAATAATTATCAAAAAAAAGTTGAACTTTTGCATTTTGCGCATGGGTATATTGGGTCATAAAGAAAATGGGCGTGGCAAAATGCACTCAAAAGCCTATAAATCCTAAACGAAAACTCAGAACTTCACGAAAATTGGTGAGCATATGTGCCACAACATCATTAACAAGCATGCAAAATATCATGGAGATCGGACTATAGGTGGCGCTATAACTGTTAAAAAGCTTGCCTGTATTGGCTGTAAATGGACTTTTCCATCTATTATTTCAGTGGTTAAAAGCTTTCTAAATAAATCTTAATGTCTTAAATGCTTATGTGCTTAAAGGCCTTAAATGCTTGAACCCCGATAAATGCTGCTTGCAGCTTTAATTAGGGGTTCAAGCACGAAGTGCTGAAACCCTATTGTAATTGTGCTGATTTTTATTATTATTATTATTATTATTATTCTGCCGTAAAACGCATCGTGCAGCCCAAACCGTAAGAGCTGGAACTTTGAAACTTTGACAGATGGTAGTACAAAAATCGAGGAAAGGTTCAGAGATTATGACCCCGATTGGCCCATAGGTGGCGCTATAACAACCAAAAGCGCGAAACTGCTCATAACTCCTAGACCGTATGGCGTAGACTCAAGTGTCTTATATCATTGGAAAGCTGGATGCCTGACGAACAAAACGTATATCTCCGATTTTATTTCCGCCATGATAGATTTTCCGCCATTTTGAATTTTGTCAAAAATCTACTTTTGCGAACTAGTCCCTGGTTTTTTGCCCGATTGGAACCAAACTAGTGCAGAAATGTTCTCTGGAGACTGAATATCAATAATTATCGAAAAAAAGTGGAAATTTCGATTCACGGTCGCTAAGGGGCGCCAAAACGTACGTTGTGGGAGGGGCCTATTTTACTAAAATGGCTATAACTCCCGATGTAAATGAGGTATCTTCACCAAACTTGGTACACATGTGTATGAGCTTACTCTGGGGTCACAGTAAAAAAATCGCGACGATTGGCCTCATGGTGGCGCTATAAAATGAAAAAAACATAAAACAGGCTATAACCACCTGACCGTTAGTCCGATTGACTTGAAAATTGGTATGCAGTGTCTTGGTCCAAGGTGCCATGTATGTGTATGAGGACATTGGCGTATCTCAAAAAACATGGCCGCCATCGGCCAACGAAGTTTGAGCACCTATTAGACAAGGTTAACGGAGGCCGATCGGAACGAAACTCAATGGGCATGTTCGGCTCATGGCCCTAAAGGTCTGTAAGAATTTTGAAAGAAATCGGCCACTAGTTGGCGCTAACGAGTTTTACGGCTCTGTAATCACGTGGTGTTACAAATATCCACACAATATGCATATCATTTGATAGATCTCCTCATCCTGAACAACTTTGCCTCAAGAACCATTGCTGTCAATCAAACTGTTCATTAATTATTCATTAATATGTTAAAAACCTACTTTTGCGAACTAGTCCTAGGTTTTTTGCCCGATCGGAACCAGACCAGTGTAGGACAATTCTCTGGACTCTCTAGATCAATAATTATCAAAAAAAAGTTGAACTTTTGCATTTGGATGGCTGTAATAGGGTCATTTATAAAACGGGCGTGTCAAAATACATTAAAAAGCCTATAAATCCTAAATAAAAACTCAGAACTTCACAAAAATTGGTCAGCATATGTGACATAACATCATTAACAAGCATGAAAAATTCTATGGAGATCGGACGATAGTTGGCGCTATAACTGTTAAAACGCTTTAAAACCATATATTTCCTATGGTAAATTGCCTGTATTTGCTGTAAATGATGTCTTCTATCTTTTATCATATAATGTTCATATCATAATGTTCAAAACCAGTGCAGCACAATTCTCTGAACTCTCTAGATCAATAATTATCAGAAAAAAAGTTTAACTTCTTCAAAAGGTGATTTTATATGAATATAATGACATATTAAGCCAATAAGTGGTATTTTACTGCCCCCTGCTGTCATTTCATCATACTACTCCCTAATATTGTTATAAAATTCATATTTAGACTTTTTAAAATCATTATTTTAACATTTACAATCACATTTTGTCAAAACTCATCTATTGAGTATTACTATTGACAATTGTGTTACACTGAGATATGGAAATAGACGAAAGTAAATGAATGAAATGAAACGAAAGTATAACGGCATTTAAGCCACGCCCCCGAATACAAATCCATTCATAACTCGAAAACGGAAAGTCGTTGCGCGCTCAAATTTTGATGGTGAGGACCTCTCCGGGCTCTTGATCGAAACGTGTCGTCGTGGGCCTCGGGAGCGCGCCCCCCGCGCATCGCGAATCCGCGGGACCCCCGATTTTGAACGGCCATTACTCCCGACCCAGACCACCCCGAACATTGTGTGAGAGCTCGTTGGAAAGGGCGCGTCCTTGGCTAGCTTCGATTCAAATGTGGTGTTATTTGCCCTGGGCATTCCAGAGATAATAGCCCGAACAGATATGCCTTATAACAGTCATAACTCCCAGCCCCAATCGCCCAAAAACACATTGATGGTCTCATTCAACAGGGCTCCTCAAGCACTATCTATGCTCTGAGTTTCAGAATTTTTCGCCTTTTGGTTCCTGAGATATAAGTAAAAAAACAAATTCCCATTCATTCAAACACTTCAACTGTAAAATGTAAGCTATAATACCACTGTTGTCCACTAGAGGGAGCAGCAGGATTACGCATGATCTTTTAATTCGCTTCAGTATTGGAAATAAACAAATGCTTTAAGAAGCAATCTTTTTTATTATGATGTTTTTTTTATTATTATGATATTTGTATATATATTTTTTTTTTTTATTATGATTATGAACGGTTTGATTGACATTAGTGATTCTTGAGGCAAAGTTGTTCAAGATGAGGAGATGAAGATATTTTCACAATATCACATCCTAAAAACATTGAAAACATATTTGTCTTTGTGTGTGTGTGTGTGTGTGTGTGTGTGTGTGTGTGTGTGTGTGTGTGTGTGTGTGTGGGTTTGTGTGTGTGTCTGTGTGTGTGTAAGCATGCTTAATGGAAAGAACATGAAGAAACTGCTTTGTTTTACTGGTGGATAAAAAAGTATTTCAAATGAAAGTGAGTCAATTAGTGGTCTTCTACTGCCCTCTGCAGGACATTCTACTTAATAAAATATTTTCATCTGTGCTTTTGCATTAGTTTTTGGACTATATCAAATTACTTGCATGAAAATCACCTATTATAACACAGTCATGTTTTGTCAAAGTTTATCACTTCATTTTTACTGAGCTCTCAGTTTGAACAATTCTGCCTCTCAGTGATTAATTTGAAATCTGAAAATGGTGTTATACAGAGGAGATTTGCAATTATCATTTTGTTACCTATCTTTTATTTTAAATATCTCCATCTACAACAAAATGTGTGTGCATGTGTGTGTTCAAGCATGGTTAGTGTATTAAGTATTATTGTTTAAGTATTATTGTTTTCATTTACATTTTAACCACCAGAAGAAGAACACTCATTGGTTCATTCTGCTCACTAAAATATTATTTTTAATTTTTTTTTCCATTTGAAATATTGTTTAAACTTAATAAAATCATTAAAATAACATTTCAAATCATATTTTGTCTGTTTATAAATCCCACAGACTCACATTGGCTGCAATACTAATGTTTTTGTAAAACACAGACCTGATAGTCTAATCTGTGTGTATTGTGCATATATTATTGATATTATTACTATTGCAAATCATGTTATTGTAACTCATATCTTAATAGAATATTATTTGTAATTTTAATTCTTTATTTCTTAAGTGTTTTTTTTTATGATTACTACAGATATTATCACCAAAGATATCAACTACACCTTCACTTTTAGTATTGACACGCTGCACACACAGCACAATCACACACTCACTAATGCATTCAAATAAATGTAATCTTACTGTGCTACTTTATTTGTACATGATTAGAATGAACAGAAATCTAAGACTATTTTTCTTCTTTTGTTAAAGCCATTTCAGACTCCAAGTAAGCATTATATTACTAATCATCTATTTTACAGGTGCCATACAATTGAAAACTGTATTTATCTTGGCATAGTTGAATGATAAGAGTTCTGGACATGGAACTGACCTACCGTGAGCCTCAAACACCATTGTTTCCTCCTTCTTGTGTAAATCTCCTGTTTGCAAAAGACCGCTGAAAAATGAGTGAATCCCACCATAACACCGACTGTGACGTTGGAGTCAGGATCATTAATATTTATACCCCCCAAATTTGCATTTTCCAGTCCATGTTCTAGGCCAGGCAGTGTTAATGTGGACCTGCACAGCCGAATCATCAGAAGATCTGCAGGTATTGTGAAGAAGCAAGCAAGGACAATAGTGAAAATGGCAGATCATGGATATAAATGTTATGTCTGAGGCTGTGCTGTGGATTTGAGAACTTTTCATTCCCTTCCCACAAAACTGTCAACAGGCATGGTTGATGTTTACAACAGGATACCTCACCATTTTAATTCAAAGCTGTTAGTTTGCTCTTAACGGAGGCCGATCAGAACGAAACTCGATGGGCATGTTCGACTCGTGGCCCTAGAGGTCTGTAAGAATTTTGAAAAATCAGCCACTAGTTGACGCTAACAGGTTTTACGGCTATGTAATCACGTGATGCATATCATTTGATAGATCTCCTCATACTGAACAACTTTGCCTCAAGAACTACTGCTGTCAATCAATTTGTTCATTAAATACTTGCTATTATGTTAAAAACCTACTTTTGCGAACTAGTCCTAGGTTTTTCGCCCGATCGGAAATATACCAGTGCAGTACAATTCTCTGGAAGCTCTAGATTATTAATTATATAAAAAACTTTAACTTTACCCATTGGGTAGCCATAACAGGATCATTTAGAAAATGGGTATGGCAAAAAACACTCAAAAGCCTGTAAATCCTAAACAAAAACTCAGACAACTCACTAGACTGCCTTATGTGCTTAAAGACCCTAAATGCTTGAACCCCGCTAAATGCTGCTTGCAGCTTTAATTATTATTATTATTATTATTCTGCCGTAAAACGCATCGTGCAGCCCAAACCGTAAGGGCTAGAGCTTTGAAACTTTGCCATATGGTAGTACAAAAATCGAGGAGAGGTTATCAAATTATGACCCCGATTGGCCCATAGGTGGCGCTATAGCAACCAAAAGCGCGAAACTGCTCATAACTCCTAGACCGTAAGTCATAGACTCAAGTGTCTTATATCATTGGAAAGCTGGACGCCTGACGAACAAAACGTATATCTCCGATTTTATTTCCGCCATGATAGATTTTCCGCCATTTTGAATTTTGTCGAAAATCTACTTTTGCGAACTAGTCCCTGGTTTTTTGCCCGATCGGAACCAAACCAGTGCAGAATTGTTCTCTGGAGTCTGAATATCAATAATTATCAAAAAAAAGTTGAAATTTCGATTCACGGTCGCTAGGGGGTGCAAAATTAACATTGTGGGAGGAGCCTATTTTACTAAAATGGCTATAACTCCAGAAGTAAAAGAGGTATTTTAACCAAACCTGGTACACATGTGTAAGATGTCAATATGAGGTCACGGTAAAAAAATCGCGGCGATTGGCCACATGGTGGCGCTATAACATGAAAAAAAACATAAAACAGGCTATAACCACCTGACCGTTAGTCCGATTGACTTGAAAATTGGTATGCAGTGTCTTGGTCCAAGGTGCCATGTATGTCTATGAGGACATTGGTGTATCTCAAAAAACATGGCCGCCATCGGCCAATGAAGTTTGAGCACCTATTAGACAAGGTTAACGGAGGCCTATCGGAACGAAACTCGGTGGGCATGTTCGACTCATGGCACTAGAGGTCTGTAAGAATTTTAAAAGAAATCGGCCACTAGTTGGCGCTAACGAGTTTTATGGCTCTGTAATCACGTGGTGTTACACTTATTGTCACAAAATGCATACCATTTGATAGATCTCCTCTTGTTGAACAACTTTGCCTCAAGAACCATTGCTGTCAATCAAACCGTTCATTAAATATTCGTAATTATGTTAAAAACCTACTTTTGCGAACTAGTCCTAGGTTTTTCGCCCGATCAGAACCAAACGAGTCTAGGACAATTCTATGGACTCTCAAGATCAATAATTATCAAAAAAAAGTTGAACTTTTGCATTTTTCGCATGGGTATATTGGGTCATAAAGAAAATGGGCGTGGCAAAATGCACTCAAAAGCCTATAAATCCTAAACGAAAACTCAGAACTTCACGAAAATTGGTGAGCTTATGTGCCATAACATCATTAACAAGCATGCAAAATTTCATGGAGATCGGACTATAGATGGTGCTATAACTGTTAAAAAGCTTTAAAAAACACATATTTCCTATGGTAAATTGCCTGTATTGGCTGTAAATGGACTTTTCCATCTATTATTTCAGTGGTTAAAAGCTTTCTAAATAAATCTTAATGTCTTAAATGCTTATGTGCTTAAAGGCCTTAAATGCTTGAACCCCGATAAATGCTGCTTGCAGCTTTAATTATTATTATTATTATTATTCTGCCGTAAAACGCATCGTGCAGCCCAAACCGTAAGGGCTAGAGCTTTGAAACTTTGCCAGATGGTAGTACAAAAATCGAGGAGAGGTTATCAAATTATGACCTCGATTGGCCCATAGGTGGCGCTATAACAACCAAAAGCGCGAAAGTGGTCATAACTCCTGGACCGTATGTCGTAGACACAAGTGTCTTATATCATTGGAAAGCTGGTCGTCTGACGAACAAAACGTATATCTCCGATTTCATTTCCGTCATGATAGATTTTCCGCCATTTTGAATTTTGTCGAAAACCTACTTTTGCGAACTAGTCCCTGGTTTTTTGCTCGATCGGAACCAAACCAGTGCAGAATTGTTCTCTGGAGACTGAAGATCAATAATTATCGAAAAAAAGTTGAAATTTCGATTCAGGGTCGCTAGGGGGCGCAAAATTAACGTTGTGGGCGGAGCCTATTTTACTAAAATGGCTATAACTCCAGAAGTAAATGAGGTATTTTCAACAAACTTGGTACACATATGTAAGAGGTCAATCTGAGGACACGGTAAAAAAATCGCGGCGATTGGCCACATGGTGGCGCTATAACATGAAAAAAACATAAAACAGGCTATAACCACCTGACCGTTAGTCCGATTGACTTGAAAATTGGTATGCAGTGTCTTGGTCCAAGGTGCCATGTATGTCTATGAGGACATTGGTGTATCTCAAAAAACATGGCCGCCATTGGCCAATGAAGTTGAGCACCTATTAGACAAGGTTAACGGAGGCCGATCGGAACGAAACTCGGTGGGCATGTTCGACTCATGGCCCTAGAGGTCTGTAAGAATTTTGAAAGAAATCGGCCACTAGTTGGCGCTAACGAGTTTTATGGCTCTGTAATCACGTGGTGTTAGATATATTGTCACAAAATGCATATCATTTGATAGATCTGCTCATGCTGAACAACTTTGCCTCTAGAACCATTGCTGTCAATCAAACCGTTCATTAAATATTCATGAATATGTTAAAAACCTACTTTTGCGAACTAGTCCCTGGTTTTTTGCCCGATCGGAACCAGACCAGTCTAGGACAATTCTATGGACTCTCTAGATCAATAATTATCAAAAAAAAGTTGAACTTTTGTATTTGTATGGCTGTAATAGGGTCATTTATAAAATGGGTGTGGCAAAATACACTCAAAAGCCTATAAATCCTAAATGAAAACTCAGAACTTCACAAAAATTGGTGAGCATATGTGTCATAACATCACAAACAAGCTTGCAAAATTTTATGGAGATTGGACAATAGTTGGCGCTATAACTGTTAAAAAGCTTTAAAACCATATATTTCCTATGGTAAACTGCCTGTATTGGCTGTAAATGGTCTTTTCCATGTCTGATCATATAATTTTCATATCATAATGTTCAAAACTAGTGCAATACAATTCTCTGGACTCACTAGATCAATAATTGTCAGAAAAAGTTGAACTACTTCATTTGGATAGCTATAATAGGTTCACTTCAAAATCTGGCCTTTACCAAGTGTCCCCGAAAGCCTATATCTCTTTAATCAATGCTCAGACCTTCTTAAAAACAAGTCAGAACGTGTGAAATATCACCCTGAACAAGCATGAAAATTTTCAGACAGATCGGACAAAATTTGCCTCTATAACAGTTAAAAAGGTGAAAATGATATGATTTAATGGCATGTTAAGCCAATAAGTGGTATTTTACTGCCCCCTGCTGTTTAAAATAGTCATTTTCTCATATTGGTATTGGTATCAGCCATGGTAAATCATGATAAATGATGGTGTGTGTGTGTGTGTGTGTGTGGTACAAATATAACAAAGGTTTTATTTTCCAACATGAAAACAAACATAACAGAGTGCTAGTGCACAAACAATAACCGACAATGATAATGGATGAGAGGGGAACTTAAATACACAGATCAAGACAAGGACAACAGGTGACGGTTATGATGATGAGGAGCAGGTGATGATGAGGAGGGTGATGAGGAGCAGGTGCAGGTGATGACGACAGATGGTGAATGTGATGAAGACAGAAGGTGAATGTGATGAAGGTGAATGTGACACCAATATCACTGAAACATTTGTGTGTGTGTGTGTGTGTGTGTGTGTGTGTGTGTGTGTAGCATTATTGTGTGTAGCATATGTAGCAATTATGCATTATTGAGTTAACATGGAAACACTGGTTTGCTTTAGTGCAGAAAACTGGTCAAAATCATGAGGTTTAAAGTGAAAGTGAGCCAATAAGTGGTCTTCTACTGCCCTCTGCTGGCCATTCTACTTATTAATTAAATTTTTCCACATGTGCTTGCATTTATACTTGAATACACACTAAAAATCACTTATATAGCAATAACTATTATAACACAATCATATTTTGTCAGTGTTAATCACTTTATTTGCACTGACACTTCAAATAATTGCTAGTAATGTGGTAAATCATGGTAAATCATGGTTAACTATGCTCTGTGTGTGTGTGTGTGTGTGTGTGTGTGTGTGTGTGTGTGTGTGTGTGTGTGTGTGTGTGTGTGTGTGTGTGTGTGTAAGCATGCATTGAGTTAACATAGATAAACTGGTTTGCTTTAGTGCAGAAAACTGGTTTAAAGTGAAAGTGAGCCAATAAGTGGTCTTCTACTGCCCTCTGCTGGCCATTCTACTTATTAATGAAATATTTCAACATGTGCTTGCATTCATACTTGAATACACACAAAAAAAATCACTTATATAGCAATAACTATTATAACACAATCATATTTTGTCAGTGTTAATCACTTTATTTGCACTGACACTTCAAATAATTGCTAGTAATGTGATAAATCAGGCTAGAAACATGGTAAATCAAAGTAAATAATACTAGATTGTCGTTTATCTCCTGGTAAATAATACTAGAACGTGGTATATCATGGTAAATCACGGTTAACTATGCTGTGTGTGTATGTGTGTGTGTGTGTGTGTGTGTTTGTGTGTGTGTGTGTGTGTGTGTGTGTGTGTGTGTGTGTGTGTGTGTGTGTTGTGTGTGTGTGTGTGTGTGTGTGTGTGTGTGTGTGTGTGTGTGTGTGTAAGCATGCATTGAGTTAACATGGAAAAACTGGTTTGCTTTAGTGCAGAAAACTGGTTTAAAGTGAAAGTGAGCCAATAAGTGGTCTTCTACTGCCCTCTGCTGGCCATTCTACTTAATAATGAAATATTTTACATGTGCTTTTGCATTCATACTTGGACACACACTAAAAATCACGTATATAACTAACTATTATAACACAATAATATTTTGTCAGTGTTCATCACCTCATTTGCACTGACACTTCACATATTTGCTAGTAATGTGGTTAATCATGCTAGAAACATTGTAAATCATAGTAAATAATACTGAAATGAGGTGTATCAAGGTAAATCATGCTAGAATCCGAATAAATCATTCTGGAACATGGTATATGATAGTAAATCATGCTAGAATCATATTAAATAATTCTAGAATGTGGCAAATCGTTGTGGGAGGAGCCTATTTTACTCAAATGGCTATAACTCAAGAAGTAAATGAGATATCTTCACCAAACTCAGTACACATGTGTATGGGTTCAATTTGAGGTCACAGTAAACAATTCTATGGAGATCGGAGCATAGGTGGCGCTATAACTGTTAAAAAGCTTTAAAACCATATATATCCCATGGCAAATTGCCTGTATTGGCTGTAAATGGTCTTTTCCATCTATTATGTCAGTGGTTACATGCTTGCTAAATAAATCTTAATAACTTTTGATGCTTTTGTGCTTAAATGCCTTAAAGGCCTTAACTGCTTGAACCCCGATAAATGCTGCTTGCAGCTTTAATTATTATTATTATTATTATTATTATTCCGCCGTAAAACGCATCGTGCAGCCCAAACCGTAAGAGCTGGAACTTTGAAACTTTGACAGATGGTAGTACAAAAATCGAGGAAAGGTTCAGAGATTATGACCCCGATTGGCCCATAGGTGGCGCTATAACAACCAAAAGCGCGAAACTGCTCATAACTCCTAGACCGTATGTCGTAGACTCAAGTGTCTTATATCATTGGAAAGCTGGACGCCTGACGAACAAAACGTATATCTCCGATTTCATTTCCGCCATGATAGATTTTCCGCCATTTTGAATTTTGTCAAAAATCTACTTTTGCGAACTAGTCCCTGGTTTTTTGCCCGATTGGAACCAAACTAGTGCAGAAATGTTCTCTGGAGACTGAATATCAATAATTATCGAAAAAAAGTGGAAATTTCGATTCACGGTCGCTAAGGGGCGCCAAAACGTACGTTGTGGGAGGGGCCTATTTTACTAAAATGGCTATAACTCCCGATGTAAATGAGGTATCTTCACCAAACTTGGTACACATGTGTATGAGCTTACTCTGGGGTCACAGTAAAAAAATCGCGACGATTGGCCTCATGGTGGCGCTATAAAATGAAAAAAACATAAAACAGGCTATAACCACCTGACCGTTAGTCCGATTGACTTGAAAATTGGTATGCAGTGTCTTGGTCCAAGGTGCCATGTATGTCTATGAGGACATTGGCGTATCTCAAAAAACATGGCCGCCATTGGCCAACGAAGTTTGAGCACCTATTAGACAAGGTTAACGGAGGCCGATCGGAACGAAACTCAATGGGCATGTTCGGCTCATGGCCCTAAAGGTCTGTAAGAATTTTGAAAGAAATCGGCCACTAGTTGGCGCTAACGAGTTTTACGGCTCTGTAATCACGTGGTGTTACAAATATCCACACAATATGCATATCATTTGATAGATCTCCTCATCCTGAACAACTTTGCCTCAAGAACCATTGCTGTCAATCAAACTGTTCATTAATTATTCATTAATATGTTAAAAACCTACTTTTGCGAACTAGTCCTAGGTTTTTTGCCCGATCGGAACCAGACCAGTCTAGGACAATTCTCTGGACTCTCTAGATCAATAATTATCAAAAAAAGTTGAACTTTTGCATTTGGATGGCTGTAATAGGGTCATTTATAAAATGGGCGTGTCAAAATACATTAAAAAGCCTATAAATCCTAAATAAAAACTCAGAACTTCACAAAAATTGGTCAGCATATGTGACATAACATCATTAACAAGCATGAAAAATTCTATGGAGATCGGACGATAGGTGGCGCTATAACTGTTAAAAAGCTTTAAAATCATATATTTCCTATGGTAAACTGCCTGTATTGGCTGTAAATGGTCTTTTCCATCTCTGATCATATAATTTTCATATCATAATGTTCAAAACTAGTGCAATACAATTCTCTGGACTCACTAGATCAATAATTGTCAGAAAAAGTTGAACTACTTCATTTGGATAGCTATAATAGGTTCACTTCAAAATCTGGCCTTTACCAAGTGTCCCCGAAAGCCTATATCTCTTTAATCAATGCTCAGACCTTCTTAAAAACAAGTCAGAACGTGTGAAATATCACCCTGAACAAGCATGAAAATTTTCAGACAGATCGGACAAAATTTGCCTCTATAACAGTTAAAAAGGTGAAAATGATATGATTTAATGGCATGTTAAGCCAATAAGTGGTATTTTACTGCCCCCTGCTGTTTAAAATAGTCATTTTCTCATATTGGTATTGGTATCAGCCATGGTAAATCATGATAAATGATGGTGTGTGTGTGTGTGTGTGTGTGTGTGTGTGTGTGTGTGTGTGTGTGTGTGTGGTACAAATATAACAAAGGTTTTATTTTCCAACATGAAAACAAACATAACAGAGTGCTAGTGCACAAACAATAACCGACAATGATAATGGATGAGAGGGGAACTTAAATACACAGATCAAGACAAGGACAACAGGTGACGGTTATAATGATGAGGAGCAGGTGATGATGAGGAGGGTGATGAGGAGCAGGTGCAGGTGATGACGACAGATGGTGAATGTGATGAAGACAGAAGGTGAATGTGATGAAGGTGAATGTGACACCAATATCACTGAAACATTTGTGTGTGTGTGTGTGTGTGTGTGTGTGTGTGTGTGTGTGTGTGTGTGTGTGTGTAGCATTATTGTGTGTAGCATATGTAGCAATTATGCATTATTGAGTTAACATGGAAACACTGGTTTGCTTTAGTGCAGAAAACTGGTCAAAATCATGAGGTTTAAAGTGAAAGTGAGCCAATAAGTGGTCTTCTACTGCCCTCTGCTGGCCATTCTACTTATTAATTAAATTTTTCCACATGTGCTTGCATTTATACTTGAATACACACTAAAAATCACTTATATAGCAATAACTATTATAACACAATCATATTTTGTCAGTGTTAATCACTTTATTTGCACTGACACTTCAAATAATTGCTAGTAATGTGGTAAATCATGGTAAATCATGGTTAACTATGCTCTGTGTGTGTGTGTGTGTGTGTGTGTGTGTGTGTGTGTGTGTGTGTGTGTGTGTGTGTGTGTGTGTGTGTGTGTAAGCATGCATTGAGTTAACATGGATAAACTGGTTTGCTTTAGTGCAGAAAACTGGTTTAAAGTGAAAGTGAGCCAATAAGTGGTCTTCTACTGCCCTCTGCTGGCCATTCTACTTATTAATGAAATATTTCAACATGTGCTTGCATTCATACTTGAATACACACAAAAAAAATCACTTATATAGCAATAACTATTATAACACAATCATATTTTGTCAGTGTTAATCACTTTATTTGCACTGACACTTCAAATAATTGCTAGTAATGTGATAAATCAGGCTAGAAACATGGTAAATCAAAGTAAATAATACTAGATTGTCGTTTATCTCCTGGTAAATAATACTAGAACGTGGTATATCATGGTAAATCATGGTTAACTATGCTGTGTGTGTATGTGTGTATGTGTGTGTGTGTGTGTGTGTGTGTGTGTGTGTGTGTGTGTGTGTGTGTGTGTGTGTGTGTGTGTGTGTGTAAGCATGCATTGAGTTAACATGGAAAAACTGGTTTGCTTTAGTGCAGAAAACTGGTTTAAAGTGAAAGTGAGCCAATAAGTGGTCTTCTACTGCCCTCTGCTGGCCATTCTACTTAATAATGAAATATTTTACATGTGCTTTTGCATTCATACTTGGACACACACTAAAAATCACGTATATAACTAACTATTATAACACAATAATATTTTGTCAGTGTTCATCACCTCATTTGCACTGACACTTCACATATTTGCTAGTAATGTGGTTAATCATGCTAGAAACATTGTAAATCATAGTAAATAATACTGAAATGAGGTGTATCAAGGTAAATCATGCTAGAATCCTAATAAATCATTCTGGAACATGGTATATGATAGTAAATCATGCTAGAATCATATTAAATAATTCTAGAATGTGGCAAATCGTTGTGGGAGGAGCCTATTTTACTCAAATGGCTATAACTCAAGAAGTAAATGAGATATCTTCACCAAACTCAGTACACATGTGTATGGGTTCAATTTGAGGTCACAGTAAACAATTCTATGGAGATCGGAGCATAGGTGGCGCTATAACTGTTAAAAAGCTTTAAAACCATATATATCCCATGGCAAATTGCCTGTATTGGCTGTAAATGGTCTTTTCCATCTATTATGTCAGTGGTTACATGCTTGCTAAATAAATCTTAATAACTTTTGATGCTTTTGTGCTTAAATGCCTTAAAGGCCTTAACTGCTTGAACCCCGATAAATGCTGCTTGCAGCTTTAATTAGGGGTTCAAGCACGAAGTGCTGAAACCCTATTGTATTTGTGCTGATTTTTATTATTATTATTATTATTATTATTATTATTATTCTGCCGTAAAACGCATCGTGCAGCCCAAACCGTAAGGGCTAGAGCTTTGAAACTTTGCCAGATGGTAGTACAAAAATCGAGGAGAGGTTATCAAATTATGACCTCGATTGGCCCATAGGTGGCGCTATAACAACCAAAAGCGCGAAAGTGGTCATAACTCCTGGACCGTATGTCGTAGACACAAGTGTCTTATATCATTGGAAAGCTGGTCGTCTGACGAACAAAACGTATATCTCCGATTTCATTTCCGTCATGATAGATTTTCCGCCATTTTGAATTTTGTCGAAAACCTACTTTTGCGAACTAGTCCCTGGTTTTTTGCTCGATCGGAACCAAACCAGTGCAGAATTGTTCTCTGGAGACTGAAGATCAATAATTATCGAAAAAAAGTTGAAATTTCGATTCAGGGTCGCTAGGGGGCGCAAAATTAACGTTGTGGGCGGAGCCTATTTTACTAAAATGGCTATAACTCCAGAAGTAAATGAGGTATTTTCAACAAACTTGGTACACATATGTAAGAGGTCAATCTGAGGACACGGTAAAAAAATCGCGGCGATTGGCCACATGGTGGCGCTATAACATGAAAAAAACATAAAACAGGCTATAACCACCTGACCGTTAGTCCGATTGACTTGAAAATTGGTATGCAGTGTCTTGGTCCAAGGTGCCATGTATGTCTATGAGGACATTGGTGTATCTCAAAAAACATGGCCGCCATTGGCCAATGAAGTTGAGCACCTATTAGACAAGGTTAACGGAGGCCGATCGGAACGAAACTCGGTGGGCATGTTCGACTCATGGCCCTAGAGGTCTGTAAGAATTTTGAAAGAAATCGGCCACTAGTTGGCGCTAACGAGTTTTATGGCTCTGTAATCACGTGGTGTTAGATATATTGTCACAAAATGCATATCATTTGATAGATCTGCTCATGCTGAACAACTTTGCCTCTAGAACCATTGCTGTCAATCAAACCGTTCATTAAATATTCATGAATATGTTAAAAACCTACTTTTGCGAACTAGTCCCTGGTTTTTTGCCCGATCGGAACCAGACCAGTCTAGGACAATTCTATGGACTCTCTAGATCAATAATTATCAAAAAAAAGTTGAACTTTTGTATTTGTATGGCTGTAATAGGGTCATTTATAAAATGGGTGTGGCAAAATACACTCAAAAGCCTATAAATCCTAAATGAAAACTCAGAACTTCACAAAAATTGGTGAGCATATGTGTCATAACATCACAAACAAGCTTGCAAAATTTTATGGAGATTGGACAATAGTTGGCGCTATAACTGTTAAAAAGCTTTAAAACCATATATTTCCTATGGTAAACTGCCTGTATTGGCTGTAAATGGTCTTTTCCATGTCTGATCATATAATTTTCATATCATAATGTTCAAAACTAGTGCAATACAATTCTCTGGACTCACTAGATCAATAATTGTCAGAAAAAGTTGAACTACTTCATTTGGATAGCTATAATAGGTTCACTTCAAAATCTGGCCTTTACCAAGTGTCCCCGAAAGCCTATATCTCTTTAATCAATGCTCAGACCTTCTTAAAAACAAGTCAGAACGTGTGAAATATCACCCTGAACAAGCATGAAAATTTTCAGACAGATCGGACAAAATTTGCCTCTATAACAGTTAAAAAGGTGAAAATGATATGATTTAATGGCATGTTAAGCCAATAAGTGGTATTTTACTGCCCCCTGCTGTTTAAAATAGTCATTTTCTCATATTGGTATTGGTATCAGCCATGGTAAATCATGATAAATGATGGTGTGTGTGTGTGTGTGTGTGTGTGTGTGTGTGTGTGTGTGTGTGTGTGTGGTACAAATATAACAAAGGTTTTATTTTCCAACATGAAAACAAACATAACAGAGTGCTAGTGCACAAACAATAACCGACAATGATAATGGATGAGAGGGGAACTTAAATACACAGATCAAGACAAGGACAACAGGTGACGGTTATAATGATGAGGAGCAGGTGATGATGAGGAGGGTGATGAGGAGCAGGTGCAGGTGATGACGACAGATGGTGAATGTGATGAAGACAGAAGGTGAATGTGATGAAGGTGAATGTGACACCAATATCACTGAAACATTTGTGTGTGTGTGTGTGTGTGTGTGTGTGTGTGTGTGTGTGTGTGTGTAGCATTATTGTGTGTAGCATATGTAGCAATTATGCATTATTGAGTTAACATGGAAACACTGGTTTGCTTTAGTGCAGAAAACTGGTCAAAATCATGAGGTTTAAAGTGAAAGTGAGCCAATAAGTGGTCTTCTACTGCCCTCTGCTGGCCATTCTACTTATTAATTAAATTTTTCCACATGTGCTTGCATTTATACTTGAATACACACTAAAAATCACTTATATAGCAATAACTATTATAACACAATCATATTTTGTCAGTGTTAATCACTTTATTTGCACTGACACTTCAAATAATTGCTAGTAATGTGGTAAATCATGGTAAATCATGGTTAACTATGCTCTGTGTGTGTGTGTGTGTGTGTGTGTGTGTGTGTGTGTGTGTGTGTGTGTGTGTGTGTGTGTGTAAGCATG
Organism: Scardinius erythrophthalmus; assembly: GCF_964197995.2. Lineage (NCBI taxonomy): Eukaryota > Metazoa > Chordata > Actinopteri > Cypriniformes > Leuciscidae > Scardinius > Scardinius erythrophthalmus. The sequence continues at coordinate 24,803,715 of NC_138232.1, read as the reverse complement.
CATTGAGTTAACATGGATAAACTGGTTTGCTTTAGTGCAGAAAACTGGTTTAAAGTGAAAGTGAGCCAATAAGTGGTCTTCTACTGCCCTCTGCTGGCCATTCTACTTATTAATGAAATATTTCAACATGTGCTTGCATTCATACTTGAATACACACAAAAAAAATCACTTATATAGCAATAACTATTATAACACAATCATATTTTGTCAGTGTTAATCACTTTATTTGCACTGACACTTCAAATAATTGCTAGTAATGTGATAAATCAGGCTAGAAACATGGTAAATCAAAGTAAATAATACTAGATTGTCGTTTATCTCCTGGTAAATAATACTAGAACGTGGTATATCATGGTAAATCATGGTTAACTATGCTGTGTGTGTATGTGTGTGTGTGTGTGTGTGTGTATGTGTGTGTGTGTGTGTGTGTGTGTGTGTGTGTGTTTGTGTGTGTGTGTGTGTGTGTGTGTGTGTGTGTGTGTGTGTAAGCATGCATTGAGTTAACATGGAAAAACTGGTTTGCTTTAGTGCAGAAAACTGGTTTAAAGTGAAAGTGAGCCAATAAGTGGTCTTCTACTGCCCTCTGCTGGCCATTCTACTTAATAATGAAATATTTTACATGTGCTTTTGCATTCATACTTGGACACACACTAAAAATCACGTATATAACTAACTATTATAACACAATAATATTTTGTCAGTGTTCATCACCTCATTTGCACTGACACTTCACATATTTGCTAGTAATGTGGTTAATCATGCTAGAAACATTGTAAATCATAGTAAATAATACTGAAATGAGGTGTATCAAGGTAAATCATGCTAGAATCCTAATAAATCATTCTGGAACATGGTATATGATAGTAAATCATGCTAGAATCATATTAAATAATTCTAGAATGTGGCAAATCGTTGTGGGAGGAGCCTATTTTACTCAAATGGCTATAACTCAAGAAGTAAATGAGATATCTTCACCAAACTCAGTACACATGTGTATGGGTTCAATTTGAGGTCACAGTAAACAATTCTATGGAGATCGGAGCATAGGTGGCGCTATAACTGTTAAAAAGCTTTAAAACCATATATATCCCATGGCAAATTGCCTGTATTGGCTGTAAATGGTCTTTTCCATCTATTATGTCAGTGGTTACATGCTTGCTAAATAAATCTTAATAACTTTTGATGCTTTTGTGCTTAAATGCCTTAAAGGCCTTAACTGCTTGAACCCCGATAAATGCTGCTTGCAGCTTTAATTAGGGGTTCAAGCACGAAGTGCTGAAACCCTATTGTATTTGTGCTGATTTTTATTATTATTATTAGGGGTTCAAGCACGAAGTGCTGAAACCCTATTGTAATTGTGCTGATTTTTATTATTATTAGGGGTTCAAGCACGAAGTGCTGAAACCCTATTGTAATTGTGCTGATTTTTATTAGGGGTTCAAGCACGAAGTGCTGAAACCCTATTGTAATTGTGCTGATTTTTATTAGGGGTTCAAGCACGAAGTGCTGAAACCCTATTGTAATTGTGCTGATTTTTATTATTATTATTATTATTATTATTCTGCCGTAAAACGCATCGTGCAGCCCAAACCGTAAGGGCTAGAGCTTTGAAACTTTGCCATATGGTAGTACAAAAATCGAGGAGAGGTTATCAAATTATGACCCCGATTGGCCCATAGGTGGCGCTATAGCAACCAAAAGCGTGAAACTGCTCATAACTCCTAGACCGTAAGTCATAGACTCAAGTGTCTTATATCATTGGAAAGCTGGACGCCTGACGAACAAAACGTATATCTCCGATTTTATTTCCGCCATGATAGATTTTCCGCCATTTTGAATTTTGTCAAAAACCTACTTTTGCGAACTAGTCCCTGGTTTTTTGCCCGATCGGAACCAAACCAGTGCAGAATTGTTCTCTGGAGTCTGAATATCAATAATTATCAAAAAAAAGTTGAAATTTCGATTCACGGTCGCTAGGGGGTGCAAAATTAATGTTGTGGGAGGAGCCTATTTTACTAAAATGGCTATAACTCCCGAAGTAAATGAGGTATTTTCACCAAACTTGGTACAAATGTGTATGAGTTCAATCTGGGGTCACAGTAAAAAAATAGCGGTGATTGGCCTCATGGTGGCGCTATAACATGAAAAAAACATAAAACAGGCTATAACCACCTGACCGTTAGTCCAATTGACTTGAAAATTGGTATGCAGTGTCTTGGTCCAAGGTGCCATGTATGTGTATGAGGACATTGGCGTATCTCAAAAAACATGGCCGCCATCGGCCAATGAAGTTTGAGCACCTATTAGACAAGGTTAACGGAGGTCGATCGGAACGAAACTCAATGGGCATGTTCGGCTCATGGCCCTAGAGGTCTGTAAGAATTTTGAAAGAAATCGGCCACTAGTTGGCGCTAACGAGTTTTACGGCTCTGTAATCATGTGGTGTTACAAATATCCACACAATATGCATATCATTTGATAGATCTCCTCATCCTGAACAACTTTGCCTCAAGAACCATTGCTGTTAATCAAACTGTTCATTAATTATTCACGAATATGTTAAAAACCTACTTTTGCGAACTAGTCCTAGGTTTTTTGCCCGATCGGAACCAGACTAGTCTAGGACAATTCTCTGGACTCTCTAGATCAATAATTATCAAAAAAAAGTTGAAGTTTTGCATTTGAATGGCTGTAATAGGGTTATTTATAAAATGGGTTTGGCAAAATACACTCAAAAGCCTATAAATCATAAATGAAAACTCAGAACTTCACAAAAATTGGTCAGCATATGTGACATAACATCATTAACAAGCATGAAAAATTCTATGGAGATCGGACGATAGGTGGCGCTATAACTGTTAAAAAGCTTTAAAATCATATATTTCCTATGGTAAACTGCCTGTATTGGCTGTAAATGGTCTTTTCCATCTCTGATCATATAATTTTCATATCATAATGTTCAAAACTAGTGCAATACAATTCTCTGGACTCACTAGATCAATAATTGTCAGAAAAAGTTGAACTACTTCATTTGGATAGCTATAATAGGTTCACTTCAAAATCTGGCCTTTACCAAGTGTCCCCGAAAGCCTATATCTCTTTAATCAATGCTCAGACCTTCTTAAAAACAAGTCAGAACGTGTGAAATATCACCCTGAACAAGCATGAAAATTTTCAGACAGATCGGACAAAATTTGCCTCTATAACAGTTAAAAAGGTGAAAATGATATGAATTAATGGCATGTTAAGCCAATAAGTGGTATTTTACTGCCCCCTGCTGTTTAAAATGGTCATTTTCTCATATTGGTATTGGTATCAGCCATGGTAAATCATGATAAATGATGGTGTGTGTGTGTGTGTGTGTGTGTGTGTGTGTGTGTGTGTGTGTGTGTGTGTGTGTGTGTGTGGTACAAATATAACAAAGGTTTTATTTTCCAACATGAAAACAAACATAACAGAGTGCTAGTGCACAAACAATAACCGACAATGATAATGGATGAGAGGGGAACTTAAATACACAGATCAAGACAAGGACAACAGGTGACGGTTATGATGATGAGGAGCAGGTGATGATGAGGAGGGTGATGAGGAGCAGGTGCAGGTGATGACGACAGATGGTGAATGTGATGAAGACAGAAGGTGAATGTGATGAAGGTGAATGTGACACCAATATCACTGAAACATTTGTGTGTGTGTGTGTGTGTGTGTGTGTGTGTGTGTGTGTGTGTGTGTGTAGCATTATTGTGTGTAGCATATGTAGCAATTATGCATTATTGAGTTAACATGGAAACACTGGTTTGCTTTAGTGCAGAAAACTGGTCAAAATCATGAGGTTTAAAGTGAAAGTGAGCCAATAAGTGGTCTTCTACTGCCCTCTGCTGGCCATTCTACTTATTAATTAAATTTTTCCACATGTGCTTGCATTTATACTTGAATACACACTAAAAATCACTTATATAGCAATAACTATTATAACACAATCATATTTTGTCAGTGTTAATCACTTTATTTGCACTGACACTTCAAATAATTGCTAGTAATGTGGTAAATCATGGTAAATCATGGTTAACTATGCTCTGTGTGTGTGTGTGTGTGTGTGTGTGTGTGTGTGTGTGTGTGTGTGTGTGTGTGTGTGTGTGTGTGTGTGTGTGTGTGTGTGTGTGTAAGCATGCATTGAGTTAACATAGATAAACTGGTTTGCTTTAGTGCAGAAAACTGGTTTAAAGTGAAAGTGAGCCAATAAGTGGTCTTCTACTGCCCTCTGCTGGCCATTCTACTTATTAATGAAATATTTCAACATGTGCTTGCATTCATACTTGAATACACACAAAAAAAATCACTTATATAGCAATAACTATTATAACACAATCATATTTTGTCAGTGTTAATCACTTTATTTGCACTGACACTTCAAATAATTGCTAGTAATGTGATAAATCAGGCTAGAAACATGGTAAATCAAAGTAAATAATACTAGATTGTCGTTTATCTCCTGGTAAATAATACTAGAACGTGGTATATCATGGTAAATCACGGTTAACTATGCTGTGTGTGTATGTGTGTGTGTGTGTGTGTGTGTGTGTGTGTGTTTGTGTGTGTGTGTGTGTGTGTGTGTGTGTGTGTGTGTGTTTGTGTGTGTGTGTGTGTGTGTGTGTGTGTGTGTGTGTGTGTGTGTGTGTGTGTGTGTGTGTGTGTGTAAGCATGCATTGAGTTAACATGGAAAAACTGGTTTGCTTTAGTGCAGAAAACTGGTTTAAAGTGAAAGTGAGCCAATAAGTGGTCTTCTACTGCCCTCTGCTGGCCATTCTACTTAATAATGAAATATTTTACATGTGCTTTTGCATTCATACTTGGACACACACTAAAAATCACGTATATAACTAACTATTATAACACAATAATATTTTGTCAGTGTTCATCACCTCATTTGCACTGACACTTCACATATTTGCTAGTAATGTGGTTAATCATGCTAGAAACATTGTAAATCATAGTAAATAATACTGAAATGAGGTGTATCAAGGTAAATCATGCTAGAATCCTAATAAATCATTCTGGAACATGGTATATGATAGTAAATCATGCTAGAATCATATTAAATAATTCTAGAATGTGGCAAATCGTTGTGGGAGGAGCCTATTTTACTCAAATGGCTATAACTCAAGAAGTAAATGAGATATCTTCACCAAACTCAGTACACATGTGTATGGGTTCAATTTGAGGTCACAGTAAACAATTCTATGGAGATCGGAGCATAGGTGGCGCTATAACTGTTAAAAAGCTTTAAAACCATATATATCCCATGGCAAATTGCCTGTATTGGCTGTAAATGGTCTTTTCCATCTATTATGTCAGTGGTTACATGCTTGCTAAATAAATCTTAATAACTTTTGATGCTTTTGTGCTTAAATGCCTTAAAGGCCTTAACTGCTTGAACCCCGATAAATGCTGCTTGCAGCTTTAATTATTATTATTATTATTATTATTCTGCCGTAAAACGCATCGTGCAGCCCAAACCGTAAGGGCTAGAGCTTTGAAACTTTGCCATATGGTAGTACAAAAATCGAGGAGAGGTTATCAAATTATGACCCCGATTGGCCCATAGGTGGCGCTATAGCAACCAAAAGCGCGAAACTGCTCATAACTCCTAGACCGTAAGTCATAGACTCAAGTGTCTTATATCATTGGAAAGCTGGACGCCTGACGAACAAAACGTATATCTCCGATTTTATTTCCGCCATGATAGATTTTCCGCCATTTTGAATTTTGTCGAAAATCTACTTTTGCGAACTAGTCCCTGGTTTTTTGCCCGATCGGAACCAAACCAGTGCAGAATTGTTCTCTGGAGTCTGAATATCAATAATTATCAAAAAAAAGTTGAAATTTCGATTCACGGTCGCTAGGGGGTGCAAAATTAACGTTGTGGGAGGAGCCTATTTTACTAAAATGGCTATAACTCCAGAAGTAAAAGAGGTATTTTAACCAAACCTGGTACACATGTGTAAGACGTCAATATGAGGTCACGGTAAAAAAATCGCGGCGATTGGTCTCATGGTGGCGCTATAACATGAAAAAAACATAAAACAGGCTATAACCACCTGACCGTTAGTCCGATTGACTTGAAAATTGGTATGCAGTGTCTTGGTCCAAGGTGCCATGTATGTCTATGAGGACATTGGTGTATCTCAAAAAACATGGCCGCCATCGGCCAATGAAGTTTGAGCACCTATTAGACAAGGTTAACGGAGGCCTATCGGAACGAAACTCGGTGGGCATGTTCGACTCATGGCCCTAGAGGTCTGTAAGAATTTTAAAAGAAATCGGCCACTAGTTGGCGCTAACGAGTTTTATGGCTCTGTAATCACGTGGTGTTACACTTATTGTCACAAAATGCATACCATTTGATAGATCTCCTCTTGTTGAACAACTTTGCCTCAAGAACCATTGCTGTCAATCAAACCGTTCATTAAATATTCGTAATTATGTTAAAAACCTACTTTTGCGAACTAGTCCTAGGTTTTTCGCCCGATCAGAACCAAACGAGTCTAGGACAATTCTATGGACTCTCAAGATCAATAATTATCAAAAAAAAGTTGAACTTTTGCATTTTTCGCATGGGTATATTGGGTCATAAAGAAAATGGGCGTGGCAAAATGCACTCAAAAGCCTATAAATCCTAAACAAAAACTCAGAACTTCACGAAAATTGGTGAGCTTATGTGCCATAACATCATTAACAAGCATGCAAAATTTCATGGAGATCGGACTATAGATGGTGCTATAACTGTTAAAAAGCTTTAAAAAACACATATTTCCTATGGTAAATTGCCTGTATTGGCTGTAAATGGACTTTTCCATCTATTATTTCAGTGGTTAAAAGCTTTCTAAATAAATCTTAATGTCTTAAATGCTTATGTGCCTAAAGGCCTTAAATGCTTGAACCCCGATAAATGCTGCTTGCAGCTTTAATTATTATTATTATTATTATTATTCTGCCGTAAAACGCATCGTGCAGCCCAAACCGTAAGAGCTGGAACTTTGAAACTTTGACAGATGGTAGTACAAAAATCGAGGAAAGGTTCAGAGATTATGACCCCGATTGGCCCATAGGTGGCGCTATAACAACCAAAAGCGTGAAACTGCTCATAACTCCTAGACCGTATGTCGTAGACTCAAGTGTCTTATATCATTGGAAAGCTGGACGCCTGACGAACAAAACGTATATCTCCGATTTCATTTCCGCCATGATAGATTTTCCGCCATTTTGAATTTTGTCAAAAATCTACTTTTGCGAACTAGTCCCTGGTTTTTTGCCCGATTGGAACCAAACTAGTGCAGAAATGTTCTCTGGAGACTGAATATCAATAATTATCGAAAAAAAGTGGAAATTTCGATTCACGGTCGCTAAGGGGCGCCAAAACGTACGTTGTGGGAGGGGCCTATTTTACTAAAATGGCTATAACTCCCGATGTAAATGAGGTATCTTCACCAAACTTGGTACACATGTGTATGAGCTTACTCTGGGGTCACAGTAAAAAAATCGCGACGATTGGCCTCATGGTGGCGCTATAAAATGAATAAAACATAAAACAGGCTATAACCACCTGACCGTTAGTCCGATTGACTTGAAAATTGGTATGCAGTGTCTTGGTCCAAGGTGCCATGTATGTGTATGAGGACATTGGCGTATCTCAAAAAACATGGCCGCCATCGGCCAACGAAGTTTGAGCACCTATTAGACAAGGTTAACGGAGGCCGATCGGAACGAAACTCAATGGGCATGTTCGGCTCATGGCCCTAAAGGTCTGTAAGAATTTTGAAAGAAATCGGCCACTAGTTGGCGCTAACGAGTTTTACGGCTCTGTAATCACATGGTGTTACAAATATCCACACAATATGCATATCATTTGATAGATCTCCTCATCCTGAACAACTTTGCCTCAAGAACCATTGCTGTCAATCAAACTGTTCATTAATTATTCATTAATATGTTAAAAACCTACTTTTGCGAACTAGTCCTAGGTTTTTTGCCCGATCGGAACCAGACCAGTCTAGGACAATTCTCTGGACTCTCTAGATCAATAATTATCAAAAAAAAGTTGAACTTTTGCATTTGGATGGCTGTAATAGGGTAATTTATAAAATGGGCGTGTCAAAATACATTAAAAAGCCTATAAATCCTAAATAAAAACTCAGAACTTCACAAAAATTGGTCAGCATATGTGACATAACATCATTAACAAGCATGAAAAATTCTATGGAGATCGGACAATAGGTGGCGCTATAACTGTTAAAAAGCTTTAAAATCATATATTTCCTATGGTAAACTGCCTGTATTGGCTGTAAATGGTCTTTTCTATCTCTGATCATATAATTTTCATATCATAATGTTCAAAACTAGTGCAATACAATTCTCTGGACTCACTAGATCAATAATTGTCAGAAAAAGTTGAACTACTTCATTTGGATAGTTATAATAGGTTCACTTCAAAATCTGGCCTTTACCAAGTGTCCCCGAAAGCCTATATCTCTTTAATCAATGCTCAGACCTTCTTAAAAACAAGTCAGAACGTGTGAAATATCACCCTGAACAAGCATGAAAATTTTCAGACAGATCGGACAAAATTTGCCTCTATAACAGTTAAAAAGGTGAAAATGATATGAATTAATGGCATGTTAAGCCAATAAGTGGTATTTTACTGCCCCCTGCTGTTTAAAATAGTCATTTTCTCATATTGGTATTGGTATCAGCCATGGTAAATCATGATAAATGATGGTGTGTGTGTGTGTGTGTGTGTGTGTGTGTGTGTGTGTGTGTGTGTGTGTGTGTGTGTGTGTGTGTGTGTGTGTGTGTGGTACAAATATAACAAAGGTTTTATTTTCCAACATGAAAACAAACATAACAGAGTGCTAGTGCACAAACAATAACCGACAATGATAATGGATGAGAGGGGAACTTAAATACACAGATCAAGACAAGGACAACAGGTGACGGTTATGATGATGAGGAGCAGGTGATGATGAGGAGGGTGATGAGGAGCAGGTGCAGGTGATGACGACAGATGGTGAATGTGATGAAGACAGAAGGTGAATGTGATGAAGGTGAATGTGACACCAATATCACTGAAACATTTGTGTGTGTGTGTGTGTGTGTGTGTGTGTGTGTAGCATTATTGTGTGTAGCATATGTAGCAAGTATGCATTATTGAGTTAACATGGAAAAACTGGTTTGCTTTAGTGCAGAAAAATGGTCAAAATCATGAGGTTTAAAGTGAAAGTGAGCCAATAAGTGGTCTTCTACTGCCCTCTGCTGGCCATTGTACTTATTAATTAAATTTTTCCACATGTGCTTGCATTTATACTTGAATACACACTAAATATCACTTATATAGCAATAACTATTATAACACAATCATATTTTGTCAGTGTTAATCACTTTATTTGCACTGACACTTCAAATAATTGCTAGTAATGTGGTAAATCATGGTAAATCATGGTTAACTATGCTGTGTGTGTGTGTGTGTGTGTGTGTGTGTGTGTGTGTGTGTGTGTGTGTGTGTGTGTGTGTGTGTGTGTAAGCATGCATTGAGTTAACATGGATAAACTGGTTTGCTTTAGTGCAGAAAACTGGTTTAAAGTGAAAGTGAGCCAATAAGTGGTCTTCTACTGCCCTCTGCTGGCCATTCTACTTATTAATGAAATATTTCAACATGTGCTTGCATTCATACTTGAATACACACTAAAAAAATCACTTATATAGCAATAACTATTATAACACAATCATATTTTGTCAGTGTTAATCACTTTATTTGCACTGACACTTCAAATAATTGCTAGTAATGTGATAAATCAGGCTAGAAACATGGTAAATCAAAGTAAATAATACTAGATTGTCGTTTATCTCCTGGTAAATAATACTAGAACGTGGTATATCATGGTAAATCATGGTTAACTATGCTGTGTGTGTATGTGTGTGTGTGTGTGTGTGTGTGTGTGTGTGTGTGTGTGTGTGTGTGTGTGTGTGTAAGCATGCATTGAGTTAACATGGAAAAACTGGTTTGCTTTAGTGCAGAAAACTGGTTTAAAGTGAAAGTGAGCCAATAAGTGGTCTTCTAGTGCCCTCTGCTGGCCATTCTACTTAATAATGAAATATTTTACATGTGCTTTTGCATTCATACTTGGACACACACTAAAAATCACGTATATAACTAACTATTATAACACAATAATATTTTGTCAGTGTTCATCACCTCATTTGCACTGACACTTCACATAATTGCTAGTAATGTGGTTAATCATGCTAGAAACATTGTAAATCATAGTAAATAATACTGAAATGAGGTGTATCAAGGTAAATCATGCTAGAATCCTAATAAATCATTCTGGAACATGGTATATGATAGTAAATCATGCTAGAATCATATTAAATAATTCTAGAATGTGGCAAATCGTTGTGGGAGGAGCCTATTTTACTCAAATGGCTATAACTCAAGAAGTAAATGAGATATCTTCACCAAACTCAGTACACATGTGTATGGGTTCAATTTGAGGTCACAGTAAACAATTTTATGGAGATCGGACCATAGGTGGCGCTATAACTGTTAAAAAGCTTTAAAACCATATATATCCCATGGCAAATTGCCTGTATTGGCTGTAAATGGTCTTTTCCATCTATTATGTCAGTGGTTACATGCTTGCTAAATAAATCTTAATAACTTTTGATGCTTTTGTGCTTAAATGCCTTAAAGGCCTTAACTGCTTGAACCCCGATAAATGCTGCTTGCAGCTTTAATTATTAGGGGTTCAAGCACGAAGTGCTGAAACCCTATTGTAATTGTGCTGATTTTTATTATTATTATTATTATTATTATTCTGCCGTAAAACGCATCGTGCAGCCCAAACCGTAAGGGCTAGAGCTTTGAAACTTTGCCATATGGTAGTACAAAAATCGAGGAGAGGTTATCAAATTATGACCCCGATTGGCCCATAGGTGGCGCTATAGCAACCAAAAGCGCGAAACTGCTCATAACTCCTAGACCGTAAGTCATAGACTCAAGTGTCTTATATCATTGGAAAGCTGGACGCCTGACGAACAAAACGTATATCTCCGATTTTATTTCCGCCATGATAGATTTTCCGCCATTTTGAATTTTGTCGAAAATCTACTTTTGCGAACTAGTCCCTGGTTTTTTGCCCGATCGGAACCAAACCAGTGCAGAATTGTTCTCTGGAGTCTGAATATCAATAATTATCAAAAAAAAGTTGAAATTTCGATTCACGGTCGCTAGGGGGTGCAAAATTAACGTTGTGGGAGGAGCCTATTTTACTAAAATGGCTATAACTCCAGAAGTAAAAGAGGTATTTTAACCAAACCTGGTACACATGTGTAAGACGTCAATATGAGGTCACGGTAAAAAAATCGCGGCGATTGGTCACATGGTGGCGCTATAACATGAAAAAAACATAAAACAGGCTATAACCACCTGACCGTTAGTCCGATTGACTTGAAAATTGGTATGCAGTGTCTTGGTCCAAGGTGCCATGTATGTCTATGAGGACATTGGTGTATCTCAAAAAACATGGCCGCCATCGGCCAATGAAGTTTGAGCACCTATTAGACAAGGTTAACGGAGGCCTATCGGAACGAAACTCGGTGGGCATGTTCGACTCATGGCCCTAGAGGTCTGTAAGAATTTTAAAAGAAATCGGCCACTAGTTGGCGCTAACGAGTTTTATGGCTCTGTAATCACGTGGTGTTACACTTATTGTCACAAAATGCATACCATTTGATAGATCTCCTCTTGTTGAACAACTTTGCCTCAAGAACCATTGCTGTCAATCAAACCGTTCATTAAATATTCGTAATTATGTTAAAAACCTACTTTTGCGAACTAGTCCTAGGTTTTTCGCCCGATCAGAACCAAACGAGTCTAGGACAATTCTATGGACTCTCAAGATCAATAATTATCAAAAAAAAGTTGAACTTTTGCATTTTTCGCATGGGTATATTGGGTCATAAAGAAAATGGGCGTGGCAAAATGCACTCAAAAGCCTATAAATCCTAAACAAAAACTCAGAACTTCACGAAAATTGGTGAGCTTATGTGCCATAACATCATTAACAAGCATGCAAAATTTCATGGAGATCGGACTATAGATGGTGCTATAACTGTTAAAAAGCTTTAAAATCATATATTTCCTATGGTAAACTGCCTGTATTGGCTGTAAATGGTCTTTTCCATCTCTGATCATATAATTTTCATATCATAATGTTAAAAAACTAGTGCAATACAATTCTCTGGACTCACTAGATCAATAATTGTCAGAAAGTTGAACTACTTCATTTGGATAGCTATAATAGGTTCACTTCAAAATCTGGCCTTTACCAAGTGTCCCCGAAAGCCTATATCTCTTTAATCAATGCTCAGACCTTCTTAAAAACAAGTCAGAACGTGTGAAATATCACCCTGAACAAGCATGAAAATTTTCAGACAGATCGGACAAAATTTGCCTCTATAACAGTTAAAAAGGTGAAAATGATATGAATTAATGGCATGTTAAGCCAATAAGTGGTATTTTACTGCCCCCTGCTGTTTAAAATAGTCATTTTCTCATATTGGTATTGGTATCAGCCATGGTAAATCATGATAAATGATGGTGTGTGTGTGTGTGTGTGTGTGTGTGTGTGTGTGTGTGTGTGTGGTACAAATATAACAAAGGTTTTATTTTCCAACATGAAAACAAACATAACAGAGTGCTAGTGCACAAACAATAACCGACAATGATAATGGATGAGAGGGGAACTTAAATACACAGATCAAGACAAGGACAACAGGTGACGGTTATGATGATGAGGAGCAGGTGATGATGAGGAGGGTGATGAGGAGCAGGTGCAGGTGATGACGACAGATGGTGAATGTGATGAAGACAGAAGGTGAATGTGATGAAGGTGAATGTGACACCAATATCACTGAAACATTTGTGTGTGTGTGTGTGTGTGTGTGTGTGTGTGTGTGTGTGTGTGTGTGTGTGTGTGTGTGTGTGTGTGTGTGTGTGTGTGTGTGTGTGTGTGTGTGTAGCATTATTGTGTGTAGCATATGTAGCAAGTATGCATTATTGAGTTAACATGGAAACACTGGTTTGCTTTAGTGCAGAAAACTGGTCAAAATCATGAGGTTTAAAGTGAGCCAATAAGTGGTCTTCTACTGCCCTCTGCTGGCCATTCTACTTATTAATTAAATTTTTCCACATGTGCTTGCATTTATACTTGAATACACACTAAAAATCACTTATATAGCAATAACTATTATAACACAATCATATTTTGTCAGTGTTAATCACTTTATTTGCACTGACACTTCAAATAATTGCTAGTAATGTGGTAAATCATGGTAAATCATGGTTAACTATGCTGTGTGTGTGTGTGTGTGTGTGTGTGTGTGTGTGTGTGTGTGTGTGTGTGTGTGTGTGTGTGTGTGTGTGTGTGTGTGTAAGCATGCATTGAGTTAACATGGATAAACTGGTTTGCTTTAGTGCAGAAAACTGGTTTAAAGTGAAAGTGAGCCAATAAGTGGTCTTCTACTGCCCTCTGCTGGCCATTCTACTTATTAATGAAATATTTCAACATGTGCTTGCATTCATACTTGAATACACACTAAAAAAAATCAATTATATAGCAATAACTATTATAACACAATCATATTTTGTCAGTGTTAATCACTTTATTTGCACTGACACTTCAAATAATTGCTAGTAATGTGATAAATCAGGCTAGAAACATGGTAAATCAAAGTAAATAATACTAGATTGTCGTTTATCTCCTGGTAAATAATACTACAACGTGGTATATCATGGTAAATCATGGTTAACTATGCTGTGTGTGTATGTGTGTGTGTGTGTGTGTATGTGTGTGTGTGTGTGTGTGTGTGTGTGTGTGTGTGTGTGTAAGCATGCATTGAGTTAACATGGAAAAACTGGTTTGCTTTAGTGCAGAAAACTGGTTTAAAGTGAAAGTGAGCCAATAAGTGGTCTTCTAGTGCCCTCTGCTGGCCATTCTACTTAATAATGAAATATTTTACATGTGCTTTTGCATTCATACTTGGACACACACTAAAAATCACGTATATAACTAACTATTATAACACAATAATATTTTGTCAGTGTTCATCACCTCATTTGCACTGACACTTCACATAATTGCTAGTAATGTGGTTAATCATGCTAGAAACATTGTAAATCATAGTAAATAATACTGAAATGAGGTGTATCAAGGTAAATCATGCTAGAATCCTAATAAATCATTCTGGAACATGGTATATGATAGTAAATCATGCTAGAATCATATTAAATAATTCTAGAATGTGGCAAATCGTCGTGGGAGGTGCCTATTTTACTCAAATGGCTATAACTCAAGAAGTAAATGAGATATCTTCACCAAACTCAGTACACATGTGTATGGGTTCAATTTGAGGTCACAGTAAACAATTTTATGGAGATCGGAGCATAGGTGGCGCTATAACTGTTAAAAAGCTTTAAAACCATATATATCCCATGGCAAATTGCCTGTATTGGCTGTAAATGGTCTTTTCCATCTATTATGTCAGTGGTTACATGCTTGCTAAATAAATCTTAATAACTTTTGATGCTTTTGTGCTTAAATGCCTTAAAGGCCTTAACTGCTTGAACCCCGATAAATGCTGCTTGCAGCTTTAATTATTATTATTATTCTGCCGTAAAACGCATCGTGCAGCCCAAACCGTAAGGGCTAGAGCTTTGAAACTTTGCCATATGGTAGTACAAAAATCGAGGAGAGGTTATCAAATTATGACCCCGATTGGCCCATAGGTGGCGCTATAGCAACCAAAAGCGCGAAACTGCTCATAACTCCTAGACCGTAAGTCATAGACTCAAGTGTCTTATATCATTGGAAAGCTGGACGCCTGACGAACAAAACGTATATCTCCGATTTTATTTCCGCCATGATAGATTTTCCGCCATTTTGAATTTTGTCGAAAATCTACTTTTGCGAACTAGTCCCTGGTTTTTTGCTCGATCGGAACCAAACCAGTGCAGAATTGTTCTCTGGAGTCTGAATATCAATAATTATCAAAAAAAAGTTGAAATTTCGATTCACGGTCGCTAGGGGGTGCAAAATTAACGTTGTGGGAGGAGCCTATTTTACTAAAATGGCTATAACTCCAGAAGTAAAAGAGGTATTTTAACCAAACCTGGTACACATGTGTAAGACGTCAATATGAGGTCACGGTAAAAAAATCGCGGCGATTGGTCACATGGTGGCGCTATAACATGAAAAAAACATAAAACAGGCTATAACCACCTGACCGTTAGTCCGATTGACTTGAAAATTGGTATGCAGTGTCTTGGTCCAAGGTGCCATGTATGTCTATGAGGACATTGGTGTATCTCAAAAAACATGGCCGCCATCGGCCAATGAAGTTTGAGCACCTATTAGACAAGGTTAACGGAGGCCTATCGGAACGAAACTCGGTGGGCATGTTCGACTCATGGCCCTAGAGGTCTGTAAGAATTTTAAAAGAAATCGGCCACTAGTTGGCGCTAACGAGTTTTATGGCTCTGTAATCACGTGGTGTTACACTTATTGTCACAAAATGCATACCATTTGATAGATCTCCTCTTGTTGAACAACTTTGCCTCAAGAACCATTGCTGTCAATCAAACCGTTCATTAAATATTCGTAATTATGTTAAAAACCTACTTTTGCGAACTAGTCCTAGGTTTTTCGCCCGATCAGAACCAAACGAGTCTAGGACAATTCTATGGACTCTCAAGATCAATAATTATCAAAAAAAAGTTGAACTTTTGCATTTTTCGCATGGGTATATTGGGTCATAAAGAAAATGGGCGTGGCAAAATGCACTCAAAAGCCTATAAATCCTAAACAAAAACTCAGAACTTCACGAAAATTGGTGAGCTTATGTGCCATAACATCATTAACAAGCATGCAAAATTTCATGGAGATCGGACTATAGATGGTGCTATAACTGTTAAAAAGCTTTAAAAAACACATATTTCCTATGGTAAATTGCCTGTATTGGCTGTAAATGGACTTTTCCATCTATTATTTCAGTGGTTAAAAGCTTTCTAAATAAATCTTAATGTCTTAAATGCTTATGTGCCTAAAGGCCTTAAATGCTTGAACCCCGATAAATGCTGCTTGCAGCTTTAATTATTATTATTATTATTATTATTCTGCCGTAAAACGCATCGTGCAGCCCAAACCGTAAGGGCTAGAGCTTTGAAACTTTGCCAGATGGTAGTACAAAAATCGAGGAGAGGTTATCAAATTATGACCTCGATTGGCCCATAGGTGGCGCTATAACAACCAAAAGCGCGAAAGTGGTCATAACTCCTGGACCGTATGTCGTAGACACAAGTGTCTTATATCATTGGAAAGCTGGTCGTCTGACGAACAAAACGTATATCTCCGATTTCATTTCCGTCATGATAGATTTTCCGCCATTTTGAATTTTGTCGAAAACCTACTTTTGCGAACTAGTCCCTGGTTTTTTGCTCGATCGGAACCAAACCAGTGCAGAATTGTTCTCTGGAGACTGAAGATCAATAATTATCGAAAAAAAGTTGAAATTTCGATTCAGGGTCGCTAGGGGGCGCAAAATTAACGTTGTGGGCGGAGCCTATTTTACTAAAATGGCTATAACTCCAGAAGTAAATGAGGTATTTTCAACAAACTTGGTACACATATGTAAGAGGTCAATCTGAGGACACGGTAAAAAAATCGCGGCGATTGGCCACATGGTGGCGCTATAACATGAAAAAAACATAAAACAGGCTATAACCACCTGACCGTTAGTCCGATTGACTTGAAAATTGGTATGCAGTGTCTTGGTCCAAGGTGCCATGTATGTCTATGAGGACATTGGTGTATCTCAAAAAACATGGCCGCCATTGGCCAATGAAGTTGAGCACCTATTAGACAAGGTTAACGGAGGCCGATCGGAACGAAACTCGGTGGGCATGTTCGACTCATGGCCCTAGAGGTCTGTAAGAATTTTGAAAGAAATCGGCCACTAGTTGGCGCTAACGAGTTTTATGGCTCTGTAATCACGTGGTGTTAGATATATTGTCACAAAATGCATATCATTTGATAGATCTGCTCATGCTGAACAACTTTGCCTCTAGAACCATTGCTGTCAATCAAACCGTTCATTAAATATTCATGAATATGTTAAAAACCTACTTTTGCGAACTAGTCCCTGGTTTTTTGCCCGATCGGAACCAGACCAGTCTAGGACAATTCTATGGACTCTCTAGATCAATAATTATCAAAAAAAAGTTGAACTTTTGTATTTGTATGGCTGTAATAGGGTCATTTATAAAATGGGTGTGGCAAAATACACTCAAAAGCCTATAAATCCTAAATGAAAACTCAGAACTTCACAAAAATTGGTGAGCATATGTGTCATAACATCACAAACAAGCTTGCAAAATTTTATGGAGATTGGACAATAGTTGGCGCTATAACTGTTAAAAAGCTTTAAAACCATATATTTCCTATGGTAAACTGCCTGTATTGGCTGTAAATGGTCTTTTCCATGTCTGATCATATAATTTTCATATCATAATGTTCAAAACTAGTGCAATACAATTCTCTGGACTCACTAGATCAATAATTGTCAGAAAAAGTTGAACTACTTCATTTGGATAGCTATAATAGGTTCACTTCAAAATCTGGCCTTTACCAAGTGTCCCCGAAAGCCTATATCTCTTTAATCAATGCTCAGACCTTCTTAAAAACAAGTCAGAACGTGTGAAATATCACCCTGAACAAGCATGAAAATTTTCAGACAGATCGGACAAAATTTGCCTCTATAACAGTTAAAAAGGTGAAAATGATATGATTTAATGGCATGTTAAGCCAATAAGTGGTATTTTACTGCCCCCTGCTGTTTAAAATAGTCATTTTCTCATATTGGTATTGGTATCAGCCATGGTAAATCATGATAAATGATGGTGTGTGTGTGTGTGTGTGTGTGTGTGTGTGTGTGTGTGTGTGTGTGGTACAAATATAACAAAGGTTTTATTTTCCAACATGAAAACAAACATAACAGAGTGCTAGTGCACAAACAATAACCGACAATGATAATGGATGAGAGGGGAACTTAAATACACAGATCAAGACAAGGACAACAGGTGACGGTTATAATGATGAGGAGCAGGTGATGATGAGGAGGGTGATGAGGAGCAGGTGCAGGTGATGACGACAGATGGTGAATGTGATGAAGACAGAAGGTGAATGTGATGAAGGTGAATGTGACACCAATATCACTGAAACATTTGTGTGTGTGTGTGTGTGTGTGTGTGTGTGTGTGTAGCATTATTGTGTGTAGCATATGTAGCAATTATGCATTATTGAGTTAACATGGAAACACTGGTTTGCTTTAGTGCAGAAAACTGGTCAAAATCATGAGGTTTAAAGTGAAAGTGAGCCAATAAGTGGTCTTCTACTGCCCTCTGCTGGCCATTCTACTTATTAATTAAATTTTTCCACATGTGCTTGCATTTATACTTGAATACACACTAAAAATCACTTATATAGCAATAACTATTATAACACAATCATATTTTGTCAGTGTTAATCACTTTATTTGCACTGACACTTCAAATAATTGCTAGTAATGTGGTAAATCATGGTAAATCATGGTTAACTATGCTCTCTGTGTGTGTGTGTGTGTGTGTGTGTGTGTGTGTGTGTGTGTGTGTGTGTGTGTGTGTGTGTGTGTGTGTGTGTGTGTGTGTGTGTGTGTGTGTGTGTAAGCATGCATTGAGTTAACATGGATAAACTGGTTTGCTTTAGTGCAGAAAACTGGTTTAAAGTGAAAGTGAGCCAATAAGTGGTCTTCTACTGCCCTCTGCTGGCCATTCTACTTATTAATGAAATATTTCAACATGTGCTTGCATTCATACTTGAATACACACAAAAAAAATCACTTATATAGCAATAACTATTATAACACAATCATATTTTGTCAGTGTTAATCACTTTATTTGCACTGACACTTCAAATAATTGCTAGTAATGTGATAAATCAGGCTAGAAACATGGTAAATCAAAGTAAATAATACTAGATTGTCGTTTATCTCCTGGTAAATAATACTAGAACGTGGTATATCATGGTAAATCATGGTTAACTATGCTGTGTGTGTATGTGTGTGTGTGTGTGTGTGTGTGTGTATGTGTGTGTGTGTGTGTGTGTGTGTGTGTGTGTGTGTGTTTGTGTGTGTGTGTGTGTGTGTGTGTGTGTGTGTGTGTGTGTGTGTGTGTGTGTGTGTAAGCATGCATTGAGTTAACATGGAAAAACTGGTTTGCTTTAGTGCAGAAAACTGGTTTAAAGTGAAAGTGAGCCAATAAGTGGTCTTCTACTGCCCTCTGCTGGCCATTCTACTTAATAATGAAATATTTTACATGTGCTTTTGCATTCATACTTGGACACACACTAAAAATCACGTATATAACTAACTATTATAACACAATAATATTTTGTCAGTGTTCATCACCTCATTTGCACTGACACTTCACATATTTGCTAGTAATGTGGTTAATCATGCTAGAAACATTGTAAATCATAGTAAATAATACTGAAATGAGGTGTATCAAGGTAAATCATGCTAGAATCCTAATAAATCATTCTGGAACATGGTATATGATAGTAAATCATGCTAGAATCATATTAAATAATTCTAGAATGTGGCAAATTGTTGTGGGAGGAGCCTATTTTACTCAAATGGCTATAACTCAAGAAGTAAATGAGATATCTTCACCAAACTCAGTACACATGTGTATGGGTTCAATTTGAGGTCACAGTAAACAATTCTATGGAGATCGGAGCATAGGTGGCGCTATAACTGTTAAAAAGCTTTAAAACCATATATATCCCATGGCAAATTGCCTGTATTGGCTGTAAATGGTCTTTTCCATCTATTATGTCAGTGGTTACATGCTTGCTAAATAAATCTTAATAACTTTTGATGCTTTTGTGCTTAAATGCCTTAAAGGCCTTAACTGCTTGAACCCCGATAAATGCTGCTTGCAGCTTTAATTAGGGGTTCAAGCACGAAGTGCTGAAACCCTATTGTATTTGTGCTGATTTTTATTATTATTATTATTATTAGGGGTTCAAGCACGAAGTGCTGAAACCCTATTGTAATTGTAAGGATTTTTATTATTATTATTATTATTCTTCTGCCGTAAAACGCATCGTGCAGCCCAAACCGTAAGGGCTGGAGACTTGAAACTTTGCCAGATGGTAGTACAAAAATCGAGGAAAGGTTCAGAGATTATGACCCCGATTGGCCCATAGGTGGCGCTATAACAACCAAAAGCGCGAAACTGCTCATAACTCCTAGACCGTATGTCGTAGACTCAAGTGTCTTATATCATTGGAAAGCTGGAAACGTGATGAACAAAACGTATATCTCCGATTTCATTTCCGGTATGGAAATTTTTCCGCCATTTTGAATTTTGTCAAAAAACTGCTTTTGCTAATTAGTCCTAGGATTTTTGTCCGATCGGAACCAAACCAGTGCAGAAATGTTCTATGGAGTCTGACGATTAATAATTATCAAAAAAAATTCGAAATTTCGATTCATGGTCGCTAGGGGGCATAAAATAAACATTGTGGGAGGAGCCTATTTTACTAAAATGGCTATAACTCAAAAAGTAAATGAGATAGCTTAACCAAACTCGGTACACATGTGTATGGGTTCAGTCTGGGGTCACAGTAAAAAAATCGCGACGATTGAACAATAGGTGGCGCTATAACATGGAAAAAACATGAAAAGGGCTATAACCACCTGACCGTTAGTCCGATTGACTTGAAAATTGGTATGCAGTGTCTTGGCCCAAGGTGCCATATATGTCTATGAGGAAATTGGCGTATCTCAAAAAACATGGCCGCCATTGGCCAATGAAGTTGAGCACCTATTAGACAAGGTTAACGGAGGCCGATCGGAACGAAACTCGATGGGCATGTTCATCTCATGGCCCTAGAGGTCTGTAAGAATTTTGAAAGAAATCGGCCACTAGTTGGCGCTAACGAGTTTTATGGCTCTGTAATCACGTGGTGTTACACTCATCCACACAATATGCATATCATTTGATAGATCTGCTCATGCTGAACAACTTTGCCTCAAGAACCATTGCTGTCAATCAAACCGTTCATTAAATATTCGCGAACATGTTAAAAACCTACTTTTGCGAACTAGTCCTAGGTTTTTCGCCCGATCGGAACCAGACCAGTCTAGGACATTCTCTGGACTCTCTAGATCAATAATTATCGAAAAAAAGTTGAACTTTTGCATTTGGATGGCTGTAATAGGGTCATTTATAAAATGGGCGTGGCAAAATACATTAAAAATCCTATAAATCCTAAATGAAAACTCAGAACTTCACAAAAATTGGTGAGCATATGTGACATAACATCATTAACAAGCATGCCAAATTTTATGGAGATCGGACCATAGGTGGCGCTATAACTGTTAAAAAGCTTTAAAACCATATATTTCCTATGGTACATTGCCTGTATTGGCTGTAAATGGTCTTTTCCATCTATTATGTCAGTGGTTACATGCTTGCTAAATAAAACCTGATAACTTTTGATGCTTTTGTGCTTAAAAACCCTTAAAGGCCTTAATAGCTTGAACCCCGATAAATGCTGCTTGCAGCTTTAATTATTATTATTAGGGGTTCAAGCACGAAGTGCTGAAACCCTATTGTAATTGTGCTGATTTTTATTATTATTATTATTATTATTATTCTGCCGTAAAACGCATCGTGCAGCCCAAACCGTAAGGGCTAGAGCTTTGAAACTTTGCCATATGGTAGTACAAAAATCGAGGAGAGGTTATCAAATTATGACCCCGATTGGCCCATAGGTGGCGCTATAGCAACCAAAAGCGCGAAACTGCTCATAACTCCTAGACCGTAAGTCATAGACTCAAGTGTCTTATATCATTGGAAAGCTGGACGCCTGACGAACAAAACGTATATCTCCGATTTTATTTCCGCCATGATAGATTTTCCGCCATTTTGAATTTTGTCGAAAATCTACTTTTGCGAACTAGTCCCTGGTTTTTTGCCCGATCGGAACCAAACCAGTGCAGAATTGTTCTCTGGAGTCTGAATATCAATAATTATCAAAAAAAAGTTGAAATTTCGATTCACGGTCGCTAGGGGGTGCAAAATTAACGTTGTGGGAGGAGCCTATTTTACTAAAATGGCTATAACTCCAGAAGTAAAAGAGGTATTTTAACCAAACCTGGTACACATGTGTAAGACGTCAATATGAGGTCACGGTAAAAAAATCGCGGCGATTGGTCACATGGTGGCGCTATAACATGAAAAAAACATAAAACAGGCTATAACCACCTGACCGTTAGTCCGATTGACTTGAAAATTGGTATGCAGTGTCTTGGTCCAAGGTGCCATGTATGTCTATGAGGACATTGGTGTATCTCAAAAAACATGGCCGCCATCGGCCAATGAAGTTTGAGCACCTATTAGACAAGGTTAACGGAGGCCTATCGGAACGAAACTCGGTGGGCATGTTCGACTCATGGCCCTAGAGGTCTGTAAGAATTTTAAAAGAAATCGGCCACTAGTTGGCGCTAACGAGTTTTATGGCTCTGTAATCACGTGGTGTTACACTTATTGTCACAAAATGCATACCATTTGATAGATCTCCTCTTGTTGAACAACTTTGCCTCAAGAACCATTGCTGTCAATCAAACCGTTCATTAAATATTCGTAATTATGTTAAAAACCTACTTTTGCGAACTAGTCCTAGGTTTTTCGCCCGATCAGAACCAAACGAGTCTAGGACAATTCTATGGACTCTCAAGATCAATAATTATCAAAAAAAAGTTGAACTTTTGCATTTTTCGCATGGGTATATTGGGTCATAAAGAAAATGGGCGTGGCAAAATGCACTCAAAAGCCTATAAATCCTAAACAAAAACTCAGAACTTCACGAAAATTGGTGAGCTTATGTGCCATAACATCATTAACAAGCATGCAAAATTTCATGGAGATCGGACTATAGATGGTGCTATAACTGTTAAAAAGCTTTAAAAAACACATATTTCCTATGGTAAATTGCCTGTATTGGCTGTAAATGGACTTTTCCATCTATTATTTCAGTGGTTAAAAGCTTTCTAAATAAATCTTAATGTCTTAAATGCTTATGTGCCTAAAGGCCTTAAATGCTTGAACCCCGATAAATGCTGCTTGCAGCTTTAATTATTATTATTATTCTGCCGTAAAACGCATCGTGCAGCCCAAACCGTAAGGGCTAGAGCTTTGAAACTTTGCCAGATGGTAGTACAAAAATCGAGGAGAGGTTATCAAATTATGACCTCGATTGGCCCATAGGTGGCGCTATAACAACCAAAAGCGCGAAAGTGGTCATAACTCCTGGACCGTATGTCGTAGACACAAGTGTCTTATATCATTGGAAAGCTGGTCGTCTGACGAACAAAACGTATATCTCCGATTTCATTTCCGTCATGATAGATTTTCCGCCATTTTGAATTTTGTCGAAAACCTACTTTTGCGAACTAGTCCCTGGTTTTTTGCTCGATCGGAACCAAACCAGTGCAGAATTGTTCTCTGGAGACTGAAGATCAATAATTATCGAAAAAAAGTTGAAATTTCGATTCAGGGTCGCTAGGGGGCGCAAAATTAACGTTGTGGGCGGAGCCTATTTTACTAAAATGGCTATAACTCCAGAAGTAAATGAGGTATTTTCAACAAACTTGGTACACATATGTAAGAGGTCAATCTGAGGACACGGTAAAAAAATCGCGGCGATTGGCCACATGGTGGCGCTATAACATGAAAAAAACATAAAACAGGCTATAACCACCTGACCGTTAGTCCGATTGACTTGAAAATTGGTATGCAGTGTCTTGGTCCAAGGTGCCATGTATGTCTATGAGGACATTGGTGTATCTCAAAAAACATGGCCGCCATTGGCCAATGAAGTTGAGCACCTATTAGACAAGGTTAACGGAGGCCGATCGGAACGAAACTCGGTGGGCATGTTCGACTCATGGCCCTAGAGGTCTGTAAGAATTTTGAAAGAAATCGGCCACTAGTTGGCGCTAACGAGTTTTATGGCTCTGTAATCACGTGGTGTTAGATATATTGTCACAAAATGCATATCATTTGATAGATCTGCTCATGCTGAACAACTTTGCCTCTAGAACCATTGCTGTCAATCAAACCGTTCATTAAATATTCATGAATATGTTAAAAACCTACTTTTGCGAACTAGTCCCTGGTTTTTTGCCCGATCGGAACCAGACCAGTCTAGGACAATTCTATGGACTCTCTAGATCAATAATTATCAAAAAAAAGTTGAACTTTTGTATTTGTATGGCTGTAATAGGGTCATTTATAAAATGGGTGTGGCAAAATACACTCAAAAGCCTATAAATCCTAAATGAAAACTCAGAACTTCACAAAAATTGGTGAGCATATGTGTCATAACATCACAAACAAGCTTGCAAAATTTTATGGAGATTGGACAATAGTTGGCGCTATAACTGTTAAAAAGCTTTAAAACCATATATTTCCTATGGTAAACTGCCTGTATTGGCTGTAAATGGTCTTTTCCATGTCTGATCATATAATTTTCATATCATAATGTTCAAAACTAGTGCAATACAATTCTCTGGACTCACTAGATCAATAATTGTCAGAAAAAGTTGAACTACTTCATTTGGATAGCTATAATAGGTTCACTTCAAAATCTGGCCTTTACCAAGTGTCCCCGAAAGCCTATATCTCTTTAATCAATGCTCAGACCTTCTTAAAAACAAGTCAGAACGTGTGAAATATCACCCTGAACAAGCATGAAAATTTTCAGACAGATCGGACAAAATTTGCCTCTATAACAGTTAAAAAGGTGAAAATGATATGATTTAATGGCATGTTAAGCCAATAAGTGGTATTTTACTGCCCCCTGCTGTTTAAAAGTCATTTTCTCATATTGGTATTGGTATCAGCCATGGTAAATCATGATAAATGATGGTGTGTGTGTGTGTGTGTGTGTGTGTGTGTGTGTGTGTGTGTGTGTGTGTGTGTGGTACAAATATAACAAAGGTTTTATTTTCCAACATGAAAACAAACATAACAGAGTGCTAGTGCACAAACAATAACCGACAATGATAATGGATGAGAGGGGAACTTAAATACACAGATCAAGACAAGGACAACAGGTGACGGTTATGATGATGAGGAGCAGGTGATGATGAGGAGGGTGATGAGGAGCAGGTGCAGGTGATGACGACAGATGGTGAATGTGATGAAGACAGAAGGTGAATGTGATGAAGGTGAATGTGACACCAATATCACTGAAACATTTGTGTGTGTGTGTGTGTGTGTGTGTGTGTGTGTGTGTGTGTGTAGCATTATTGTGTGTAGCATATGTAGCAAGTATGCATTATTGAGTTAACATGGAAACACTGGTTTGCTTTAGTGCAGAAAACTGGTCAAAATCATGAGGTTTAAAGTGAAAGTGAGCCAATAAGTGGTCTTCTACTGCCCTCTGCTGGCCATTCTACTTAATTAAATTTTTCCACATGTGCTTGCATTTATACTTGAATACACACTAAAAATCACTTATATAGCAATAACTATTATAACATAATCATATTTTGTCAGTGTTAATCACTTTATTTGCACTGACACTTCAAATAATTGCTAGTAATGTGGTAAATCATGGTAAATCATGGTTAACTATGCTGTGTGTGTGTGTGTGTGTGTGTGTGTGTGTGTGTGTGTGTGTGTGTGTGTGTGTGTAAGCATGCATTGAGTTAACATGGAAAAACTGGTTTGCTTTAGTGCAGAAAACTGGTTTAAAGTGAAAGTGAGCCAATAAGTGGTCTTCTACTGCCCTCTGCTGGCCATTCTACTTAATAATGAAATATTTTACATGTGCTTTTGCATTCATACTTGGACACACACTAAAAATCACGTATATAACTAACTATTATAACACAATAATATTTTGTCAGTGTTCATCACCTCATTTGCACTGACACTTCACATATTTGCTAGTAATGTGGTTAATCATGCTAGAAACATTGTAAATCATAGTAAATAATACTGAAATGAGGTGTATCAAGGTAAATCATGCTAGAATCCTAATAAATCATTCTGGAACATGGTATATGATAGTAAATCATGCTAGAATCATATTAAATAATTCTAGAATGTGGCAAATCGTTGTGGGAGGAGCCTATTTTACTCAAATGGCTATAACTCAAGAAGTAAATGAGATATCTTCACCAAACTCAGTACACATGTGTATGGGTTCAATTTGAGGTCACAGTAAACAATTCTATGGAGATCGGAGTATAGGTGGCGCTATAACTGTTAAAAAGCTTTAAAACCATATCCCATGGCAAATTGCCTGTATTGGCTGTAAATGGTCTTTTCCATCTATTATGTCAGTGGTTACATGCTTGCTAAATAAATCTTAATAACTTTTGATGCTTTTGTGCTTAAATGCCTTAAAGGCCTTAACTGCTTGAACCCCGATAAATGCTGCTTGCAGCTTTAATTAGGGGTTCAAGCACGAAGTGCTGAAACCCTATTGTAATTGTGCTGATTTTTATTATTATTATTAGGGGTTCAAGCACTTCAGTGCTGAACACCTATTGTAATTGTTAATTTTCCCATGATGCAACATTCAGACATAAAACTGATCGGGCAGACCAAACCGTAAGTCGTGGAGACTTGAAACTTTGGGGGCTGATAGTACTCACACCGCCTACAGCGTCACCAAGGCCCGCCCCGATCGGCCTGACGGGGGCGCTACAGCGGGCAAAAGTACGAAACGGCTCATAACTCATCAACCGTGAGGCGTAGGCTCAAGTGTCTTATATCGCTGGAATCCTTGGCTCGAGGCGGACCAGATGCATGCCTCGGATTTGCTCGTCACCCTGGGAAAATTTTAGGGTATTTGGGGTTTTTCCAAAAACCTACTTTCGCGAACTAGTCCTAGGTTTTTGGCCCGACCGGAACCAAACCAGTGCGGCAAGATTCTCTGGAGTCTGATTGTCAATAATTATCAAAAAAAAGTGTAAATTTCGCTTCACGGTCCCTAAGGGCCGCCAAAATGTTCGAAGTGGGAGGAGCCCATTTTGCTTAATTGGCTATAACTCGTGAACGGAACGAGATTTTTGCACCAAACTCAGCACACGCATGTACGAGCTCATTCTGTGGTCACGTGAAAAAGGGCGCAGCGACTGGCCACTTGGTGGCGCTATAACTGTTAAAAGGGTGTCAAAATGATGTATTTCTATGGAAAAAACACATGAAATGGCTGAAAGCGGCCATCTTGCTGTCTGATTTGCATACAAGCTCACAAAATCGGGCATGCGCATGCGTCACGTGATCCTGAAGAAGCTTGAAAACTTTCATGGACGTCGGGCCATTGGTGGCGCTTTAACTGTCATAAAGGTGAGAAGGCCTCTGTATTACCCTATGCAAAATGACATTTAAATGACTGAAAAATGGGGGGAAAAGAGCAGAGCTTCACCAAATTAGCTGAGCACATGCGCCATATTATTCTAAAGAAGCGTGCAAACTTTTATGGAGATCGGGCCATCAGTGGGGGTGTCACAGTTTAAAAGGTAAAAAAAAAAATGCACCACATTTCCATGATAAATGAGCTAAAAGGGCAACAAACGTTCTTTTTCCTCTCCGAGGCACATGTTAGAAGGCTGGATAAAGTTTTTGGAACGCAGCAGCGCAGACGGCAAGCGCCTAGACCCTATAGTTTTTTTTTTAGAGGCCTTTTTGTGGCCCTTTTTTAGCCACTTATTAGGGGTTCAAGCACTTCAGTGCTGAACACCTATTGTAATTGTTAATTTTCCCATGATGCAACATTCAGACATAAAACTGATCGGGCAGACCAAACCGTAAGTCGTGGAGACTTGAAACTTTGGGGGCTGATAGTACTCACACCGCCTACAGCGTCACCAAGGCCCGCCCCGATCGGCCTGACGGGGGCGCTACAGCGGGCAAAAGTACGAAACGGCTCATAACTCATCAACCGTGAGGCGTAGGCTCAAGTGTCTTATATCGCTGGAATCCTTGGCTCGAGGCGGACCAGATGCATGCCTCGGATTTGCTCGTCACCCTGGGAAAATTTTAGGGTATTTGGGGTTTTTCCAAAAACCTACTTTCGCGAACTAGTCCTAGGTTTTTGGCCCGACCGGAACCAAACCAGTGCGGCAAGATTCTCTGGAGTCTGATTGTCAATAATTATCAAAAAAAAGTGTAAATTTCGCTTCACGGTCCCTAAGGGCCGCCAAAATGTTCGAAGTGGGAGGAGCCCATTTTGCTTAATTGGCTATAACTCGTGAACGGAACGAGATTTTTGCACCAAACTCAGCACACGCATGTACGAGCTCATTCTGTGGTCACGTGAAAAAGGGCGCAGCGACTGGCCACTTGGTGGCGCTATGGTGTCAAAATGATGTATTTCTATGGAAAAAACACATGAAATGGCTGAAAGCGGCCATCTTGCTGTCTGATTTGCATACAAGCTCACAAAATCGGGCATGCGCATGCGTCACGTGATCCTGAAGAAGCTTGAAAACTTTCATGGACGTCGGGCCATTGGTGGCGCTTTAACTGTCATAAAGGTGAGAAGGCCTCTGTATTACCCTATGCAAAATGACATTTAAATGACTGAAAAATGGGGGGAAAAGAGCAGAGCTTCACCAAATTAGCTGAGCACATGCGCCATATTATTCTAAAGAAGCGTGCAAACTTTTATGGAGATCGGGCCATCAGTGGGGGTGTCACAGTTTAAAAGGTAAAAAAAAAAAATGCACCACATTTCCATGATAAATGAGCTAAAAGGGCAACAAACGTTCTTTTTCCTCTCCGAGGCACATGTTAGAAGGCTGGATAAAGTTTTTGGAACGCAGCAGCGCAGACGGCAAGCGCCTAGACCCTATAGTTTTTTTTTTAGAGGCCTTTTTGTGGCCCTTTTTTAGCCACTTATTAGGGGTTCAAGCACTTCAGTGCTGAACACCTATTGTAATTGTTAATTTTCCCATGATGCAACATTCAGACATAAAACTGATCGGGCAGACCAAACCGTAAGTCGTGGAGACTTGAAACTTTGGGGGCTGATAGTACTCACACCGCCTACAGCGTCACCAAGGCCCGCCCCGATCGGCCTGACGGGGGCGCTACAGCGGGCAAAAGTACGAAACGGCTCATAACTCATCAATCGTGAGGCGTAGGCTCAAGTGTCTTATATCGCTGGAATCCTTGGCTCGAGGCGGACCAGATGCATGCCTCGGATTTGCTCGTCACCCTGGGAAAATTTTAGGGTATTTGGGGTTTTTCCAAAAACCTACTTTCGCGAACTAGTCCTAGGTTTTTGGCCCGACCGGAACCAAACCAGTGCGGCAAGATTCTCTGGAGTCTGATTGTCAATAATTATCAAAAAAAAGTGTAAATTTCGCCTCACGGTCCCTAAGGGCCGCCAAAATGTTCGAAGTGGGAGGAGCCCATTTTGCTTAATTGGCTATAACTCGTGAACGGAACGAGATTTTTGCACCAAACTCAGCACACGCATGTACGAGCTCATTCTGTGGTCACGTGAAAAAGGGCGCAGCGACTGGCCACTTGGTGGCGCTATGGTGTCAAAATGATGTATTTCTATGGAAAAAACACATGAAATGGCTGAAAGCGGCCATCTTGCTGTCTGATTTGCATACAAGCTCACAAAATCGGGCATGCGCATGCGTCACGTGATCCTGAAGAAGCTTGAAAACTTTCATGGACGTCGGGCCATTGGTGGCGCTTTAACTGTCATAAAGGTGAGAAGGCCTCTGTATTACCCTATGCAAAATGACATTTAAATGACTGAAAAATGGGGGGAAAAGAGCAGAGCTTCACCAAATTAGCTGAGCACATGCGCCATATTATTCTAAAGAAGCATGCAAACTTTTATGGAGATCGGGCCATCAGTGGGGGTGTCACAGTTTAAAAGGTAAAAAAAAAAATGCACCACATTTCCATGATAAATGAGCTAAAAGGGCAACAAACGTTCTTTTTCCTCTCCGAGGCACATGTTAGAAGGCTGGATAAAGTTTTTGGAACGCAGCAGCGCAGACGGCAAGCGCCTAGACCCTATAATTTTTTTTTTAGAGGCCTTTTTGTGGCCCTTTTTTAGCCACTTATTAGGGGTTCAAGCACTTCAGTGCTGAACACCTATTGTAATTGTTAATTTTCCCATGATGCAACATTCAGACATAAAACTGATCGGGCAGACCAAACCGTAAGTCGTGGAGACTTGAAACTTTGGGGGCTGATAGTACTCACACCGCCTACAGCGTCACCAAGGCCCGCCCCGATCGGCCTGACGGGGGCGCTACAGCGGGCAAAAGTACGAAACGGCTCATAACTCATCAACCGTGAGGCGTAGGCTCAAGTGTCTTATATCGCTGGAATCCTTGGCTCGAGGCGGACCAGATGCATGCCTCGGATTTGCTCGTCACCCTGGGAAAATTTTAGGGTATTTGGGGTTTTTCCAAAAACCTACTTTCGCGAACTAGTCCTAGGTTTTTGGCCCGACCGGAACCAAACCAGTGCGGCAAGATTCTCTGGAGTCTGATTGTCAATAATTATCAAAAAAAAGTGTAAATTTCGCTTCACGGTCCCTAAGGGCCGCCAAAATGTTCGAAGTGGGAGGAGCCCATTTTGCTTAATTGGCTATAACTCGTGAACGGAACGAGATTTTTGCACCAAACTCAGCACACGCATGTACGAGCTCATTCTGTGGTCACATGAAAAAGGGCGCAGCGACTGGCCACTTGGTGGCGCTATAACTGTTAAAAGGGTGTCAAAATGATGTATTTCTATGGAAAAAACACATGAAATGGCTGAAAGCGGCCATCTTGCTGTCTGATTTGCATACAAGCTCACAAAATCGGGCATGCGCATGCGTCACGTGATCCTGAAGAAGCTTGAAAACTTTCATGGACGTCGGGCCATTGGTGGCGCTTTAACTGTCATAAAGGTGAGAAGGCCTCTGTATTACCCTATGCAAAATGACATTTAAATGACTGAAAAATGGGGGGAAAAGAGCAGAGCTTCACCAAATTAGCTGAGCACATGCGCCATATTATTCTAAAGAAGCGTGCAAACTTTTATGGAGATCGGGCCATCAGTGGGGGTGTCACAGTTTAAAAGGTAAAAAAAAAAATGCACCACATTTCCATGATAAATGAGCTAAAAGGGCAACAAACGTTCTTTTTCCTCTCCGAGGCACATGTTAGAAGGCTGGATAAAGTTTTTGGAACGCAGCAGCGCAGACGGCAAGCGCCTAGACCCTATAGTTTTTTTTTTAGAGGCCTTTTTGTGGCCCTTTTTTAGCCACTTATTAGGGGTTCAAGCACTTCAGTGCTGAACACCTATTGTAATTGTTAATTTTCCCATGATGCAACATTCAGACATAAAACTGATCGGGCAGACCAAACCGTAAGTCGTGGAGACTTGAAACTTTGGGGGCTGATAGTACTCACACCGCCTACAGCGTCACCAAGGCCCGCCCCGATCGGCCTGACGGGGGCGCTACAGCGGGCAAAAGTACGAAACGGCTCATAACTCATCAACCGTGAGGCGTAGGCTCAAGTGTCTTATATCGCTGGAATCCTTGGCTCGAGGCGGACCAGATGCATGCCTCGGATTTGCTCGTCACCCCGGGAAAATTTTAGGGTATTTGGGGTTTTTCCAAAAACCTACTTTCGCGAACTAGTCCTAGGTTTTTGGCCCGACCGGAACCAAACCAGTGCGGCAAGATTCTCTGGAGTCTGATTGTCAATAATTATCAAAAAAAAGTGTAAATTTCGCTTCACGGTCCCTAAGGGCCGCCAAAATGTTCGAAGTGGGAGGAGCCCATTTTGCTTAATTGGCTATAACTCGTGAACGGAACGAGATTTTTGCACCAAACTCAGCACACGCATGTACGAGCTCATTCTGTGGTCACGTGAAAAAGGGCGCAGCGACTGGCCACTTGGTGGCGCTATGGTGTCAAAATGATGTATTTCTATGGAAAAAACACATGAAATGGCTGAAAGCGGCCATCTTGCTGTCTGATTTGCATACAAGCTCACAAAATCGGGCATGCGCATGCGTCACGTGATCCTGAAGAAGCTTGAAAACTTTCATGGACGTCGGGCCATTGGTGGCGCTTTAACTGTCATAAAGGTGAGAAGGCCTCTGTATTACCCTATGCAAAATGACATTTAAATGACTGAAAAATGGGGGGAAAAGAGCAGAGCTTCACCAAATTAGCTGAGCACATGCACCATATTATTCTAAAGAAGCGTGCAAACTTTTATGGAGATCGGGCCATCAGTGGGGGTGTCACAGTTTAAAAGGTAAAAAAAAAAATGCACCACATTTCCATGATAAATGAGCTAAAAGGGCAACAAACGTTCTTTTTCCTCTCCGAGGCACATGTTAGAAGGCTGGATAAAGTTTTTGGAACGCAGCAGCGCAGACGGCAAGCGCCTAGACCCTATAGTTTTTTTTTTAGAGGCCTTTTTGTGGCCCTTTTTTAGCCACTTATTAGGGGTTCAAGCACTTCAGTGCTGAACACCTATTGTAATTGTTAATTTTCCCATGATGCAACATTCAGACATAAAACTGATCGGGCAGACCAAACCGTAAGTCGTGGAGACTTGAAACTTTGGGGGCTGATAGTACTCACACCGCCTACAGCGTCACCAAGGCCCGCCCCGATCGGCCTGACGGGGGCGCTACAGCGGGCAAAAGTACGAAACGGCTCATAACTCATCAATCGTGAGGCGTAGGCTCAAGTGTCTTATATCGCTGGAATCCTTGGCTCGAGGCGGACCAGATGCATGCCTCGGATTTGCTCGTCACCCTGGGAAAATTTTAGGGTATTTGGGGTTTTTCCAAAAACCTACTTTCGCGAACTAGTCCTAGGTTTTTGGCCCGACCGGAACCAAACCAGTGCGGCAAGATTCTCTGGAGTCTGATTGTCAATAATTATCAAAAAAAAGTGTAAATTTCGCTTCACGGTCCCTAAGGGCCGCCAAAATGTTCGAAGTGGGAGGAGCCCATTTTGCTTAATTGGCTATAACTCGTGAACGGAACGAGATTTTTGCACCAAACTCAGCACACGCATGTACGAGCTCATTCTGTGGTCACGTGAAAAAGGGCGCAGCGACTGGCCACTTGGTGGCGCTATGGTGTCAAAATGATGTATTTCTATGGAAAAAACACATGAAATGGCTGAAAGCGGCCATCTTGCTGTCTGATTTGCATACAAGCTCACAAAATCGGGCATGCGCATGCGTCACGTGATCCTGAAGAAGCTTGAAAACTTTCATGGACGTCGGGCCATTGGTGGCGCTTTAACTGTCATAAAGGTGAGAAGGCCTCTGTATTACCCTATGCAAAATGACATTTAAATGACTGAAAAATGGGGGGAAAAGAGCAGAGCTTCACCAAATTAGCTGAGCACATGCGCCATATTATTCTAAAGAAGCATGCAAACTTTTATGGAGATCGGGCCATCAGTGGGGGTGTCACAGTTTAAAAGGTAAAAAAAAAAATGCACCACATTTCCATGATAAATGAGCTAAAAGGGCAACAAACGTTCTTTTTCCTCTCCGAGGCACATGTTAGAAGGCTGGATAAAGTTTTTGGAACGCAGCAGCGCAGACGGCAAGCGCCTAGACCCTATAATTTTTTTTTTAGAGGCCTTTTTGTGGCCCTTTTTTAGCCACTTATTAGGGGTTCAAGCACTTCAGTGCTGAACACCTATTGTAATTGTTAATTTTCCCATGATGCAACATTCAGACATAAAACTGATCGGGCAGACCAAACCGTAAGTCGTGGAGACTTGAAACTTTGGGGGCTGATAGTACTCACACCGCCTACAGCGTCACCAAGGCCCGCCCCGATCGGCCTGACGGGGGCGCTACAGCGGGCAAAAGTACGAAACGGCTCATAACTCATCAACCGTGAGGCGTAGGCTCAAGTGTCTTATATCGCTGGAATCCTTGGCTTGAGGCCGACCAGATGCATGCCTCAGATTTGCTTGCCCTTCGGCGCCAATTTTGAGTAAATTGAGGTTTTTTGAAAAACCTACTTTTGCGAATTACTCCTAGATTTTTTGCCCGATCGAAACCAAACCAATGCAGAAATATTCTCTGGACAGAGACTATCAATAATCATCAAAAAAATTCTTAATTTAAATTCACGGTCGCTAAGGGAAATCAAAATGTTTGATGGCACCAGGGCCACTTTTACTAAAACAATTATAACTCGTGAATGGAAAGAGATATTTTCGCTAATCTTGGGAAACGTGTTTATGAGCTCAATCTGAGATTACTTGAAAAAAATCGCGACGATTGGCCACTTGGTGGCGCTACAACATGGAAAAAAATTTATGAAAATGGCTATAAACGCACCCAACCGTTAGTCCTTTGAAATCCTCAATCTTTCCCGAGTCCAACAATACCAAATATGCCAGGTTTCTCCTTATAGTTTGTGTATCATTGTCATTAAGCACTTAAAAAACTTGCAATTATCTTCGAAACCGATAGTCCAAATTTCTTGAAATTTGAAAACATAGATCAATAGCTAAACAATAACGCCCAAATGTCACAATTAAGATAGGAACTGACAAAAATAAATAAACAAATAAAATTTTTAAATCATTGTCACCCATGGATCATTTTTATTCTCTCATAAACAGAACTGTCTAAACTTCAAAACAAAATGAGATATTTACAACAAATTTGACAGACATGCATGGGCACACTTTGAGGACACTTGAAGTGGTGGAGATCAGGCAAGATGTGGTGCTATAACTGTCAAAAAAACTTTCCTCAGTAAATTGCCTGTATTGGCTGTAAATGGTATTTTCCATCAATGTTATAAGTTTATTTGTTTATTTGGATCCCCATTAGCCTCTTTCTAGGCAGTGGCTACTCTTCCTGGGGTCCCAAAAAGTAAATCATACAAAACTACATTTAATCAACAACAATAAAAAGTCAAGTCAATGAAACGCACTAACCCATCATCCATTCCAAATATCAAAATCAACAATTTAATATATTTTGCCATTAAATATTCCTTTGAATATTTTTTTAAAACTAATTTTTCTTGTAAAAATGTGTGATATCAATAGTAAATGATTCCATATTTTCATTCCTCTATACATTACTGTCCGTTGGTTTCCAGTGGTTTTCGAAACAGGAAATAAAAAACATTCCTTTTATTCATGCCTGGTGTAAAAAAATATGACTAGTACTATTATACAAAAGTTGAGAGTACAGCGCATTAGGAACTCTAGACACAGAAATATTTCTTATAAAATAAAGCAGAGAGACAATCCTTCACCAGTTCATTCTCAGTATATTAGCTCTTCTATAACAGTTTAAATTCAGTCCTGTCGCTCTGTTCTGGACAAATTTATTTTTTCAATTACATCCATTTTTTTTTATTTACTTGATGCACTGGTAAAAACCACTGGGCAAAAACACGCGATTCGTCCAATCACTGATTGTGCTGCAGTGACTGCCACCCCTGAGAGCCAACAGTAGCGGCATATTCTTAAGGCCCGCCCACTGTTCGCGCAGGCGCTGCTGCTGTCAGCATGATGAGAGAACAGAATAGATCAGATGAGACAGCAGCACGGAAACTTTCTTCAGAAACTCCTTGTACTAAATGATCATCATAATCTATCGGGAACTGTGATTGTGTGCACTTGGAAACTTTGGATGCATCAACTTGTCGTCAGAGAAAGGTGTAAAAGGTGAAATCGGAGTAAAGATTTATAGTGTGATAATCTTTATTGAACAATCTTCTTTAATTGAATATGTGATGCAGTCTCGTTTTGGTGAGTGACTTTTTTTTGTCATATGTTATCTTATGACAGATATCTATTTCAGAAATGATTTGATATGAGCTGAGTTGACTAGGCCGCAGTCACAGCGCGAGCTGAACTAGTTAGCCGTGTGCTAAAGCTACCGCGTGTAGCTAACATCTTTGTATCATGAGTTGTGACAGTGACTGTTTTATGAGTGTCGAATCGATGTGTTAAATAAATTTGGATTAATGTGTCATTTGAGCTGTGCATGTCATTTGTTACTGAAATGTTGAGTCAGAAATTAATTATTGTACGTTTGCCTTGTGTTTTCCAAGGCTGCGTTTTCTTGTTCTCTATTTTTTTTCCCTATGTGAACGTGATCGGCAAGTGTATCCTGTTTTGTGCCATAAATAATCCTGTGAAGGTGAATCGCCTGCCTAGTGGATGCAATTACATGCACAAATGCTAACCAGTGCCCATGGACCTGTTTCCCATTTGAACTGTAATTTGAAACCATCAACTGGTAGGATAACTACAATTTTCTTTTGTTTGTTTTTGTTTTTTATATTTATGTGTTGCTATATAAATAAGTGTTACGATGTGTATAGCATGCACAAAAATCAAGGACATTTTTTGTAACGAATGTAGCGAAAACTAAACAGCGTCTCTGCGCATTGAAAGGCTGTCACTCAGTGCACAATCACATTGTTACAGCAACGGATTGTCTTTGAGTCATTAAACCGTACATGTACAAACATGTTCAAAAACACTGATTCGTTAAAAAGATAGATGTGATGAAACTAGGTGGTAATTATTTTTAACTTTTAGCTCCACTTTCGAACTTCACCTAATTTAATCGAAGCTTTTAGGCTGTTGAATCATTAAAAAGAAACAAGTCGGTGATGTCTGTTTTCATTTACTAACTCTCTATTGTTCTTATTTGTCACTCATCTTTCTGAAACAAACTACAAAGAGAACTTTTTAATTTATCAATATCATTTTCTCTTTGAATCAGAACAAAATTGTCAACTAATTGCTCTCCTGTTGCACCATTTCCTCCCTCCAGTAGATGATCCTTGCTTCTGATTTAATTATGCCCTACCGAATACTATATCTAGGTGTAGCACATCAAGTCAAGTTGCGCACTACATGCTACACAGTGTTGTGTAGGGCTGGGTTTCGATTCAAATTTCAAGAATCGATTCGATTCCGATTCTCAAGATCTTGAATCGATTATCATTATTCGATCCGATCTGATCCGATCTTCGAGATTTAGATAATGTTAATTTCCGCCATGATAAATTTTCCACCATTTTGAATTTTGTCAACAACGTACTTTTACTAACTAGTCCTAGGTTTTTCGCCCGATCGGAACCAAACCAGTGCAGAAATGTATAGAAATCCTATAAATGTTAAACAGCTTTAAAACCATGTATTTCCTATGTTACATTGCCTGTATTGGCTGTAAATGGTCTTTTCCATCTATTATGTCAGTGGTTACATGCTTGCTAAATAAAACTTAATAGATTTTAAAGCTTTTGTGCTTTAAGGCCTTAAAGGCCTTAACTGCTTGAACCCCGATAAATGCTGCTTGCAGCTTTAATTATTATTATTATTCTGCCGTAAAACGCATCGTGCAGCCCAAACCGTAAGGGCTAGAGCTTTGAAACTTTGCCATATGGTAGTACAAAAATCGAGGAGAGGTTATCAAATTATGACCCCGATTGGCCCATAGGTGGCGCTATAGCAACCAAAAGCGCGAAACTGCTCATAACTCCTAGACCGTAAGTCATAGACTCAAGTGTCTTATATCATTGGAAAGCTGGACGCCTGACGAACAAAACGTATATCTCCGATTTTATTTCCGCCATGATAGATTTTCCGCCATTTTGAATTTTGTCGAAAATCTACTTTTGCGAACTAGTCCCTGGTTTTTTGCCCGATCGGAACCAAACCAGTGCAGAATTGTTCTCTGGAGTCTGAATATCAATAATTATCAAAAAAAAGTTGAAATTTCGATTCACGGTCGCTAGGGGGTGCAAAATTAACGTTGTGGGAGGAGCCTATTTTACTAAAAGGGCTATAACTCCAGAAGTAAAAGAGGTATTTTAACCAAACCTGGTACACATGTGTAAGACGTCAATATGAGGTCACGGTAAAAAAATCGCGGCGATTGGTCACATGGTGGCGCTATAACATGAAAAAAACATAAAACAGGCTATAACCACCTGACCGTTAGTCCGATTGACTTGAAAATTGGTATGCAGTGTCTTGGTCCAAGGTGCCATGTATGTCTATGAGGACATTGGTGTATCTCAAAAAACATGGCCGCCATCGGCCAATGAAGTTTGAGCACCTATTAGACAAGGTTAACGGAGGCCTATCGGAACGAAACTCGGTGGGCATGTTCGACTCATGGCCCTAGAGGTCTGTAAGAATTTTAAAAGAAATCGGCCACTAGTTGGCGCTAACGAGTTTTATGGCTCTGTAATCACGTGGTGTTACACTTATTGTCACAAAATGCATACCATTTGATAGATCTCCTCTTGTTGAACAACTTTGCCTCAAGAACCATTGCTGTCAATCAAACCGTTCATTAAATATTCGTAATTATGTTAAAAACCTACTTTTGCGAACTAGTCCTAGGTTTTTCGCCCGATCAGAACCAAACGAGTCTAGGACAATTCTATGGACTCTCAAGATCAATAATTATCAAAAAAAAGTTGAACTTTTGCATTTTTCGCATGGGTATATTGGGTCATAAAGAAAATGGGCGTGGCAAAATGCACTCAAAAGCCTATAAATCCTAAACGAAAACTCAGAACTTCACGAAAATTGGTGAGCTTATGTGCCATAACATCATTAACAAGCATGCAAAATTTCATGGAGATCGGACTATAGATGGTGCTATAACTGTTAAAAAGCTTTAAAAAACACATATTTCCTATGGTAAATTGCCTGTATTGGCTGTAAATGGACTTTTCCATCTATTATTTCAGTGGTTAAAAGCTTTCTAAATAAATCTTAATGTCTTAAATGCTTATGTGCCTAAAGGCCTTAAATGCTTGAACCCCGATAAATGCTGCTTGCAGCTTTAATTATTATTATTTTTCTTCTCCGCTAAAACGCATCGTGCAGCCCAAACCGTAAGAGCTGGAACCTTGAAACTTTGCCAGATGGTAGTACAAAAATCGAGGAGAGGTTCAGAGAGTATGACCCCGATTGGCCCATAGGTGGCGCTATAGCAACCAAAAGCGCGAAACTGCTCAGAACTCCTAGACCGTATGTCGTAGACTCAAGTGTATCATATCATTGGAAAGCTGGATACCTGAAGAACAAAATGTATATCTCCGATTTCATTTCCGGTATGCAAATTTTTCCGCCATTTTGAATTTTGTTAAAAACCTACTTTTGCGAACTAGTCCTAGGTTTTTTGCCCGATCGGAACCAAACCAGTGCAGAAATGTTCTCTGGAGACTGAAGATCAATAATTATTGAAAAAAAGTTGAAATTTCGAATCACGGTCGCTAAGGGGCGCCAAAATGTATGTTGTGGGAGGAGCCTATTTTACTAAAACGGCTATAACTCCAGAAGTAAATGAGGTATAATCACCAAACTCGGTACACATGTGTAAGAGGTCACTCTGGGGTCACAGTAAAAAAATCGCGGCGATTGGCCACATGGTGGCGCTATAACATGAATAAAACATAAAACAGGCTATAACCACCTGACCATTAGTCCGATTGACTTGAAAATTGGTATGCAGTGTCTTGGCCCAAGGTGTCATATATGTCTATGAGGACATTGGTGTATCTCAAAAAACATGGCCGCCATCGGCCAATGAAGTTTGAGCACCTATTAGACAAGGTTAACGGAGGCCGATCGGAACGAAACTCGATGGGCATGTTCAAGTCATGGCCCTAGAGGTCTGTAAGAATTTTGAAAGAAATCGGCCACTAGTTGGCGCTAACGAGTTTTATGGCTCTGTAATCACGTGGTGTTACACTTATCGTCACAAAATGCATATCATTTGATAGATCTGCACATGATGAACAATTTTGCCTCAAGAACTATTGCTGTCAATCAAACCGTTCATTAATTATTCGTGAATATGTTAAAAACCTACTTTTGCGAACTAGTCCTAGGTTTTTCGCCCGATCGGAACCAGACCAGTCTAGGATAATTCTATGGACTCTCTAGATCAATAATTATCAAAAAAAAGTTGAACTTTTGCATTTTGCGCATGGCTATAATAGGGTCATAAAGAAAATGGGTGTGGCAAAATGCACTAAAAAGCCTATAAATCATAAATGAAAACTCAGAACTTCACAAAAATTGGTGGGAATATGTGACATAACATCATTAACAAGCATGCAAAATTTTATGGAGATCGGACCATAGGTGGCGCTATAACTGTTAAAAAGCTTTGAAAACCATATATTTCCTATGGTAAATTGCCTGTATTGGCTGTAAATGGACTTTTCCATCTATTATTTCAGTGCTTAAAAGCTTTCTAAATAAAACTTAATGTCTTAAATGCTTATGTGCTTAAAGGCCTTAAATGCTTGAACCCCGATAAATGCTGCTTGCAGCTTTAATTAGGGGTTCAAGCACGAAGTGCTGAAACCCTATTGTAATTGTACTGATTTTTATTATTAGGGGTTCAAGCACGAAGTGCTGAAACCCTATTGTAATTGTGCTGATTTTTATTAGGGGTTCAAGCACGAAGTGCTGAAACCCTATTGTAATTGTACTGATTTTTATTATTATTATTATTATTATTATTCTGCCGTAAAACGCATCGTGCAGCCCAAACCGTAAGGGCTAGAGCTTTGAAACTTTGCCAGATGGTAGTACAAAAATCGAGGAGAGGTTATCAAATTATGACCTCGATTGGCCCATAGGTGGCGCTATAACAACCAAAAGCGCGAAAGTGGTCATAACTCCTGGACCGTATGTCGTAGACACAAGTGTCTTATATCATTGGAAAGCTGGTCGTCTGACGAACAAAACGTATATCTCCGATTTCATTTCCGTCATGATAGATTTTCCGCCATTTTGAATTTTGTCGAAAACCTACTTTTGCGAACTAGTCCCTGGTTTTTTGCTCGATCGGAACCAAACCAGTGCAGAATTGTTCTCTGGAGACTGAAGATCAATAATTATCGAAAAAAAGTTGAAATTTCGATTCAGGGTCGCTAGGGGGCGCAAAATTAACGTTGTGGGCGGAGCCTATTTTACTAAAATGGCTATAACTCCAGAAGTAAATGAGGTATTTTCACCAAACTTGGTACACGTATGTAAGAGGTCAATCTGAGGACACGGTAAAAAAATCGCGGCGATTGGCCACATGGTGGCGCTATAACATGAAAAAAACATAAAACAGGCTATAACCACCTGACCGTTAGTCCAATTGACTTGAAAATTGGTATGCAGTGTCTTGGTCCAAGGTGCCATGTATGTCTATGAGGACATTGGTGTATCTCAAAAAACATGGCCGCCATTGGCCAATGAAGTTGAGCACCTATTAGACAAGGTTAACGGAGGCCGATCGGAACGAAACTCGGTGGGCATGTTCGACTCATGGCCCTAGAGGTCTGTAAGAATTTTGAAAGAAATCGGCCACTAGTTGGCGCTAACGAGTTTTATGGCTCTGTAATCACGTGGTGTTAGATATATTGTCACAAAATGCATATCATTTGATAGATCTGCTCATGCTGAACAACTTTGCCTCTAGAACCATTGCTGTCAATCAAACCGTTCATTAAATATTCATGAATATGTTAAAAACCTACTTTTGCGAACTAGTCCCTGGTTTTTCGCCCGATCGGAACCAGACCAGTCTAGGACAATTCTATGGACTCTCTAGATCAATAATTATCAAAAAAAAGTTGAACTTTTGTATTTGTATGGCTGTAATAGGGTCATTTATAAAATGGGTGTGGCAAAATACACTCAAAAGCCTATAAATCCTAAATGAAAACTCAGAACTTCACAAAAATTGGTGAGCATATGTGTCATAACATCACAAACAAGCTTGCAAAATGTGATGGAGATTGGACAATAGTTGGCGCTATAACTGTTAAAAAGCTTTAAAACCATATATTTCCTATGGTAAACTGCCTGTATTGGCTGTAAATGGTCTTTTCCATGTCTGATCATATAATTTTCATATCATAATGTTCAAAACTAGTGCAATACAATTCTCTGGACTCACTAGATCAATAATTGTCAGAAAAAGTTGAACTACTTCATTTGGATAGCTATAATAGGTTCACTTCAAAATCTGGCCTTTACCAAGTGTCCCCGAAAGCCTATATCTCTTTAATCAATGCTCAGACCTTCTTAAAAACAAGTCAGAACGTGTGAAATATCACCCTGAACAAGCATGAAAATTTTCAGACAGATCGGACAAAATTTGCCTCTATAACAGTTAAAAAGGTGAAAATGATATGATTTAATGGCATGTTAAGCCAATAAGTGGTATTTTACTGCCCCCTGCTGTTTAAAATAGTCATTTTCTCATATTGGTATTGGTATCAGCCATGGTAAATCATGATAAATGATGGTGTGTGTGTGTGTGTGTGTGTGTGTGTGTGTGTGTGTGTGTGTGGTACAAATATAACAAAGGTTTTATTTTCCAACATGAAAACAAACATAACAGAGTGCTAGTGCACAAACAATAACCGACAATGATAATGGATGAGAGGGGAACTTAAATACACAGATCAAGACAAGGACAACAGGTGACGGTTATGATGATGAGGTGCAGGTGATGATGAGGAGGGTGATGAGGAGCAGGTGCAGGTGATGACGACAGATGGTGAATGTGATGAAGACAGAAGGTGAATGTGATGAAGGTGAATGTGACACCAATATCACTGAAACATTTGTGTGTGTGTGTGTGTGTGTGTGTGTGTGTGTGTGTAGCATTATTGTGTGTAGCATATGTAGCAAGTATGCATTATTGAGTTAACATGGAAACACTGGTTTGCTTTAGTGCAGAAAACTGGTCAAAATCATGAGGTTTAAAGTGAAAGTGAGCCAATAAGTGGTCTTCTACTGCCCTCTGCTGGCCCTTCTACTTATTAATTAAATTTTTCCACATGTGCTTGCATTTATACTTGAATACACACTAAAAATCACTTATATAGCAATAACTATTATAACACAATCATATTTTGTCAGTGTTAATCACTTTATTTGCACTGACACTTCAAATAATTGCTAGTAATGTGATAAATCAGGCTAGAAACATGGTAAATCAAAGTAAATAATACTAGATTGTCGTTTATCTCCTGGTAAATAATACTAGAACGTGGTATATCATGGTAAATCATGGTTAACTATGCTGTGTGTGTATGTGTGTGTGTGTGTGTGTGTGTGTGTGTGTGTGTGTGTGTGTGTGTGTGTGTGTGTGTAAGCATGCATTGAGTTAACATGGAAAAACTGGTTTGCTTTAGTGCAGAAAACTGGTTTAAAGTGAAAGTGAGCCAATAAGTGGTCTTCTAGTGCCCTCTGCTGGCCATTCAACTTAATAATGAAATATTTTACATGTGCTTTTGCATTCATACTTGGACACACACTAAAAATCACGTATATAACTAACTATTATAACACAATAATATTTTGTCAGTGTTCATCACCTCATTTGCACTGACACTTCACATAATTGCTAGTAATGTGGTTAATCATGCTAGAAACATTGTAAATCATAGTAAATAATACTGAAATGAGGTGTATCAAGGTAAATCATGCTAGAATCCTAATAAATCATTCTGGAACATGGTATATGATAGTAAATCATGCTAGAATCATATTAAATAATTCTAGAATGTGGCAAATCGTCGTGGGAGGAGCCTATTTTACTCAAATGGCTATAACTCAAGAAGTAAATGAGATATCTTCACCAAACTCAGTACACATGTGTATGGGTTCAATTTGAGGTCACAGTAAACAATTTTATGGAGATCGGACCATAGGTGGCGCTATAACTGTTAAAAAGCTTTAAAACCATATATATCCCATGGCAAATTGCCTGTATTGGCTGTAAATGGTCTTTTCCATCTATTATGTCAGTGGTTACATGCTTGCTAAATAAATCTTAATAACTTTTGATGCTTTTGTGCTTAAATGCCTTAAAGGCCTTAACTGCTTGAACCCCGATAAATGCTGCTTGCAGCTTTAATTATTATTATTATTATTATTATTCTGCCGTAAAACGCATCGTGCAGCCCAAACCGTAAGGGCTAGAGCTTTGAAACTTTGCCATATGGTAGTACAAAAATCGAGGAGAGGTTATCAAATTATGACCCCGATTGGCCCATAGGTGGCGCTATAGCAACCAAAAGCGCGAAACTGCTCATAACTCCTA
This sequence comes from Scardinius erythrophthalmus, assembly GCF_964197995.2. NCBI lineage: Eukaryota > Metazoa > Chordata > Actinopteri > Cypriniformes > Leuciscidae > Scardinius > Scardinius erythrophthalmus. The sequence goes on along the minus strand of NC_138232.1, from coordinate 24,759,405 downwards.
GACCGTAAGTCATAGACTCAAGTGTCTTATATCATTGGAAAGCTGGACGCCTGACGAACAAAACGTATATCTCCGATTTTATTTCCGCCATGATAGATTTTCCGCCATTTTGAATTTTGTCGAAAATCTACTTTTGCGAACTAGTCCCTGGTTTTTTGCCCGATCGGAACCAAACCAGTGCAGAATTGTTCTCTGGAGTCTGAATATCAATAATTATCAAAAAAAAGTTGAAATTTCGATTCACGGTCGCTAGGGGGTGCAAAATTAACGTTGTGGGAGGAGCCTATTTTACTAAAATGGCTATAACTCCAGAAGTAAAAGAGGTATTTTAACCAAACCTGGTACACATGTGTAAGACGTCAATATGATGTCACGGTAAAAAAATCGCGGCGATTGGTCACATGGTGGCGCTATAACATGAAAAAAACATAAAACAGGCTATAACCACCTGACCGTTAGTCCGATTGACTTGAAAATTGGTATGCAGTGTCTTGGTCCAAGGTGCCATGTATGTCTATGAGGACATTGGTGTATCTCAAAAAACATGGCCGCCATCGGCCAATGAAGTTTGAGCACCTATTAGACAAGGTTAACGGAGGCCTATCGGAACGAAACTCGGTGGGCATGTTCGACTCATGGCCCTAGAGGTCTGTAAGAATTTTAAAAGAAATCGGCCACTAGTTGGCGCTAACGAGTTTTATGGCTCTGTAATCACGTGGTGTTACACTTATTGTCACAAAATGCATACCATTTGATAGATCTCCTCTTGTTGAACAACTTTGCCTCAAGAACCATTGCTGTCAATCAAACCGTTCATTAAATATTCGTAATTATGTTAAAAACCTACTTTTGCGAACTAGTCCTAGGTTTTTCGCCCGATCAGAACCAAACGAGTCTAGGACAATTCTATGGACTCTCAAGATCAATAATTATCAAAAAAAAGTTGAACTTTTGCATTTTTCGCATGGGTATATTGGGTCATAAAGAAAATGGGCGTGGCAAAATGCACTCAAAAGCCTATAAATCCTAAACAAAAACTCAGAACTTCACGAAAATTGGTGAGCTTATGTGCCATAACATCATTAACAAGCATGCAAAATTTCATGGAGATCGGACTATAGATGGTGCTATAACTGTTAAAAAGCTTTAAAAAACACATATTTCCTATGGTAAATTGCCTGTATTGGCTGTAAATGGACTTTTCCATCTATTATTTCAGTGGTTAAAAGCTTTCTAAATAAATCTTAATGTCTTAAATGCTTATGTGCCTAAAGGCCTTAAATGCTTGAACCCCGATAAATGCTGCTTGCAGCTTTAATTATTATTATTATTATTATTCTGCCGTAAAACGCATCGTGCAGCCCAAACCGTAAGGGCTAGAGCTTTGAAACTTTGCCAGATGGTAGTACAAAAATCGAGGAGAGGTTATCAAATTATGACCTCGATTGGCCCATAGGTGGCGCTATAACAACCAAAAGCGCGAAAGTGGTCATAACTCCTGGACCGTATGTCGTAGACACAAGTGTCTTATATCATTGGAAAGCTGGTCGTCTGACGAACAAAACGTATATCTCCGATTTCATTTCCGTCATGATAGATTTTCCGCCATTTTGAATTTTGTCGAAAACCTACTTTTGCGAACTAGTCCCTGGTTTTTTGCTCGATCGGAACCAAACCAGTGCAGAATTGTTCTCTGGAGACTGAAGATCAATAATTATCGAAAAAAAGTTGAAATTTCGATTCAGGGTCGCTAGGGGGCGCAAAATTAACGTTGTGGGCGGAGCCTATTTTACTAAAATGGCTATAACTCCAGAAGTAAATGAGGTATTTTCACCAAACTTGGTACACGTATGTAAGAGGTCAATCTGAGGACACGGTAAAAAAATCGCGGCGATTGGCCACATGGTGGCGCTATAACATGAAAAAAACATAAAACAGGCTATAACCACCTGACCGTTAGTCCGATTGACTTGAAAATTGGTATGCAGTGTCTTGGTCCAAGGTGCCATGTATGTCTATGAGGACATTGGTGTATCTCAAAAAACATGGCCGCCATTGGCCAATGAAGTTGAGCACCTATTAGACAAGGTTAACGGAGGCCGATCGGAACGAAACTCGGTGGGCATGTTCGACTCATGGCCCTAGAGGTCTGTAAGAATTTTGAAAGAAATCGGCCACTAGTTGGCGCTAACGAGTTTTATGGCTCTGTAATCACGTGGTGTTAGATATATTGTCACAAAATGCATATCATTTGATAGATCTGCTCATGCTGAACAACTTTGCCTCTAGAACCATTGCTGTCAATCAAACCGTTCATTAAATATTCATGAATATGTTAAAAACCTACTTTTGCGAACTAGTCCCTGGTTTTTCGCCCGATCGGAACCAGACCAGTCTAGGACAATTCTATGGACTCTCTAGATCAATAATTATCAAAAAAAAGTTGAACTTTTGTATTTGTATGGCTGTAATAGGGTCATTTATAAAATGGGTGTGGCAAAATACACTCAAAAGCCTATAAATCCTAAATGAAAACTCAGAACTTCACAAAAATTGGTGAGCATATGTGTCATAACATCACAAACAAGCTTGCAAAATTTGATGGAGATTGGACAATAGTTGGCGCTATAACTGTTAAAAAGCTTTAAAACCATATATTTCCTATGGTAAACTGCCTGTATTGGCTGTAAATGGTCTTTTCCATGTCTGATCATATAATTTTCATATCATAATGTTCAAAACTAGTGCAATACAATTCTCTGGACTCACTAGATCAATAATTGTCAGAAAAAGTTGAACTACTTCATTTGGATAGCTATAATAGGTTCACTTCAAAATCTGGCCTTTACCAAGTGTCCCCGAAAGCCTATATCTCTTTAATCAATGCTCAGACCTTCTTAAAAACAAGTCAGAACGTGTGAAATATCACCCTGAACAAGCATGAAAATTTTCAGACAGATCGGACAAAATTTGCCTCTATAACAGTTAAAAAGGTGAAAATGATATGATTTAATGGCATGTTAAGCCAATAAGTGGTATTTTACTGCCCCCTGCTGTTTAAAATAGTCATTTTCTCATATTGGTATTGGTATCAGCCATGGTAAATCATGATAAATGATGGTGTGTGTGTGTGTGTGTGTGTGTGTGTGTGTGTGTGTGTGTGTGTGTGTGGTACAAATATAACAAAGGTTTTATTTTCCAACATGAAAACAAACATAACAGAGTGCTAGTGCACAAACAATAACCGACAATGATAATGGATGAGAGGGGAACTTAAATACACAGATCAAGACAAGGACAACAGGTGACGGTTATGATGATGAGGTGCAGGTGATGATGAGGAGGGTGATGAGGAGCAGGTGCAGGTGATGACGACAGATGGTGAATGTGATGAAGACAGAAGGTGAATGTGATGAAGGTGAATGTGACACCAATATCACTGAAACATTTGTGTGTGTGTGTGTGTGTGTGTGTGTGTGTGTGTGTGTGTGTGTGTGTGTGTAGCATTATTGTGTGTAGCATATGTAGCAAGTATGCATTATTGAGTTAACATGGAAACACTGGTTTGCTTTAGTGCAGAAAACTGGTCAAAATCATGAGGTTTAAAGTGAAAGTGAGCCAATAAGTGGTCTTCTACTGCCCTCTGCTGGCCCTTCTACTTATTAATTAAATTTTTCCACATGTGCTTGCATTTATACTTGAATACACACTAAAAATCACTTATATAGCAATAACTATTATAACACAATCATATTTTGTCAGTGTTAATCACTTTATTTGCACTGACACTTCAAATAATTGCTAGTAATGTGATAAATCAGGCTAGAAACATGGTAAATCAAAGTAAATAATACTAGATTGTCGTTTATCTCCTGGTAAATAATACTAGAACGTGGTATATCATGGTAAATCATGGTTAACTATGCTGTGTGTGTATGTGTGTGTGTGTGTGTGTGTGTGTGTGTGTGTGTGTGTGTGTGTGTGTGTGTGTGTGTGTGTGTGTGTGTAAGCATGCATTGAGTTAACATGGAAAAACTGGTTTGCTTTAGTGCAGAAAACTGGTTTAAAGTGAAAGTGAGCCAATAAGTGGTCTTCTAGTGCCCTCTGCTGGCCATTCAACTTAATAATGAAATATTTTACATGTGCTTTTGCATTCATACTTGGACACACACTAAAAATCACGTATATAACTAACTATTATAACACAATAATATTTTGTCAGTGTTCATCACCTCATTTGCACTGACACTTCACATAATTGCTAGTAATGTGGTTAATCATGCTAGAAACATTGTAAATCATAGTAAATAATACTGAAATGAGGTGTATCAAGGTAAATCATGCTAGAATCCTAATAAATCATTCTGGAACATGGTATATGATAGTAAATCATGCTAGAATCATATTAAATAATTCTAGAATGTGGCAAATCGTCGTGGGAGGAGCCTATTTTACTCAAATGGCTATAACTCAAGAAGTAAATGAGATATCTTCACCAAACTCAGTACACATGTGTATGGGTTCAATTTGAGGTCACAGTAAACAATTTTATGGAGATCGGACCATAGGTGGCGCTATAACTGTTAAAAAGCTTTAAAACCATATATATCCCATGGCAAATTGCCTGTATTGGCTGTAAATGGTCTTTTCCATCTATTATGTCAGTGGTTACATGCTTGCTAAATAAATCTTAATAACTTTTGATGCTTTTGTGCTTAAATGCCTTAAAGGCCTTAACTGCTTGAACCCCGATAAATGCTGCTTGCAGCTTTAATTATTATTATTATTCTCCCCTAAAACGCATCGTGCAGCCCAAACCGTAAATGCTGGAACCTTGAAACTTGGCCAAATGGTAGTACTCAATTTGGGGAGAACCTATCAAAGTATGACCCCGATTGGCCCATAGGTGGCGCTATAGCAACCAAAAGCGCGAAACTGCTCATAACTCCTAGACGGTATGTCGTAGACTCAAGTGACTTATATCATTGGAAAGCTGGACTCCTGAAGGTCAAAACGTATATCTCCGATTTCATTTTTGATATGCAAATTTTTCCGCCATTTTGAATTTTGTCAAAAACCTACTTTTGCGAACTAGTCCCTGGTTTTTTGCCCGATCGGATCCAAACCAGTGCAGAAATGTTCTCTGGAGTTTGAATATCAATAATTATCGAAAAAAAGTCGAAATTTCGATTCCTGGTCGCTAGGGGGTGATAAATTAATGTTGTGGGAGGAGCCTATTTTACTAAAATGGCTATAACTCGAAAAGGAAATGAGATATCTTCACCAAACTTGGTGCACATGTGTATGAGTTCAATCTGGGGTCACAATAAAAAAATCGTGACGATTGATCACTAGGTGGCGCTATAACATGAAAAAAACATGAAAAGGGCTATGACCACCTGACCGTTAGTCCGATTGACTTGAAAATTGGTATGCAGTGTCTTGGTCCAAGGTGGCATGTATGTCTATGAGGACATTGGCTTATCTTGAAAAACATGGCCGCCATCGACCAATGAAATTTGAGCACCTATTAGACAAAGTTAATGGAGGCTGATCGGAACGAAACTCGATGGGCATGTTCGACTCGTGGTCTTAGAGGTCTGTAAGAGTTTTGAAAGAAATCGGCCACTAGTTGGCGCTAACGAGTTTTATGGCTCTGTAATCACGTGGTGTTACACTTATCGTCACAAAATGCATATCATCTGATAGACCTGCTCAAGTTGAACAACTTTGCCTCAAGAACTATTGCTGTCAATTAAACTGTTTATTAAATATTTGTAATTATGTTAAAAACCTACTTTTGCGAACTAGTCCTAGGTTTTTCGCCCAATCGAAACCAGACCAGTCTAAGACAATTCTTTGGACACTCTAGATCAATAATTATCAAAAAAAAAGTTGAACTTTTGCATGTAGATGGCTGTAATAGGGTCATTTAGAAAAGGGGCGTGGCAAAAAAACACTAAAAAGCCTATAAATCCTAAATGAAAACTCAGAACTTCACAAAAATTGGTGAGCATATGTGACATAACATCATTAACAAGCATGCCAATTTTTATGGAGATCGGACGATAGGTGGCGCTATAACTGCTAAAAACCTTTTAAACCATATATTTCCTATGGTATTTCCTGTAAATGGTCTTTTCCATCTATTATGTCAGTAGTTACATGCTTGCTAAATAAAACTTAATCACTTTTGATGCTTTTGTGCTTAAAGGCCTTAACTGCTTGAACCCCGATAAATGCTGCTTGCAGCTTTAATTATTATTAGGGGTTCAAGCACGAAGTGCTGAAACCCTATTGTAATTGTACTGATTTTTATTATTATTATTATTATTATTATTCTGCCGTAAAACGCATCGTGCAGCCCAAACCGTAAGGGCTAGAGCTTTGAAACTTTGCCAGATGGTAGTACAAAAATCGAGGAGAGGTTATCAAATTATGACCTCGATTGGCCCATAGGTGGCGCTATAACAACCAAAAGCGCGAAAGTGGTCATAACTCCTGGACCGTATGTCGTAGACACAAGTGTCTTATATCATTGGAAAGCTGGTCGTCTGACGAACAAAACGTATATCTCCGATTTCATTTCCGTCATGATAGATTTTCCGCCATTTTGAATTTTGTCGAAAACCTACTTTTGCGAACTAGTCCCTGGTTTTTTGCTCGATCGGAACCAAACCAGTGCAGAATTGTTCTCTGGAGACTGAAGATCAATAATTATCGAAAAAAAGTTGAAATTTCGATTCAGGGTCGCTAGGGGGCGCAAAATTAACGTTGTGGGCGGAGCCTATTTTACTAAAATGGCTATAACTCAAAAAGTAAATGAGGTATTTTCACCAAACTTGGTACACGTATGTAAGAGGTCAATCTGAGGACACGGTAAAAAAATCGCGGCGATTGGCCACATGGTGGCGCTATAACATGAAAAAAACATAAAACAGGCTATAACCACCTGACCGTTAGTCCGATTGACTTGAAAATTGGTATGCAGTGTCTTGGTCCAAGGTGCCATGTATGTCTATGAGGACATTGGTGTATCTCAAAAAACATGGCCGCCATTGGCCAATGAAGTTGAGCACCTATTAGACAAGGTTAACGGAGGCCGATCGGAACGAAACTCGGTGGGCATGTTCGACTCATGGCCCTAGAGGTCTGTAAGAATTTTGAAAGAAATCGGCCACTAGTTGGCGCTAACGAGTTTTATGGCTCTGTAATCACGTGGTGTTAGATATATTGTCACAAAATGCATATCATTTGATAGATCTGCTCATGCTGAACAACTTTGCCTCTAGAACCATTGCTGTCAATCAAACCGTTCATTAAATATTCATGAATATGTTAAAAACCTACTTTTGCGAACTAGTCCCTGGTTTTTCGCCCGATCGGAACCAGACCAGTCTAGGACAATTCTATGGACTCTCTAGATCAATAATTATCAAAAAAAAGTTGAACTTTTGTATTTGTATGGCTGTAATAGGGTCATTTATAAAATGGGTGTGGCAAAATACACTCAAAAGCCTATAAATCCTAAATGAAAACTCAGAACTTCACAAAAATTGGTGAGCATATGTGTCATAACATCACAAACAAGCTTGCAAAATTTTATGGAGATTGGACAATAGTTGGCGCTATAACTGTTAAAAAGCTTTAAAACCATATATTTCCTATGGTAAACTGCCTGTATTGGCTGTAAATGGTCTTTTCCATGTCTGATCATATAATTTTCATATCATAATGTTCAAAACTAGTGCAATACAATTCTCTGGACTCACTAGATCAATAATTGTCAGAAAAAGTTGAACTACTTCATTTGGATAGCTATAATAGGTTCACTTCAAAATCTGGCCTTTACCAAGTGTCCCCGAAAGCCTATATCTCTTTAATCAATGCTCAGACCTTCTTAAAAACAAGTCAGAACGTGTGAAATATCACCCTGAACAAGCATGAAAATTTTCAGACAGATCGGACAAAATTTGCCTCTATAACAGTTAAAAAGGTGAAAATGATATGATTTAATGGCATGTTAAGCCAATAAGTGGTATTTTACTGCCCCCTGCTGTTTAAAATAGTCATTTTCTCATATTGGTATTGGTATCAGCCATGGTAAATCATGATAAATGATGGTGTGTGTGTGTGTGTGTGTGTGTGTGTGTGTGTGTGTGTGTGTGTGTGTGTGGTACAAATATAACAAAGGTTTTATTTTCCAACATGAAAACAAACATAACAGAGTGCTAGTGCACAAACAATAACCGACAATGATAATGGATGAGAGGGGAACTTAAATACACAGATCAAGACAAGGACAACAGGTGACGGTTATGATGATGAGGTGCAGGTGATGATGAGGAGGGTGATGAGGAGCAGGTGCAGGTGATGACGACAGATGGTGAATGTGATGAAGACAGAAGGTGAATGTGATGAAGGTGAATGTGACACCAATATCACTGAAACATTTGTGTGTGTGTGTGTGTGTGTGTGTGTGTGTGTGTGTGTGTGTGTGTGTAGCATTATTGTGTGTAGCATATGTAGCAAGTATGCATTATTGAGTTAACATGGAAACACTGGTTTGCTTTAGTGCAGAAAACTGGTCAAAATCATGAGGTTTAAAGTGAAAGTGAGCCAATAAGTGGTCTTCTACTGCCCTCTGCTGGCCCTTCTACTTATTAATTAAATTTTTCCACATGTGCTTGCATTTATACTTGAATACACACTAAAAATCACTTATATAGCAATAACTATTATAACACAATCATATTTTGTCAGTGTTAATCACTTTATTTGCACTGACACTTCAAATAATTGCTAGTAATGTGATAAATCAGGCTAGAAACATGGTAAATCAAAGTAAATAATACTAGATTGTCGTTTATCTCCTGGTAAATAATACTAGAACGTGGTATATCATGGTAAATCATGGTTAACTATGCTGTGTGTGTATGTGTGTGTGTGTGTGTGTGTGTGTGTGTGTGTGTGTGTGTGTGTGTGTGTGTGTGTGTGTGTGTGTGTGTAAGCATGCATTGAGTTAACATGGAAAAACTGGTTTGCTTTAGTGCAGAAAACTGGTTTAAAGTGAAAGTGAGCCAATAAGTGGTCTTCTAGTGCCCTCTGCTGGCCATTCAACTTAATAATGAAATATTTTACATGTGCTTTTGCATTCATACTTGGACACACACTAAAAATCACGTATATAACTAACTATTATAACACAATAATATTTTGTCAGTGTTCATCACCTCATTTGCACTGACACTTCACATAATTGCTAGTAATGTGGTTAATCATGCTAGAAACATTGTAAATCATAGTAAATAATACTGAAATGAGGTGTATCAAGGTAAATCATGCTAGAATCCTAATAAATCATTCTGGAACATGGTATATGATAGTAAATCATGCTAGAATCATATTAAATAATTCTAGAATGTGGCAAATCGTCGTGGGAGGAGCCTATTTTACTCAAATGGCTATAACTCAAGAAGTAAATGAGATATCTTCACCAAACTCAGTACACATGTGTATGGGTTCAATTTGAGGTCACAGTAAACAATTTTATGGAGATCGGACCATAGGTGGCGCTATAACTGTTAAAAAGCTTTAAAACCATATATATCCCATGGCAAATTGCCTGTATTGGCTGTAAATGGTCTTTTCCATCTATTATGTCAGTGGTTACATGCTTGCTAAATAAATCTTAATAACTTTTGATGCTTTTGTGCTTAAATGCCTTAAAGGCCTTAACTGCTTGAACCCCGATAAATGCTGCTTGCAGCTTTAATTATTATTATTATTTTTCTTCTGCCGTAAAACGCATCGTGCAGCCCAAACCGTAAGAGCTGGAGCTTTGAAACTTTGCCAGATGGTAGTACAAAAATCGAGGAGAGGTTATCAAATTATGACCCCGATTGGCCCATAGGTGGCGCTATAGCAACCAAAAGCGCGAAACTGCTCATAACTCCTAGACCGTAAGTCATAGACTCAAGTGTCTTATATCATTGGAAAGCTGGACGCCTGACGAACAAAACGTATATCTCCGATTTTATTTCCGCCATGATAGATTTTCCGCCATTTTGAATTTTGTCGAAAACCTACTTTTGCGAACTAGTCCCTGGTTTTTCGCCCGATCGGAACCAAACCAGTGCAGAATTGTTCTCTGGTGTCTGAAGATCAATAATTATCGAAAAAAAGTTGAAATTTCGATTCACGGTCGCTAGGGGGTGCAAAATTAACGTTGTGGGAGGAGCCTATTTTACTAAAATGGCTATAACTCAAGAAGTAATTCAGTAAACTTCACCAAACTTGGTACACATGTGTAGGAGGTCAATCTGAGGTCACAGTAAAAAAATTGCGTCGATTGGCCACATGGTGGCGCTATAAAACAAAAAAAAAACATATAGACACCTGACCGTTAGTCCGATTGACTTGAAATTTGGTATGCAGTGTCTTGGCCCAAGGGGCCATGTATGTCTAAAAGGATATTGGCGTATCTCGAAAAACATGGCCGCCATTGGCCAATGAGGTTTGAGCACCTATTAAACAAGGTTAACGAAGTCCGATCGGAACGAAACTTGGTGGGCATGTTCGGCTCAAGCCCCTAGAGGTCTATAAGAGTTTTGAAAGAAATCGGCCACTAGTTGGCGCTAACGAGTTTTATGGCTCTGTAATCACGTGGTGTTACACTTATCGTCACAAAATGCATATCATCTGATAGATCTGCTCATGCTAAACAACTTTGCCTCAAGAACTAATGGTGTCAATTAAACCGTTTATTAAATATTCGTAATTATGTTAAAAACCTACTTTTGCAAACTCGTCCTAGGTTTTTCGCCCGATCGAAACCAGACCAGTCTAGGACAATTCTCTGGACACTCTAGATCAATAATTATCAAGAAAAAGTTGAACTTTTGCATGTAGATGGCTGTAATAGGGTCATTTAGAAAAAGGGCGTGGCAAAAAAACACTAAAAAGCCTATAAAGCCTAAATGAAAACTCAGAACTTCACAAAAATTGGTGAGCATATGTGACATAACATCATTAACAAGCATGCCAATTTTTATGGAGATCGGACGATAGGTGGCGCTATAACTGCTAAAAAGCTTTAAAACCATATATTTCCTATGGTATTTCCTGTAAATGGTCTTTTCCATCTATTATGTCAGTAGTTACATGCTTGCTAAATAAAACTTAATCACTTTTGATGCTTTTGTGCTTAAAGGCCTTAACTGCTTGAACCCCGATAAATGCTGCTTGCAGCTTTAATTATTATTATTAGGGCCCGAGCACCGATGGTGTGAGGACCCTCTTGGAATTGCTCTGTTTATTATTATTATTAGGGCCCGAGCACCGATGGTGTGAGGACCCTCTTGGAATTGCTCTGTTTATTATTATTAGGGCCCGAGCACCGATGGTGTGAGGACCCTCTTGGAATTGCTCTGTTTATTATTATTATTATTAGGGGTTCAAGCACGAAGTGCTGAAACCCTATTGTAATTGTGCTGATTTTTATTATTATTATTATTATTATTATTCTGCCGTAAAACGCATCGTGCAGCCCAAACCGTAAGAGCTGGAACTTTGAAACTTTGACAGATGGTAGTACAAAAATCGAGGAAAGGTTCAGAGATTATGACCCCGATTGGCCCATAGGTGGCGCTATAACAACCAAAAGCGCGAAACTGCTCATAACTCCTAGACCGTATGGCGTAGACTCAAGTGTCTTATATCATTGGAAAGCTGGATGCCTGACGAACAAAACGTATATCTCCGATTTTATTTCCGCCATGATAGATTTTCCGCCATTTTGAATTTTGTCAAAAATCTACTTTTGCGAACTAGTCCCTGGTTTTTTGCCCGATTGGAACCAAACTAGTGCAGAAATGTTCTCTGGAGACTGAATATCAATAATTATCGAAAAAAAGTGGAAATTTCGATTCACGGTCGCTAAGGGGCGCCAAAACGTACGTTGTGGGAGGGGCCTATTTTACTAAAATGGCTATAACTCCCGATGTAAATGAGGTATCTTCACCAAACTTGGTACACATGTGTATGAGCTTACTCTGGGGTCACAGTAAAAAAATCGCGACGATTGGCCTCATGGTGGCGCTATAAAATGAAAAAAACATAAAACAGGCTATAACCACCTGACCGTTAGTCCGATTGACTTGAAAATTGGTATGCAGTGTCTTGGTCCAAGGTGCCATGTATGTGTATGAGGACATTGGCGTATCTCAAAAAACATGGCCGCCATCGGCCAACGAAGTTTGAGCACCTATTAGACAAGGTTAACGGAGGCCGATCGGAACGAAACTCAATGGGCATGTTCGGCTCATGGCCCTAAAGGTCTGTAAGAATTTTGAAAGAAATCGGCCACTAGTTGGCGCTAACGAGTTTTACGGCTCTGTAATCACGTGGTGTTACAAATATCCACACAATATGCATATCATTTGATAGATCTCCTCATCCTGAACAACTTTGCCTCAAGAACCATTGCTGTCAATCAAACTGTTCATTAATTATTCATTAATATGTTAAAAACCTACTTTTGCGAACTAGTCCTAGGTTTTTTGCCCGATCGGAACCAGACCAGTGTAGGACAATTCTCTGGACTCTCTAGATCAATAATTATCAAAAAAAAGTTGAACTTTTGCATTTGGATGGCTGTAATAGGGTCATTTATAAAACGGGCGTGTCAAAATACATTAAAAAGCCTATAAATCCTAAATAAAAACTCAGAACTTCACAAAAATTGGTCAGCATATGTGACATAACATCATTAACAAGCATGAAAAATTCTATGGAGATCGGACGATAGTTGGCGCTATAACTGTTAAAACGCTTTAAAACCATATATTTCCTATGGTAAATTGCCTGTATTTGCTGTAAATGATGTCTTCTATCTTTTATCATATAATGTTCATATCATAATGTTCAAAACCAGTGCAGCACAATTCTCTGAACTCTCTAGATCAATAATTATCAGAAAAAAAGTTTAACTTCTTCAAAAGGTGATTTTATATGAATATAATGACATATTAAGCCAATAAGTGGTATTTTACTGCCCCCTGCTGTCATTTCATCATACTACTCCCTAATATTGTTATAAAATTCATATTTAGACTTTTTAAAATCATTATTTTAACATTTACAATCACATTTTGTCAAAACTCATCTATTGAGTATTACTATTGACAATTGTGTTACACTGAGATATGGAAATGGACGAAAGTAAATGAATGAAATGAAACGAAAGTATAACGGCATTTAAGCCACGCCCCCGAATACAAATCCATTCATAACTCGAAAACGGAAAGTCGTTGCGCGCTCAAATTTTGATGGTGAGGACCTCTCCGGGCTCTTGATCGAAACGTGTCGTCGCGGGCCTCGGGAGCGCGCCCCCCGCGCATCGCGAATCCGCGGGACCCCCGATTTTGAACGGCCATTACTCCCGACCCAGACCACCCCGAACATTGTGTGAGAGCTCGTTGGAAAGGGCGCGTCCTTGGCTAGCTTCGATTCAAATGTGGTGTTATTTGCCCTGGGCATTCCAGAGATAATAGCCCGAACAGATATGCCTTATAACAGTCATAACTCCCAGCCCCAATCGCCCAAAAACACATTGATGGTCTCATTCAACAGGGCTCCTCAAGCACTATCTATGCTCTGAGTTTCAGAATTTTTCGCCTTTTGGTTCCTGAGATATAAGTAAAAAAACAAATTCCCATTCATTCAAACACTTCAACTGTAAAATGTAAGCTATAATACCACTGTTGTCCACTAGAGGGAGCAGCAGGATTACGCATGATCTTTTAATTCGCTTCAGTATTGGAAATAAACAAATGCTTTAAGAAGCAATCTTTTTTATTATGATGTTTTTTTTATTATTATGATATTTGTATATATTTTATTTTTTTTTATTATGATTATGAACGGTTTGATTGACATTAGTGATTCTTGAGGCAAAGTTGTTCAAGATGAGGAGATGAAGATATTTTCACAATATCACATCCTAAAAACATTGAAAACATATTTGTCTTTGTGTGTGTGTGTGTGTGTGTGTGTGTGTGTGTGTGTGTGTGTGTGTGTGTGTGTGTGTGGGTTTGTGTGTGTGTCTGTGTGTGTGTAAGCATGCTTAATGGAAAGAACATGAAGAAACTGCTTTGTTTTACTGGTGGATAAAAAAGTATTTCAAATGAAAGTGAGTCAATTAGTGGTCTTCTACTGCCCTCTGCAGGACATTCTACTTAATAAAATATTTTCATCTGTGCTTTTGCATTAGTTTTTGGACTATATCAAATTACTTGCATGAAAATCACCTATTATAACACAGTCATGTTTTGTCAAAGTTTATCACTTCATTTTTACTGAGCTCTCAGTTTGAACAATTCTGCCTCTCAGTGATTAATTTGAAATCTGAAAATGGTGTTATACAGAGGAGATTTGCAATTATCATTTTGTTACCTATCTTTTATTTTAAATATCTCCATCTACAACAAAATGTGTGTGCATGTGTGTGTTCAAGCATGGTTAGTGTATTAAGTATTATTGTTTAAGTATTATTGTTTTCATTTACATTTTAACCACCAGAAGAAGAACACTCATTGGTTCATTCTGCTCACTAAAATATTATTTTTATTTTTTTTTTCCATTTGAAATATTGTTTAAACTTAATAAAATCATTAAAATAACATTTCAAATCATATTTTGTCTGTTTATAAATCCCACAGACTCACATTGGCTGCAATACTAATGTTTTTGTAAAACACAGACCTGATAGTCTAATCTGTGTGTATTGTGCATATATTATTGATATTATTACTATTGCAAATCATGTTATTGTAACTCATATCTTAATAGAATATTATTTGTAATTTTAATTCTTTATTTCTTAAGTGTTTTTTTTTATGATTACTACAGATATTATCACCAAAGATATCAACTACACCTTCACTTTTAGTATTGACACGCTGCACACACAGCACAATCACACACTCACTAATGCATTCAAATAAATGTAATCTTACTGTGCTACTTTATTTGTACATGATTAGAATGAACAGAAATCTAAGACTATTTTTCTTCTTTTGTTAAAGCCATTTCAGACTCCAAGTAAGCATTATATTACTAATCATCTATTTTACAGGTGCCATACAATTGAAAACTGTATTTATCTTGGCATAGTTGAATGATAAGAGTTCTGGACATGGAACTGACATACCGTGAGCCTCAAACACCATTGTTTCCTCCTTCTTGTGTAAATCTCCTGTTTGCAAAAGACCGCTGAAAAATGAGTGAATCCCACCATAACACCGACTGTGACGTTGGAGTCAGGATCATTAATATTTATACCCCCCAAATTTGCATTTTCCAGTCCATGTTCTAGGCCAGGCAGTGTTAATGTGGACCTGCACAGCCGAATCATCAGAAGATCTGCAGGTATTGTGAAGAAGCAAGCAAGGACAATAGTGAAAATGGCAGATCATGGATATAAATGTTATGTCTGAGGCTGTGCTGTGGATTTGAGAACTTTTCATTCCCTTCCCACAAAACTGTCAACAGGCATGGTTGATGTTTACAACAGGATACCTCACCATTTTAATTCAAAGCTGTTAGTTTGCTCTTAACGGAGGCCGATCAGAACGAAACTCGATGGGCATGTTCGACTCGTGGCCCTAGAGGTCTGTAAGAATTTTGAAAAATCAGCCACTAGTTGACGCTAACAGGTTTTACGGCTATGTAATCACGTGATGCATATCATTTGATAGATCTCCTCATACTGAACAACTTTGCCTCAAGAACTACTGCTGTCAATCAATTTGTTCATTAAATACTTGCTATTATGTTAAAAACCTACTTTTGCGAACTAGTCCTAGGTTTTTCGCCCGATCGGAAATATACCAGTGCAGTACAATTCTCTGGAAGCTCTAGATTATTAATTATATAAAAAACTTTAACTTTACCCATTGGGTAGCCATAACAGGATCATTTAGAAAATGGGTATGGCAAAAAACACTCAAAAGCCTGTAAATCCTAAACAAAAACTCAGACAACTCACTAGACTGCCTTATGTGCTTAAAGACCCTAAATGCTTGAACCCCGCTAAATGCTGCTTGCAGCTTTAATTATTATTATTATTAGGGGTTCAAGCACGAAGTGCTGAAACCCTATTGTAATTGTGCTGATTTTTAGGGGTTCAAGCACGAAGTGCTGAAACCCTATTGTAATTGTACTGATTTTTATTATTATTATTATTATTATTATTCTGCCGTAAAACGCATCGTGCAGCCCAAACCGTAAGGGCTAGAGCTTTGAAACTTTGCCAGATGGTAGTACAAAAATCGAGGAGAGGTTATCAAATTATGACCTCGATTGGCCCATAGGTGGCGCTATAACAACCAAAAGCGCGAAAGTGGTCATAACTCCTGGACCGTATGTCGTAGACACAAGTGTCTTATATCATTGGAAAGCTGGTCGTCTGACGAACAAAACGTATATCTCCGATTTCATTTCCGTCATGATAGATTTTCCGCCATTTTGAATTTTGTCGAAAACCTACTTTTGCGAACTAGTCCCTGGTTTTTTGCTCGATCGGAACCAAACCAGTGCAGAATTGTTCTCTGGAGACTGAAGATCAATAATTATCGAAAAAAAGTTGAAATTTCGATTCAGGGTCGCTAGGGGGCGCAAAATTAACGTTGTGGGCGGAGCCTATTTTACTAAAATGGCTATAACTCCAGAAGTAAATGAGGTATTTTCAACAAACTTGGTACACATATGTAAGAGGTCAATCTGAGGACACGGTAAAAAAATCGCGGCGATTGGCCACATGGTGGCGCTATAACATGAAAAAAACATAAAACAGGCTATAACCACCTGACCGTTAGTCCGATTGACTTGAAAATTGGTATGCAGTGTCTTGGTCCAAGGTGCCATGTATGTCTATGAGGACATTGGTGTATCTCAAAAAACATGGCCGCCATTGGCCAATGAAGTTGAGCACCTATTAGACAAGGTTAACGGAGGCCGATCGGAACGAAACTCGGTGGGCATGTTCGACTCATGGCCCTAGAGGTCTGTAAGAATTTTGAAAGAAATCGGCCACTAGTTGGCGCTAACGAGTTTTATGGCTCTGTAATCACGTGGTGTTAGATATATTGTCACAAAATGCATATCATTTGATAGATCTGCTCATGCTGAACAACTTTGCCTCTAGAACCATTGCTGTCAATCAAACCGTTCATTAAATATTCATGAATATGTTAAAAACCTACTTTTGCGAACTAGTCCCTGGTTTTTTGCCCGATCGGAACCAGACCAGTCTAGGACAATTCTATGGACTCTCTAGATCAATAATTATCAAAAAAAAGTTGAACTTTTGTATTTGTATGGCTGTAATAGGGTCATTTATAAAATGGGTGTGGCAAAATACACTCAAAAGCCTATAAATCCTAAATGAAAACTCAGAACTTCACAAAAATTGGTGAGCATATGTGTCATAACATCACAAACAAGCTTGCAAAATTTTATGGAGATTGGACAATAGTTGGCGCTATAACTGTTAAAAAGCTTTAAAACCATATATTTCCTATGGTAAACTGCCTGTATTGGCTGTAAATGGTCTTTTCCATGTCTGATCATATAATTTTCATATCATAATGTTCAAAACTAGTGCAATACAATTCTCTGGACTCACTAGATCAATAATTGTCAGAAAAAGTTGAACTACTTCATTTGGATAGCTATAATAGGTTCACTTCAAAATCTGGCCTTTACCAAGTGTCCCCGAAAGCCTATATCTCTTTAATCAATGCTCAGACCTTCTTAAAAACAAGTCAGAACGTGTGAAATATCACCCTGAACAAGCATGAAAATTTTCAGACAGATCGGACAAAATTTGCCTCTATAACAGTTAAAAAGGTGAAAATGATATGATTTAATGGCATGTTAAGCCAATAAGTGGTATTTTACTGCCCCCTGCTGTTTAAAATAGTCATTTTCTCATATTGGTATTGGTATCAGCCATGGTAAATCATGATAAATGATGGTGTGTGTGTGTGTGTGTGTGTGTGTGTGTGTGTGTGTGTGTGTGTGTGTGTGTGTGTGTGTGTGTGTGTGGTACAAATATAACAAAGGTTTTATTTTCCAACATGAAAACAAACATAACAGAGTGCTAGTGCACAAACAATAACCGACAATGATAATGGATGAGAGGGGAACTTAAATACACAGATCAAGACAAGGACAACAGGTGACGGTTATGATGATGAGGAGCAGGTGATGATGAGGAGGGTGATGAGGAGCAGGTGCAGGTGATGACGACAGATGGTGAATGTGATGAAGACAGAAGGTGAATGTGATGAAGGTGAATGTGACACCAATATCACTGAAACATTTGTGTGTGTGTGTGTGTGTGTGTGTGTGTGTGTGTGTGTGTGTGTAGCATTATTGTGTGTAGCATATGTAGCAATTATGCATTATTGAGTTAACATGGAAACACTGGTTTGCTTTAGTGCAGAAAACTGGTCAAAATCATGAGGTTTAAAGTGAAAGTGAGCCAATAAGTGGTCTTCTACTGCCCTCTGCTGGCCATTCTACTTATTAATTAAATTTTTCCACATGTGCTTGCATTTATACTTGAATACACACTAAAAATCACTTATATAGCAATAACTATTATAACACAATCATATTTTGTCAGTGTTAATCACTTTATTTGCACTGACACTTCAAATAATTGCTAGTAATGTGGTAAATCATGGTAAATCATGGTTAACTATGCTCTGTGTGTGTGTGTGTGTGTGTGTGTGTGTGTGTGTGTGTGTGTGTGTGTGTGTGTGTGTGTGTGTGTAAGCATGCATTGAGTTAACATAGATAAACTGGTTTGCTTTAGTGCAGAAAACTGGTTTAAAGTGAAAGTGAGCCAATAAGTGGTCTTCTACTGCCCTCTGCTGGCCATTCTACTTATTAATGAAATATTTCAACATGTGCTTGCATTCATACTTGAATACACACAAAAAAAATCACTTATATAGCAATAACTATTATAACACAATCATATTTTGTCAGTGTTAATCACTTTATTTGCACTGACACTTCAAATAATTGCTAGTAATGTGATAAATCAGGCTAGAAACATGGTAAATCAAAGTAAATAATACTAGATTGTCGTTTATCTCCTGGTAAATAATACTAGAACGTGGTATATCATGGTAAATCACGGTTAACTATGCTGTGTGTGTATGTGTGTGTGTGTGTGTGTGTGTTTGTGTGTGTGTGTGTGTGTGTGTGTGTGTGTGTGTGTGTTTGTGTGTGTGTGTGTGTGTGTGTGTGTGTGTGTGTGTGTGTGTGTGTGTGTGTGTGTGTGTGTGTAAGCATGCATTGAGTTAACATGGAAAAACTGGTTTGCTTTAGTGCAGAAAACTGGTTTAAAGTGAAAGTGAGCCAATAAGTGGTCTTCTACTGCCCTCTGCTGGCCATTCTACTTAATAATGAAATATTTTACATGTGCTTTTGCATTCATACTTGGACACACACTAAAAATCACGTATATAACTAACTATTATAACACAATAATATTTTGTCAGTGTTCATCACCTCATTTGCACTGACACTTCACATATTTGCTAGTAATGTGGTTAATCATGCTAGAAACATTGTAAATCATAGTAAATAATACTGAAATGAGGTGTATCAAGGTAAATCATGCTAGAATCCTAATAAATCATTCTGGAACATGGTATATGATAGTAAATCATGCTAGAATCATATTAAATAATTCTAGAATGTGGCAAATCGTTGTGGGAGGAGCCTATTTTACTCAAATGGCTATAACTCAAGAAGTAAATGAGATATCTTCACCAAACTCAGTACACATGTGTATGGGTTCAATTTGAGGTCACAGTAAACAATTCTATGGAGATCGGAGCATAGGTGGCGCTATAACTGTTAAAAAGCTTTAAAACCATATATATCCCATGGCAAATTGCCTGTATTGGCTGTAAATGGTCTTTTCCATCTATTATGTCAGTGGTTACATGCTTGCTAAATAAATCTTAATAACTTTTGATGCTTTTGTGCTTAAATGCCTTAAAGGCCTTAACTGCTTGAACCCCGATAAATGCTGCTTGCAGCTTTAATTAGGGGTTCAAGCACGAAGTGCTGAAACCCTATTGTAATTGTACTGATTTTTATTAGGGGTTCAAGCACGAAGTGCTGAAACCCTATTGTAATTGTGCTGATTTTTATTATTATTATTATTATTATTATTCTGCCGTAAAACGCATCGTGCAGCCCAAACCGTAAGGGCTAGAGCTTTGAAACTTTGCCATATGGTAGTACAAAAATCGAGGAGAGGTTATCAAATTATGACCCCGATTGGCCCATAGGTGGCGCTATAGCAACCAAAAGCGCGAAACTGCTCATAACTCCTAGACCGTAAGTCATAGACTCAAGTGTCTTATATCATTGGAAAGCTGGACGCCTGACGAACAAAACGTATATCTCCGAATTTATTTCCGCCATGATAGATTTTCCGCCATTTTGAATTTTGTCGAAAATCTACTTTTGCGAACTAGTCCCTGGTTTTTTGCCCGATCGGAACCAAACCAGTGCAGAATTGTTCTCTGGAGTCTGAATATCAATAATTATCAAAAAAAAGTTGAAATTTCGATTCACGGTCGCTAGGGGGTGCAAAATTAACGTTGTGGGAGGAGCCTATTTTACTAAAATGGCTATAACTCCAGAAGTAAAAGAGGTATTTTAACCAAACCTGGTACACATGTGTAAGACGTCAATATGAGGTCACGGTAAAAAAATCGCGGCGATTGGTCACATGGTGGCGCTATAACATGAAAAAAACATAAAACAGGCTATAACCACCTGACCGTTAGTCCGATTGACTTGAAAATTGGTATGCAGTGTCTTGGTCCAAGGTGCCATGTATGTCTATGAGGACATTGGTGTATCTCAAAAAACATGGCCGCCATCGGCCAATGAAGTTTGAGCACCTATTAGACAAGGTTAACGGAGGCCTATCGGAACGAAACTCGGTGGGCATGTTCGACTCATGGCCCTAGAGGTCTGTAAGAATTTTAAAAGAAATCGGCCACTAGTTGGCGCTAACGAGTTTTATGGCTCTGTAATCACGTGGTGTTACACTTATTGTCACAAAATGCATACCATTTGATAGATCTCCTCTTGTTGAACAACTTTGCCTCAAGAACCATTGCTGTCAATCAAACCGTTCATTAAATATTCGTAATTATGTTAAAAACCTACTTTTGCGAACTAGTCCTAGGTTTTTCGCCCGATCAGAACCAAACGAGTCTAGGACAATTCTATGGACTCTCAAGATCAATAATTATCAAAAAAAAGTTGAACTTTTGCATTTTTCGCATGGGTATATTGGGTCATAAAGAAAATGGGCGTGGCAAAATGCACTCAGAAGCCTATAAATCCTAAACGAAAACTCAGAACTTCACGAAAATGGGTGAGCATATGTGCCATAACATTCTAAACAAGCATGCAAAATTTCATGTAGATCGGACCATAGGTGGCGCTATAACTGGCAAAAAGGTTTGAAAACTACATATTTCCTATGGTAAATTGCCTATATTGGCTGTAAATGGATTTTTCCATCTATCTATAATTTCAGTGGTTAAAAGCTTGTTAAATAAAACGTAATGTCTTAAATGCTTATGTGCTTAAAGGCCTTAAATGCTTGAACCCCGATAAATGCTGCTTGCAGCTTTAATTATTATTATTATTTTTCTTCTCCGCTAAAACGCATCGTGCAGCCCAAACCGTAAGAGCTGGAGCTTTGAAACTTTGCCAGATGGTAGTACAAAAATCGAGGAGAGGTTATCAAATTATGAGCCCGATTGGCCCATAGGTGGCGCTATAGCAACCAAAAGCGCGAAACTGCTCATAACTCCTAGACCGTAAGTCATAGACTCAAGTGTCTTATATCAGTGGAAAGCAGGACGCCTGACGAACAAAACGTATATCTCCGATTTTATTTCCGCCATGATAGATTTTCCGCCATTTTGAATTTTGTCGAAAACCTACTTTTGCGAACTAGTCCCTGGTTTTTTGCCCGATCGGAACCAAACCAGTGCAGAATTGTTCTGTGGAGTCTGAAGATCAATAATTATCGAAAAAAAGTTGAAATTTCGATTCACGGTCGCTAGGGGGTGCAAAATTAACGTTGTGGGAGGAGCCTATTTTACTAAAATGGCTATAACTCAAGAAGTAATTCAGTAAACTTCACCAAACTTGCTAAACGTGTGTAAGAGGTCAATTTGAGGTCACAGTAAAAAAATTGCGTCGATTGGCCACATGGTGGCGCTATAAAACAAAAAAAACGTATATACACCTGCCCGTTAGTCCGATTGACTTGAAATTTGGTATGCAGTGTCTTGGCCCAAGGGGCCATGTATGTCTAAAAGGATATTGGCGTATCTCGAAAAACATGGCCGCCATTGGCCAATGAGTTTTGAGCACCTATTAAAAGAAGGTTAACGAAGTGCGATCGGAACGAAACTCGGTGGGCATGTTCGGCTCAAGCCCCTAGAGGTCTGTAAGAATTTTGAAAGAAATCGGCCACTAGTTGGCGCTAACGAGTTTTAAGGCTCGGTAATCACGTGGTGTAACAAATTTCGTCACAAAATGCATATCATTTGATAGACCTCCTCATGTTGAACAACTTTGCCTCAAGAACCATTAATGTCAATCAAACCGTTCAATAAATATTTACGAATATGTTAAAAACCTACTTTTGCGAACTAGTCCTAGGTTTTTTGCCCGATCGGAACCAGACCAGTCTAGGACAATTCTCTGGACACTCTAGATCAATAATTATCAAAAAAAAAGTTAAACTTTTGCATTAGGATGGCTGTAATAGGGTTATTTATAAAAGGGGCGTGGCAAAATGCACTAAAAAGCCTATAAACCCTAAATGAAAACTCAGAACTTCACAAAAATTGGTGAGCATATGTGACATAACATCATTAACAAGCATGCAAAATTTTATGGAGATCGGACCAAAGATAGCACTATAACAGTCAAAAGGCTTTAAAACCATATATTTCCTATGGTAAATTGCCTGTATTGGCTGTAAATGGACTTTTCCATCTATTATTTCAGTGGTTAAAAGCTTTCTAAATAAAACTTAATGTCTTAAATGCTTATGTGCTTAAAGGCCTTAAATGCTTGAACCCCGATAAATGCTGCTTGCAGCTTTAATTATTAGGGGTTCAAGCACGAAGTGCTGAAACCCTATTGTAATTGTGCTGATTTTTATTATTATTATTATTATTATTATTCTGCCGTAAAACGCATCGTGCAGCCCAAACCGTAAGGGCTAGAGCTTTGAAACTTTGCCATATGGTAGTACAAAAATCGAGGAGAGGTTATCAAATTATGACCCCGATTGGCCCATAGGTGGCGCTATAGCAACCAAAAGCGCAAAACTACTCATAACTCCTAGACCGTAAGTCATAGACTCAAGTGTCTTATATCATTGGAAAGCTGGACGCCTGACGAACAAAACGTATATCTCCGATTTTATTTCCGCCATGATAGATTTTCCGCCATTTTGAATTTTGTCGAAAATCTACTTTTGCGAACTAGTCCCTGGTTTTTTGCCCGATCGGAACCAAACCAGTGCAGAATTGTTCTCTGGCGTCTGAATATCAATAATTATCAAAAAAAAGTTGAAATTTCGATTCACGGTCGCTAGGGGGTGCAAAATTAACGTTGTGGGAGGAGCCTATTTTACTAAAATGGCTATAACTCCAGAAGTAAAAGAGGTATTTTAACCAACCTTGGTACACATGTGTAAGAGGTCAATCTGAGGTCACGGTAAAAAAATCGCGGCGATTGGCCACATGGTGGCGCTATAACATGAAAAGAACATAAAACAGGCTATAACCACCTGACCGTTAGTCCGATTGACTTGAAAATTGGTATGCAGTGTCTTGGTCCAAGGTGCCATGTATGTCTATGAGGACATTGGCGTATCTCAAAAAACATGGCCGCCATCGGCCAATGAAATTTTAGCACCGATTAGACAAGGTTAACGGAGGCCGATCGGAACGAAACTCGATGGGCATGTTCGTCTTATGGCCCTAGAGGTCTGTAAGAATTTTGAAACAAATCGGCCACTAGTTGGCGCTAACGAGTTTTATGGCTCTGTAATCACGTGGTGTTACACTCATCCACACAATATGCATATCATTTGATAGATCTGCTCATGCTGAACAACTTTGCCTCAAGAACCATTGCTGTCAATCAAACCGTTCATTAAATATTCACGAATATGTCTAAAACCCTCTTTTGCGAACTAGTCCTAGGTTTTTCACCCGATCGGAACCAGACCAGTCTAGGACAATTCTCTGGACTCTCTAGATCAATAATTATCAAAAAAAAGTTGAACTTTTGCATTTGGATGGCTGTAATAGGGTCATTTATAAAATGGGCGTGGCAAAATACAGTCAAAAGCCTATAAATCATAAATGAAAATGCAGAACTTCACAAAAATTGGTCAGCGTATGTGACATAACATCTTTAACAAGCATGCAAAATTTTATGGAGATCGGACGATAGGTGGCGCTATAACTGTTAAAAAGCTTTAAAACCATATATTTCCTATGGTAAACTGCCTGTATTGGCTGTAAATGGTCTTTTCCATCTCTGATCATATAATTTTCATATCATAATGTTCAAAACTAGTGCAATACAATTATCTGGACTCACTAGATCAATAATTGTCAGAAAAAGTTGAACTACTTCATTTGGATAGCTATAATAGGTTCACTTCATAATGTAGCCTTTACCAAGTGTCCCCGAAAGCCTATATCTCTTTAATGAATTACTCAGACCTTCTTAAAAACAAGTCAGAACATGTGAAATATCACTCTAAACATGCATGAACATTTTCAGACAGATCGGACAAAATTTGCCTCTATAACAGTTAAAAAGGTGAAAATGATATGAATATAATGGCATGTTAAGCCAATAAGTGGTATTTTACTGCCCCCTGCTGTTTAAAATAGGAATTTTGTCATATTGTTCTATAATTTATATTTAGACTTTATAAAATCCCTATTTTAACATTTACAATTACATTTAGTCAAAATCTATCTGTTAAAGTATTAGTACTGACAGTTTGATCACATCATATAGTTCAAATGTCTGTATCTACAACATAATGTGTGTGTGTAGTCTTAGGTTTCTGAATAAATTCTGAATCGTCTGATTAATAGCTTACAAAGACTTTGTGAAATGTTTATTGACCATTCAAATATATTTTCATAATGACATATCCCAATAGCATTGAAAAAACAACAACAACAACATTTGTCTTTGTGTGTGTGTGTGTGTGTGTGTGTGTGTGTGTGTGTGTGTGTGTGTGTGTGTGTGTGTGTGTGTGTGTGTACGTGTGTGTGTGTGTGTAAGCATGCATTAAGTTAAAATGGTAAAACTGGTTTGCTTTTGTCACAGTTGTGTTCTGTCTGAGTATTGTTGTCTCTTATCACATGTCTTCCTTTGTTCTGTTTTCCCGCCACTCCTTGGTTTCCACGGTAACTGTCATTTAGTGCATCTGTCACACCTGTTTCCTCGTTAGTCTTGTCAGCTGTGTCTTGTTTCCCTGATCAGTTCTCCCATGTATTTAAGCCCTGAGTGTTGCCTTGTTCTTTGTCAGTTCTATGCTGTAATTAGAGTGTGTTGCTGCCTGTTCCGATATCCTGAGTTTAATTCCTATTAAACCTGCATCTTGTATGTTCATCCTTGTCTCCGCGTGCCTTCCTGCAACCATTCCGTGTTTAGCTTTAGTGGAGAAAACTGGTGAAAATAATGAAATTTAAAGTGAAACTGAGCCAATAAGTGGTCTTCTAGTGCCCTCTGCTGGCCATTCTACTTATTAATGAAGTCTTTTCACAGGTGATTTTGCGTCACTCTAGACACTTATAAAATCACTTATATAACAATAACTATTATAACAAAATCATATTTTGTCAGTGTTTATCACTTCATTTGCACTGTATGGTGCAAAATGTGGTGTATCAAGGTAAATCATGCTAGAATCCTGATAAATCATTCTAGAACGTGGTATATTATGGTAAATCATGCTAGAACAGGGTAAATAATGGTAAACCATGGTAAATCATGCTAGAATGTGGTATATCATGGTAAATCATGCTAGAACATGGTAAATCAAGGTAAACTAAGATAAATTCATGGTAAACTATGCTAGAACAGGGTAAATCATGGTAAACCATGGTAAATCATGGTAAACCATGGTAAATCATGATAAACTATGGTAAATCATGCTACAGTGTGGTATATCATGGTAAATCATGCTAGAATATGGTAAATCAAGGTAAACTAAGATAAATTCATGGTCAACTATGCTAGAACAGGGTAAACCATGGTAAATCATGGTAAATCATGCTAAAACATGGTATTTTCCATCTATGATGTCAGTGGTTACCTGCTTGCTAAATAAAACTTGATGTCTTTTGATGTTTTTGTGCTTAAAGGCCTTAAAGGCCTTAACTGCTTGAACCCCGATAAATGCTGCTTGCAGCTTTAATTATTATTATTATTATTATTATTCTGCCATAAAACGCATCGTGCAGCCCAAACCGTAAGGGCTAGAGCTTTGAAACTTTGCCATATGGTAGTACAAAAATCGAGGAGAGGTTATCAAATTATGACCCCGATTGGCCCATAGGTGGCGCTATAGCAACCAAAAGCGCGAAACTGCTCATAACTCCTAGACCGTAAGTCATAGACTCAAGTGTCTTATATCATTGGAAAGCTGGACGCCTGACGAACAAAACGTATATCTCCGATTTTATTTCCGCCATGATAGATTTTCCGCCATTTTGAATTTTGTCGAAAATCTACTTTTGCGAACTAGTCCCTGGTTTTTCGCCCGATTGGAACCAAACCAGTGCAGAATTGTTCTCTGGAGTCTGAAGATCAATAATTATCGAAAAAAAGTTGAAATTTCAATTCACGGTCGCTAGGGGGTGCAAAATTAACGTTGTGGGAGGAGCCTATTTTACTAAAATGGCTATAACTCAAGAAGTAATTCAGTAAACTTCACCAAACTTGGTAAACATGTGTAGAAGGTCAATCTGAGGTCACAGTAAAAAAATTGCGTCGATTGGCCACATGGTGGCGCTATAAAACAAAAAAAACATGTAGACACCTGACCGTTAGTCCGATTGACTTGAAATTTGGTATGCAGTGTCTTGGCCCAAGGGGCCATGTATGTCTAAAAGGATATTGGCATATCTCGAAAAACATGGCCGCCATTGGCCAATGAGGTTTGAGCACCTATTAAACAAGGTTAACGGAGGCCGATCGGAACGAAACTCGATGGGCATGTTCGACTCATGGCCCTAGAGGTCTGTAAGAGTTTTGAAAGAAATCGGCCACTAGTTGGCGCTAACGAGTTTTATGGCTCTGTAATCACGTGGTGTTACACTTATTGTCACAAAATGCATATCATCTGATAGATCTGCTCATGCTGAACAACTTTGCCTCAAGAACTAATGCTGTCAATTAAACCGTTTATTAAATATTCGTAATTATGTTAAAAACCTACTTTTACGAACTAGTCCTAGGTTTTTCGCCCGATCGAAACCAGACCAGTCTAGGACAATTCTCTGGACACTCTAGATCAATAATTATCAAAAAAAAAGTTGAACTTTTGCATTTTGCGCATGGGTATATTGGGTCATAAAGAAAATGGGCGTGGCAAAATGCACTCAAAAGCCTATAAATCCTAAACGAAAACTCAGAACTTCACGAAAATTGGTGAGCATATGTGCCACAACATCATTAACAAGCATGCAAAATATCATGGAGATCGGACTATAGGTGGCGCTATAACTGTTAAAAAGCTTGCCTGTATTGGCTGTAAATGGACTTTTCCATCTATTATTTCAGTGGTTAAAAGCTTTCTAAATAAATCTTAATGTCTTAAATGCTTATGTGCTTAAAGGCCTTAAATGCTTGAACCCCGATAAATGCTGCTTGCAGCTTTAATTATTATTATTATTCTCTGCATTGAATTGCATTTTTGAGGGCCTAAACATGCTCGAAAACTCACGAAACTTTGCACACGCGTCAGAACTGGCGAAAATTTACATCTGATATAGGTTTCAGAATTGGACGGGGCAAAATGGCTCGATAGCGCCACCTATAAAAGTTCAACGGAGTGCGCCTCCCGCATCGTTCCACGTACGTGCACGAAATTCGGTACATACATGTAATTACCTAATACCTACAAAAAAGTCTCTTGGAGCGTAGCCCTAAACACAACAGGAAGTCAGCCATTTTGAACTTCCTCTCAGATTTTTGTGCAGTTTTTGCCATTTTCAGGCCTCGTACTTTAACGAACTCCTCCTACAGTTTTAATCTGATCATCTTCAAATGTGGTGAGTGTAATCTTCAGGCCTTTGCGACGTTAAATTGCGAAGATCTTGAGTTTTCGTCGAAGTGCGGGTCCTCGGCGGCCTGACAAATTTCGATGTTTTGCCATGAAACAGGAAGTTGCTGTAACTCAGGCATGGAATGTCCAATCTGCCCCAAACTTCACACTTTTGATAAGAGTTCTGTCCTGAACACATGACCATGCTCATATTCAGTTATAGTCATAGCGCCACCTGCTGGCAACAGGAAGTGACATGTTTAACACTGTTATGGACTCCTAATAACATAAAAAAGTGCCAGCAAGTGCTAAACATGCTAACAACATACTAGAAGCATGCTAAAACATGCTAGCAAACTCTTAGCTAAGTGCTAAAGCATGCTATTATTGCAATTAAATAGGAATTTGCTGTAACTCAGGCATGGAATGTCCAATCTGCCCCAAACTTCACACTTTTGATAAGCGTTCTGTCCTGAACACATCTACATGAGAATATTCAGTTATAGTAATAGCGCCACCTACTGGTAACAGGAAGTGTCATGTTTAACACGTTGATGCCATTCTAGCAACATGTTAAAAATGCCATTGACTTCTAAACATGCTAGAAACATGTTAAAACATGCTAGCAATACTTAGCTAAGTGCTAAAGCATGCTAATTCAATGAAACAGGATGTTGTTGTTACTCAAGAAGGCAATGTCCAATCTGCACCAAACTTCACACTTTTGATAAGCGTTCTGTCCTGAACACATGACCATGCTTATATTCAGTTACAGTCATAGCGCCACCTGCTGGCAACAGGAAGTGACATGTTTAACACTGTTATGGACTCCTAATAACATATAAAAAAGTGCCAGCAAGTGTTAAACATGCTAACAACATACTACAAACATGCTAAAACATGCTAGCAAACTCTTAGCTAAGTGCTAAAGCATGCTATTATTGCAATTAAATAGGAATTTGCTGTAACTCAGGCATGGAATGTCCAATCTGCCCCAAACTTCACACGTTTGATAAGAATCATGGCCTGAACACATGTCTATGCTCAAATTTAGTTATAGTAATAGCGCCACCTACTGGCACCAGGAAGTGACATGTTTAACACGTTGATGCCGTTCTAGCAACATGTTAAAAATGCCATTGAGTTCTAAACATGCTAGAAACATGTTAAAACATGCTAGCAATACTTAGCTAAATGCTAAAGCATGCTAATTCAATGAAACAGGACTTTGTTGTTACTCAAGAAGGCAATGTACAATCTACCCCAAACTTCACACGTTTGATAAGAGTTATCTCTTGAACACATGTCCATGCTCATATTTAGTTATAGTCATAGCGCCACCTGCTGGCAACAGGAAGTGACGTTTAACACTGTTCTTGACTCCTAATAACATATAAAAAAATGCCAGTAGGTGCTAAACATCCTACCAACATACTAGAGACATGCTGAAACATACTAGCAAACACTTAGCTAAGTGCTAAAGAATGATATTACTGCAATTAAATATGAATTTGCTGTAACTCAGGCATGGAATGTCCAATCTGCCCCAAACTTCACACTTTTGATAAGCGTTCTGTCCTGAACACATGACCATGCTTATATTCAGTTACAGTCATAGCGCCACCTGCTGGCAACAGGAAGTGACATGTTTAACACTGTTATGGACTCCTAATAACATATAAAAAAGTGCCAGCAAGTGTTAAACATGCTAACAACATACTAGAAACATGCTAAAACATGCTAGCAAACTCTTAGCTAAGTGCTAACGCATGCTATTATTGCAATTAAATAGGAATTTGCTGTAACTCAGGCATGGAATGTCCAATCTGCCCCAAACTTCACACTTTTGATAAGAGTCATGGCCTGAACACATCTACATGAGAATGTTCAATTATAGTAATAGCGCCACCAACTGGCAACAGGAAGTGACATGTTTAACACGTTGATGCCGTTCTAGCAACATGTTAAAAATGCCATTGAGTTCTAAACATGCTAGAAACATGTTAAAACATGCTAACAATGCTTAGCTAAGTGCTAAAGCATGCTAATTCAATGAAACATGACTTTGTTGTTACTCAAGAAGGCAATGTCCAATTTGCACCAAACTTCACACGTTTGATAAGAGTTCTGTCCTGAACACACATCCAAGCTCATATTCAGTTATAGTCATAACACCACCTACTGGCAACAGAAACTGACATGGTTAACACAGTAATGCAGTACTAACCACATAATTATTGTGTACTAAGCATGCTAGAAACACACTAAACATGCTAGCAACACTTAGCTGAGTCATGAAGCATGCTATTATCACCATTATACAAAACATTTTGTAACTGACTTTGACATACTCTTACTATATATACCTCCTTAAATGTACATTTCCCAACCATGCTCTGTCTTCCTAAAGCCACCGAGTGTTGATGGCACGGGTGCGAGGGCCCTTTCATCGCTGCTTGCAGCTTTAATTAGGGCCCAAGCCCTGAAAGGGCGAAGGCCCTATTGTTTTCGGTACGATTATTATTATTATTATTATTATTATTATTATTATTATTATTATTATTTTGTCAACCTTTCGGGCACTTTTGGGGCCCTTAACATGCTCGAAAACTCTTGAAATTTTGCACACAGGTCAGAACCCGCGGCCATCAGGGCCGGGCTGAAGCTGGTACCCGGGCGTGGCAGGGGGCCTCGACAGCGCCCCCTGGAACGGGATCCGAACACTTGTCCATAAATCAGACACGCTTGCATGTAATAATATGAAACCCGGTACACATATAGACCTCATCGGGCCGAACAACTTTCGTGCTCTAAGTTTTACGCCAGCCCAACAGGAAGTCGGCTATTTAGCGTTGTTTGGAAACGCATGCTGTGGAATTTAATGTACTCCTCCTAGGGAATTCATCGATTCGCCTCCAAACTCGGTGTGCATGAAGTCAAGACATTGAGGATGCTAAATTGCGGACGGATTTTTGATATCTCGAACGGTTTGGCCATGGCGAGGAAACGAATTTATGGCGAAAAAAAGAAACAGGAAGTGTGTTATAACTTCTGCATACATTAACTGATCTTGATGAAACTTCAGCAGTGTGTTCGTTGTAAGAGGCCGATCGCACAGATGTGACTATTGTGAGTCAAAGTTATAGCGCCACCAACAGGCAGCAGGAAGTACATCACTATTAAAATGCTTTGAAATCACTGTCTTATTTTTACCAGATTTGCTTCAAACTTTATGTGTACAATGTAGACACACGGCAGATGTAAACCTGTGAAAGGATTATTGATATCTTAGATACTGTTGCCGTGGCAACGCATCAAACTTTAATATTCTTTTTTTTATGCTTTTGAGACTCTTAACATACTTGAAATTGCATGAAACTCGACAGACACATCACATTTATTAGCCCGTAGACATGTGCAAAGTTTCAGAAACGGGTGTGGTGAGGGGCTCAGTAGCGCCACCTTTAGTCATAAGTGGGGGGGTTAGTTTTATCAACAGCAACAAAACTTGGTATGTTTATTGTTCTCATCAAGACGGACAACTTTCTAATTTACATGATCTATCTCTGACCAACAGGAAGAGAGATATTTTGGTTTGAATGTGGATTTTCTGAAGAATTTTCTCTCCCTCTCTCTGTGTCTCTGTGTGTGTGAGGGGAGGGGGGATTTGACTATTGCTTTTATATTGTTAATCAAGGTTTCAGGGGCTTTTGGGGTCCTTAACGTGCTCAAAAACTCTTGAAACTTTGCACACAAGTCAGAACCCCCTGCCATCAGGGACGGGCTGAAGCTGGTACCCGGGCGTGGCAGGGGGGCTCAACAGCGCCCCCTTGAACGGTGTCCCAAAACTTGGTCCATAGATCAAACACGCTTGCATGAATTAATATGAAACTCGGTACACATATATATCTCATCGGGCCGAACAACTTTCCCCTGGTCAAGTTTTACGCCAGACCAACAGGAAGTCAGCTATTATGGGTTGTTTGGAAACGCATGCTGTGGAATTTGATGTACTCCTCCTAGGAAATTCATCCATTCGCCTCCAAACTCGGTGTGCATGAAGTCAAGACATTGAGGATGCTAAATTGCGGACGGATTTTTGATATCTCGAACGGTTTGGCCGTGGCAAGGAAACGAATTTATGGCGAGAAAATAGAAACAGGAAGTGTGTTATAACTTCTGCATACATTAACTGATCTTGATGAAACTTCAGCAGTGTGTTCGTTGTAAGAGGCCGATCACATGGATGTGACCTTTGTGAGTCAAAGTTATAGCGCCACCAACTGGCAGCAGGAAGTGTGTCACTTTCAAAATGCTTAGAAATCGCTCTCTTATTTTTACCCGATTTGCTTCAAACTTTATGTGTATAATGTAGACACACGGCAGATGTAGACCTGTGAAAGGATTATTGATATCTTAGATACTGTTGCCGTGGCAACGCATCAAACTTCAATATTCTTTTCGGATGCTTTTGAGACTCTTCACATGCTTGAAAATGCATGAAACTCGACAGACACATCACATTTATTATCCAGTAGACGTGCAAAGTTTCAGAAATGGCCGTGGTAAGGGGCTCAGTAGCGCCACCTTTAGTCAAAAATGGGGGCTTAGTTTTTCCTAGAATCACAAAAATCGGTATGTATATTGTTCTCATCGAGCCGGACAACTTTCTAATTTACAGTTATAAGCTCTGACCAACAGGAAGTCAGATATTTTGGTTTGAATGTGATTTTTGGGAGAATTCTCTCTCTCTCTCTCTCTCTGTATCTGTGTCTCTGTGTGGGGTGTGGGGGATTTGTCTGTTAGGAGAAATCTGCTTTTATAATTGTTTTTCAAGGTTTCAGGGGCTTTTGAGGCCCTTTATGTGCTCAAAAACTCTTGAAACTTTGCACACAGGTCAGAACCTGCGGCCATCAGGGCCGGGCTGAAGCTGGTACCCGGGCGTGGCAGGGGGGCTCAACAGCGCCCCCTTGAATGGGGTCCGAGTGCGGTCCGAAAACTTGGTCCATAGATCAAACTAGCTTGCATGAATTAATATGAAACTCGGTACACATATAGATCTCATCGGGCCGAACAACTTTCGCACTCTTAAGTTAAACGCCAGCGCAACAGGAAGTCAGCTATTATGGGTTGTTTGGAGAACGCTTGCTGTGGAATTTGAAACACTCCTCCTAGAGAATTAATTCAATCCCCATCAAACTCGGTGTGCATGAAGTCAAGACATTGAGGATGCTAAATTGCGGACCGATTTTTGATATCTCGAATGGTTTGGTCGTGGCGAGGAAACGAATTTATGGCGAGAAAAGAGAAACACGAAGTGTTATAACTTCTGCATACATTAACTGATCTTGATGAAACTTCAGCAGTGTGTTAGTGGTAAGAGGCCGATCAGATGGTTGTAACTATTGTGAGTCAAAGTTATAGCACCACCAACTGGCAGCAGGAAGTGTGTCACTTTCAAAATGCTTTTGGCAAAAGTGGGGGGGGTTAGTTTTACCAACAGTTACAAAAATCAGTACATATATTGGTCTCATCGAGCCGGACAACTTTCTAATTTACAGTCATTAGCTCGGACCAACAGGAAGTCAGATATTTTGGTTTGAATGTGGATTTCTTTGCAAAATCAGCCTCTGAATTTTTACCCACTCCTCTTAAGTGGTTTATTTTATTCCCACCAAACTTTTTCAACATGATGAAAATACATTAAAGATGCTAAATTGTGAACGGATAATACATATCTCAAACGGTTTTCTATGGCGAGGGATTAAAGTAATGTCAAAAAAGGAAACACTAAAAGCCTCATATCTTCTAAAAATGTAATTATACACCATTTATTTCTATATAAAATTATACAAATATCAGAACTAAACCCATTTTATTCTTTTTTTTTCAATTTAATAATTGTTTAAGTTTAAAAACAGTCAGAATGTTTTTAGTCCAAAAAATAAATAAATCATGTCATTCATAGTGCTATACTGCCCTCTTGTGTTCAAAATCAGGTAAGCCTATTGTATCTATATAAAAATATATTAGATATGTGACGGTGAGAATATTTTACCACCGGTTAGTCGACGTGTGACACCGCTGGGGGCTTTTGAATCGTTAACTTAAAAACGAAAGTAAAATATGTTCGTCCGCACGGACATTGATAATGGTGCGGAGCAGAGTGAGCGTTTCGAATGAATTCCTATGGATATAGGAATGAACTGAAAAATGTTGACTCTGTTCTGCTCGTTCCTCGCCGTGGACGCGCACCGTTATGAATGGCCATGCAGCCATGAGCATTTTAGTTTAATTTTAAAATTAGCGCCTTTCGGGCTGCGGATTGCTTGAATTTATTTTACAAAAGCACAATG
Source organism: Scardinius erythrophthalmus (assembly GCF_964197995.2). Lineage (NCBI taxonomy): Eukaryota > Metazoa > Chordata > Actinopteri > Cypriniformes > Leuciscidae > Scardinius > Scardinius erythrophthalmus. The sequence goes on along the minus strand of NC_138232.1, from coordinate 24,724,611 downwards.
TTGTGTTTTATTGCGACTGTACAAGTATAAGTTAACACTTTGCAGTTTGAATGATGTCCTGTATGAACAAAATGACGGAGTATGTTTTTATGCGTCCACTGTTCAATCGCGCCCGTGCCACACACACACACACACACACACACACACACACACACACAACACACACACACACACACACACACACACACACACACACACACACACACATTCCAGCATTGCAATCTTGACATCGCAGCCTGTTCATTATAGCCCTAATAAAATATAATAATTAAATAGTCAACCTAACATATATAAATTACACTGCTCTGTTTAAATAATCAGTAGTACAATTTGTACCATTCAAGGTAAGCATCGCTCCACTGTGATGTTTCCAAGCACATTTTTGTGCGTGTGAAGAGGATGATTATTTGCATCGATATTGGAACACGAGTGAAGTACAAAGCCTATAATAAAGAATAGTTTAGCATCCAAATACATTGCAAATGTTGAAACATTTTGATTCTAATGAGAGGGTTATGTGAGCCCAACAAGGATTTATTGTGGAATATTTAAAAATATAGCTATATTTAAAAATATAGCTGCGAACAGCGATGAAGGGCCAAAGCCGGCACCCTTTAGCCTTTAGGTAACTTGTGGTGCCACCGGCTTGGGCCCGTAATCGCTGCTCGCAGCTATATTTATATTTTGTTCTTATTTTATTACTGTTTACTTGTCTTTAATAATGTTTGAAAAGTAGACAGAATAAATATGTTTGATATAAATGTTCGACTAAATGTTTTAACCTTACTGGAATCAATAAGAATCGGAATCGATAAGCAGAATCGGAATCTCTGAAATTCAAATGATACCCAACCCTAAACTTAAGCAACATCGCAATTGTTTGATTTTATATATATTATATATATATAACCTTTAAACAGGAAAAGTCCCATTGAGACACTGTCTCTTTTACAAGGGAGTCCTGTATAGCACAATTTTCAGCCATAAGCTGAAAAACAATACATTGCATAAATTAAATACAATACAATACAATACAGATTTACACAAAGTACACATCTGTCCTCATTCTTGGTACCTTACAAAGTAGTCTGTCACTAGATCTTAAATGATATATACTTTGCATATGAACAATTTTTAAACAAATATAAGAAGGCAAAAGACCTAAAATAGCTTTATAAATAAAAATGTGCCAATGTAGCATCCTGCGCACTTTGAGTGACGACCAATTTACCCTACTATATAAGATGCAGTGATGTGTCTGATAGCCAGCATTTGTGATGAACCTGAGAGCCGCATGATAAAGAAGGTCAAGCATTGACAAAGTAGAAGGACAAGCAAATTGATAAATGATATCACCATAATCTAACTGAGACAGGAATAATCCTGCAACCAGTTTTTTCCTTGTAGTCCTAAAAAAGCATGATTTCAATCTGTATAAAAATGCCAGAGTGAATTTAAGTTTTTTAGCAAGAGCTTCAATATGTTTTTTAAAGGTAAAACCTTTGTCCAGCCAGATACCCAAGTACTTATAAGTATCAACAAATTCAATGGCTTCATCTTGCAATGTATTAATAGCAAGAACTTGGACTTTAGAATTTATAGGTGCAAATATCATCGCCTTTTGTCTTTTTTGCATTTGAAAGTAGCTTCAAATCAAACAGGGCAGATTGTAATGAGGCAAAATCTAACTGTAAATTTACACAGGCAGTCTCAGGTGTTGGAGCACAAGAATACATAATTGTATCATTGGCATACAAATGATACTATGAGTATTTAAACTCACTGCAAACATTGTTTATGTAGATGATAAAAAGCAAAGGACCTAAAACTGATCCTTGTGGGACACCCTTTTTTAGGACAACAGGGTCAGATGTTACATTCCCATGCCTTACAATTTGCATCCGTTCAGAGAGATAGCTGTGAAACCAATTTACAGCTCTTTGCCCAACACCAATATTCAACAGGGTTTTGATTAACATGAAGTGATCCACTGTGTCAAATGCCTTTGTAAGGTCAACGAACACAGCCATACAGAATAACTTTTTATCAATCGACGCTTTTATATCATCAATAACTTTTAAAGAAGCAGAAACTGTACTGTGGCCTGATCTAAAACCAGATTGCATGTTGTTAAGGATATTTTGTGAAACCAGAAAAGTTTTTAATTGATCAGACACTAAAGTCTCCAAAACCTTTGCCAAAGCCGAAAGATTTGAGATAGGTCTATAATTATTTGTCAAATGGATCCCCAGCTTTCAGTAATGGCGTGACGTAAGCCTGCTTCCACGATATAGGCACTGTATCTGTGCAAATGGACAGATTAAATATGTAAGTGAGTGGCTTCACTATAATTTCTGCTGCCATTTTTAACAAAACAGGATCAAGTCCATCTGGCCCCGCTGCCTTCTTGGAGTCAATGCTCTGCAAAACGTGCAAAACATCTGACTCAAAGAATGGTGCAAGCTCAAAGGTCAAAGAAACAGTATCAGAAACCACTTCCCCTTGTAGTGACTGGGATCTAGGTTCAGCAAGGAATACATTTTTCCAAGCTTCCTGTAAGTTGGATTTGCCATGGGGAATTTCACATATTGCTACCTGGGAACTATGTTGAATAAGAGAGGTTTCACCCAATGTATCCTCAAAGATATGTCCTGCCTTTTCAAAATGATCATTAAAAGCATTTAGCATATCCCTCTGCTCTGTTATAACAGCATATCCTATTTTCAAGTGGTGAGGGAAGCTGTTGACTTTCTTATTCTGTAGTGCTCTAATAGTTTTAGGGGGAGTGAGTGAAAATTAACTATAAACAGTTTTATGTTGTTGATATCACATACATGTATCCTATATCTGAACAAAATCTACTTCTGTATTTTGGAATTCAAACTGCAAAAAATTAAATGCTGCCTGTATGAACAGGCTATAGTTTGTAGCATTTTTAAAATATTTCATTGTGTATTGTGGCAATTTAACAAAGTTGGCATGTCTGTTGTCCAATGTTAGGTTCACCCAGAAAATGAAGAATGGACGTGTTTTGAACAATCTGCCAGTCTGGACATCAAATCTTTCTTTGGTTTTGAGAGTACAGTAGAGAAGATTGCCATGAAACAGTATGCCAGCAGCATCAAAAAGGTGTAAAGTCACGCCCACCACTGCCTTCTTCAAAAATACATACACATCTTGGTTTTATTTTTTAGTTTATCGATTTATGAGCATTTTACATGAAGACAACTTAAGAAGTTCTCACAAATCAGTTTTTGTCATTTTCAAAAAGTTAATTGCAATATTATGTTTGTCGTAGGTTCATTCAAAGAAGAAAATGTAGCCTTCTATAAATAATAGTAGTTGCCTTTCTCAAATGTGTATGACATTTTCTTATCTCTCTATAGGGTAAAGAGATTATTGAATACTATCTGAGGGAGCTGGAGGAAGAAGGTGTTACCTATTTACCTCAGTGGAGCCCTTGCCTAACATCACCCACAAAGCCTATGGTGTCAGTTGTTCACCCTGTGTTGCCTATCACTCCCACAATCACCATTGAAGCCCCTCCTGAGAGCATGAATGAGACTCAACTGTGTAAAGAGGGCAGCAGTCCTCCTGGCAGCCTAAACGACACCTTGGTAACCAGTCAGGATGGTTAGTATTTACACTGTTGCCACTCTGGGGACCTTTTGTACTTGATACTAGAACATTGTATTCTTGGCTTCTCTTTTGTACTTTGTCTCTAACAATTCACAAATAAAACACATCTATACAACAAAGGAAACAAGCTTCTGTTTATAAAATAAAAGTTAACACACTTTGCTTAACTCGTTCTTAACTTTTCATATTAGCGAAGTTTTTTTTAAGGTATAGTGGATGTAAATGGTTTCAATTTGTATTTTTAGATAAACTGGATGCAGACTACATCAAACGTTACCTGGGTGACCTCACACCCCTCCAGGAGAGCTGTCTCATTCGCCTACGGCACTGGTTACAGGAGACACACAAGGGCAAGGTGAAATATATACATATTCAAGTTTTCTGAATTTACAACTAGTAGTAGATTAAAGGGGATCTATAATGCAAAATTCACTTTTACATGGTGTTTGAACATAAATGTGTCGGCTGTGTGTGTACACAATAGGGGTTGAATGACTCCGATTTTTTTAAGTCTACATTTATGTGATAAATTAAGTCGACATCGATTAGTCACTGATGACTTCAGTTAATGAACAAATAAGCCTGAACCTCGAGCTGAGATTGAACGCGGGTTGCCTTAGGCACAGCAATGGCATATGACACAGTGCTCTCCACAAGGCTTTTGGGCAATTCCACGCAAAAGTCATCCTTACCATGAAAAAATAAGGGCTATAATTAAGAGGTCATGACACTTCAGTGCTCTGTCACGTCCGTAACGTTTTAAAGATTAAGGTTATATAATATAACAATTAGGGATGCACCGAAAGGAAAATTCTGGGCCGAAACCAAAAATTCTGTACGCATTTGCCCGAAAACCAAAACCGAAAATGACTTTTTTAAATAAGTATTAATGTCTTATTTTAAATAATTTTTTGTATGATAGTATTGTTATTAGACTTATAAATAAAATGCAATAATTTTACTGAATCGGAATAAAAAAAAAGAAAAACTACAAGCCAATACAATAAAATAACTATACCTTTTTAAAAGTGATAATAATTAAATTAATAATTAAGTAAATAATAATAATAATAAATATAGCTGCAAGCAGCAATTATCGGGGCCAAGCAGAATCAGATGACAAGACATGCCAACATGTCTGAAAGTGTCAGACCAACTGCGACAATGAGCAATTAAAGACATTAAAGAGGATTTTAGGCAAAATCAAGATGAAAATCAAGATGGTGGACAGGAAGCTCGGCCAAATAAGGAAAACTTGGAATCCATGTTCTCGGCTTGACCCAAGGAATCTATTAAGACCAGTGGCATTTCAATAGGCAGATTTATTTGCAAGTTATTAGCATTTTTAGACATTTTGTTATAACTTTTGACCAAAAGGTGGCGCTGTTTCAAAATATGTTGGGTACTTTCAGGGGATGGTGTTGATGGCACATTGGGAGTTTCATTAAAAGTACACCAATGCATTTGTTTAGTATAGCATTTTATTTCACAAAACTGTATTGAAGTCAATGGGAATTTCATGTTTTGTTCTATTACAGCGCCACCAAGAGGCTCAGTCCCACAATTTTTTTTGTGTGTCTTCAGAGTGAGCCCATACATATGTGTCTCATTTTTGGTGAAAATATCTCAATTCACTTCAGAGTTATAGACATTTAAATGAAAAAACACGTAAAAAATGACTGACACATGACTTTGATTGAATTTTACTACCCCTTACTATCAATATTTTCGCATTTGGGCATTGGCATATTGCTATCGACCTATGTTTCCAAACTTCTGACGGTGGTTTCGTCTCGATCGGACAAGCGGTTTCGAAGATATAGCCAAATGTTTTTTAAGCGCTAAATCACAACGCTACACAAACCTTAAGGCGAAACCTAGCATGTTTGGTATCGTAGGACTCGGCAAGGATTCAGGAGTCTAATTAGATGAGTCTCGTGAAAATAAGTCGACCACACCCAAAGTTATAAGCATTTGAAAACAAAAATTCACCACTAGGTGGCGCTGTTTCGAAACTTCTCACGCTCCTTCAGGACATTGTGCTGATGACCCATACCAAGTTTCGTAACAATCCGTTCATGCATTCTTAAAATACAGCATTTTAGCACAAAATTCAAAATGGCCGACAGTCAAAATGGCCGATATGGTAAAATTGGATATCAGTCGACTCGGCATGTTGCCCTGAATCTAACGAGACCAATTTTATGATTTTTGGACAAACTGTTCAGAAGTTATAAGCAAAAATATCCATTTTTCATATCTCCGGACCAGTAGGTGGCGCTGCGCCGAAACGCAGCATGTTGCCTCAGGTCATGCTTGTGATGACATGTACCAAGTTTGGTCTGAATACGATAAACCGTTGCGGAGATACAGCCTTACGACTGTTATTGCAGGCGGTACGTAAAATTTGTTCGAGCGTTTATCGAAAACGGTTTGACGAATCAATTTGAATTCCATAACTTTTTGTCACCACTGCCTGAAGATGATCTGGTTCAATTTTCGTGCAAATCAGACAAACCGTCTAGGACGAGTTCGAAAAAGTAGGTTTCTCGAATGATTCAAAATGGCGGCCATATTTTTATTACGGAAAATGAAGTCATAGGATGCAATCGAATCGGCATGAGCTCAGGAATCAGAGGAAAAAATAATTTTGTTGATTGGCCTTACGGTTCAAAAGTTATTAGCAAAATAAAAGTGAAACTTTGGACAGGTGGTGGCGCTAGAGGGAATGACTTAGAAACACTAAAATTGGTGTATTTAATGTTGGGACTGTGCTCTATCAGAATGTCAAACCAAAACAACTTTCCCGCAATCGGTTCTATGGGCTGCCATAGACTCCCATGGCGGAAGAAGAAGAAGAATAAATATAGCTGCAAGCAGCCATTACCGGGGCCAAGCACAATCAGATGACAAGACATGCCAACATTGCTGAAAGTGTCAGACCAACTTCGACAATGAGCAATTAAAGACATTTAAAAAGGATTATAGGCAAAATGCCTGAAAAATCAGAGAAACAGTAAATAAAAATATGATTTAATGGATTATCACTTTTGACCAATAGGTGGCGCAGTTACAAAACTGATGTGATGTGGTCAGAGTGAAGTGACAATGACACACAAAGTTTGGTGTCAATATGTCAAGGAATTGCAGAGATAAAGCCTGAATAGTGCTATTAGCATCATGCCTCAACTTTGCTGCTGCGCTATACGAAAACGGTTTTGTCAATCGACACGAAATCCATAACTTTTAGTCGGCACGGTCTGGAGATGATACGATTCGATTTTGGTGAAAATCGGACAAACGGTCTAGGAGGAGTTCGAAAAAGTAGGTTTTGAATGAAAATCAAGATGGCGGACAGGAAGTTAGGCCAAATAAGGTAAACTTGGTATCTATGTTCTCAGCTTGACCCAAGGAATCTACTAAGATGAGTTGCATTACAATAGGCCAATTTATTCAAAAGTTATTAGCAATTTTGGAAATTTTGTTATAACTTTTGACCACTAGGTGGCGCTGTTTCTAAATATGTTGGGTACCTTCAGGGGATGGTGCAGATGGCACATTCTGAGTTTTGTAATATTACACCAATGCATTTGTTTAGTATAGCATTTTATTTCACAAAACTGTATTGAAGTCAATGGGAATTTCATGTTTTGTTCTATTATAGCGCCACCAAGAGGCTCAGTCCAACCATTTTTTTTATGTGTCCTCAGAGTGAGCCCATACATATGTGTGTCGATTTTGGTGAAAATATCTCAATTATCTTCGGAGTTATAGACATTTATATGAAAAAACACGTAAAAAATGACTGACACATGACTTTAATTGGAATTTACTACCTCTAGACATCAATATTTTCGCATTTGGGCTTTGACGTTTAGTTAACAAGCTATGATTCCAAACTTCTGACGGTGGTTTCGTCTCGATCGGACAAACGGTTTCGAAGATATCGCCTAATGTTTTTTAAGTGCTAAATCACAACGCTACACAAACCGTAAGGCGAAACCTAGCATGTTTGGTATTGTTGGACTCGGCAAGGATTCAGGAGTCTAAAGAGATGAGTCTCCTGAAAATATGTCAACCACACCCAAAGTTATAAGCATTTAAAAAAAAAAATTCACCACTAGGTGGCGCTGTTTCGAAACTTCTCAGGCTCCTTCAGGGCATCGTGCTGATGACCCACACCAAGTTTCGTAACAATTCGTTAATGCGTTCATAAAATACAGCATTTTAGCACATAATTCAAAATGGCCGACAGTCAAAATAGCCGATATGGTAAAATTGGATATCAGTCGACTCGGCATGTCGCCCTGAATCTAACGAGACCAATTTTATGATTTTTGGACAAACTGTTCAGAAGTTATAAGCAAAAATAGCCATTTTTCATATCTCCGGGCCAGTAGGTGGCGCTGCGCCGAAACGCAGCATGTAGCCTCAGGTCATGCTTGTGAGTACATGTACCAAGTTTGGTCTGAATACGATAAACCGTTGCGGAGATACAGCCTTACGACTGTTTTTGCTAGCGCTACGTAAAATGTATTCGTGCGTTTATCAAAAACGGTTTGACGAATCAATTTGAATTCCATAACTTTTGGTCAGCACTGCCTGAAGATGATCTGGTTCAATTTTCGTGCAAATCGGACAAACTGTCTAGGACGAGTTCGAAAAAGTAGGTTTATCGAAAAATTCAAAATGGCGGCCATATTTTTATGACGGAAAATGACGTCATAGGGTGCAATCGAATCGGCATGAGCTCAGGAATCAGAGGAAAAAAGAATTTTGTTGATTGGCCTTGCGGTTCAAAAGTTATTAGCAAAATAAAAGTGAAATTTTGGACAGTTGGTGGCGCTAGAGGGATTGGTTTTAGGACATCAAATTTGGTATGGTGACTTTTTGGACTGTCCTCTATCATTGTGCCAAATTTCATAACTTTCCCGCAAGCGGTTCTATGGGCTGCCATAGACTCCCAGAGCGGAAGAAGAAGAAGAAGAAGAATAAATATAGCTGCAAGCAGCAATTACCGGGGCCAAGCAGAATAAGACGACAAGACATGCCAACATGTCTGAAAGTGTCAGACCAACTGCAACAATGAGCAATTAAAGACATTTAAAGAGGATTTTAGGCGAAATGGCTGAAAAATCATGTAAAAAGTGATTCAAAATATGATTTAATGGATTGTCACTTTTGACCAAAAGGTGGCGCTGTTACGAAATTGATGTGGTGTGGTCAGAGTAAGGAGACAGTGACACATACAAAGTTTTGTGTCAATATGTCGAGGCATTGCAGATATAAAGCCTGAATAGTCATTTTGGCATCATGCCTCAACTTTGCTGCTGTGCTATACAAAAACGGTTTCATCAATCGACACGAAATCCATAACTTTTTGTCGGCACAGTCTGGAGATGATACGATTCGATTTTGGTGAAAATCGGACAAACGGTCTAGGAGGAGTTAGAAAAAGTAGGTTTTGAATGAAAATCAAGATGGCGGACAGGAAGTTTGGCCAAATAAGGAAAACTTGGTATCTATGTTCTCGGCTTGACCCAAGGAATCTATTAAGATCCGTGGCATTTCAATAGCCAGATTTATTCAAAAGTTATTAGCCTTTTTGGAAATTTTGTTATAACTTTTGACCACTAGGTGGCGCTGTCTTGAAATATTTTGGTTGCCTTCAGGGGATGGTGCTGATGACACAATCTGAGTTTCGTAATATTACACCAATGCATTTGTTTAGTATAGCATTTTATTTCACAAAACTGTATTGAAGTCAATGGGAATTTCATATTTTGTTCAATTATAGCGCCACCAAGAGGCTCAGTCCCACAATTTTTTTTACGTGTCCTCAGAGTGAGCCCATACATATGTGTGTCAATTTTGGTGAAAATATCTCAATTCGCTTCGGAGTTATAGACATTTATATGAAAAAACACGAAAAAAATGACTGACACATGACTTTGATTGGAAATTAGTACCCCTAAACATCAATATTTTCGCATTTGGGCATTGGCGTTTAGCTATCGACCTATGTTTCCAAACTTCTGACGGTGGTTTCGTCTCGATTGGACTAGCGGTTTCAAAGATATAGCCAAATGTTTTTTAAGCGCTAAATCACAACGCTACACAAACCGTAAGGCGAAACCTAGCATGTTTGGTATCGTAGGACTCGGCAACGATTCAGGAGTCTAAAAAGATGAGTTTCGTGAAAATAAGTCGACCACACCCAAAGTTATAAGCATTTGAAAAAAAAAATTCACCACTAGGTGGCGCTGTTTCGAAACTTCTCAGGCTCATTCAGGGCATTGTGCTGATGACCCATACCACATTTCGTAACAATCCGTTCATGCGTTCATAAAATACAGAATTTTAGCACAAAATTCAAAATGGCCGACAGCCAAAATGACCGATATGGTCAAATTGGATATCAGTCGACTCGGCATGTTGCCCTGAATCTAACGAGACCAATTGTATGATTTTTGGACAAACTGTTCAGAAGTTATAAGAAAAAATAGCCATTTTTCATATCTCCGGACCAGTAGGTGGCGCTGCGCCGAAACACAGCATGTAGCCTCAGGTCATGCTTGTGAGTACAAGTACCAAGTTTGGTCTGAATACGATAAACCGTTGCGGAGATACGGCCTTACGACTGTTTTTGCTAGCGCTACGTAAAATGTATTTGTGCGTTTATTGAAAACGGTTTGACGAATCCATTTGAATTCCATAACTTTTTGTCAGCACTACCTGAAGATGATCTGGTTCAATTTTCGTGCAAATCGGACAAACCGTCTAGGACGAGTTCGAAAAAGTAGCTTTTTTTGAAAATTCAAGATGGCGGCCATATTTTTATGACGGCAAATGACGTCATAGGGTGCAATCGAATCGCCATGAGCTCAGGAATCAGAGGAAAAAAGAATTTCGCTGATTGGCCTTACGGTTCAAAAGTTATTAGCAAAATAAAAGTGAAACTTTGGACAGGTGGTGGCGCTAGAGGGAATGACTTAGAAACACCAAAATTGGTGTATTTAATGTTGAGACGGTCCTCTATCAGAATGTCAAACCAAAACAACTTTCCCGCAATCGGTTCTATGGGCTGCCATAGACTCCCATGGCGGAAGAATAATAATAATAATAATAATAATAATAATAATAATAATAATAAGAAACGGAACAGATACAATAGGTGCCTCCGCACCTTCGGTGCTTGGCCCCTAAATATAGCTGCAAGCAGCAATTACCGGGGCCAAGCAGAATAAGACGACAAGACATGCCAACATGTCTGAAAGTGTCAGACCAACTGCAACAATGAGCAATTAAAGACATTTAAAGAGGATTTCAGGCGAAATGGCTGAAAAATCATGTAAAAAGTGATTCAAAATATGATTTAATGGATTGTCACTTTTGACCAAAAGGTGGCGCTGTTACGAAATTGATGTGGTGTGGTCAGAGTAAGGAGACAGTGACACATACAAAGTTTTGTGTCAATATGTCGAGGCATTGCAGATATAAAGCCTGAATAGTCATTTTGGCATCATGCCTCAACTTTGCTGCTGTGCTATACGAAAACAGTTTCATCAATCGACACGAAATCCATAACTTTTTGTCGGCACAGTCTGGAGATGATACGATTCGATTTTGTTGAAAATCGGACAAACGGTCTAGGAGGAGTTCGAAAAAGTAGGTTTTGAATGAAAATCAAGATGGCGGACAGGAAGTTTGGCCAAATAAGGAAAACTTGGTATCTATGTTCTCGGCTTGACCCAAGGAATCTATTAAGACCCGTGGCATTTCAATAGCCAGATTTATTCAAAAGTTATTAGCCTTTTTGGAAATTTTGTTATAACTTTTGACCACTAGGTGGCGCTGTCTTGAAATATTTTGGTTGCCTTCAGGGGATGGTGCTGATGACACAATCTGAGTTTCGTAATATTACACCAATGCATTTGTTTAGTATAGCATTTTATTTCACAAAACTGTATTGAAGTCAATGGGAATTTCATATTTTGTTCAATTATAGCGCCACCAAGAGGCTCAGTCCCACAATTTTTTTTATGTGTCCTCAGAGTGAGCCCATACATATATTTGTCGATTTTGGTGCAAAAATCTCAATTTGCTTCGGAGTTATAGACATTTATATGAAAAAACACGTAAAAAATGACTGACACATGACTTTGATTGAATATTACTACCCCTAAACATCAATATTTTCGCATTTGGGCATTGGCGTATAGCTATCGACCTATGTTCCCAAACTTCTGACGGTGGTTTCGTCTCGATCGGACTAGCGGTTTCAAAGATATAGCCAAATGTTTTTTAAGCGCTAAATCACAACGCTACACAAACCGTAAGGCGAAACCTAGCATGTTTGGTATCATAGGACTCGGCAATGATTCAGGAGTCTAAAAAGATGAGTTTCGTGAAAATAAGTTGACCACACCCAAAGTTATAAGCATTTGGAAAAAAAAATTCCCCACTAGGTGGCGCTGTTTCGAAACTTCTCACGCTCCTTCAGGACATCGGGCTGATGACCCATACCAAGTTCCGTAACAATCCGTTCATGTGTTCTTAAAATACAGCATTTTAGCACAAAATTCAAAATGGCCGACAGCCAAAATGGCCGATATGGTAATATTGGATATCAGTGGACTCGGCATGTTACCCTGAATCTAACGAGACCAATTTTATGATTTTTGGACAAACTGTTCAGAAGTTATAAGCAAAAATAGCCATTTTTCATATCTCCGGACCAGTAGGTGGCGCTGCGCCGAAACACAGCATGTAGCCTCAGGTCATGCTTGTGATGACATGTACCAACTTTGGTCTGAATCTGATAAAGCGTTGCGGAGATACGGCTTTACATCTGTTTTCGCAAGCGCTACGTAAAATTTATTCGTGGGTTTATCGAAAACTGTTAAGCGAATCAACTTGAATTCCATAACTTTTTGTCAGCATGGTCTGTAGATGATCTGGTTTAATTTTCGTGCAAATCGGACAAACCGTCTAGGACGAGTTCGAAAAAGTAGCTTTTTAGATAAATTCAAAATGGCGGCATATTGTTATGACGGAAATGACGTCATAGGGTGCAATCGAATTGGCATGAGCTCAGGAATCAGAGAGAAAATAGTCAGGTCCCAAAATAGATAAATAGCCCTGGATAAGATGCAGTAGGCATTTTTGAGGAAAAGTACTTCAAGTGTTGTTTCTATATGATTTTTAGGTGCTGAATCCATTTCTGCCGTATAACAAGTTGTAAACATCACTGTTTTGGCATAAACAATAAAAACAAAATGGCTGCCAAAAAAAAGTTTAAACATTAAACATTACAACTAAAACTATGCATTCTCAGAATATTTAAACATGTAAACAATGAAAAAACAACATTAACATGAAAGGGATAGTTTTTAATGGCTGCTGGAATTATGCCAAGGTACACTGGGAAGCATATATCAGTGGAAATATGCAATTATGGCCAGCCCGAAGGGGGGAACTTGGAATACACATGACCCCAGGGGGGTCATATTGAGAATCACTGGGGTGTCCACCTGCAGGTGGAATATTTCAAACCCAGGGGTGGCAAAGTAGCTTGCCGAGGGAAAGACACATGCTCAGAGAGGCTTACAGTGGACTACACACGTGGGGGTTGCCCAGAGGCCGTGTTAGGTGTCGCCCAGCCTGCAGATCTACATATGTCTGTTAGCGAGGCGCCATGCGCTAGAGCCCAAGAGGATGCCACACTCCGGGTGGAGCAGGCCGTCACATCAAGGGGGCATGGTCGACCTTGCTGCTGGTAAGCCAAAGCAATGGCATCCACTATCCAGTGAGACAACCTTTGCTTGGAGAGAGCCTTTCCCTTCAGCTTCCCACCATGACAGACAAAGAGCTGGTCTGAAGTCCTGAAACAATGCATCCTGTCTACGTAAGTATGGAGGGTGCGTACTGGACAGAGCAGTGCCAAGGCTGGGTCTGCGTCCTCCAAGGGCAGCGCTTGCAGGTTCACCACCTGGTCTCGAAAGGGTGTGGTGGGAACCTTGGGCACATATCCAGGCCGGGGTCTCAGGATCACGTAAGAGTTAGCTGGTCCAAATTCCAGGCACACTTCGTCACCCGAAAATGCCTGCAGGTCCCCTACCCTCTTGATGGAGGCCAATGCAACCAGGAGCACTGTCTTCATTGACAGGAACTTAAGCTCCACTGATTGCAAAGGCTCAAAGGGAGCACTCTGCAGAGCAGTTAAAACCACAGAGAGGTCCCAAGAGGGAACGAGAGGAGGGCGAGGAGGATTCAGTCTCCTCGCTCCTCTCAGGAAACTGATGATCAGGTCGTGCTTTCCAATGCACTTACCATCAACTGCATCATGATGTGTGGCAATGGCGGCACCATACACTTTCAGGGTGGAGGGAGACAACCTTCGCTCCAACCCTTCTTGCAAGAAGGAAAGCACGACACTGATCGGGCCTTTCGTGGGTTCTTTAAGTTTAGAAGAACACCAGTTGACGAAGAGGTTCCACTTCAACGCATAGGCATGTCTCGTGGACGATGCTCTAGTCTAGCGGAAGTGATGGTAGCCACCACCGCTGGTGGTAGGGTACTCAAACCTGCCTCGTCCCGTCCAGGAACCACACATGGAGGTTTCAAAGATCGGGACGAGGGTGCCATAGGGTGCCCCATCCCTGAGAAAGCAGGTTCTTTCTCAGAGGAATTGGCCAGGGAGGTGCTGTCGCGAAGAGTACTAGTTCTTGGAACCAGGTGCGGTTGAGCCAATACGGGGCAACCAAAATTACCTGCTCCTCGTCCTCCCTGATCTTGCGCAAAGTCTACGTAAGAAGGCTCAATGGGGGAAAACGCATACTTGCAGAGGCCCCGCGGCCAGCTGTGCGCCAGTGCATCCGTGCCGAGCGTGCCCTCGGTCAGAGAATAAAACAGGTCGCAGTGGCAAGAGTCGTGGGAGGCAAACAGATCTACCTGTGCGTCCCCGAACTGATCCCAAATCAGATGAACCGACTGGGGATGGAGTCCCCATTCTCCAGCGAGAGGCCGAAACAGAGACATATCAGCTTCACGGTTCAGGTCTCCCGGGATATGAATGGCTCGAAGCGACCTCAGATGCTTCTGACTCAATATGAGGAGGTGGCAGGCGAGTTGCGACATACGGCGGGAGCGCAGACCACCTTGTCGGTTGATGTACGCTACTGTGGCGGTATTGTCTGATCGGACTAATACGTGCTGACCCCTGAGCAACGCACAGAAGCGGTGCAGGGTGAGACGTACAGCCAGCAACTCGAGGCAATTGACATGCCAAAGGCGCTGGGGTCTTGTCCAGGAGCCTGCGGCAGCATGTCCATTGCACATGGCGCCCTAGCCCATTATGGAGGCATCTGTTGATACAACAACATGCCAGGAAACTCATTCTATGGGCACTCCAGCCCATAGAAAACTGAGGTTCGTCCACGGGGTGAAGGTCTGACGGCAGTCACTGGGACTCGGAGCGTGCCGTGTTGCCATGCCCACCTCGGGACTTGATCGTGAAGCCAAAGCTGAAGCGGTCTCATATGAAGCAAGCCGAGCGACGTTACTGCGGCTGCGGATGCCATATGCCCCAGGAGCCTCTGAAATAGTTTCAGTGGAACCGCACTCTTGCCCTCGAACTGACGAAGGCAAATTAGCAGTGACTGCGCGCGCACGCTCATAAGCTGCATGCACATGGCGACCGAGTCGATTTCCATACCGAGAAAAGAGATCCTCTGCACGGAGCAGAGTTTGCTCTTCTCCCAGTTGACCCGAAGGCCCAGACAAGCTAGGTGCCGCAGCACTAGGTCCCTGTGTTCGCAAACCTTGTCTCGAGAGTGAGCTAGGATCAGCCAGTCGTCGAGAGGAACAAGGGCTGCCTCGACAACCTTTGTGAAGACGCGAAGAGACAGGGCTAGCCCGAAAGGGAGAACCGCGCACTGGTATGTCTGCCCCTCGAATTATATATATATATATATATATACTGGTATGCCTCATTTGCATATGTAAACATGACATTTCAGAAAACTTGTAATACAAAAAATGTCTGTCTCTATGTAAGTGAAAAACTGGAAAGGTTTTATGGTGATATCTATAACTTAAACTTTTTACCCTATCCACCTGTAGTGTTTTGGCTGTGAATATTGCACCTATTGTTTCAATGACAATTACAAGAAAATGGGACCCTTATTTCAATGTTATACGGTGGATCCTTATTCAGGAGACATTGAACTTTCTAAAAATGTGGTATAACAACTTTTCCTCAAAAATGCCTACAGGGTTACCCAATCTTGAAGATTCGGACCTGACTAAAAAGAATTTTGTTGATTGGCCTTACGGTTCAAAAGTTATTAGCAAAATAAAAGTGAAACTTTGGACAGGTGGTGGCGCTAGAGGGAATGACTTAGACACACCAAAATTGGTGTATTTAATGTTGGGACTGTCCTCTATCAGAATGTCAAACCAAAACAACTTTCCCGCATTCGGTTCTATGGGCTGCCATAGACTCCCAGTTGGAAGAAGGAAGAATAATAATAATAAGAACGGGAACAGATACAATAGGTGCCTCCGCACCTTCGGTGCTTGGCCCCTAAATATAGCTGCAAGCAGCAATTACCGGGGCCAAGCACAATCAGATGACAAGACATGCCAACATGTCTGAAAGTGTCAGACCAACTGCGACAATGAGCAATTAAAGACTTTAAAGAGGATTTTATGCAAAATGCCTGAAAAATCATAGAAACAATAATTAATATAGCTGCAAGCAGCAATTACCGGGGCCAAGCAGAATAAGACGACAAGACATGCCGACATGTCTGAAAGTGTCAGACCAACTGCAACAATGAGCAATTAAAGACATTTAAAGAGGATTTTAGACGAAATGGCTGAAAAATCATAGAAACAGTAATTAAAAATATGATTTAATGGATTATCACTTTCGACAAATAGGTGGCGCAGTTACAAAACTGATGTGATGTGGTCAGAGTGAGGAGACAATGACACATACAAAGTTTGGTGTCAATATGTCAAGGCATTGCAGAGATAAAGCCTGAATAGTGCTATTAGCATCATGCCTCAAATTTGCTGCTGCGCTATACGAAAACGGTTTCGTCAATTGACACGAAATCCATAACTTTTAGTCGGCACAGTCTGGGGATGATACGATTCGATTTTGGTGAAAATCGGACAAACGGTGTGGGAGGAGTTCGAAAAAGTAGGTTTTGAATGAAAATAGCATTTTATCTCACAAAACTGTATTGAAGTCAATGGGAATTTCATGTTTTGTTCTATTATAGCGCCACCAAGAGGCTCAGTCCCACAATTTTTTTTACGTGTCCTCAGAGTGAGCCCATACATATGTGTGTCAGTTTTGGTGAAAATATCTCAATTTGCTTTAGAGTTATAAACATTTATATGAAAAAACACGTAAAAAATGACTGACACATGACTTTGTTTGAATTTTACTACCCCTAAACATCAATATTTTCGCATTTGGGCATTGGCGTATAGCTATCGACCTATGTTTCCAAACTTCTGACGGTGGTTTCGTCTCGATCGGACAAGTGGTTTCGAAGATATAGCCTAATGTTTTTTAAGCGCTAAATCACAACGCTACACAAACCGTAAGGCGAAACCTAGCATGTTTGGTATCGTAGGACTCGACAAGGTTTCAGGAGTCTAATTAGATGAGTCTCGTGAAAATAAGTCGACCGCACCCAAAGTTATAAGCATTTGAAAAAAAAAATTCCCCACTAGGTGGCGCTGTTTCGAAACTTCTCACACTCCTTCAGGACATCGTGCTGATGACCCATGCCAAGTTTCGTAACAATCCGTTCATGCGTTCATAAAATACAGCATTTTAGCACATATTTCAAAATGGCCGACAGTCAAATTGGCCGTTATGGTAAAATTGGATATCAGTCGACTCGGCATGTCGCCCTGAATCTAACGAGACCAATTTTATGATTTTTGGACAAACTGTTCAGAAGTTATAAGCAAAAATAGCCATTTTTCATATCTCCGGACCAGTAGGTGGCGCTGCGCCGAAACGCAGCATGTAGCCTCAGGTCATGCTTGTGATGACATGTACCAAGTTTGGTCTGAATACGATAAACCGTTGCAGAGATACAGCCTTACGACTGTTTTTGCAGGCGCTACGTAAAATTTGTTCGTGCGTTTATTGAAAACGGTATGACGAATCAATTTGAATTCCATAACTTTTGGTCAGCACTGCCTGAAGATGATCTGGTTCAATTTTCGTGCAAATCGGACAAACCGTCTAGGACGAGTTCGAAAAAGTAGGTTTTTCGAATGAATCAAAATGGCGGCCATATTTTTATTACAGAAAATGAAGTCATAGGATGCAATCGAATCGGCATGAGCTCAGGAATCAGAGGAAAAAATAATTTTGTTGATTGGCCTTACAGTTCAAAAGTTATTAGCAAAATAAAAGTGAAACTTTGGACAGGTGGTGGCGCTAGAGGGAATGACTTAGAAACACCAAAATCGGTGTATTTAATGTTGGGACTGTGCTCTATCAGAATGTCAAACCAAAACAACTTTCCCGCAATCGGTTCTATGGGCTGCCATAGACTCCAAGAGCGGAAGAAGAAGAAGAATAATAATAATAAATATAGCTGCAAGCAGCAATTACCGGGGCCAAGCAGAATAAGACGACAAGACATGCCAACATGTCTGAAAGTGTCAGACCAACTGCAACAATGAGCAATTAAAGACATTTAAAGAGGATTTTAGGCGAAATGGCTGAAAAATCATGTAAAAAGTGATTCAAAATATGATTTAATGGATTGTCACTTTTGACCAAAAGGTGGCGCTGTTACGAAATTGATGTGGTGTGGTCAGAGTAAGGAGACAGTGACACATACAAAGTTTTGTGTCAATATGTCGAGGCATTGCAGATATAAAGCCTGAATAGTCATTTTGGCATCATGCCTCAACTTTGCTGCTGTGCTATACGAAAACGGTTTCATCAATCGACACGAAATCCATAACTTTTTGTCGGCACAGTCTGGAGATGATACGATTCGATTTTGGTGAAAATCGGACAAACGGTCTAGGAGGAGTTCGAAAAAGTAGGTTTTGAATGAAAATCAAGATGGCGGACAGGAAGTTTGGCCAAATAAGGAAAACTTGGTATCTATGTTCTCGGCTTGACCCAAGGAATCTATTAAGACCCGTGCCATTTCAATAGCCAGATTTATTCAAAAGTTATTAGCCTTTTTGGAAATTTTGTTATAACTTTTGACCACTAGGTGGCGCTGTCTTGAAATATTTTGGTTGCCTTCAGGGGATGGTGCTGATGACACAATCTGAGTTTCGTAATATTACACCAATGCATTTGTTTAGTATAGCATTTTATTTCACAAAACTGTATTGAAGTCAATGGGAATTTCATATTTTGTTCAATTATAGCGCCACCAAGAGGCTCAGTCCCACAATTTTTTTTACGTGTCCTCAGAGTGAGCCCATACATATGTGTGTCAATTTTGGTGAAAATATCTCAATTCGCTTCGGAGTTATAGACATTTATATGAAAAAACACGAAAAAAATGACTGACACATGACTTTGATTGGAAATTAGTACCCCTAAACATCAATATTTTCGCATTTGGGCATTAGCGTTTAGCTATCGACCTATGTTTCCAAACTTCTGACGGTGGTTTCGTCTCGATCGGACTAGCGGTTTCAAAGATATAGCCAAATGTTTTTTAAGCGCTAAATCACAACGCTACACAAACCGTAAGGCGAAACCTAGCATGTTTGGTATCGTAGGACTCGGCAACGATTCAGGAGTCTAAAAAGATGAGTTTCGTGAAAATAAGTCGACCACACCCAAAGTTATAAGCATTTGAAAAAAAAAATTCACCACTAGGTGGCGCTGTTTCGAAACTTCTCAGGCTCATTCAGGGCATTGTGCTGATGACCCATACCACATTTCGTAACAATCCGTTCATGCGTTCATAAAATACAGAATTTTAGCACAAAATTCAAAATGGCCGACAGCCAAAATGACCGATATGGTCAAATTGGATATCAGTCGACTCGGCATGTTGCCCTGAATCTAACGAGACCAATTGTATGATTTTTGGACAAACTGTTCAGAAGTTATAAGCAAAAATAGCCATTTTTCATATCTCCGGACCAGTAGGTGGCGCTGCGCCGAAACACAGCATGTAGCCTCAGGTCATGCTTGTGAGTACAAGTACCAAGTTTGGTCTGAATACGATAAACCGTTGCGGAGATACGGCCTTACGACTGTTTTTGCTAGCGCTACGTAAAATGTATTTGTGCGTTTATTGAAAACGGTTTGACGAATCCATTTGAATTCCATAACTTTTTGTCAGCACTACCTGAAGATGATCTGGTTCAATTTTCGTGCAAATCGGACAAACCGTCTAGGACGAGTTCGAAAAAGTAGCTTTTTTTGAAAATTCAAGATGGCGGCCATATTTTTATGACGGCAAATGACGTCATAGGGTGCAATCGAATCGCCATGAGCTCAGGAATCAGAGGAAAAAAGAATTTCGCTGATTGGCCTTACGGTTCAAAAGTTATTAGCAAAATAAAAGTGAAACTTTGGACAGGTGGTGGCGCTAGAGGGAATGACTTAGAAACACCAAAATTGGTGTATTTAATGTTGAGACGGTCCTCTATCAGAATGTCAAACCAAAACAACTTTCCCGCAATCGGTTCTATGGGCTGCCATAGACTCCCATGGCGGAAGAATAATAATAATAATAATAATAATAATAATAATAAGAAACGGAACAGATACAATAGGTGCCTCCGCACCTTCGGTGCTTGGCCCCTAAATATAGCTGCAAGCAGCAATTACCGGGGCCAAGCAGAATAAGACGACAAGACATGCCAACATGTCTGAAAGTGTCAGACCAACTGCAACAATGAGCAATTAAAGACATTTAAAGAGGATTTTAGGCGAAATGGCTGAAAAATCATGTAAAAAGTGATTCAAAATATGATTTAATGGATTGTCACTTTTGACCAAAAGGTGGCGCTGTTACGAAATTGATGTGGTGTGGTCAGAGTAAGGAGACAGTGACACATACAAAGTTTTGTGTCAATATGTCGAGGCATTGCAGATATAAAGCCTGAATAGTCATTTTGGCATCATGCCTCAACTTTGCTGCTGTGCTATACGAAAACGGTTTCATCAATCAACACGAAATCCATAACTTTTTGTCGGCACAATCTGGAGATGATACGATTCGATTTTGGTGAAAATCGGACAAACGGTCTAGGAGGAGTTCGAAAAAGTAGGTTTTGAATGAAAATCAAGATGGCGGACAGGAAGTTTGGCCAAATAAGGAAAACTTGGTATCTATGTTCTCGGCTTGACCCAAGGAATCTATTAAGACCCGTGGCATTTCAATAGCCAGATTTATTCAAAAGTTATTAGCCTTTTTGGAAATTTTGTTATAACTTTTGACCACTAGGTGGCGCTGTCTTGAAATATTTTGGTTGCCTTCAGGGGATGGTGCTGATGACACAATCTGAGTTTCGTAATATTACACCAATGCATTTGTTTAGTATAGCATTTTATTTCACAAAACTGTATTGAAGTCAATGGGAATTTCATATTTTGTTCAATTATAGCGCCACCAAGAGGCTCAGTCCCACCATTTTTTTTACGTGTCCTCAGAGTGAGCCCATACATATGTGTGTCAATTTTGGTGAAAATATCTCAATTCGCTTCGGAGTTATAGACATTTATATGAAAAAACACGAAAAAAATGACTGACACATGACTTTGATTGGAAATTAGTACCCCTAAACATCAATATTTTCGCATTTGGGCATTGGCGTATAGCTATCGACCTATGTTTCCAAACTTCTGACGGTGGTTTCGTCTCGATCGGACTAGCGGTTTCGAAGATATAGCCAAATGTTTTTTAAGCGCTAAATCACAACGCTACACAAACCGTAAGGCAAAACCTAGCATGTTTGGTATCGTAGGACTCGGCAACGATTCAGGAGTCTAAAAAGATGAGTTTCGTGAAAATAAGTCGACCACACCCAAAGTTATAAGCATTTGAAAAAAAAAATTCACCACTAGGTGGCGCTGTTTCGAAACTTCTCAGGCTCATTCAGGGCATTGTGCTGATGACCCATACCACGTTTCGTAACAATCCGTTCATGCGTTCATAAAATACAGAATTTTAGCACAAAATTCAAAATGGCCGACAGCCAAAATGACCGATATGGTCAAATTGGATATCAGTCGACTCGGCATGTTGCCCTGAATCTAACGAGACCAATTGTATGATTTTTGGACAAACTGTTCAGAAGTAATAAGCAAAAATAGCCATTTTTCATATCTCCGGACCAGTAGGTGGCGCTGCGCCGAAACACAGCATGTAGCCTCAGGTCATGCTTGTGAGTACATGTACCAAGTTTGGTCTGAATACGATAAACCGTTGCGGAGATACGGCCTTACGACTGTTTTTGCTAGCGCTACGTAAAATATATTTGTGCGTTTATTGAAAACGGTTTGACGAATCCATTTGAATTCCATAACTTTTTGTCAGCACTACCTGAAGATGATCTGGTTCAATTTTCGTGCAAATCGGACAAACCGTCTAGGACGAGTTCGAAAAAGTAGCTTTTTTTGAAAATTCAAGATGGCGGCCATATTTTTATGACGGCAAATGACGTCATAGGGTGCTATCGAATCGCCATGAGCTCAGGAATCAGAGGAGAAAAGAATTTCGCTGATTGGCCTTACGGTTCAAAAGTTATTAGCAAAATAAAAGTGAAACTTTGGACAGGTGGTGGCGCTAGAGGGAATGACTTAGAAACACCAAAATTGGTGTATTTAATGTTGAGACGGTCCTCTATCAGAATGTCAAACCAAAACAACTTTCCCGCAATCGGTTCTATGGGCTGCCATAGACTCCCATGGCGGAAGAATAATAATAATAATAATAATAATAATAATAATAATAATAAATATAGCTGCAAGCAGCCATTACCGGGGCCAAGCTGAATAAGACGACAAGACATGCCGACATGTCTGAAAGTGTCAGACCAACTGCAACAATGAGCAATTAAAGACATTTAAAGAGGATTTTAGGCAAAATGCCTGAAAAATCATAGAAACAATAAATAAAAATATGATTTGATGGATTATCACTTTCGACCAATAGGTGGCGCAGTTACAAAACTGATGTGATGTGGTCAGAGTGAAGTTACAATGACACATACAAAGTTTGGTGTCAATATGTCAAGGCATTGCAGAGATAAAGCCTTAATTAATGCTATTAGCATCATGCCTCAACTTTGCTGCTGCGCTATACGAAAACGGTTTCGTCTATCGACACGAAATCCATAACTTTTAGTCGGCACGGTCTGGAGATGATACGATTCGATTTTGGTGAAAATCGGACAAACGGTCTAGGAGGAGTTCGAAAAAGTAGGTTTTGAATGAAAATCAAGATGGCGGACAAGAAGTTTACCAAATAAGGAAAATTTGGTATCTATGTTCTCGGCTTGACCCAAGGAATCTATTAAGACCAGTGGCATTTACATAGGCCGATGTATTCAAAAGTTATTAGCAGTTTTGGAAATGTTGTTATAACTTTTGACCACTAGGTGGCGCTGTCTCTAAATATTTTGGGTACCTTCAGGGGATGGTGCTGATGGCACATTCTGAGTTTCGTAATATTACACCAATGCATTTGTTTAGTATAGCATTTTATTTCACAAAACTGCATTGAAGTCAATGGGAATTTCATGTTTTGTTCAATTATAGCGCCACCAAGAGGCTCAGTCCCACAATTTTTTTTACGTGTCCTCAGAGTGAGCCCATACATATGTGTGTCAATTTTGGTGAAAATATCTCAATTCGCTTCGGAGTTATAGACATTTATATGAAAAAACACGAAAAAAATGACTGACACATGACTTTGATTGGAAATTAGTACCCCTAAACATCAATATTTTCGCATTTGGGCATTGGCGTATAGCTATCGACCTATGTTTCCAAACTTCTGACGGTGGTTTCGTCTCGATCGGACTAGCGGTTTCAAAGATATAGCCAAATGTTTTTTAAGCGCTAAATCACAACGCTACACAAACCGTAAGGCGAAACCTAGCATGTTTGGTATCGTAGGACTCGGCAACGATTCAGGAGTCTAAAAAGATGAGTTTCGTGAAAATAAGTCGACCACACCCAAAGTTATAAGCATTTGAAAAAAAAAATTCACCACTAGGTGGCGCTGTTTCGAAACTTCTCAGGCTCATTCAGGGCATTGTGCTGATGACCCATACCACGTTTCGTAACAATCCGTTCATGCGTTCATAAAATACAGAATTTTAGCACAAAATTCAAAATGGCCGACAGCCAAAATGACCGATATGGTCAAATTGAATATCAGTCGACTCGGCATGTTGCCCTGAATCTAACGAGACCAATTGTATGATTTTTGGACAAACTGTTCAGAAGTTATAAGCAAAAATAGCCATTTTTCATATCTCCGGACCAGTAGGTGGCGCTGCGCCGAAACACAGCATGTAGCCTCAGGTCATGCTTGTGAGTACAAGTACCAAGTTTGGTCTGAATACGATAAACCGTTGCGGAGATACGGCCTTACGACTGTTTTTGCTAGCGCTACGTAAAATGTATTTGTGCGTTTATTGAAAACGGTTTGACGAATCCATTTGAATTCCATAACTTTTTGTCAGCACTACCTGAAGATGATCTGGTTCAATTTTCGTGCAAATCGGACAAACCGTCTAGGACGAGTTCGAAAAAGTAGCTTTTTTTGAAAATTCAAGATGGCGGCCATATTTTTATGACGGCAAATGACGTCATAGGGTGCAATCGAATCGCCATGAGCTCAGGAATCAGAGGAAAAAAGAATTTCGCTGATTGGCCTTTTGGTTCAAAAGTTATTAGCAAAATAAAAGTGAAACTTTGGACAGGTGGTGGCGCTAGAGGGAATGACTTAGAAACACCAAAATTGGTGTATTTAATGTTGAGACGGTCCTCTATCAGAATGTCAAACCAAAACAACTTTCCCGCAATCGGTTCTATGGGCTGCCATAGACTCCCATGGCGGAAGAATAATAATAATAATAATAATAATAAGAAACGGAACAGATACAATAGGTGCCTCCGCACCTTCGGTGCTTGGCCCCTAATAATAATAATAATAAGAAACGGAACAGATACAATAGGTGCCTCCGCACCTTCGGTGCTTGGCCCCTAATAAATAGCTGCAAGCAGCAATTACCGGGGCCAAGCAGAATAAGACGACAAGACATGCCAACATGTCTGAAAGTGTCAGACCAACTGCAACAATGAGCAATTAAAGACATTTAAAGAGGATTTTAGGCGAAATGGCTGAAAAATCATGTAAAAAGTGATTCAAAATATGATTTAATGGATTGTCACTTTTGACCAAAAGGTGGCGCTGTTACGAAATTGATGTGGTGTGGTCAGAGTAAGGAGACAGTGACACATACAAAGTTTTGTGTCAATATGTCGAGGCATTGCAGATATAAAGCCTGAATAGTCATTTTGGCATCATGCCTCAACTTTGCTGCTGTGCTATACAAAAACGGTTTCATCAATCGACACGAAATCCATAACTTTTTGTCGGCACAGTCTGGAGATGATACGATTCGATTTTGGTGAAAATCGGACAAACGGTCTAGGAGGAGTTAGAAAAAGTAGGTTTTGAATGAAAATCAAGATGGCGGACAGGAAGTTTGGCCAAATAAGGAAAACTTGGTATCTATGTTCTCGGCTTGACCCAAGGAATCTATTAAGATCCGTGGCATTTCAATAGCCAGATTTATTCAAAAGTTATTAGCCTTTTTGGAAATTTTGTTATAACTTTTGACCACTAGGTGGCGCTGTCTTGAAATATTTTGGTTGCCTTCAGGGGATGGTGCTGATGACACAATCTGAGTTTCGTAATATTACACCAATGCATTTGTTTAGTATAGCATTTTATTTCACAAAACTGCATTGAAGTCAATGGGAATTTCATGTTTTGTTCTATTATAGCGCCACCAAGAGGCTCAGTCCCACCATTTTTTTAATGTGTCCTCAGAGTGAGCCCATACATATATGTGTCGATTTTGGTGCAAAAATCTCAATTTGCTTCGGAGTTATAGACATTTATATGAAAAAACACGAAAAAAATGACTGACACATGACTTTGATTGAATATTACTACCCCTAAACATCAATATTTTCGCATTTGGGCATTGGCGTATAGCTATCGACCTATGTTTCCAAACTTCTGACGGTGGTTTCGTCTCGATCGGACTAGCGGTTTCAAAGATATAGCCAAATGTTTTTTAAGCGCTAAATCACAACGCTACACAAACCGTAAGGCGAAACCTAGCATGTTTGGTATCGTAGGACTCGGCAACGATTCAGGAGTCTAAAAAGATGAGTTTCGTGAAAATAAGTCGACCACACCCAAAGTTATAAGCATTTGAAAAAAAAAATTCACCACTAGGTGGCGCTGTTTCGAAACTTCTCAGGCTCATTCAGGGCATCGTGCTGATGACCCATACCACATTTCGTAACAATCCGTTCATGCGTTCATAAAATACAGAATTTTAGCACAAAATTCAAAATGGCCGACAGCCAAAATGACCGATATGGTCAAATTGGATATCAGTCGACTCGGCATGTTGCCCTGAATCTAACGAGACCAATTGTATGATTTTTGGACAAACTGTTCAGAAGTTATAAGCAAAAATAGCCATTTTTCATATCTCCGGACCAGTAGGTGGCGCTGCGCCGAAACGCAGCATGTAGCCTCAGGTCATGCTTGTGAGTACAAGTACCAAGTTTGGTCTGAATACGATAAACCGTTGCGGAGATACGGCCTTACGACTGTTTTTGCTAGCGCTACGTAAAATGTATTTGTGCGTTTATTGAAAACGGTTTGACGAATCCATTTGAATTCCATAACTTTTGGTCAGCACTACCTGAAGATGATCTGGTTCAATTTTCGTGCAAATCGGACAAACCGTCTAGGACGAGTTCGAAAAAGTAGCTTTTTTTGAAAATTCAAGATGGCGGCCATATTTTTATGACGGCAAATGACGTCATAGGGTGCAATCGAATCGCCATGAGCTCAGGAATCAGAGGAAAAAAGAATTTCGCTAATTGGCCTTACGGTTCAAAAGTTATTAGCAAAATAAAAGTGAAACTTTGGACAGGTGGTGGCGCTAGAGGGAATGACTTAGAAACACCAAAATTGGTGTATTTAATGTTGAGACGGTCCTCTATCAGAATGTCAAACCAAAACAACTTTCCCGCAATCGGTTCTATGGGCTGCCATAGACTCCCATGGCGGAAGAATAATAATAATAATAATAATAATAATAAGAAACGGAACAGATACAATAGGTGCCTCCGCACCTTCGGTGCTTGGCCCCTAATAATAAGAAACGGAACAGATACAATAGGTGCCTCCGCACCTTCGGTGCTTGGCCCCTAATAATAAGAACGCGAACGGATACAATAGGTGCCTCCGCACCTTCGGTGCTTGGCCCCTAAATATAGCTGCAAGCAGCCATTACCGGGGCCAAGCTGAATAAGACGACAAGACATGCCGACATGTCTGAAAGTGTCAGACCAACTGCAACAATGAGCAATTAAAGACATTTAAAGAGGATTTTAGGCAAAATGCCTGAAAAATCATAGAAACAATAAATAAAAATATGATTTGATGGATTATCACTTTCGACCAATAGGTGGCGCAGTTACAAAACTGATGTGATGTGGTCAGAGTGAAGTGACAATGACACATGCAAAGTTTGGTGTCAATATGTCAAGGCATTGCAGACATAAAGCCTGAATAATGCTTTTAGCATCATGCCTCAAATTTGCTGCTGCGCTATACGAAAACGGTTTTGTCAATCGACACGAAATCCATAACTTTCAGTCGGCACGGTCTGGAGATGATATGATTCGATTTTGGTGAAAATCGGACAAACGGTGTAGGAGTAGTTCGAAAAAGTAGGTTTTTAATGAAAATAGCATTTTATTTCACAAAACTGTATTGAAGTCAATGGGAATTTTATGTTTTGTTCTATTATAGCGCCACCAAGAGGCTCAGTCTCACAATTTTTTTTACGTGTCCTCAGAGTGAGCCCATACATATGTGTGTCAGTTTTGGTGAAAAAATCTCAATTTGCTTCAGAGTTATAGGCATTTATATGAAAAAACACGTAAAAAATGACTGACACATGACTTTGTTTGGAATTTACTACCCCTAAACATCAATATTTTCGCATTTGGGCATTGGCGTATAGCTATCGACCTATGTTTCCAAACTTCTGACGGTGGTTTCGTCTCGATCGGACTAGCGGTTTCGAAGATATAGCCAAATGTTTTTTAAGCGCTAAATCACAACGCTACACAAACCGTAAGGCAAAACCTAGAATGTTTGGTATCGTAGGACTCGGCAAGGTTTCAGGAGTCTAATTAGATGAGTCTCGTGAAAATAAGTTGACCACACCCAAAGTTATAAGCATTTGAAAAAAAAAATTCACCACTAGGTGGCGCTGTTTCGAAACTTCTCACGCTCCTTCAGGACAACGTGCTGATGACCCATACCAAGTTTCGTAACAATTCGTTCATGCGTTCTTAAAATACAGTATTTTAGCACAAAATTCAAAATGGCCGACAGTCAAAAGGGCCGATATGGTAAAACTGGATATCAGTCGAATCGGCATATTGCCCTGAATCTAACGATACCAATTTTATGATTTTTGGACAAACTGTTCAGAAGTTATAAGCAAAAATAGCCATTTTTCATATCTCCGGACCAGTAGGTGGCGCTGCGCCGAAACGCAGCATGTAGCCTCAGGTCATGCTTGTGAGTACATGTACCAAGTTTGGTCTGAATACGATAAACCTTTGCGGAGATACAGCCTTACGACTGTTTTTGCTAGCGCTACGTAAAATGTATTCGTGCGTTTATCGAAAACGGTTTGACGAATCAATTTGAATTCCATAACTTTTGGTCAACACTGCCTGAAGATGATCTGGTTCAATTTTCGTGCAAATCGGACAAACCGTCTAGGACGAGTTCGAAAAAGTAGCTTTTTCAGAAAATTAAAAATGGCGGCCATATTTATATGACGGAAAATGACGTCATAGGGTGCAATCGAATCGGCATGAGCTCAGAAATAAGAGGAAAAAAGAATTTTGTTGATTGGCCTTACGGTTCAAAAGTTATTAGCAAAATAAAAGTGAAACTTTGGACAGGTGGTGGCGCTAGAGGGAATGACTTAGAAACACAAAAATTGGTGTATTTAATGTTGGGACTGTCCTCTATCAGAATGTCAAACCAAAACAACTTTCCCGCAATCGGTTCTATGGGCTGCCATAGACTCTAAGAGCGGAAGAAGAAGAAGAATAATAATAAATATAGCTGCAAGCAGCCATTACCGGGGCCAAGCAGAATAAGACGACAAGACATGCCAACATGTCTGAAAGTGTCAGACCAACTGCAACAACGAGCAATTAAAGACATTTAAAGAGGATTTTAGGCGAAATGGCTGAAAAATCATGTAAAAAGTGATTCAAAATATGATTTAATGGATTGTCACTTTTGACCAAAAGGTGGCGCTGTTACGAAATTGATGTGGTGTGGTCAGAGTAAGGAGACAGTGACACATACAAAGTTTTGTGTCAATATGTCGAGGCATTGCAGATATAAAGCCTGAATAGTCATTTTGGCATCATGCCTCAACTTTGCTGCTGTGCTATACGAAAACGGTTTCATCAATCGACACGAAATCCATAACTTTTTGTCGGCACAGTCTGGAGATGATACGATTCGATTTTGGTGAAAATCGGACAAACGGTCTAGGAGGAGTTCGAAAAAGTAGGTTTTGAATGAAAATCAAGATGGCGGACAGGAAGTTTGGCCAAATAAGGAAAACTTGGTATCTATGTTCTCGGCTTGACCCAAGGAATCTATTAAGACCCGTGGCATTTCAATAGCCAGATTTATTCAAAAGTTATTAGCCTTTTTGGAAATTTTGTTATAACTTTTGACCACTAGGTGGCGCTGTCTTGAAATATTTTGGTTGCCTTCAGGGGATGGTGCTGATGACACAATCTGAGTTTCGTAATATTACACCAATGCATTTGTTTAGTATAGCATTTTATTTCACAAAACTGTATTGAAGTCAATGGGAATTTCATATTTTGTTCAATTATAGCGCCACCAAGAGGCTCAGTCCCACAATTTTTTTTACGTGTCCTCAGAGTGAGCCCATACATATGTGTGTCAATTTTGGTGAAAATATCTCAATTCGCTTCGGAGTTATAGACATTTATATGAAAAAACACGAAAAAAATGACTGACACATGACTTTGATTGGAAATTAGTACCCCTAAACATCAATATTTTCGCATTTGGGCATTGGCGTATAGCTATCGACCTATGTTTCCAAACTTCTGACGGTGGTTTCGTCTCGATCGGACTAGCGGTTTCAAAGATATAGCCAAATGTTTTTTAAGCGCTAAATCACAACGTTACACAAACCGTAAGGCAAAACCTAGCATGTTTGGTATCGTAGGACTCGGCAACGATTCAGGAGTCTAAAAAGATGAGTTTCGTGAAAATAAGTCGACCACACCCAAAGTTATAAGCATTTGAAAAAAAAAATTCACCACTAGGTGGCGCTGTTTCGAAACTTCTCAGGCTCATTCAGGGCATTGTGCTGATGACCCATACCACGTTTCGTAACAATCCGTTCATGCGTTCATAAAATACAGAATTTTAGCACAAAATTCAAAATGGCCGACAGCCAAAATGACCGATATGGTCAAATTGGATATCAGTCGACTCGGCATGTTGCCCTGAATCTAACGAGACCAATTGTATGATTTTTGGACAAACTGTTCAGAAGTTATAAGCAAAAATAGCCATTTTTCATATCTCCGGACCAGTAGGTGGCGCTGCGCCGAAACACAGCATGTAGCCTCAGGTCATGCTTGTGAGTACATGTACCAAGTTTGGTCTGAATACGATAAACCGTTGCGGAGATACGGCCTTACGACTGTTTTTGCTAGCGCTACGTAAAATGTATTTGTGCGTTTATCGAAAACGGTTTGACGAATCCATTTGAATTCCATAACTTTTTGTCAGCACTACCTGAAGATGATCTGGTTCAATTTTCGTGCAAATCGGACAAACCGTCTAGGACGAGTTCGAAAAAGTAGCTTTTTTTGAAAATTCAAGATGGCGGCCATATTTTTATGACGGAAAATGACGTCATAGGGTGCAATCGAATCGCCATGAGCTCAGGAATCAGAGAAAAAAAGAATTTCGCTGATTGGCCTTACGGTTCAAAAGTTATTAGCAAAGTAAAAGTGAAACTTTGGACAGGTGGTGGCGCTAGAGGGAATGACTTAGAAACACCAAAATTGGTGTATTTAATGTTGAGACGGTCCTCTATCAGAATGTCAAACCAAAACAACTTTCCCGCAATCGGTTCTATGGGCTGCCATAGACTCCCATGGCGGAAGAATAATAATAATAATAATAATAAATATAGCTGCAAGCAGCAATTACCGGGGCCAAGCAGAATAAGACGACAAGACATGCCGACATGTCTGAAAGTGTCAGACCAACTGCAACAATGAGCAATTAAAGACATTTAAAGAGGATTTTAGACGAAATGGCTGAAAAATCATAGAAACAGTAATTAAAAATATGATTTAATGGATTATCACTTTCGACAAATAGGTGGCGCAGTTACAAAACTGATGTGATGTGGTCAGAGTGAGGAGACAATGACACATACAAAGTTTGGTGTCAATATGTCAAGGCATTGCAGAGATAAAGCCTGAATAGTGCTATTAGCATCATGCCTCAAATTTGCTGCTGCGCTATACGAAAACGGTTTCGTCAATTGACACGAAATCCATAACTTTTAGTCGGCACAGTCTGGGGATGATACGATTCGATTTTGGTGAAAATCGGACAAACGGTGTGGGAGGAGTTCGAAAAAGTAGGTTTTGAATGAAAATAGCATTTTATCTCACAAAACTGTATTGAAGTCAATGGGAATTTCATGTTTTGTTCTATTATAGCGCCACCAAGAGGCTCAGTCCCACAATTTTTTTTTACGTGTCCTCAGAGTGAGCCCATACATATGTGTGTCAGTTTTGGTGAAAATATCTCAATTTGCTTTAGAGTTATAAACATTTATATGAAAAAACACGTAAAAAATGACTGACACATGACTTTGTTTGAATTTTACTACCCCTAAACATCAATATTTTCGCATTTGGGCATTGGTGTATAGCTATCGACCTATGTTTCCAAACTTCTGACGGTGGTTTCGTCTCGATCGGACAAGCGGTTTCGAAGATATAGCCTAATGTTTTTTAAGCGCTAAATCACAACGCTACACAAACCGTAAGGCGAAACCTAGCATGTTTGGTATCGTAGGACTCGGCAAGGTTTCAGGAGTCTAATTAGATGAGTCTCGTGAAAATAAGTCGACCGCACCCAAAGTTATAAGCATTTGAAAAAAAAAATTCCCCACTAGGTGGCGCTGTTTCGAAACTTCTCACACTCCTTCAGGACATCGTGCTGATGACCCATGCCAAGTTTCGTAACAATCCGTTCATGCGTTCATAAAATACAGCATTTTAGCACATAATTCAAAATGGCCGACAGTCAAAATGGCCGATATGGTAAAATTGGATATCAGTCGACTCGGCATGTCGCCCTGAATCTAACGAGACCAATTTTATGATTTTTGGACAAACTGTTCAGAAGTTATAAGCAAAAATAGCCATTTTTCATATCTCCGGACCAGTAGGTGGCGCTGCGCCGAAACGCAGCATGTAGCCTCAGGTCATGCTTGTGATGACATGTACCAAGTTTGGTCTGAATACGATAAACCGTTGCAGAGATACAGCCTTACGACTGTTTTTGCAGGCGCTACGTAAAATTTGTTCGTGCGTTTATTGAAAACGGTTTGACGAATCAATTTGAATTCCATAACTTTTGGTCAGCACTGCCTGAAGATGATCTGGTTCAATTTTCGTGCAAATCGGACAAACCGTCTAGGACGAGTTCGAAAAAGTAGGTTTTTCGAATGAATCAAAATGGCGGCCATATTTTTATTACAGAAAATGAAGTCATAGGATGCAATCGAATCGGCATGAGCTCAGGAATCAGAGGAAAAAATAATTTTGTTGATTGGCCTTACAGTTCAAAAGTTATTAGCAAAATAAAAGTGAAACTTTGGACAGGTGGTGGCGCTAGAGGGAATGACTTAGAAACACCAAAATTGGTGTATTTAATGTTGGGACTGTGCTCTATCAGAATGTCAAACCAAAACAACTTTCCCGCAATCGGTTCTATGGGCTGCCATAGACTCCAAGAGCGGAAGAAGAAGAAGAATAATAAATATAGCTGCAAGCAGCAATTACCGGGGCCAAGCAGAATAAGACGACAAGACATGCCAACATGTCTGAAAGTGTCAGACCAACTGCAACAATGAGCAATTAAAGACATTTAAAGAGGATTTTAGGCGAAATGGCTGAAAAATCATGTAAAAAGTGATTCAAAATATGATTTAATGGATTGTCACTTTTGACCAAAAGGTGGCGCTGTTACGAAATTGATGTGGTGTGGTCAGAGTAAGGAGACAGTGACACATACAAAGTTTTGTGTCAATATGTCGAGGCATTGCAGATATAAAGCCTGAATAGTCATTTTGGCATCATGCCTCAACTTTGCTGCTGTGCTATACGAAAACGGTTTCATCAATCAACACGAAATCCATAACTTTTTGTCGGCACAATCTGGAGATGATACGATTCGATTTTGGTGAAAATCGGACAAACGGTCTAGGAGGAGTTCGAAAAAGTAGGTTTTGAATGAAAATCAAGATGGCGGACAGGAAGTTTGGCCAAATAAGGAAAACTTGGTATCTATGTTCTCGGCTTGACCCAAGGAATCTATTAAGACCCGTGGCATTTCAATAGCCAGATTTATTCAAAAGTTATTAGCCTTTTTGGAAATTTTGTTATAACTTTTGACCACTAGGTGGCGCTGTCTTGAAATATTTTGGTTGCCTTCAGGGGATGGTGCTGATGACACAATCTGAGTTTCGTAATATTACACCAATGCATTTGTTTAGTATAGCATTTTATTTCACAAAACTGTATTGAAGTCAATGGGAATTTCATATTTTGTTCAATTATAGCGCCACCAAGAGGCTCAGTCCCACCATTTTTTTTACGTGTCCTCAGAGTGAGCCCATACATATGTGTGTCAATTTTGGTGAAAATATCTCAATTCGCTTCGGAGTTATAGACATTTATATGAAAAAACACGAAAAAAATGACTGACACATGACTTTGATTGGAAATTAGTACCCCTAAACATCAATATTTTCGCATTTGGGCATTGGCGTATAGCTATCGACCTATGTTTCCAAACTTCTGACGGTGGTTTCGTCTCGATCGGACTAGCGGTTTCGAAGATATAGCCAAATGTTTTTTAAGCGCTAAATCACAACGCTACACAAACCGTAAGGCAAAACCTAGCATGTTTGGTATCGTAGGACTCGGCAACGATTCAGGAGTCTAAAAAGATGAGTTTCGTGAAAATAAGTCGACCACACCCAAAGTTATAAGCATTTGAAAAAAAAAATTCACCACTAGGTGGCGCTGTTTCGAAACTTCTCAGGCTCATTCAGGGCATTGTGCTGATGACCCATACCACGTTTCGTAACAATCCGTTCATGCGTTCATAAAATACAGAATTTTAGCACAAAATTCAAAATGGCCGACAGCCAAAATGACCGATATGGTCAAATTGGATATCAGTCGACTCGGCATGTTGCCCTGAATCTAACGAGACCAATTGTATGATTTTTGGACAAACTGTTCAGAAGTAATAAGCAAAAATAGCCATTTTTCATATCTCCGGACCAGTAGGTGGCGCTGCGCCGAAACACAGCATGTAGCCTCAGGTCATGCTTGTGAGTACATGTACCAAGTTTGGTCTGAATACGATAAACCGTTGCGGAGATACGGCCTTACGACTGTTTTTGCTAGCGCTACGTAAAATATATTTGTGCGTTTATTGAAAACGGTTTGACGAATCCATTTGAATTCCATAACTTTTTGTCAGCACTACCTGAAGATGATCTGGTTCAATTTTCGTGCAAATCGGACAAACCGTCTAGGACGAGTTCGAAAAAGTAGCTTTTTTTGAAAATTCAAGATGGCGGCCATATTTTTATGACGGCAAATGACGTCATAGGGTGCTATCGAATCGCCATGAGCTCAGGAATCAGAGGAGAAAAGAATTTCGCTGATTGGCCTTACGGTTCAAAAGTTATTAGCAAAATAAAAGTGAAACTTTGGACAGGTGGTGGCGCTAGAGGGAATGACTTAGAAACACCAAAATTGGTGTATTTAATGTTGAGACGGTCCTCTATCAGAATGTCAAACCAAAACAACTTTCCCGCAATCGGTTCTATGGGCTGCCATAGACTCCCATGGCGGAAGAATAATAATAATAATAAATATAGCTGCAAGCAGCCATTACCGGGGCCAAGCTGAATAAGACGACAAGACATGCCGACATGTCTGAAAGTGTCAGACCAACTGCAACAATGAGCAATTAAAGACATTTAAAGAGGATTTTAGGCAAAATGCCTGAAAAATCATAGAAACAATAAATAAAAATATGATTTGATGGATTATCACTTTCGACCAATAGGTGGCGCAGTTACAAAACTGATGTGATGTGGTCAGAGTGAAGTGACAATGACACATGCAAAGTTTGGTGTCAATATGTCAAGGCATTGCAGACATAAAGCCTGAATAATGCTTTTAGCATCATGCCTCAAATTTGCTGCTGCGCTATACGAAAACGGTTTTGTCAATCGACACGAAATCCATAACTTTCAGTCGGCACGGTCTGGAGATGATATGATTCGATTTTGGTGAAAATCGGACAAACGGTGTAGGAGGAGTTCGAAAAAGTAGGTTTTTAATGAAAATAGCATTTTATTTCACAAAACTGTATTGAAGTCAATGGGAATTTTATGTTTTGTTCTATTATAGCGCCACCAAGAGGCTCAGTCTCACAATTTTTTTTACGTGTCCTCAGAGTGAGCCCATACATATGTGTGTCAGTTTTGGTGAAAAAATCTCAATTTGCTTCAGAGTTATAGGCATTTATATGAAAAAACACGTAAAAAATGACTGACACATGACTTTGTTTGGAATTTACTACCCCTAAACATCAATATTTTCGCATTTGGGCATTGGCGTATAGCTATCGACCTATGTTTCCAAACTTCTGACGGTGGTTTCGTCTCGATCGGACTAGCGGTTTCGAAGATATAGCCAAATGTTTTTTAAGCGCTAAATCACAACGCTACACAAACCGTAAGGCAAAACCTAGCATGTTTGGTATCGTAGGACTCGGCAAGGTTTCAGGAGTCTAATTAGATGAGTCTCGTGAAAATAAGTTGACCACACCCAAAGTTATAAGCATTTGAAAAAAAAAATTCACCACTAGGTGGCGCTGTTTCGAAACTTCTCACGCTCCTTCAGGACAACGTGCTGATGACCCATACCAAGTTTCGTAACAATTCGTTCATGCGTTCTTAAAATACAGTATTTTAGCACAAAATTCAAAATGGCCGACAGTCAAAAGGGCCGATATGGTAAAACTGGATATCAGTCGAATCGGCATATTGCCCTGAATCTAACGATACCAATTTTATGATTTTTGGACAAACTGTTCAGAAGTTATAAGCAAAAATAGCCATTTTTCATATCTCCGGACCAGTAGGTGGCGCTGCGCCGAAACGCAGCATGTAGCCTCAGGTCATGCTTGTGAGTACATGTACCAAGTTTGGTCTGAATACGATAAACCTTTGCGGAGATACAGCCTTACGACTGTTTTTGCTAGCGCTACGTAAAATGTATTCGTGCGTTTATCGAAAACGGTTTGACGAATCAATTTGAATTCCATAACTTTTGGTCAACACTGCCTGAAGATGATCTGGTTCAATTTTCGTGCAAATCGGACAAACCGTCTAGGACGAGTTCGAAAAAGTAGCTTTTTCAGAAAATTAAAAATGGCGGCCATATTTATATGACGGAAAATGACGTCATAGGGTGCAATCGAATCGGCATGAGCTCAGAAATAAGAGGAAAAAAGAATTTTGTTGATTGGCCTTACGGTTCAAAAGTTATTAGCAAAATAAAAGTGAAACTTTGGACAGGTGGTGGCGCTAGAGGGAATGACTTAGAAACACAAAAATTGGTGTATTTAATGTTGGGACTGTCCTCTATCAGAATGTCAAACCAAAACAACTTTCCCGCAATCGGTTCTATGGGCTGCCATAGACTCCAAGAGCGGAAGAAGAAGAAGAATAATAATAAATATAGCTGCAAGCAGCCATTACCGGGGCCAAGCAGAATAAGACGACAAGACATGCCGACATGTCTGAAAGTGTCAGACCAACTGCAACAATGAGCAATTAAAGACATTTAAAGAGGATTTTAGGCAAAATGCCTGAAAAATCATAGAAACAATAATTAAAAATATGATTTGATGGATTATCACTTTCGACCAATAGGTGGCGCAGTTACAAAACTGATGTGATGTGGTCAGAGTGAAGTTACAATGACACATACAAAGTTTGGTGTCAATATGTCAAGGCATTGCAGAGATAAAGCCTTAATTAATGCTATTAGCATCATGCCTCAACTTTGCTGCTGCGCTATACGAAAACGGTTTCGTCTATCGACACGAAATCCATAACTTTTAGTCGGCACGGTCTGGAGATGATACGATTCGATTTTGGTGAAAATCGGACAAACGGTCTAGGAGGAGTTCGAAAAAGTAGGTTTTGAATGAAAATCAAGATGGCGGACAAGAAGTTTGACCAAATAAGGAAAATTTGGTATCTATGTTCTCGGCTTGACCCAAGGAATCTATTAAGACCAGTGACATTTACATAGGCCGATGTATTCAAAAGTTATTAGCAGTTTTGGAAATGTTGTTATAACTTTTGACCACTAGGTGGCGCTGTCTCTAAATATTTTGGGTACCTTCAGGGGATGGTGCTGATGGCACATTCTGAGTTTCGTAATATTACACCAATGCATTTGTTTAGTATAGCATTTTATTTCACAAAACTGCATTGAAGTCAATGGGAATTTCATGTTTTGTTCTATTATAGCGCCACCAAGAGGCTCAGTCCCACCATTTTTTTAATGTGTCCTCAGAGTGAGCCCATACATATATGTGTCGATTTTGGTGCAAAAATCTCAATTTGCTTCGGAGTTATAGACATTTATATGAAAAAACACGAAAAAAATGACTGACACATGACTTTGATTGAATATTACTACCCCTAAACATCAATATTTTCGCATTTGGGCATTGGCGTATAGCTATCGACCTATGTTTCCAAACTTCTGACGGTGGTTTCGTCTCGATCGGACTAGCGGTTTCAAAGATATAGCCAAATGTTTTTTAAGCGCTAAATCACAACGCTACACAAACCGTAAGGCGAAACCTAGCATGTTTGGTATCGTAGGACTCGGCAACGATTCAGGAGTCTAAAAAGATGAGTTTCGTGAAAATAAGTCGACCACACCCAAAGTTATAAGCATTTGAAAAAAAAAATTCACCACTAGGTGGCGCTGTTTCGAAACTTCTCAGGCTCATTCAGGGCATCGTGCTGATGACCCATACCACATTTCGTAACAATCCGTTCATGCATTCTTAAAATACAGAATTTTAGCACAAAATTCAAAATGGCCGACAGCCAAAATGACCGATATGGTCAAATTGGATATCAGTCGACTCGGCATGTTGCCCTGAATCTAACGAGACCAATTGTATGATTTTTGGACAAACTGTTCAGAAGTTATAAGCAAAAATAGCCATTTTTCATATCTCCGGACCAGTAGGTGGCGCTGCGCCGAAACGCAGCATGTAGCCTCAGGTCATGCTTGTGAGTACAAGTACCAAGTTTGGTCTGAATACGATAAACCGTTGCGGAGATACGGCCTTACGACTGTTTTTGCTAGCGCTACGTAAAATGTATTTGTGCGTTTATTGAAAACGGTTTGACGAATCCATTTGAATTCCATAACTTTTGGTCAGCACTACCTGAAGATGATCTGGTTCAATTTTCGTGCAAATCGGACAAACCGTCTAGGACGAGTTCGAAAAAGTAGCTTTTTTTGAAAATTCAAGATGGCGGCCATATTTTTATGACGGCAAATGACGTCATAGGGTGCAATCGAATCGCCATGAGCTCAGGAATCAGAGGAAAAAAGAATTTCGCTAATTGGCCTTACGGTTCAAAAGTTATTAGCAAAATAAAAGTGAAACTTTGGACAGGTGGTGGCGCTAGAGGGAATGACTTAGAAACACCAAAATTGGTGTATTTAATGTTGAGACGGTCCTCTATCAGAATGTCAAACCAAAACAACTTTCCCGCAATCGGTTCTATGGGCTGCCATAGACTCCCATGGCGGAAGAATAATAATAATAATAATAATAATAATAATAATAAGAAACGGAACAGATACAATAGGTGCCTCCGCACCTTCGGTGCTTGGCCCCTAATAATAATAATAATAATAATAATAATAAGAAACGGAACAGATACAATAGGTGCCTCCGCACCTTCGGTGCTTGGCCCCTAATAAATATAGCTGCAAGCAGCAATTACCGGGGCCAAGCAGAATAAGACGACAAGACATGCCAACATGTCTGAAAGTGTCAGACCAACTGCAACAATGAGCAATTAAAGACATTTAAAGAGGATTTTAGGCGAAATGGCTGAAAAATCATGTAAAAAGTGATTCAAAATATGATTTAATGGATTGTCACTTTTGACCAAAAGGTGGCGCTGTTACGAAATTGATGTGGTGTGGTCAGAGTAAGGAGACAGTGACACATACAAAGTTTTGTGTCAATATGTCGAGGCATTGCAGATATAAAGCCTGAATAGTCATTTTGGCATCATGCCTCAACTTTGCTGCTGTGCTATACGAAAACGGTTTCATCAATCGACACGAAATCCATAACTTTTTGTCGGCACAGTCTGGAGATGATACGATTTGATTTTGGTGAAAATCGGACAAACGGTCTAGGAGGAGTTCGAAAAAGTAGGTTTTGACTGAAAATCAAGATGGCGGACAGGAAGTTTGGCCAAATAAGGAAAACTTGGTATCTATGTTCTCGGCTTGACCCAAGGAATCTATTAAGAACCGTGGAATTTCAATAGCCAGATTTATTCAAAAGTTATTAGCCTTTTTGGAAATTTTGTTATAACTTTTGACCACTAGGTGGCGCTGTCTTGAAATATTTTGGTTGCCTTCAGGGGATGGTGCTGATGACACAATCTGAGTTTCGTAATATTACACCAATGCATTTGTTTAGTATAGCATTTTATTTCACAAAACTGTATTGAAGTCAATGGGAATTTCATATTTTGTTCAATTATAGCGCCACCAAGAGGCTCAGTCCCACAATTTTTTTTACGTGTCCTCAGAGTGAGCCCATACATATGTGTGTCAATTTTGGTGAAAATATCTCAATTCGCTTCGGAGTTATAGACATTTATATGAAAAAACACGAAAAAAATGACTGACACATGACTTTGATTGGAAATTAGTACCCCTAAACATCAATATTTTCGCATTTGGGCATTGGCGTATAGCTATCGACCTATGTTTCCAAACTTCTGACGGTGGTTTCGTCTCGATCGGACTAGCGGTTTCAAAGATATAGCCAAATGTTTTTTAAGCGCTAAATCACAACGCTACACAAACCGTAAGGCGAAACCTAGCATGTTTGGTATCGTAGGACTCGGCAACGATTCAGGAGTCTAAAAAGATGAGTTTCGTGAAAATAAGTCGACCACACCCAAAGTTATAAGCATTTGAAAAAAAAAATTCACCACTAGGTGGCGCTGTTTCGAAACTTCTCAGGCTCATTCAGGGCATTGTGCTGATGACCCATACCACGTTTCGTAACAATCCGTTCATGCGTTCATAAAATACAGAATTTTAGCACAAAATTCAAAATGGCCGACAGCCAAAATGACCGATATGGTCAAATTGGATATCAGTCGACTCGGCATGTTGCCCTGAATCTAACGAGACCAATTTTATGATTTTTGGACAAACTGTTCAGAAGTTATAAGCAAAAATAGCCATTTTTCATATCTCCGGACCAGTAGGTGGCGCTGCGCCGAAACACAGCATGTAGCCTCAGGTCATGCTTGTGAGTACAAGTACCAAGTTTGGTCTGAATACGATAAACCGTTGCGGAGATACGGCCTTACGACTGTTTTTGCTAGCGCTACGTAAAATGTATTTGTGCGTTTATCGAAAACGGTTTGACGAATCCATTTGAATTCCATAACTTTTTGTCAGCACTACCTGAAGATGATCTGGTTCAATTTTCGTGCAAATCGGACAAACCGTCTAGGACGAGTTCGAAAAAGTAGCTTTTTTTGAAAATTCAAGATGGCGGCCATATTTTTATGACGGAAAATGACGTCATAGGGTGCAATCGAATCGCCATGAGCTCAGGAATCAGAGGAAAAAAGAATTTCGCTGATTGGCCTTACGGTTCAAAAGTTATTAGCAAAATAAAAGTGAAACTTTGGACAGGTGGTGGCGCTAGAGGGAATGACTTAGAAACACCAAAATTGGTGTATTTAATGTTGAGACGGTCCTCTATCAGAATGTCAAACCAAAACAACTTTCCCGCAATCGGTTCTATGGGCTGCCATAGACTCCCATGGCGGAAGAATAATAATAATAATAAATATAGCTGCAAGCAGCAATTACCGGGGCCAAGCAGAATAAGACGACAAGACATGCCAACATGTCTGAAAGTGTCAGACCAACTGCAACAATGAGCAATTAAAGACATTTAAAGAGGATTTTAGGCGAAATGGCTGAAAAATCATGTAAAAAGTGATTCAAAATATGATTTAATGGATTGTCACTTTTGACCAAAAGGTGGCGCTGTTACGAAATTGATGTGGTGTGGTCAGAGTAAGTAGACAGTGACACATACAAAGTTTTGTGTCAATATGTCGAGGCATTGCAGATATAAAGCCTGAATAGTCATTTTGGCATCATGCCTCAACTTTGCTGCTGTGCTATACGAAAACGGTTTCATCAATCGACACGAAATCCATAACTTTTTGTCGGCACAGTCTGGAGATGATACGATTCGATTTTGGTGAAAATCGGACAAACGGTCTAGGAGGAGTTCGAA
The DNA here is from genome assembly GCF_964197995.2 of Scardinius erythrophthalmus. Taxonomy (NCBI): domain Eukaryota; kingdom Metazoa; phylum Chordata; class Actinopteri; order Cypriniformes; family Leuciscidae; genus Scardinius; species Scardinius erythrophthalmus. The sequence continues at coordinate 24,682,642 of NC_138232.1, read as the reverse complement.
AAAGTAGGTTTTGAATGAAAATCAAGATGGCGGACAGGAAGTTTGGCCAAATAAGGAAAACTTGGTATCTATGTTCTCGGCTTGACCCAAGGAATCTATTAAGAACCGTGGAATTTCAATAGCCAGACTTATTCAAAAGTTATTAGCCTTTTTGGAAATTTTGTTATAACTTTTGACCACTAGGTGGCGCTGTCTTGAAATATTTTGGTTGCCTTCAGGGGATGGTGCTGATGACACAATCTGAGTTTCGTAATATTACACCAATGCATTTGTTTAGTATAGCATTTTATTTCACAAAACTGTATTGAAGTCAATGGGAATTTCATATTTTGTTCAATTATAGCGCCACCAAGAGGCTCAGTCCCACAATTTTTTTTACGTGTCCTCAGAGTGAGCCCATACATATGTGTGTCAATTTTGGTGAAAATATCTCAATTCGCTTCGGAGTTATAGACATTTATATGAAAAAACACGAAAAAAATGACTGACACATGACTTTGATTGGAAATTAGTACCCCTAAACATCAATATTTTCGCATTTGGGCATTGGCGTATAGCTATCGACCTATGTTTCCAAACTTCTGACGGTGGTTTCGTCTCGATCGGACTAGCGGTTTCAAAGATATAGCCAAATGTTTTTTAAGCGCTAAATCACAACGCTACACAAACCGTAAGGCGAAACCTAGCATGTTTGGTATCGTAGGACTCGGCAACGATTCAGGAGTCTAAAAAGATGAGTTTCGTGAAAATAAGTCGACCACACCCAAAGTTATAAGCATTTGAAAAAAAAAATTCACCACTAGGTGGCGCTGTTTCGAAACTTCTCAGGCTCATTCAGGGCATTGTGCTGATGACCCATACCACGTTTCGTAACAATCCGTTCATGCGTTCATAAAATACAGAATTTTAGCACAAAATTCAAAATGGCCGACAGCCAAAATGACCGATATGGTCAAATTGGATATCAGTCGACTCGGCATGTTGCCCTGAATCTAACGAGACCAATTGTATGATTTTTGGACAAACTGTTCAGAAGTTATAAGCAAAAATAGCCATTTTTCATATCTCCGGACCAGTAGGTGGCGCTGCGCCGAAACACAGCATGTAGCCTCAGGTCATGCTTGTGAGTACAAGTACCAAGTTTGGTCTGAATACGATAAACCGTTGCGGAGATACGGCCTTACGACTGTTTTTGCTAGCGCTACGTAAAATGTATTTGTGCGTTTATTGAAAACGGTTTGACGAATCCATTTGAATTCCATAACTTTTTGTCAGCACTACCTGAAGATGATCTGGTTCAATTTTCGTGCAAATCGGACAAACCGTCTAGGACGAGTTCGAAAAAGTAGCTTTTTTTGAAAATTCAAGATGGCGGCCATATTTTTATGACGGCAAATGACGTCATAGGGTGCAATCGAATCGCCATGAGCTCAGGAATCAGAGGAAAAAAGAATTTCGCTGATTGGCCTTTTGGTTCAAAAGTTATTAGCAAAATAAAAGTGAAACTTTGGACAGGTGGTGGCGCTAGAGGGAATGACTTAGAAACACCAAAATTGGTGTATTTAATGTTGAGACGGTCCTCTATCAGAATGTCAAACCAAAACAACTTTCCCGCAATCGGTTCTATGGGCTGCCATAGACTCCCATGGCGGAAGAATAATAATAATAATAATAATAATAAATATAGCTGCAAGCAGCCATTACCGGGGCCAAGCTGAATAAGACGACAAGACATGCCGACATGTCTGAAAGTGTCAGACCAACTGCAACAATGAGCAATTAAAGACATTTAAAGAGGATTTTAGGCAAAATGCCTGAAAAATCATAGAAACAATAAATAAAAATATGATTTGATGGATTATCACTTTCGACCAATAGGTGGCGCAGTTACAAAACTGATGTGATGTGGTCAGAGTGAAGTTACAATGACACATACAAAGTTTGGTGTCAATATGTCAAGGCATTGCAGAGATAAAGCCTTAATTAATGCTATTAGCATCATGCCTCAACTTTGCTGCTGCGCTATACGAACGGTTTCGTCTATCGACACGAAATCCATAACTTTTAGTCGGCACGGTCTGGAGATGATACGATTCGATTTTGGTGAAAATCGGACAAACGGTCTAGGAGGAGTTCGAAAAAGTAGGTTTTGAATGAAAATCAAGATGGCGGACAAGAAGTTTGACCAAATAAGGAAAATTTGGTATCTATGTTCTCGGCTTGACCCAAGGAATCTATTAAGACCAGTGGCATTTACATAGGCCGATGTATTCAAAAGTTATTAGCAGTTTTGGAAATGTTGTTATAACTTTTGACCACTAGGTGGCGCTGTCTCTAAATATTTTGGGTACCTTCAGGGGATGGTGCTGATGGCACATTCTGAGTTTCGTAATATTACACCAATGCATTTGTTTAGTATAGCATTTTATTTCACAAAACTGCATTGAAGTCAATGGGAATTTCATGTTTTGTTCTATTATAGCGCCACCAAGAGGCTCAGTCCCACCATTTTTTTTATGTGTCCTCAGAGTGAGCCCATACATATATGTGTCGATTTTGGTGCAAAAATCTCAATTTGCTTCGGAGTTATAGACATTTATATGAAAAAACACGAAAAAAATGACTGACACATGACTTTGATTGGAAATTAGTACCCCTAAACATCAATATTTTCGCATTTGGGCATTGGCGTATAGCTATCGACCTATGTTTCCAAACTTCTGACGGTGGTTTCGTCTCGATCGGACTAGCGGTTTCAAAGATATAGCCAAATGTTTTTTAAGCGCTAAATCACAACGCTACACAAATTGTAAGGCAAAACCTAGCATGTTTGGTATCGTAGGACTCGGCAATGATTCAGGAGTCTAAAAAGATGAGTTTCGTGAAAATAAGTCGACCACACCCAAAGTTATAAGCATTTGAAAAAAAAAATTCACCACTAGGTGGCGCTGTTTCGAAACTTCTCAGGCTCATTCAGGGCATTGTGCTGATGACCCATACCACGTTTCGTAACAATCCGTTCATGCGTTCATAAAATACAGAATTTTAGCACAAAATTCAAAATGGCCGACAGCCAAAATGACCGATATGGTCAAATTGGATATCAGTCGACTCGGCATGTTGCCCTGAATCTAACGAGACCAATTGTATGATTTTTGGACAAACTGTTCAGAAGTTATAAGCAAAAATAGCCATTTTTCATATCTCCGGACCAGTAGGTGGCGCTGCGCCGAAACACAGCATGTAGCCTCAGGTCATGCTTGTGAGTACAAGTACCAAGTTTGGTCTGAATACGATAAACCGTTGCGGAGATACGGCCTTACGACTGTTTTTGCTAGCGCTACGTAAAATGTATTCGTGCGTTTATCGAAAACGGTTTGACGAATCCATTTGAATTCCATAACTTTTTGTCAGCACTACCTGAAGATGATCTGGTTCAATTTTCGTGCAAATCGGACAAACCGTCTAGGACGAGTTCGAAAAAGTAGCTTTTTTTGAAAATTCAAGATGGCGGCCATATTTTTATGACGGCAAATGACGTCATAGGGTGCAATCGAATCGCCATGAGCTCAGGAATCAGTGGAAAAAAGAATTTCGCTGATTGGCCTTACGGTTCAAAAGTTATTAGCAAAATAAAAGTGAAATTTTGGACAGGTGGTGGCGCTAGAGGGAATGACTTAGAAACACCAAAATTGGTGTATTTAATGTTGAGACGGTCCTCTATCAGAATGTCAAACCAAAACAACTTTCCCGCAATCGGTTCTATGGGCTGCCATAGACTCCCAGTCGGAAGAAGGAAGAATAATAATAATAATAATAATAATAATAATAAGAACGGGAACGAAAACAATAGGTGCCTCCGCACCTTCGGTGCTTGGCCCCTAATAATAAGAAACGGAACAGATACAATAGGTGCCTCCGCACCTTCGGTGCTTGGCCCCTAATAATAATAAATATAGCTGCAAGCAGCAATTACCGGGGCCAAGCAGAATAAGACGACAAGACATGCCAACATGTCTGAAAGTGTCAGACCAACTGCAACAATGAGCAATTAAAGACATTTAAAGAGGATTTTAGGCGAAATGGCTGAAAAATCATGTAAAAAGTGATTCAAAATATGATTTAATGGATTGTCACTTTTGACCAAAAGGTGGCGCTGTTACGAAATTGATGTGGTGTGGTCAGAGTAAGGAGACAGTGACACATACAAAGTTTTGTGTCAATATGTCGAGGCATTGCAGATATAAAGCCTGAATAGTCATTTTGGCATCATGCCTCAACTTTGCTGCTGTGCTATACGAAAACGGTTTCATCAATCGACACGAAATCCATAACTTTTTGTCGGCACAGTCTGGAGATGATACGATTCGATTTTGGTGAAAATCGGACAAACGGTCTAGGAGGAGTTCGAAAAAGTAGGTTTTGAATGAAAATCAAGATGGCGGACAGGAAGTTTGGCCAAATAAGGAAAACTTGGTATCTATGTTCTCGGCTTGACCCAAGGAATCTATTAAGACCCGTGGCATTTCAATAGCCAGATTTATTCAAAAGTTATTAGCCTTTTTGGAAATTTTGTTATAACTTTTGACCACTAGGTGGCGCTGTCTTGAAATATTTTGGTTGCCTTCAGGGGATGGTGCTGATGACACAATCTGAGTTTCGTAATATTACACCAATGCATTTGTTTAGTATAGCATTTTATTTCACAAAACTGTATTGAAGTCAATGGGAATTTCATATTTTGTTCAATTATAGCGCCACCAAGAGGCTCAGTCCCACAATTTTTTTTACGTGTCCTCAGAGTGAGCCCATACATATGTGTGTCAATTTTGGTGAAAATATCTCAATTCGCTTCGGAGTTATAGACATTTATATGAAAAAACACGAAAAAAATGACTGACACATGACTTTGATTGGAAATTAGTACCCCTAAACATCAATATTTTCGCATTTGGGCATTGGCGTATAGCTATCGACCTATGTTTCCAAACTTCTGACGGTGGTTTCGTCTCGATCGGACTAGCGGTTTCAAAGATATAGCCAAATGTTTTTTAAGCGCTAAATCACAACGTTACACAAACCGTAAGGCAAAACCTAGCATGTTTGGTATCGTAGGACTCGGCAACGATTCAGGAGTCTAAAAAGATGAGTTTCGTGAAAATAAGTCGACCACACCCAAAGTTATAAGCATTTGAAAAAAAAAATTCACCACTAGGTGGCGCTGTTTCGAAACTTCTCAGGCTCATTCAGGGCATTGTGCTGATGACCCATACCACGTTTCGTAACAATCCGTTCATGCGTTCATAAAATACAGAATTTTAGCACAAAATTCAAAATGGCCGACAGCCAAAATGACCGATATGGTCAAATTGGATATCAGTCGACTCGGCATGTTGCCCTGAATCTAACGAGACCAATTGTATGATTTTTGGACAAACTGTTCAGAAGTTATAAGCAAAAATAGCCATTTTTCATATCTCCGGACCAGTAGGTGGCGCTGCGCCGAAACACAGCATGTAGCCTCAGGTCATGCTTGTGAGTACAAGTACCAAGTTTGGTCTGAATACGATAAACCGTTGCGGAGATACGGCCTTACGACTGTTTTTGCTAGCGCTACGTAAAATGTATTTGTGCGTTTATCGAAAACGGTTTGACGAATCCATTTGAATTCCATAACTTTTTGTCAGCACTACCTGAAGATGATCTGGTTAAATTTTCGTGCAAATCGGACAAACCGTCTAGGACGAGTTCGAAAAAGTAGCTTTTTTTGAAAATTCAAGATGGCGGCCATATTTTTATGACGGAAAATGACGTCATAGGGTGCAATCGAATCGCCATGAGCTCCGGAATCAGAGAAAAAAAGAATTTCGCTGATTGGCCTTACGGTTCAAAAGTTATTAGCAAAGTAAAAGTGAAACTTTGGACAGGTGGTGGCGCTAGAGGGAATGACTTAGAAACACCAAAATTGGTGTATTTAATGTTGAGACGGTCCTCTATCAGAATGTCAAACCAAAACAACTTTCCCGCAATCGGTTCTATGGGCTGCCATAGACTCCCATGGCGGAAGAATAATAATAATAATAATAATAAATATAGCTGCAAGCAGCAATTACCGGGGCCAAGCAGAATAAGACGACAAGACATGCCAACATGTCTGAAAGTGTCAGACCAACTGCAACAATGAGCAATTAAAGACATTTAAAGAGAATTTTAGGCGAAATGGCTGAAAAATCATGTAAAAAGTGATTCAAAATATGATTTAATGGATTGTCACTTTTGACCAAAAGGTGGTGCTGTTACGAAATTGATGTGGTGTGGTCAGAGTAAGGAGACAGTGACACATACAAAGTTTTGTGTCAATATGTCGAGGCATTGCAGATATAAAGCCTGAATAGTCATTTTGGCATCATGCCTCAACTTTGCTGCTGTGCTATACGAAAACGGTTTCATCAATCGACACGAAATCCATAACTTTTTGTCGGCACAGTCTGGAGATGATACGATTCGATTTTGGTGAAAATCGGACAAACGGTCTAGGAGGAGTTCGAAAAAGTAGGTTTTGAATGAAAATCAAGATGGCGGACAGGAATTTTGGCCAAATAAGGAAAACTTGGTATCTATGTTCTCGGCTTGACCCAAGGAATCTATTAAGACCCGTGGCATTTCAATAGCCAGATTTATTCAAAAGTTATTAGCCTTTTTGGAAATTTTGTTATAACTTTTGACCACTAGGTGGCGCTGTCTTGAAATATTTTGGTTGCCTTCAGGGGATGGTGCTGATGACACAATCTGAGTTTCGTAATATTACACCAATGCATTTGTTTAGTATAGCATTTTATTTCACAAAACTGTATTGAAGTCAATGGGAATTTCATATTTTGTTCAATTATAGCGCCACCAAGAGGCTCAGTCCCACAATTTTTTTTACGTGTCCTCAGAGTGAGCCCATACATATGTGTGTCAATTTTGGTGAAAATATCTCAATTCGCTTCGGAGTTATAGACATTTATATGAAAAAACACGAAAAAAATGACTGACACATGACTTTGATTGGAAATTAGTACCCCTAAACATCAATATTTTCGCATTTGGGCATTGGCGTATAGCTATCGACCTATGTTTCCAAACTTCTGACGGTGGTTTCGTCTCGATCGGACTAGCGGTTTCAAAGATATAGCCAAATGTTTTTTAAGCGCTAAATCACAACGCTACACAAACCGTAAGGCGAAACCTAGCATGTTTGGTATCGTAGGACTCGGCAACGATTCAGGAGTCTAAAAAGATGAGTTTCGTGAAAATAAGTCGACCACACCCAAAGTTATAAGCATTTGAAAAAAAAAATTCACCACTAGGTGGCGCTGTTTCGAAACTTCTCAGGCTCATTCAGGGCATTGTGCTGATGACCCATACCACATTTCTTAACAATCCGTTCATGCGTTCATAAAATACAGAATTTTAGCACAAAATTCAAAATGGCCGACAGCCAAAATGACCGATATGGTCAAATTGGATATCAGTCGACTCGGCATGTTGCCCTGAATCTAACGAGACCAATTGTATGATTTTTGGACAAACTGTTCAGAAGTTATAAGCAAAAATAGCCATTTTTCATATCTCCGGACCAGTAGGTGGCGCTGCGCCGAAACACAGCATGTAGCCTCAGGTCATGCTTGTGAGTACAAGTACCAAGTTTGGTCTGAATACGATAAACCGTTGCGGAGATACGGCCTTACGACTGTTTTTGCTAGCGCTACGTAAAATGTATTTGTGCGTTTATCGAAAACGGTTTGACGAATCCATTTGAATTCCATAACTTTTTGTCAGCACTACCTGAAGATGATCTGGTTCAATTTTCGTGCAAATCGGACAAACCGTCTAGGACGAGTTCGAAAAAGTAGCTTTTTTTGAAAATTCAAGATGGCGGCCATATTTTTATGACGGCAAATGACGTCATAGGGTGCAATCGAATCGCCATGAGCTCAGGAATCAGAGGAAAAAAGAATTTCGCTGATTGGCCTTACGGTTCAAAAGTTATTAGCAAAATAAAAGTGAAACTTTGGACAGGTGGTGGCGCTAGAGGGAATGACTTAGAAACACCAAAATTGGTGTATTTAATGTTGAGACGGTCCTCTATCAGAATGTCAAACCAAAACAACTTTCCCGCAATCGGTTCTATGGGCTGCCATAGACTCCCATGGCGGAAGAATAATAATAATAATAATAATAATAATAAATATAGCTGCAAGCAGCAATTACCGGGGCCAAGCAGAATAAGACGACAAGACATGCCAACATGTCTGAAAGTGTCAGACCAACTGCAACAATGAGCAATTAAAGACATTTAAAGAGGATTTTAGGCGAAATGGCTGAAAAATCACATAAATTGTCATTCAAAATATGATTTAATGGATTGTTACTTTTGACCAAAAGGTGGCGCTGTTACGAAATTGATGTGGTGTGGTCAGAGTAAGGAGACAGTGACACATACAAAGTTTTGTGTCAATATGTCGAGGCATTGCAGATATAAAGCCTGAATAGTCATTTTGGCATCATGCCTCAACTTTGCTGCTGTGCTATACGAAAACGGTTTCATCAATCGACACGAAATCCATAACTTTTTGTCGGCACAGTCTGGAGATGATACGATTCGATTTTGGTGAAAATCGGACAAACGGTCTAGGAGGAGTTCGAAAAAGTAGGTTTTGAATGAAAATCAAGATGGCGGACAGGAAGTTTGGCCAAATAAGGAAAACTTGGTATCTATGTTCTCGGCTTGACCCAAGGAATCTATTAAGAACCGTGGAATTTCAATAGCCAGATTTATTCAAAAGTTATTAGCCTTTTTGGAAATTTTGTTATAACTTTTGACCACTAGGTGGCGCTGTCTTGAAATATTTTGGTTGCCTTCAGGGGATGGTGCTGATGACACAATCTGAGTTTCGTAATATTACACCAATGCATTTGTTTAGTATAGCATTGTATTTCACAAAACTGTATTGAAGTCAATGGGAATTTCATATTTTGTTCAATTATAGCGCCACCAAGAGGCTCAGTCCCACAATTTTTTTTACGTGTCCTCAGAGTGAGCCCATACATATGTGTGTCAATTTTGGTGAAAATATCTCAATTCGCTTCGGAGTTATAGACATTTATATGAAAAAACACGAAAAAAATGACTGACACATGACTTTGATTGGAAATTAGTACCCCTAAACATCAATATTTTCGCATTTGGGCATTGGCGTATAGCTATCGACCTATGTTTCCAAACTTCTGACGGTGGTTTCGTCTCGATTGGACTAGCGGTTTCAAAGATATAGCCAAATGTTTTTTAAGCGCTAAATCACAACGCTACACAAACCGTAAGGCGAAACCTAGCATGTTTGGTATCGTAGGACTCGGCAACGATTCAGGAGTCTAAAAAGATGAGTTTCGTGAAAATAAGTCGACCACACCCAAAGTTATAAGCATTTGAAAAAAAAAATTCACCACTAGGTGGCGCTGTTTCGAAACTTCTCAGGCTCATTCAGGGCATTGTGCTGATGACCCATACCACGTTTCGTAACAATCCGTTCATGCGTTCATAAAATACAGAATTTTAGCACAAAATTCAAAATGGCCGACAGCCAAAATGACCGATATGGTCAAATTGGATATCAGTCGACTCAGCATGTTGCCCTGAATCTAACGAGACCAATTGTATGATTTTTGGACAAACTGTTCAGAAGTTATAAGCAAAAATAGCCATTTTTCATATCTCCGGACCAGTAGGTGGCGCTGCGCCGAAACACAGCATGTAGCCTCAGGTCATGATTGTGAGTACAAGTACCAAGTTTGGTCTGAATACGATAAACCGATGCGGAGATACGGCCTTACGACTGTTTTTGCTAGCGCTACGTAAAATGTATTTGTGCGTTTATCGAAAACGGTTTGACGAATCCATTTGAATTCCATAACTTTTTGTCAGCACTACCTGAAGATGATCTGGTTCAATTTTCGTGCAAATCGGACAAACCGTCTAGGACGAGTTCGAAAAAGTAGCTTTTTTTGAAAATTCAAGATGGCGGCCATATTTTTATGACGGCAAATGACGTCATAGGATGCAATCGAATCGCCATGAGCTCAGGAATCAGAGGAAAAAAGAATTTCGCTGATTGGCCTTATGGTTCAAAAGTTATTAGCAAAATAAAAGTGAAACTTTGGACAGGTGGTGGCGCTAGAGGGAATGACTTAGAAACACCAAAATTGGTGTATTTAATGTTGAGACGGTCCTCTATCAGAATGTCAAACCAAAACAACTTTCCCGCAATCGGTTCTATGGGCTGCCATAGACTCCCATGGCGGAAGAATAATAATAATAATAATAATAATAAATATAGCTGCAAGCAGCAATTATCGGGGCCAAGCGCAAGCAGATGACAGGATATGCCAACATGGCTGAAGGTGTCAGACCAACTGGAACAATGAGCAATTAAATACATTTAAAGAGGATTTTAGATGAAATGGCTGAAAAATCATATAAAAAAATCATTTAAAATATGATTTAATGGATTATCACTTTCGACCAATAGGTGGCGCAGTTACAAAACTGATGTGATGTGGTCAGAGTGAAGTGACAATGACACATACAAAGTTTGGTGTCAATATGTCAAGGCGTTGCAGAGATAAAGCCTGAATAGTGCTTTTAGCATCATGCCTCAACTTTGCTGCTACGCTATACGAAAACGGTTTCGTCTATTGACACGAAATCCATAACTTTTAGTCAGCACACTCTGGAGATGATACGATTCGATTTTGGTGAAAATCGGACAAACACTCTAGGAGGAGTTCGAAAAAGTAGGTTTTGAATGAAAATAGCATTTTATTTCACAAAACTCTATTGAAGTCAATGGGAATTTCATGTTTTGTTCTATTATAGCGCCACCAAGAGGCTCAGTCCCACAATTTTTTTTACGTGTCCTCAGAGTGAGCCCATACATATGTGTGTCAGTTTTGGTGAAAATATCTCAATTCGCTTCAGAGTTATAGGCATTTATATGAAAAAACACGTAAAAAATGACTGACACATGACTTTGTTTGGAATTTACTACCCCTAAACATCAATATTTTCGCATTTGGGCATTGGCGTTTAGCTATCGACCTATGTTTCCAAACTTCTGATGGTGGTTTCGTCTCGATCGGACTAGCGGTTTCGAAGATATAGCCAAATGTTTTTTAAGCGCTAAATCACAACGCTACACAAACCGTAAGGCAAAACCTAGCATGTTTGGTATCATAGGACTCGGCAATGATTCAGGAGTCTAAAAAGATGAGTTTCGTGAAAATAAGTTGACCACACCCAAAGTTATAAGCATTTGAAAAAAAAAATTCACCACTAGGTGGTGCTGTTTTGAAACTTCTCACGCTCCTTCAGGACATCGGGCTGATGACCCATACCAAGTTCCGTAACAATCCGTTCATGCGTTCTTAAAATACAGCATTTTAGCACAAAATTCAAAATGGCCGACAGCCAAAATGGCCGATATGGTAATATTGGATATCAGTGGACTCGGCATGTTACCCTGAATCTAACGAGACCAATTTTATGATTTTTGGACAAACTGTTCAGAAGTTATAAGCAAAAATAGCCATTTTTCATATCTCCGGACCAGTAGGTGGCGCTGCGCCGAAACACAGCATGTAGCCTCAGGTCATGCTTGTGATGACATGTACCAACTTTGGTCTGAATCTGATAAAGCGTTGCGGAGATACGGCTTTACATCTGTTTTCGCAAGCGCTACGTAAAATTTATTCGTGGGTTTATCGAAAACTGTTAAGCGAATCAACTTGAATTCCATAACTTTTTGTCAGCATGGTCTGTAGATGATCTGGTTCAATTTTCGTGCAAATCGGACAAACCGTCTAGGACGAGTTCGAAAAAGTAGCTTTTTAGATAAATTCATAATGGCGGCCATATTGTTATGACAGAAATGACGTCATAGGGTGCAATCGAATTGGCATGAGCTCAGGAATCAGAGAGAAAAAGAATTTTGTTGATTGGCCTTACGGTTCAAAAGTTATTAGCAAAATAAAAGTGAAACTTTGGACAGGTGGTGGCGCTAGAGGGAATGACTTAGACACACCAAAATTGGTGTATTTAATGTTGGGACTGTCCTCTATCAGAATGTCAAACCAAAACAACTTTCCCGCATTCGGTTCTATGGGCTGCCATAGACTCCCAGTTGGAAGAAGGAAGAATAATAATAATAAGAACGGGAACAGATACAATAGGTGCCTCCGCACCTTCGGTGCTTGGCCCCTAATAATAATAATAATAATAAGAAACGGAACAGATACAATAGGTGCCTCCGCACCTTCGGTGCTTGGCCCCTAATAATAAGAAACGGAACAGATACAATAGGTGCCTCCGCACCTTCGGTGCTTGGCCCCTAATAATAATAAGAAACGGAACAGATACAATAGGTGCCTCCGCACCTTCGGTGCTTGGCCCCTAATAATAAGAAACGGAACAGATACAATAGGTGCCTCCGCACCTTCGGTGCTTGGCCCCTAAATATAGCTGCAAGCAGCCATTACCGGGGCCAAGCACAATCAGATGACAAGACATGCCAACATTGCTGAAAGTGTCAGACCAACTGCGACAATGAGCAATTAAAGACATTTAAAAAGGATTATAGGTAAAATGCCTGAAAAATCAGAGAAACAGTAAATAAAAATATGATTTAATGGATTATCACTTTTGACCAATAGGTGGCGCAGTTACAAAACTGATGTGATGTGGTCAGAGTGAAGTGACAATGACACACACAAAGTTTGGTGTCAATATGTCAAGGAATTGCAGAGATAAAGCCTGAATAGTGCTATTAGCATCATGCCTCAACTTTGCTGCTGCGCTATACGAAAACGGTTTCGTCAATCGACACGAAATCCATAACTTTTAGTCGGCACGGTCTGGAGATGATACGATTCGATTTTGGTGAAAATCGGACAAACGGTCTAGGAGGAGTTCGAAAAAGTAGGTTTTGAATGAAAATCAAGATGGCGGACAGGAAGTTAGGCCAAATAAGGTAAACTTGGTATCTATGTTCTCAGCTTGACCCAAGGAATCTACTAAGATTTGTTGCATTACAATAGGCCAATTTATTCAAAAGTTATTAGCAGTTTTGGAAATTTTGTTATAACTTTTGACCACTAGGTGGCGCTGTTTCTAAATATGTTGGGTACCTTCAGGGGATGGTGCAGATGGCACATTCTGAGTTTTGTAATATTACACCAATGCATTTGTTTAGCATAGCATTTTATTTCACAAAACTGTATTGAAGTCAATGGGAATTTCATGTTTTGTTCTATTATAGCGCCACCAAGAGGCTCAGTCACACAATTTTTTTTTACGTGTCCTCAGAGTGAGCCGATACATATGTGTGTCAATTTTGGTGAAAATATCTCAATTCACTTCGGAGTTATAGACATTTATATGAAAAAACACGTAAAAAATGACTGACACATGACTTTGATTGGAATTTACTACCCCTAAACATCAATATTTTCGCATTTGGGCATTGGCGTATAGCTATCGACCTATGTTTCCAAACTTCTGACGGTGGTTTCGTCTCGATCGGACAAACAGTTTCGAAGATATAGCCAAATGTTTTTTAAGCGCTAAATCACAACGCTACACAAACCGTAAGGCAAAACTTAGCATGTTTGGTATCGTAGGACTCGGAAAGGTTTCAGGAGTCTAATTAGATGAGTCTCGTGAAAATAAGTCGACCGCACCCAAAGTTATAAGCATTTGAAAAATAAAATTCACCACTAGGTGGCGCTGTTTCGAAACTTCTCAGGCTCCTTCAGAACATCGTGCTGATGACCCATGCCAAGTTTCGTAACAATCCATTCATGCGTTCATAAAATACAGCATTTTAGCACAAAATTCAAAATGGCCGACAGTCAAAATGGCCGATATGGTAAAATTGGATATCAGTCGACTCGGCATGTCGCCCTGAATCTATCAAGACCAATTTTATGATTTTTGGACAAACTGTTCAGAAGTTATAAGCAAAAATAGCCATTTTTCATATCTCCGGACCAGTAGGTGGCGCTGCGCCGAAACGCAGCATGTAGCCTCAGGTCATGCTTGTGAGTACATGTACCAAGTTTGGTCTGAATACGATAAACCGTTGCGGAGATACAGCCTTACGACTGTTTTTGCTAGCGCTACGTAAAATGTATTCGTGCGTTTATCGAAAACGGTTTGACGAATCAATTTGAATTCCATAACTTTTGGTCAGCACTGCCTGAAGATGATCTGGTTCAATTTTCGTGCAAATCGGACAAACCGTCTAGGACGAGTTCGAAAAAGTAGCTTTTTCAGAAAATTCAAAATGGCGGCCATATTTATATGACGGAAAATGACGTCATAGGGTGCAATCGAATCGGCATGAGCTCAGGAATCAGAGGAAAAAAGAATTTTGTTGATTGGCCTTACGGTTCAAAAGTTATTAGCAAAATAAAAGTGAAACTTTGGACAGGTGGTGGCGCTAGAGGGAATGACTTAGAAACACAAAAATTGGTGTATTTAATGTTGGGACTGTCCTCTATCAGAATGTCAAACCAAAACAACTTTCCCGCAATCGGTTCTATGGGCTGCCATAGACTCCCAGTCGGAAAAATGAAGAATAATAATAAGAACGGGAACAGATACAATAGGTGCCTACGCACCTTCGGTGCTTGGCCCCTAATAATAATAAGAACGCGAACGGATACAATAGGTGCCTCCGCACCTTCGGTGCTTGGCCCCTAAATATAGCTGCAAGCAGCAATTATCGGGGCCAAGCGCAAGCAGATGACAGGATATGCCAACATGGCTGAAGGTGTCAGACCAACTGGAACAATGAGCAATTAAATACATTTAAAGAGGATTTTAGGCGAAATGGCTGAAAAATCATATAAAAAGTCATTTAAAATATGATTTAATGGATTATCACTTTCGACCAATAGGTGGAGCAGTTACAAAACTGATGTGATGTGGTCAGAGTGAAGTGACAATGACATATACAAAGTTTGGTGTCAATATTTCAAGGGATTTCAGAGATAAAGCCTGAATAGTGCTTTTGGCATCATGCCTCAACTTTGCTGCTGCGCTATACGAAAACAGTTTCGTCTATCGACACGAAATCCATAACGTTTAGTCGGCACAGTCTGGAGATGATACGATTCGATTTTGGTGAAAATCGGACAAACGGTCTAGGAGGAGTTCGAAAAAGTAGGTTTTGAATGAAAATCAAGATGGCGGACAGGAAGTTTGGCCAAATAAGGAAAACTTGGTATCTATGTTCTCGGCTTGACCCAGGGAATCTATTAAGACCAGTGGCATTTCAATAGCCAGATTTATTCAAAAGTTATTAGCCTTTTTGGAAATTTTGTTATAACTTTTGACCACTAGGTGGCGCTGTCTCGAAATCTTTTGGGTACCTTCAAGGGATGGAGCTGATGGCACATTCTGAGTTTCGTAATATTACACCAATGCATTTGTTTAGTATAGCATTTTATTTCACAAAACTGTATTGAAGTCAATGGGAATTTCATGTTTTGTTCTGTTATAGCGCCACCAAGAGGCTCAGTCACACCATTTTTTTTTATGTGTCCTCAGAGTGAGCCCATACATATGTGTGTCAATTTTGGTGAAGATATCTCAATTCGCTTCGGAGTTATAGACATTTATATGAAAAAACACGTAAAAAATGACTGACACATGACTTTGATTGGAATTTACTACCCCTAAACATCAATATTTTTGCATTTGGGCATTGGCGTATAGCTATCGACCTATGTTTCCAAACTTCTGACGGTGGTTTCGTCTTGATCGGACTATCGGTTTCGAAGATATAGCCAAATGTTTTTTAAGCGCTAAATCACAACGCTACACAAACCGTAAGGCGAAACCTAGCACGTTTGGTATCGTGGGACTCGGCAACAATTCAGGACTGTAATGAGATGAGTCTCGTGAAAATAAGTCGACCACACCCAAAGTTATAAGCATTTGGGAAAAAAAATTCACCACTAGGTGGCGCTGTTTCGAAAATTCTCAGGTTCCTTCAGGACATCGTGATGATGACCAATACCAAGTTTCGTAACAATTCGTTCATGCGTTCATAAAATACAGCATTTTAGCACAAAATTCAAAATGGCTGACAGTCAAAATGGCCGATATGGTCAAATTGGATATCAGTCGAATCGGCATGTTGCCCTGAATCTAACGAGACCAATTTTATGATTTTTGGACAAACTGTTCAAAACCTATAAGCAAAAATAGCCATTTTCCATATCTCCGGACCAGTAGGTGGCGCTGCGCCGAAACACAGCATGTAGCCTCAGGTCATACCTGTGATGACATGTACCAAGTTTGGTCTGAATACGATAAACCGTTGCGGAGATAGAGCCCTACGACTGTTTTTGCAGGCGCTACGTAAAATTAGTTCGAGCGTTTTTCGAAAACGGTTTAACGAATCAATTTGAATTCCATAACTTTTTGTCAGCACTGCCTGAAGATGATCTGGTTCAATTTTCGTGCGAATCGGACAAACCGTCTAGGACGAGTTCGAAAAAGTAGGTTTTACGAAAAATTAAAAATGGCGGCCATATTGTTATGACGGAAAATGAAGTCATAGGGTGCAATCGAATCGGCATGAGCTCAGGAATCAGAGGAAAAAAGAATTTTGTTGATTGACCTCACGGTTCAAAAGTTATTAGCAAAATAAAAGTGAAACTTTGGACAGGTGGTGGCGCTAGAGGGAATGACTTAGAAACAACAAAATTGGTGTATTTAATGTTGGGAGAGTCCTCTATCAGAATGTCAATCCAAAACAACTTTCCCGCAATCGGTTCTATGGGCTGCCATAGACACCCAGTCGGAAGAAACGGAAGAATAATAATAATAAGAACGGGAACAGATACAATAGGTGCCTACGCACCTTCGGTGCTTGGCCCCTAATAATAATAATAAGAACGCGAACGGATACAATAGGTGCCTCCGCACCTTCGGTGCTTGGCCCCTAATAAGAACGCGAACAGAAACAATAGGTGCCTCCGCACCTTCGGTGCTTGGCCCCTAATAAGAAGAACGGGAACGAAAACAATAGGTGCCTCCGCACCTTCGGTGCTTGGCCCCTAATAATAATAAGAACGGGAACGAAAACAATAGGTGCCTCCGCACCTTCGGTGCTTGGCCCCTAATAATAGGAACGGGAACAGATACAATAGGTGCCTACGCACCTTCGGTGCTTGGCCCCTAATAATAGGAACGGGAACAGATACAATAGGTGCCTCCGCACCTTCGGTGCTTGGCCCCTAATAATAATAATAGGAACGGGAACAGATACAATAGGTGCCTCCGCACCTTCGGTGCTTGGCCCCTAAAAATGCATTTCCGGAGGAACTGCAAAGTGTGCTTGCTCGGGTGCAGTGCACTAACGTTAGCAGGTAGTGGATAGATGCGAGATGCGAGAAAAAATGCGAGAATGCGAGAAAAAAGATGTCAAACTGTCTTTTATTTTCTAATTTAATTCCTCAATCAGCGCTGGACCGGTATTTTCTGTCTTCCGCTGAGCCCTGGCCGTAGACAGATCATATGTTTTACCCTGTCAATGCAGTGGTCTGCGTTGCGCTGATCTTATTCACACTATCGAGTGTAGGTGCAGCATTCTAACATTGAGTCATAATGAGCTGTTTGTGAAGAAATTATCTGCTTCCAAATTATGTCATTTTAATCACGAAATTGAAACATTAAAAAACAATTTGCTCTTTATGGTGTGCGCGTGATAGAGCGCGGCAGCAACGAACCATCAGCTTGTAGCGTAACAACATTGAATGCTCGGCCCAACAGCTGATCATAGCTGTACAGGGCTCCTTATTATTTTCCATCTCCATAAATATATCTAGTAGTAAAGCTAATGCAAGGGCTAGAAATCTATTAATCTTTTGCTGATACTTCCTTAGCTGTGTCTGAAACCGCTCACTCGTTCACTAATCCCTACATAGTGAATGGCAGTTGAGTGCACTACATCAGCAAAGAATTCGGACGCTGACATAATTATCACGCGCCAGAGAGCTCAGACAATTTGTCATAAACATTACCTACCCATCTTTAATTTTTCCTTTTTTTGGCTGTATGAATTGTATGTAACAATTGTATGTATGTATTTTTCACGTTTATTGCGTTATTTGATTAAAAAAAAGATAATAAAAACACTTGCTTGTCATATTTATTTACTTTTTACATTTATATGTGAAAATAAAAGAGAACAAAACACTACACAACACATTTGTTTATAACGGTATATATAACCGTACGTTGCTGGTCTTATAAATGATTGTTTTCTAACTCGCGTGCACCGTTGCCATGGTGACATTTTTGTTTATTTTTCATTCGCGCTCTATCACCTTATTGTGTTGGATTGTGGGAAATAGTGTCTCAGCAAGTGTACATCATATGTACACTCGAAAACACTTGAATTGGGGTTTTTGCCAAATTATGTACAATTTTGGATTTTTTTTTTTCATCTTGTACATCCTCACATTGGAGTCTCGAGTTAATGTACAAAGTTTGGTTTCGATACGTGATAGAGTTCCTGAAATATGAACTACTTCCTGTTTTGGCGACTACGCCGCTGATTTCGTTTGGCTGTGACGGGCAAACGTTTCCGAAAATCAAAAATCATTCTAGTAACTTTTGTGAGGCTTGGTCCAAGGATCATGCACGTCCAGTTTCATGAAGTTCGGACTAAATTTGTGACCTGTGAAAATTTAGTTTCGCTTTCTGTTCAATCCAGTGTGGCGGACAAACGACATGGACTCGTGATGTCATCTTCGCGAGCAACTTAAACCGGTACTGACCGTACGTTTTAAAGTTGGAACGGTGTCTCTGTCTCAAAGGGCCTAGGCGCAGGAGCTGGCCAAAATCTTTCTCCCGGGAATAATAATAATAACTAGAAAAATGCATTTCCGGAGGAACTGCAAAGTGTGCTTGCTCGGGTGCAGTGCACTTACGTTAGCAGGTAGTGGATAGAAACCGCTCACTCGTTCACTAATCCCTACATAGTGAATGGCAGTTGAGTGCACTACATCAGCAAAGAATTTGGACGCTGACATAATTATCACGCGCCGAGAGAGCTCAGACAATTTGTCATAAACATTACCTACCCATTTTTAATATTTCCTTTTTTTGGCTGTGTGAATTGTATGTAACCATTGTATGTATGTATTTTTCACGTTTATTGCGTTATTTGATTAAAAAAAAAGATAATAAAACACTTGCTTGTCATATTTATTTACTTTTTTAATTTATATGTGAGAATAAAAGAGAACAAAACACTACACAACACATTTGATTTTTCAAATATAGACATTAACGGTATGTATAAATAAATAACCAGGCGTCTGGTCTTATAAATGATTGTTTTCTAACTCGGGTGCACCGTTGCCATGGTGACATTTTTGTTTATTTTTCATTCGCGCTCAATCGCCTTATCGTGATGGATTGTGGGAAATAGTGTCTCAGCAAGTGTACATCGTATGTACACTCGAATTCAGAGAGGATTGTGGATAAAAGTAGTGAAGAATGTAGGGAATGATGTCGTTCACTCAGAATTCGGACACCACTACAAAATGGCCGACACCCTAAATAGTGCACTATATAGTGGATAGGGAGCGATTTCAGACACAGATCTTGTCATCATGGAGAGCGCAGTTCATGCTTGCCGCATAGCAACGACAGACGCCAGACGCCACAGGAGAACAAGCGAAAGGAGACAGCGGCGCGCTCGCGCTTTCCACTTGTTTTTACACATCTAATGTGCGTTCCATTCGACAGGGTCCATATGCAGTGTTCACTGCTCCCCTACTCCCTGAGCACGGTATATCAGTTAAAGTGGACTTCACTGACAATAACCGCTCATTAGAAACACCCAGCAAATGTCATCAAAGAAAGTCAACGACGGAGTCGCGCAGATTATGATATAACAAATATATATAGGACTACATTCATATTTAAATTTTTATTATTATATTATATATTTACAATTATATTGCACTATTTTACAACTACCTAAAATAAAATCACTTTACTTCACAAACTAGCTAAGCTGGCTGCATTCACTGAGGTAAATTATAATCATCAAAAATAGTATATGTAATATTCACAACAATAACCGTTAAAAATACTGTCATTTGTATAACAATGGCGAAATGTATTACTTACACACATACGTAAACTCCTCCATCGTTAGTTATGACCGTTCTGACTGGTGATGACCTGATGCGCGAAATGACAGTTGGGTGTGTGATCATCGCTCTCCACTTCCTGTGAAGTGATGTATCGATGTTCCCTTATTCCCTATGCCATGCGCAGTGCCCTTCGAACTGAACATGTTCGCTCCCTTCGGATTAGACTCTAACTTAAGATGGCGGAATACCCTGTGAAGTCCACTTCGCAGTCCACAACGCACCTCTAGAGCGACGTTGTTGATTGTTTGAGCATGAGACTGCGCGTTTCTTCTTGTTTTCTATTGTTATGCGCAGCATATTTCACGCGCGCACAAACACAGCCACAGACAATTAATTGTTTGTTCGGTTATCGAAGAAGAGCATGATGTATTTTGTATAAAGTTTTTTTTTTTTTATTAACTGCTTTGAGGATTGGAAATGCACAATTCATGCATACAAATCTGTATATATTAATAAATTAAGATGATTAAAATAGACCAATGCAAAAAATGAAATTCATGCCTGCATTTATTAAGACAAACCTGGTAAAAACGAATGCAGTCTATACGCTGACTTGGCTGCTCTGTGAAATGTAATACAACAGTGCCACCTACTGTCTAAATGCATTACCTAACATCAAAAGGTGAAACTCTAGACATAGGTAAATGGGTTTGTCTATTAGCCTGAAATAAAAAAAAAAATAAAGAAAATTCAGATCTTGTACATCCTCACATTGGAGTCCCGAGTTCATGTATAAAGTTTGGTTTCGATATGTGACAGAGTTCCTGAGATATGGACGACTTCCTGTTTGGCGACTACGCCGCTGATTTCGTTTGGCTGTGACGGGCAAACGCTTCCGAAAATCAAAAATCCTTCTAGTAACTTTGATGAGGCTTGCTCCAATGATCATTTACGTCTAGTTTCGTGAAGTTCGGACCAAATTTGTGACCTGTGAAACTTTAGTTTCGCTTTCTGTTCAATCCAATATGGCGGACAAACGACATGGACTTGTGATGTCATCTTCGCGAGCAACTTACACCGGTGCTGACCGGACGTTTTAAAGTTGGAATGGTGTCTCTGTCTCAAAGGGCCTAGGCGCAGGAGCTGGCCAAATAGCTGGGGGGGGGGTTGCCAAATAATGTAAAAAAAATTTTTTTTTATCTTGTACATCCTCACATTGGAGTCTCGAGTTAATGTACAAAGTTTGGTTTCGATACGTGACAACGTTCCTGAGATATAAACTACTTCCTGTTTTGGCGACTACGCCGCCGATTTCGTTTGGCTGTGACGGGCAAACGCTTCCGAAAATCAAAAATCCTTCTAGTAACTTTGGTGAGGCTTTGTCCAAGGATCATGTACGTCCAGTTTCGTGAAGTTCGGACCAAATTTGTGACCTGTGAAACTTTAGTTTCGTTTTCTGTTCAATCCACTATGGCGGACGAACAACATGGACTCGTGATGTCATCTTCGCGAGCAACTTACACCGGTACTGACCGAACGTTTTAAAGTTGGAACGGTGTCTCTGTCTCAAAGGGTCTAGGCGCAGGAGCTGGCCAAAATTTTTCTCCCGGGAATAATAATAATAATAATAATAATAAGAAAACTTAAGAAGAACAATAAGTGTGCGCTTTCAGCAAGCACACTTAATAATAATAATAAGAAAACTTAAGAAGAACTATAAGTGTGCTGCTTTCAGCAAGCACACTTAATAAGAACGGGAACAGATACAATAGGTGCCTACGCACCTTCGGTGCTTGGCCCCTAATAATAATAATAAGAAACCGAACGGATACAATAGGTGCCTCCGCACCTTCGGTGCTTGGCCCCTAATAATAAGAAACGGAACAGATACAATAGGTGCCTCCGCACCTTCGGTGCTTGGCCCCTAATAACCATATCAGCCTATAAATCTTCCAAAATATTTCAGTAACAACTAAGCTAGAGAAAAATATATTGATTATCATGTTACTTCAAATGTTTCCATTCGTTATGATGATATGAAATGAGATAATAGTAAAAACATGAAGCCGTTTGGTGCTTTTCAAACGCGATCGCGATCCAAATATGATACATTCAAACGCGATCGCGCTCAAATATAAAACATTATGGTCACCATATACATATTTACATTTGAGCAGATATCCACAAACACAGTAACAGTAAACACGGGTCTAAATATTATAAAATTCACCATATATCTAGCAACAGTTCAACTGCAATGTGAAATTTATGCAACAATAACAAACTAATATGTAAGAATTTCTCACCTTACATCTTTCTTGTCTTTAAATCGCGTTCTTCTTCTTCTGAGGTAAATCCAATGTAAGCTCACGGCGCGTCTTTCAAACTCGACGAAAAGCAGAGACTTGTGAAGTGTTTTGGTGTTTTGTTTCTGAGGTAACGAGCGTGTTCGCGTTCCATGTGGAGATTTGCATGTGAATCTCTTTTGCGCAAGTGGGCGTGCTCAAATTAAAAAATAATTAGGAAGCGTTTGAGAAGCTGGACATCTTGTTGGTTTTATACAAATTACTTAAACAGAGAATATTTGTTTTCAGTTTGAATCCGATCATTTAAAAGTACACACTTGGTTTATAAAGGTATATGGCTCATAAATGTCTGACAAGTATTCGCTGAGTTTTGTTTCAGTTTATAGACGTTAAAAAAGTTCACCGCGACGGAGAGGCAGAATGCACACCCTGTTTATTTTCTTTATTTTACAAAAGCACAATGTTTTGATTTGATTGTAAGTGGACACCTACAAAAGTAAAAATATCACAGATTCTTTTTTTATATTTCTTTTTTCTGTATGACCATAAATGACGGAGTAATTTAAGTTTATAGTGCTACAATGTGAAGAAAATACGGCAAAACGCGCCGGCCCGTTTGTCGACCTCAGAGGGTTAATGATGGTTTCGTTTTGTATAAAATATTCTAATTGTCTGATACATGCGTATCTTTATTCTTATTACTATTAACTATAATTACTCAATAATGTTCGAGATCCTATAGTTTTTCCTTACAAATGCATAGGCCCATTACTCTGAGATCACAGAATATGATGGGTCAAATTCATAGCTACCGAAAAATGTGACCGCTCTTTATTTCACAATAACTGAATGTAATATTCAATAAAATGACTCATGTGATGTGTGACCATCTCTGTTTATGCAGCTGTATAATCAAAAAATATGAGGCAGACAAGCGAGTCCCCTTTCTATTTTATAAAGGAATATTGATCAGATATTAATAAATATATATGTACAGGGTCACAGAATCTGAAGGGTCGAATTCATCGACCAAGCCTTTTTTGAGTGAATGTGGAGCAGGTTGGGGGGCTGGTGACGTCATTGTCTATAATTCAGTGTCTAATATTTTAAAGGGTAACTAAAACCTAAACCAACTTTTTTTAGTTAATGATCTGTAAGAATGGGGCTTTATTAGTGCTGTTCATTGATTCGAGTAATTTTTTTGACATTTGGGTATAAAGTGTTTTTATTTTACAATATATGGTGTAAAAACGTCTGAGTGCTGCCCTCTTCAGGTTGAACGATGGCTACTGCAGTTGAATTTTCCTATTGGATGTTTGCGGTGGTACGTGACGTAAGCAGGTTCCAGCATACCACGCCCTTGGTACGAGCTCACCACGCCCTTGGTATGAGCTAGCGTAGATTTATCTGTATTTAGTACAGTGGTCAGGAGGGTACGTAGGCGTAGTGTTGCTGGTTGCAACAGCACTGCTGGACTGCATAGCTTTCCAGCAGACTTGGAAATTAGGCGCCAGTGGTTGCATGCACTTGGCCTGGAAGACTGTGAGTGTGAAAACTGCATTTTACGCGGGATTGTTTTTCCAACACAATAGAGGTGGAAATGGGCTTCTCCACACAGCTCGTGCTGAAAAGCGACGCAGTGCCAAACGCTGCTACTGCATGGACTCCACCACCGCAGCGGCGTCTTGATGTGAGTGATCATATATATTTTAATCACAATTTATGGTTAGGCTAAAGTTAATCCTCTGGGGTCAACAAACGCGCCGGCGCATTTTGCTGGATTTTTTCGCATAGCAGCAAAATATGAATATGCCTACAGAGAGCGCGCGCTATTGACATCAACTCGATAAAACCTTTATTTTACTGTCTATGGATAAAACTCATCAGATGCATGTACTTTACGTCGTCTTGCGACCCTGTAAGTCTCTCTCCATTTTAGAGCATAGTTTTAGAGAGTCTGACAGCAGGTCTCTCAGGTGCACTCAGCCCCGCTCACGGTTCGTCCCCTCTATCTCCGCTGGGGTCTGCCCACTTTTCTAGCATTTTTCAAATATTGCCAGTGGGTGGAGTAAGGCTCTGACCAGGGGTTTAGTTACCCTTTAAACAACGAAGCAACACAAACAAACGAGACTAGTTTGGGTGAATTTGGAGCATGTGGGGGGATAGGTGACCTCAGAATGACCAATAAGTATTATTTTGATTTGGGCCAGTGACAAATAAGGTTTTCAACTGATAAAAAAATTCAAATAGGTTAAAACTGCACATCAAAGTAGTTATTATCTTTATGGGGATGTTTTTTACTTATTACTAAAATCTCAATTTTAAACAATGTATTTTAAGCAGTTTAACTGAGAATCATGTGACGACACCAGTCAAAATGTCATACGGGATAACGTTAATGCATTTTCTAAATATTATGATATTAAAACTTTTCAAATCAATAATGCTTAATGAATATATAAAGTGATGCAGTAAACAATATTTAGAGCTCAGAAAAAAAAAATTGCACAACTTTTTATTCTCATTATATTGTGATTTCTTTAAATGTGACCCTACTTGTTCAAGTTCTTAACCCACATTTTAACACTGCAATGTGATTTAAAATGCAAAATGTCTGAAAATGTTTTACAGGACTTGGTAACATGTTATTATTGTTTCCTCAACTCCATGAAGTGAAATTATGCATTTCAATGGAAAAAAACAACGTTATCCCGCCTGACTTAAATTGTTACTCGGTATGACACCATATGAGTTAACACATGAATTGTCATTTTTACAACACTTACACATAATAATGTTCATAAATAATTAATGTTTATGTTATGCAATGTTTTTCTAAGGAAATTAATTAGGCTGTAAAGAAATACAGATGTGGTTTTCAGTGTGTAAACTGTTACACACAAACTCAGTGTGGTTTCTTCCAAGATTTGGCAAGTATACAAATACATTTTAACAATTTTTGTCATGTTTATGAATATCAAAACAGCACACCTTTTCAACATTAGGTTTAATTTAGTACTGAAATGTACCTTGAACCATTTTATTGATGATCATAGTCACTCTACATCAATATTCATAAATAATGTAAAGGTTAGAGTATAGGCGATCTTCACTCATTTCACTGAACATCATTTATTTGAACAACAAATTTACAAAAGCATGTAATTGAACAACATATTTATAAAGAAAAATCTTATTAATGGTTTGAAATACCTTGAATCACTAAATTTCATTAAATGAACACTACATTTTTTATAGACATTGTCTAAAATAACAGAATTTAGAATTAAAGCTGCAAGCAGCATTTATCGGGGTTCAAGCATTTAAGGCCTTTAAGCACATAAGCATTTAAGACATTAAGTTTTATTTAGCAAGCTTTTAACCACTGAAATAATAGATGGAAAAGTCCATTTACAGCCAATACAGGCAATTTACTAGGAAATATGTGGTTTTCAAAGCTTTTTGACAGTTATAGCGCCACCTATGGTCCGATCTCCATAAAATTTTGCTTGCTTTTTTAAAATGTCACATAGGGTCATCAATTTTCGAGTTTTCCTTTAGGATTTATAGTCTTTTTAGCGTATTTTGCCAAGCCCCTTTTCTAAATTACCCTGTTACAGCCACCCAAATGCAAAAGTTCAACTTTTTTTCAATAATTATTGATCTAGAGTGTCCAGAGAATTGTCCTAGACTGGTCTGTTTCCGATCGGGCAAAAAACCTAGGACTAGTTCGCAAAAGTAGTTTTTTAAACATATTCACGAATATTTAATGAACGGTTTGATTGACAGCAGTGGTTCTTGAGGCAAAGTTGTTCAGTATGAGGAGATCTATCAAATGATATGCATATTGTGTGGGTGTGTGCAACACCACGTGATTACAGAGCCGTAAAACTCGTTAGCGCCAACTAGTGGCCGATTTCTTTCAAAATTCTTACATACCTCTAGGGCCATGAGTCGAACATGCCCATCAAGCAAAAAAACAAAAAACAAAATGCATGTTGATGTCACTAGAGTGGATGGCCTGTTCTTAAAGGGGCGGATTCCCCAATATTACAGGTTGGACAATAATTAAATGCAATTGTAATTAAATATTATTATGAATTATATAATTTGCTAATATTCAACTAAACAATGTTAATGATATGTTAATATCACAATTTGAATGGAAATGATACAAATTAAAGCTGAAAACTGTATAAGAATATATTGTCAAACACATGCCATCCAAGATAACGGATGACATTATGGGCTAACAGAAAATAACTGTTATCCTATATGACAAAATTGTTATCCGGTATGACAAAACTCAGTTTAAATCTTAATCAGGCAGTATTTTTGGCTACCTATAGAAAACTGCAACCTTTACCCTCAACTTCCAAATATGTAAATTCATGCTAAATAAACATATTTACATAAAATCCACATTATATATGTTATTTTAGCGTTATCCCATATGACACAGGATTTTACTACATAGTGTGCTAGTGAGGAAAAAGGGTTTGTTAAACACATTTTACGAAAGACATACTTACCTTTCACCATTTTGTGGGGGCCCTTTAGGGTCTTCCTGATTGTTTAACATGCTGTCTCACATCGTGTCAAAATAAAATTCACAATAAAATTGCTCCAGTTTGCTTGTTATCCCGTATGACATTGGCTAACAGCCAGTTTTGGGACAGAATGCTCCAAAGCATAACAATTAACTGGATGTCATATTCTTTGTAATATTTAAATATATTGTTGTCAAGACTCATACAATAATGCCTGTGGCAGAGATGTTAGGGTTTATTAGATTTTTTACAGTTTGTTTGGCTTTTTTGTATGTCACTCTAAGGTCCGGACAGTTATCCGGTATGACATTATGTGACTATAATGTCTAATAATTCTTACACTTTGTAATACCCTCAATATATGTTCATATCATTTGATAAACAGAGATCAATAGATTCAATAAATGTGCTTTTTATTAAACATTTCCTTATTTTGACTTCATAAAGGGGTTTGGACATCAAAATTGCACGTCATGTCATTGGGCCATTTAAGAAACCGAAGCAGCACAAAATAAACGTTTACCGGCACAAATTAGCACAAGCGAAGCACAAACAAAAAAGACTATTTTGGGTGAAATTGGAGCAGGTCGGGGGCTGGTGACGTCATCGTTTATAATTCGGTCTAATATTTCAAAAACTGATGCAGCACAAACAAAACTGCAATCTATTGGAAAATCAAAATGTAAATACAGAATATTGCATTGTCATGTTGCATATTACATTTCAAATTGAATATTGCTACCCATATGCTTCCATACGTCATATTTATCACAGATTTCTGCTCGTTCTAAATCAGATATAGATAAAGTAGCACAGGAAAGATTACATTTATATGAATGCATTAGTGAGAGAGCTATTGCGTGTGAATTAATTCTAGCTGGTTATTGCGTGTGAATTAATTCTAATTCTAGCGTCTCTCATATAGTGAAGCTGTGGGTGTTAGTTACTAAGAAATATATGCTAGAACTTATCAATTTATAAGCTATTTTATTGATAAATCACAGAACCGTGTCGACAATACATTTCTGCGCTACTGAATGTTTATGTGAGTGCGTGATCTTCATGTGATATGCAAGCGACTTTCTGTGTGTGCGTAATGCATCAACAGTTTGGAATGGTGATAAACTTTACTGTACAATAAGCTGTGTAAAACATTAATTCGTGTGATCAATTTTGAGCATCCAGAGGGTATAATCAAACACATCTTGTGGAGCTCTCTGAGTATGCATTTATTTGTCATTTTAACTGAAACAAAAAGTGGACTTTTCTTATCCTGTGGCGCTGAAGCGTGCCGCACAAGTCCTGAAAAGTGAAGCCAAAGCGTCTCGATCGCCCCCCGGTGGTTGTTCACAGTATAGGTCATAAACCCTGCCTCCCTATGAAGTCTAATGGACCCGATGGAAACTAAACAATCAAATTACACTTCAAATTATTTTTTATTTTTTATTTTAAAGGGCCTTTGGTTACCATGACTATGATCAGATAAGTTGGTTTTATTGGTGTTAAAAATGTGGTGACGTGGTCAAGACAGAGAAGACAGAAACAGACTTTAAAACAGACTTTGCTGCATTAATCATAGATGAACTGATCTATAAATGAACATGCATCCCAGAAAATTGTGTGAATGATTTACTGTCTTGTGTAGTGTTTTTAATTCTATTATTTTTTGATACTGTGTATTTTATGATAGAACCAACGGTCAATGTAACCTCACCCATACCATGTTTGGTCTCTATTAATTGGTACTTTGAAGATTAAAATTATTGTGTACATGATATGCCGATAGCTGCGCAACATATTTGTATTACAAGAATCTCTCTTAGTTTATCCATCAGAAACCAATCCAGCTGCACATGCAAATGAGCACGCTTAAAACACAGATTCATAAATCAACCACAGAGGAATTTCCACCCTTCTCATTGGTCAAGCAAACCCGGAGAGGTGGGGCCTTTCTCAAGCTTTATTATACTGCGTTCACACCAAACACGAATAGAGCGTCTGGCACGAGTGATTTCAATGTTAAGTCAATGTAAAGACGCGTTTATGCGCGTCTGGAGGTCCTGCGGCGCGAATGAGGCGTTTAGCACGGCGCGGTGGACGCGAATTCGCCTCATCCGCGATACGCGCAAATGATTTTATTTGGTGCTTTTTGTGCATTCACGAGTTTGACGCGAATTCGCGTCTGACGGCCAAGTTGAAAAATCTGAACTTTGGCGTCTGTTCGTGCCGCGTTAACCAATCAGGAGCCTGCTTGTTGCTGTCACGTGGTAAAGTGACGG
Source organism: Scardinius erythrophthalmus (assembly GCF_964197995.2). Lineage (NCBI taxonomy): Eukaryota > Metazoa > Chordata > Actinopteri > Cypriniformes > Leuciscidae > Scardinius > Scardinius erythrophthalmus. Next base: position 24,653,287 of record NC_138232.1, on the reverse strand, counting down.
GATAAACTCCCGCCCGGAGTCACTCATTCAAAATGGAGTATAGCAATATAGCAGAATATAATATTCAATATAGCAGTTAACTGAGTATCACTAGAAATTGAGTATATACTAGTGAGTATCACTAGAAATTGAGTATATACTAGTGAGTATCACTAGAAAGAGCACCAACAGTGGTATCCATTCCACAGTTTGAAAAACATTTATAGTTTTTAAATATTTAATATACTGTATTTAAAATTTCATATACATTTTCTAACCGAAGACAGATGGACAGGCGGTCTGCAGCTGGGATAGAGTGCCTGTAGTTGTAGGTGTCCTGAAGGGTGATCCTCGCTCCGATGCGGTAACTCTCTCGATGAATGCTCTATCAACATCAGCCATCTTGCAAACAGACAAGCGGATTTCGCCTCAGACACACGTCAATTTCGCTTCAAACTTTTGCTTTTTACGCGCGTCAATTTTGCTCTGGACTCACGAATGGATTCAAAATGTTCAAACGTCCAATTAGACGCGGTAGATGCGAATTTGACGCGCTATTCGCGTTTGGTGTGAACGCACAGTTAGAGACAAATTCACAGTGACCCTCTCTCTTCTTTTTCTGGTCTTCACTGCTGCTTCTTCGGGTTGATGTCTGTGGGGATGGGCCCATGGCAGGCTGTAAATTATTAGGACCATCAGTTTGTCACATTCATTTAGTTAATTGTGTAAACAAAAGTGCATTTAATCTTTTTCCCTGCCCTGCACGTAATGTCTGTTATAGGGGCATACATTCCGAAGCATATCAACATGTATTCCAACAGTGAAATGATCAGTTTTAACATCTGGTCACCTTTGGGGTGTGTTCACACTTGTAGTTCGGTTCTTTTGCTTCTCTTGCCCCACACTAAAAAGAAAATAGTAAAATCACACTCTAAATTAACACAATGTCAATACTTCATGCTTTGAATATCACGATTATCGTCAATACCGATATATAGCGACTATCCCTACACCCAATCTAAAGATAAAAAATGAAAAAAAAACTGGTTTTAAGATGCATGTTTTGCGATGGGGCAAAACTGAACATCCAAAAGAATGCAGTGTGCTGGGCTAAATTCTTGTTTGGTGCGCACCAGGGTTCAGGTGGCAGCGTTCACAGATATTCAAATGAACTGTACTAACAGAGAAATTGCACTAGAGTTCATTTTGATCGAACCAAACCTGCCAAGTGTGAACACACCCTTAGTCAGTGGCAGTCTACAAACCCACCTGTCTAGCTTAGCTGTTGGTCCTCCTTTCCTCTCAGATCCCAAAAGATGAGCATATTCTACGGTTCCTGCGTGCACGGGACTTCAACATAGATAAGGCACGGGAGATCCTTTGTCAGAGTCTGACGTGGAGGAAGCAGCATCAGGTGGACTACCTGCTGGACACATGGAGCTCTCCTCAGGTGTTGCACGATTTTTACACCGGCGGCTGGCACCACCACGACAAGGGTGAGTGAGCACAGTAATGCCCTGTCAGCTAAATGTATTTGTCATTAATGCATAGCCAATACATACTGGCTTAATGATGGGAACCATTTATTCATGACAGTTCATAAAATGTCAGAACTTTCGCACTTTCATGCGAAAGAGACTCAGAATCAGAAAGAGCTTTATTGCCAAGTGTGCTTGCACACACAAGGAATTTTTCTTGGTACTGAAGCTTCCAGTGCACATATACAAATACAAATACAAATACAAATACAAATACAAGAAGAAACATAGTAATACAAATTCTAGGAATAAAAATATAAATATAAAAATATGAAAAAAGTGTAAGGTCACAGTTGGGTTTAGTCAGAACAAACATTTACAGATTATGAACTTATTTACAGTATTTTGAATAGTATGAATTAGTGGTGCACGATATATCGGCCGCCGATATAATATCGGCCGATATGGTCATTTTTTTACACATCGGTATCGTTCCGATGTCAAAATATGGCCGATGTGAACAGGCCGATATTTAACGTGTGAAGCTGAAGAGGTTGATGTGAGAGAAATACACATTTCATACAGATGACATAAGCAGAGAACAGTCTGTTTTCTTTCATTTTTAATTGTTCTGTTTAAAAATAGAAGTTTCAAGCTTTCTATATATGTCTCAGGTCTGTGAGGCAGGTAGGTTTCGGTTCATTTATGAGACGCGCTCCAGGTTCACGCGCCGTCGCCTCTGTCCTGATTAAATATTTTCTAGTATATTTACTTATTTATTAAATCCAATGCAATTCGTTGATGAAACATTGATCAAAATTAAGATACAATTAATACAAAACGAAATTAAATTTAAAGACAGGCTTTGTGCTTTCTGCTTGAGGTCTCTGTGAAAGTTTTAAAGCAGTTTTTAAGTGCCGAGAGCGCTCACGTCTGTAACAGAGAACTGGCCCGTCCATAACATTGTTAATGCAGTCCAGTGCGACTTATGTTTTTTTCCTCTTCATGACACATTTTTGACTGATCGTTTTTTGACTCGTAGATATTTGAATATATTGCTTGATATATGATGATACCCATTCGAATTTGATTTTTCTCAAAAGTGACAGCGCGTGTGATTTGTGGATTCTGATAAGTGCGAGTGGAAAAACAGGCGTTAATTTATTCATTCTCAGTGTTGAGAAACGTAGCCTTCATGTGTTATTGTGTTAATAATAACTAAAGTAGCCTACCTAATTATGTTTCATATTTATTTTGTATGAAAACTATCGCGTCCGTTGCGTATGGATTAATAAAGTAGGCTACCGTTGTATCAGTGCTGCGCGAGCTCTCTCACAAACACGGACGCGCGCACAGAGAGAGAGAAGATAATTGTAAAATGAAAACGGGCTAAGTTTAAATTTTGTTCTTGCTTGTTTTTTTTTTTCTGTCAAAATGTCAGAAAGCATTTTGTATTATCCATCCGTGTTTTTAAAATTCGTTAAATGACGGACGTTTTACTGTTAACGGTTACTGTTAATATGTCGGATTCGTCTTATAGCCTACTTGTTATTATTTTTAGAATAAGTGATTCGTTATGCTATTATTGGACTCCTGTCTATTCATTGTCAACTGTTTTCTATAAATATGTTTGTATTGGCCTACATTTATTCAGCTGCGTGTCCTGTTTAAAATGTGCAATGTTCAAACGCAAAGACAGCACATCACAAGAAGCCCCTTTCCCTGTGGTATTTTTTAGTATAATATTTGGATATTGGAATAATAAATGAAGTAGCCTATCTGAATTGTACACTTTATCCTGTTTTTTTTTTTGTTTGTTTTTTTGTTTTTTTACTGTTTTCTAAGGGTTTCTTAATTTTAGAAACTGACCAGCACACATTATATGCAATGCAATATAATGCATGTGTGTATGTGTGACATATTTTGCACACAGGTAAAGGTGCCCAATATCAGTCATTTCTAAAGTAAAAAAAATGTGTTTTGGAAAATAGCTCTTTATTTGATAATCATTAAAATTTGTTTTCTATACAGAGATATCGACATCGGTAAATATCGGTATCGGCCGTAACAGCAATATTAATATCGGTTATCGGTATCGGCCACAATTTTCACATCGGTGCATCCCTAGTATGAATATATATAAATATCACCAGATATTGCACTAAACAATGGGAGGAGTATTGCACTTTCAGGCATATGCCTTGGGAGGTATGCTAACTGTTCAGAATGGAAATGGCCTGTGGGAAGAAACTGTTCCTGTGCCTAGATGTTCTTGTGGCCAGTGATCTGAGTCGCTGTCTTGATGGCAACAGTTCAAACAGGTGGTGTCCAGGGTGAGTGGAGTCTGTGATGATTTTACTTGCTCTCTTCCTCACTCTGGGAGAGTACAGGTCCTGGAGGGTTGGCAGCGGGGCACCAATAATCCTCTCCGCAGTCCAGACTGTCCGTTGTAGTCTCCTGATGTCTGATTTGGTAGCTGAACCAAACCAGACAGTGATGGAAGTGCATAAAAAAGACTCAATGACAGCTGAGTAGAACTGAATCAGCAGCTCCTGTGGCAGGTTGAACTTCCTCAGCTGGCGAAGGAAGTACAGACTCTGCTGGGCCTTTTTCACAATGGAGTCAATGTGATTGTCCCACTTCAGGTCCTGAGAGATGGTAGTTTTCAGGAACCTGAATGACTCCATTGCTTCCACAGTGCTGTTCATGAGTGGGGGAGTGCTGGGCTGTTCCTCCTGAAGTCCACTATCATTTCCACTGTTCTGAGCGTGTTCAGCTAAAGGTTGTTATAACTGCACCAGACAGCCAGCTGTTCAACCTCCAGTCTGTAAGCAGACTCATCACCATTTTGGATGAGACCGATGACAGTGGTGTCGTCAGCAAATTTCAGGAGCTTGACAGAGGGATCTTTAGAAGTGCAGTCATTAGTGTATAGGGAGAAGAGCAGCGGGGAGAGAACGCACCCTTGGGGGCACCAGTGCTGATTGTGAGAATCCTGGATGTGAGTTTCCCCAGTCTCACTAGCTGCTGCTGGTCCATCAGGAAGCTGGAGATCCACTGACAGATTGAGGATGGCATGGGGGGGGGGGACATGTCCATGGATGCATTGATGTGTGAGGAGGGAAACCTTGTACTCAATCCTGGTGGAGATGGGAAGCCAGTGGAGTGAATGAAGAATGGGGGTAATGTGAGAGTGTTTCCGCACTCTCATCAGGATCCTAGCTGCAGAGTTTTGGATGTACTGAAGCCTCTGCAGACCTTTTTTAGGAATCCCAATGAGAAGTGCATTGCAGTAGTCCAGTCTGGAGGAGACAAAGGCATGAACCAGCTTTTCGGCATCTGAGAGGTTGAGAATGGGGCTCTCAGATGACTGTGAGGGTCATCCCCATCAAAACTCAGCACCTGCCCCCCCCCTAAATCAGATGAGATGCCGTCTGGGCCTGAAGCTTTCCTAGTCTTCTGTTTTTTTGAAGACTCGGCTCATGTCCTCCAGACCTTAAGCTCAGGTTGGATGGCAGGAGGGTGGAGGAGAGGGGTGCAGGAGGTGATGGTGAATGTGTGAAGTGCAGATCAGAGCGGGTGTGTGGTGTGAGACCGGGCTTTTCAAACCTGCAGTAGAATGAATTTAAATCATCAGCAAGTTGTTGATTCTCCACAGACCGGGGGGATGGTGACTTGTAGTTGGTGATGTTCCTCAGGACTCTCCAGACTAATGCCAGGTCGTTGGCTGAAAACTGTTTTTTCTGATTTTATCCCCACTTCTGTAAGCATCCTCTTTGGCATGACGAAGCTGTTTGAGTTTCCCAGTAAATCATGGTTTATCATTAGTGAATGATAAGAATGTCCTGGTAGGAATGCATGTATCCTCACAGAAACTGATATATGATGTTACAGTATCTGTGAGCTCATCCAGATTGTTGGTAGCAGCTTCAAAAACAGTCCAATCAGTGGAATCGAAGCAGGCCTTGTAGATCCTGCTCTGCTTCATTAGTCCATCTTTTTACAGTCCTTATTACAGGTTTAGCTGATTTCAGTTTCTGCCTGTAGGTCGGTATAAGATGAACCAAACAGTGATCAGAGAGCCCCAAAGCTGCACTTGGCACGGAGAGATACGCATTCTTTATTGTGGTGTAACAGTGGTCCTGTGGTTACTGTCTCTGGTGGGACATGTAACGTGCTGTCTGTATTTTGGCCGTTCATGGGAGAGATTTGCTTTGTTAAAATCCCCAAGAATGATTAAAAGAGAGTCTGGGTACTTTTTTCCGTTTCAGCTATTTGTTCAGCCAGCTGTTTTAGCGCCGCGCTCACACACGCGTCTAGAGGGATGTACACATTCACGAGAATGAAATAGAAAATCTCCCGCGGCGAGTAGAAAGGTTTACAGTTTATGAAATGGGCCTCTAAATTAGGAGAGCACATCTTCTTCAGCGTTGTTACATCTGAACACCAACTTTCGTAATGTAGAAACACAGTCCACCTCCCCTCGTTTTCCCTGTTAGCCGTTAGATGCGATCCGCTCGGAACAGCTGGAAGCCTGGCAGATGTAGTGCGTTGTCTGGTATGGCTTCACTCAGCCAGGTTTCAGTGAAGCACAGAGCAGTAGAGTTTAAAAAATCCTTGTTATTGCGGGTGAGGAAGAAGTTTGTCCGTTTTGTTAGGAAGGGATCAGAGATTCTCAAGATGAATACTGGGGAGTGCAGTGTGGAGGCCGCGCTCGCGAAGTTTAACCAGCGCGCCGGCTCGCTTCTCTCGTTTGTGTCTGACCGTGCATTTGAACAACATCGCTGCCCCTCCGACAAGAATGTCCAGCAAAACGTCTGAATAATCAAAAACTGTAAAACAGTTGTCTGGTGTGTTTCCTAATGTCCAGTAGTTTGTCTTTGGTGAAACTGATATGGAAAGAATGACTAAACGCAGAGCAAACAAACAAAACCAACACAATAACTGGAGAGCTCCACACTGAGGCGGCCATCCGCGGCGCCATCTTGGATGACAGAAAATACTCTGTTTATTTGTGTACACTCACAATAAAAACAAAAAGTTGTGCTTTTCGGAAAATAAAGAAAAAAACGGATGCACATTCTACTCTCAGTGAAGTCTATTCTGATACATATCAGAAAATGAACTGTAACTTACCAAATACTTGCCACACATACATGAGAGATGCGATTTCAAAGCTTGAAGTGTTTATTTTTAAATAAAGTAATTCATCTTGAAGTGATTTTACTTTCGTCCATGATGGAACTCACGTCACCGCTGATGTTGTGATTTTTGGATTACTCATCTGTTAAGGTGTGGTTATGAGTACACTAGATGTATTTCATGAAACTTTTACCTTGGCAGTATGAGAACACCCCCAACAGGAGTCTCTTCAATCATTTAGATTTAATGTAAAGTGGAGGGAGTTGGTCAGGTGATTTATCTGAAAGATTGGTGAGATTGCTAACTTGTAAACTCATCTGTATTATCAGCACAAGGAAGACACAATTATAATAAAATACATTTTATTAACAAAAATTAATCAAGTGATTGGAGTGTGACTATGGAAGAGTTACGTTATGTTATGGAAAGATAAACTATTGTTTATCTTCTATGAAACTAATAAGGTGAAGACCTTATCATGCATCTTACAAATAAACAAAAGATTATTTGTTATTAACTAGCATCAGCTATATTACCTCTAATGTAAATTAGAAAATGATATACTGATACTATACAACAGTGCCAAGGTCTCTGGAAAGAGGTTTGGTAAAGTGATCTTGGATCAGTCCGATGGCGGTGACGTCTTCCACATTGTTGTGCTGGGTGACACTGCTGTGGGGAAAGGAGCTGGGATCCATTTCAATAACCTTGAACACAAAGCTCTGTGGGATGCTGATCTAATAAAGTCTGTCAAGTATCAAGTATCAAGTAATGGAGCACCAAAGGGTCCTAAAATCTGGAACACGCAGATGAGACCTTGAAGTAGGTGCAGAAGGTCCTTAATCTGGAACACGCTGACGATGGTACCTTAAAGTAGGGATGTCCCGATCCAATCAAGTGATCGGAAATCGGGCCCGATCACGTGGTTTCAGACTCGATCGGAATTGGACGTTACCTCCCGATCAGGACTCGGATATATATGTATATATATTCTCATTATTTTTTAACACATCTATAGTTATGCGGTGGCACAGAGTTACGCCGGTTTCACACTGCATGCGTTAGCAGAGCGTAAGCAGCGCAGGAGCAGTGCGTATGGTGAGCAGGACACACGCGTTTTGCTTTCACACTGGCAGCGTTTATCACGCGCGGCTGAACCGCGGGTTGTGTACAGACAGAGTACTCTATAATGGATAAGTTGGCATTGCTTTATTTCGTTTTCAAATACATTTAACCTGTTAACCGTTGCCAGTGCGTGGGCGCACTGAAGCGTTTTTTTTTTTATATATAGTTCAAAGTTACTATCAGATTTAATGTTATACTTTGACAAACTATACATCATTAAAAAGATATAAGACTCAAGTTTCAGTATTTGACCACTATTGTATTCTGAGAAACTTATAGCGACAGTTATTTCTTAATTTGTGTCAGGACTCAGGAGTTATGAAATGAAAAAATGAGTCGATACCTTTAATATGAATTATGAGCATCAGCCGCTTTCATTCATAAAAAAACTCTGTGCTGTCGTCATGACAGCGATTCACAAAACAACGTCCCTCAGGGCTTTAGCTCAAAAATGTGCAGATTTGGAGAAATATTGATATATTCTCATAGGTTTACATCAGATTTCTATAGACAGGAATAATATTTATTGAATTTATACCCAAATGCGTCGATGTAATCATTATGAGCGTTTGGATACTCTGATACTGTGTTTTCAATTCATACCAATAGCCTGAGGGCGTATATGGAACATGAAGAAGAGCCATGATCATGTGACATTCCAGGAAGCCTCGAACACACACAAAGCTAACAGAGATCGCACTGTAAAATGCAGATAAAGATGTTTTGAAGACAATAAACAATGTTGCAATGATATTTGAGTTACCTGTGTTTTTCAAGCCATGCCAGGTTTTTTATAATAATACAGGGTTTTTCCTGGGTCAAAACTGGTCTTCGGTGGTGGCTGACCGACATGGTCATCCACACACAGCAAAGAGTACCCTAGTACCCACATGATCCGCAAGCCCAATATTGACAATACATGTTAAATTTAAAATAAATACAAAGAAACAGTTTGTGATTTTTTTTCTTAACCTATTTATTCAGGAAAAAAGAGCAGTGAGTGATTTTCTCTTTGCATTTTGTTGTCTTATTAACATTAAAGGGATAGTTCTCCTAAAAATTCAAATTATCATAATTTACTCTCTCAAGTTGTTTTAAACTCGAATAAGTTTCTTTCTTCTGTTGAAAATAAAAGTTATTTGGAAGATTGTGGGTAACCAAACAGTTGATGTACCCCAGTGACTTCCATAGTATATTTTTCTCCTATGGAAGTCAATGGGGACCAGCTACTGTTTGGATAGCCACATTTTTCAAAATATTAATATTAGAAAAATATTAGAAGGAAATTAATAGAGGATTGGAACAACATTAGAGTGCGTAAACTATGAGATAATGTTTATTTTTGGGTGAACTATCCCTTTAAGGACAAGCGGCAGCGTGTTTACTATTACTACTGTCTCTTTAAGAGTTGTGCGCGACGCGTCTACTATACACGCATTTGACAAGCAGATTTTCTCTCAATTTTCTCAAGTTTGCTTCCACTTTAGACATAACCGACTTTGTTTATGTAAACCTTGTGTGTATTTAACAGTATAAGCACAATAAGACTCGAAAGATAACTTAGTCAAGTATCCAGGCGCTGGTAGACAGGCTTTTAGTGCATGTGAGCTTCACATGTACGCGCTGAGGAACTCACACGTAACAGTGCACCAGCACGCGAATTAGCCTAAATGTTTAACCGACAAGGCATTAAAGCACATGTAAATTATGAACTGCAGTGTCCCGTTCCGTTCCGCTGCGTTAACATTTTATGTGAATATACGTCGCGTTGTTCAGTATGTTGGGACCATAGTAGACTGTAAAAAAAAAAAGAGGCGCCAGAACAGATATAATGCACGATTCTACGATATTTCTTTAAAAGCAGATCGTGGAGACATTATAATCATCCACGATCAAAAATCGTCATATCGAGACCCCTAAACCACTTCAAACTGGATAGATTTTTTGCGTTTATTTAAAGTTATGTCAGCTGCATGTGCGGAATGCTTGTCACAAGATGTAAGAGAAGATAAGGCAACTTTTTTTTGACTGCAATTCACACCCAGCGCTAATTCAGCAAAAATATTCTCCGAATGCACCACGTGAAACATGGATTCGGTCTTCCGACCTTTAGGATCAGTTGATTTTGATGCGAGGGAGAGAGCAAAGAAGACGGAGAGTGCACGCGCGGGGGTGGGGCGCTGTGATCGTTCTCTCCGTCACTCCGTCAATAGCCTGCTTCACTCACAAAACCCAATTACAGATCAAATAAGGCTTTGGCGGGACAAAAAATCGTTTTGGCGGCCGCCAAAAAATTTTCAATGTAGGAAAAACCCTGTAATAGATTATATTTATAATGTAATGCTAATCTATATAGACTCTCATTGTGCAGAATACCATACAATAGTATATTTTCTGTCTGATTGTTTTATCTAAAGCCAAATTAGATCACAGAAGATTATTTAAAATACTCTGCTTGCGTTATAAAGTAAGTTTGGAGCACAAACATGGTTTTAATCTCATAAATTGTCGTGTATTGATGGTGTGCTAAGCTAACATGCTAGCTAGCTCTAGGTGCACCTGCAACCTAGAAGTTATCTTTTATGATTTTGTTTCAAATAGGAATGCTTGCTGAAATGTTTCTTTATTCCAGAAGGACATTTGATACAGTTAGATACAGTGAGAACTTTGATAAAAAGAAATTAGGGACTGAAACCCTATGAATAGCCTGTGAATAGCCAGTCGTTAGTAGCTATAATGCAGACAAAATAAATGCATATTTAGAGCCATAACCAGGCTGGAGAGGTGTGAATGTGTTCAGGGGGAGACTGAGACTGAATGGGGATCGTTTGCACCACAAAACAATAGAGACAAAAGACTGAATAGATGACTTAGAAGATGACTATAAACATCAGTAGCATTTTAGAGTCTAATCAAAATAAAGTCATGACATGATCTTGAAAAACATTTAACTAAATACAGAGTTTTAGACTTATCATCTTCATATTTTACATACAGGGGTGCAAACAGCGCGCTTTTCGGCGCCTCCCGCTTTTTTCACGTCAGTTTGGGTGACTTGTGTGAATCGTGCAGATCCGAAGAGTTTTTTTTTTAGAAGGGCGGGGGGGGGGGGGGGGTTGAGAGGGTCTGATTATAATTTAACCAACAGTAATTCTGGATTGCGTCCACCAACAAGTAAATAGGAAATAAGCGAATCAGAACACTGCGCGCCAAACCAGCAGTATGTGCGCAAGCGTGAACCACTAGTGTTTCTGTCTCACTCTGGATCTGCCACTGCATCACATTTCTCTCTGCGTGGCGTGGAGTGTCCGTTTTTATGTCGGCTCTCATGTTAACTGGTTAGAGCTTGTTTTAGAGCACAATGCCTGCGTGACACACACACTTCTCGAGCCGCGCCGAAACCGCGTGATAGAAATAGAACCGCAACCGACGCCTATTTTTCACGCGACACGCAAGAGTGTTGGAAGTTTTCAGACAAAATAGAAGGCGCAAATACATATTAATAAATTACATTTTGATGCTTGAAACTCTCTCGGTTTTGACAAATGCATTTATAATTGTAATTTAAAAAATAGGCCTAATTATCGATTTTCAAATATTGCCCCGTCAATAGGCCTACAGAACGAAATATTCTGTAGCCTATTTTGCCGTCAATACTGCCGACTTTGTCTTTGCTGTATCAGGCTATATATATTATGTTTAACATCCAAGTGTAGATCTGTCGGCGCACAGAGCTACGCAGTCGCAGACAGCACGTGAAGTTCGTGAACACCGAATTCCCTTTTCTTTCTTATCTATTTGTGTTTGAACAGACATGTGCACGAAAAAATAAGCCAGTGTCCGTCTCAACGAGTTTCCCTGTAAACGCAGTCAAAATAAAACGGACGCGTGTCATTACCGGTATTAGATACACGCATTCGTCTTAAAGGGACAGCACCCAATATACCTGCAGCTGTTTGTGTCACCAAAGTTAATCAAAGTTTAGTCAAAAGATAAACTGTATTAATACTTAATACAGTTAATTTACCTGAAAAACATAAAGCACTGCTTTATTTCTCGTGTATTTGTGTTTTATTGTATTTATATTTGTATTTTGTTTATTAGTTTCTATGCAGATGCACTAGGCCCAGTGCTCGAAGTGGGGCGGTACTCACCGGTACGCAGTACCGGCACTTCTGCATTTTACTCCAAAGCGTACCTGCACGTTTTCTTGCGTACCGCTACTTCTCGCATGTAGCCGGTACTCTACCACTGACAGAAAAGCGTCAGTGTCACGCCCATTTCACATATACTTCGTTTGCAATGCGTATGCAGAGCTTATTTTTTTTCCGCACCCATATTAACAGGTTAGACTAGAACTTTCGCACTGCACGCGGATGCGGTCCGGCAATGCGGTCCGGCAATGCGTTCCAGGAGCGGTGCATATACAGCAGTCCAACGATCGTTTCCACACCGAGTCTATTTTCGCTGTGCTGCACGCGCTGAATTAAAGTGACAGCGCGTGGTTCGTGGTCAAAATTAACACAGAATATGACATTATATATAATTTGTATTATTTAAAATTACTTTTAACATTTAAAAACAGACGTTTTCAAATTCCAAAGCTTGCAGAAGGTTCCTAATGGCAATACTGACTTAGGCTACAGCTTTCCTGGTAGCCTTGAGTGAATTAACTTGTCTAAGAAAATGATTCATAAAACGTATATATATCTGTTGAGCCTATGTTTACTTTCGTCATTGACACAGACGAAAATGAAAAGACTAAGTTCAGCTTTAGGAGGGGAAGAAATAGTCCAGGATAAGAAGACTGAGAGAAAATAAATATAAAGATGAGGAGAGAGCAGGTAGCCTATTGATAAATAATCTAATGACAAGGTTTTAAGCCTATTTCTTATAATTTTTTGGCCTTCAAAAGTCCTAAATTGCACATATGTAGATCAGAGAAATCCAAATTTTCTCGGGGGAGCATGCCCCCGAACCCCCCTAACTACGGGGGTCTTGAGTCTGGTTGTCCAGGGCACAGGAAATTGTTAATCCGGCCCTGGGTGAAGGCAGTGAGAGTAATGCAAGAGAGTACCGGCACCTTTTTCCCCCCACTTCAAGCACTGACTTGGCCTACCCTACACAATTACCCCAATCATCCTAGAATTATTAATTCTTTACAAAAAGAGCTATTCAAATCATCAGGTGAAATTGTTTTCAGGAAGTAGCAGTAAAGCAAGAAGAAGAAGTGCAAGATAGTTTTTCTAAATTTCATTTGACTCTATGTGCCTATAGGGGTGGGTTGGGGATGGTGGCAATGTAGTATCTGGATATTTGCTGCGGGACGAGGGCTTCGATTACCTCTCTCTTTTTTGACCATACATGTGTTTGCACCCCTGTACATATAACATGGTCAGACATGTGGCTTTAGCTGTAGTGCATTTCTAGATTGCTACAGTGCCAACTTCAATTTTATTTCATGAAAATGTTTTATAAAAATGCATTTCTAATAACTTTACAAAATTTTGAAGCTCTTTATAACTATATTTTTCATTATGACAATAATTAATTCTACATTTACAATAAACTGCCAGGTGTCAGCTTTCAAATGAGATCACACTTGTGCTTTTAGTGCAAAGGGATCATGAACTGTATCTGTTTCAGTTTGGGTATGTCATTTCTGGGGATTTTTCAAAAGTGGGGTTGCAGCTTAACAGGTTAAGAGAAAAGACTTATCAAGAAGCTTATTTTATTAATAATTTCATTTATATAACTTTTGGTTCATCTTTGTTTTTATTGTTCTGGCAACAAGTTTTTTTTTTTGGACATTTGTTTTCTTTTTAAATTGCTGTTGGTCATTTGATCGACTGTTTAACCCCTTAACTGTCACCTGCCCGTATACGGGCAACCTAAATTTACTTCACTATATTACTATTAAATCCTAATCTAGTCATGACAAACTATATATCGTTGGAGAGGTCTAAGACTCCTTAATAGATATTTTATTTAGATATTTTAAAACATTGTTTTTTGTTACAATTTATGCCGGAACAGTTATAGATGAATTTATGACAAGAGCGCACCTCAAAAAATCTACATCATAACAGGTGTTTCTGTCGTTTGTCACAAAAAGTCGACGCACACACTTTTAATAATTGAAACTTTGGTTTTCTTGCTAAAAGTTCATAAAACATTTAATCTAGTATTTGTCAATAAAAAAAAAATTATAAAATAATATTATCCTCTAAAAAGTATAATATACATATTATCCTCTAAAATATAATATCTTTTTTATTGCCTTTTTTATTACATCACATATTTTAGTAGTTATCACAAATTAGGTATCATTTGAAAGCTTACGATCTCAGAATTCATCCTGTGAAAACTGTTTTGAAATTGGACATTGTGTTACCATAGAAACGGTACTCTAAATTATTTTATCAGGCTCCTCCCCTTTTGGGTGTCGTCATGTTTGTAAAACATATTTTGTAAAATATATATTTTATATAAAAGAAAAATATTAAATAAATTATATTTGATTTAATGTAAATTTAAACTTCCATAACTTTTTCATACTTTAATTTTTTGAAGTGCTTTCACATCAGTAATAATCTGCATTTTTTCCCCTTTAAAACAAGACCAAACTTGGGTCTATACTCCAAAGCATTCTTAAATTACAACCATTTAAGCTTGAATAGTGCATTTTAATGTCCATTCTCAAAAAGGGGGGTGACAGCTAAAGGGTTAAAACACAATAGATATCATCAATGCACTTTTTGGATAAAACTGCGGTGTATTTTGGCCATGATCAATGCATTGTCACTTTAATTCAGCGTAAGCGGCGCAGCAAAAATAGACTCGGCGCCGAAACGATCGCGGCACTGCTGCTTCTGCTCTGCTCCTGACGCGCTGCCGCGCTGCCTCTGCGTGCGGTGTGAATGCTCTAATCTGTTAACATGGGTGCGAAAAAAATATGCGCTGCACGCTCTGCTAACGCGTACAGTGTGAAACCGGCGAGTGCAGTTCCTAAAAGCACATTATTGGCTTTGCAAACACTGTGGCACTTTTATTTTTTTATTTGTTTACATGCCTGCTGGGTATTTTAAGTTGAGGTGCTATTTGTTTATATATTAGACTTTTTTTATATTTACTGTTGCAAAAGTTTTATATACAAGTCCAAAAGTGAAGAATTTATGTTATTTATTACTTGATTGTTCAAGCTACCTCACAGAAGTGCTCTGTTTGTTAACAGAGTTGTTGAATGTCAAAATAAGGTGAATTAAATAAAAAATAAGGAACATCCTGGATCTGTTTTTCGCTCTTCTTTATTCTTTTTTTATGTATTATAGAAGTATCGGATCGGGACTCGTTATCGGTAGATACTCAAAATCAAATGACTCGGACTCGGACTCGAGGGCAAAAAAACCTGATCGGGACATCCCTACCTTGAAGTGAAGGTTTACTCTCCTTAGCTTAACCTTGTTGCAAATGTCTTTGTGTGTCTTCTGCCTCTCTGGGCCAGACACTCAGAACTTGGTCAATCCACTTTTGTCTCTTTGGCATGGAGACTCAGGCCGTGCTGTAGTCATTGTTACCGTCTCGCTGGACAAAAACTCTGAATGTAGTGTTTGTTAATGTTTCGTTCCTCACAGACAGGAGACTCAGAATGTGGTTGTATCTGTAGATACAGAGCTGTAGACTCATTTTGTTGTCTCTCTCTGGACGAACCAAAGTCTCAAAGTGGTGTATCTGTTATGACAGTGTATCCTTCGCAGGCCTGAGACTCAGAACTTGTATCTGTTGCTACCTTCCCTGTGACAGACCGCAGGCTCAGAACGTAGTTGATCTGTGACAGTCTCTCCCCTGCTAGCCAGGATTTAGAACATTGTTGATCTGTTTCTGTCTATCCCCTTACAGCAGGGGTCCCCAACCCCCGGGCCGTACAGAAAGAATAAATAACTTACCGTATTTTCCGGACTATAAGTCGCTCCGGACTCCGGAGTATAAGTCGCATCAGTCAAAAAATGCGTCATGACGAAGAAAAAACATATATAGCCTAAGACGCACTGGACTATAAGTCGCATTTATTTAGAAATTTATTTCACACAAAAAAAAACAATGTTACAGATAGGACAGTTCTCCGTTACGGACATGAGCGCTCTGAAAGCGGCACTAAAAGACTGCATTAAAACTTTCACAGAGACCTCAAACAGAAAGCACAAAGCCTGTATTTGAATTTAATTTAATTTTGTATTAAAATTGTATTTGTATCTTAATTTTAATCAATGTTTCATCAACCAATTGCCTGGATTTAATAAATAAGAAGTAAATATATTAGAAAATAGATAATCACGACACGGAGGCGCCGGCGCGTGCATACTGGAGCTCGTCTCATAAATTAACCGAAACTCAGTGATAAGGTAGCCTACTTGCCTCACAGACCTGAGACATATATAGAAAGCTTGAAATGTCTACTTTTAAACAGAACAATTCAAAACGAAAGAAAACTGACTGTTCTCTGCTTATGTAATTCGTATGAAATGTGCATTTCTCTCTGGCGCATTCACTACTGCGAAGATCGCGAGTCAGTTTTGTTTGTGTTCAGGCTTTCTCAGTTGTCTTTAGGCGCGATGTTACGAGGACGCTTTTTCACGTTTATTATTAGATTTAAAAAATACCCCAGTTTTTATGCCGGTCGAATCATTTTATTTTGTTGTATTTATCCGCCACAGCTTTTAAATATTGTCTGATATTAAACCAGTCCGTGGCGCAAAAAAGGTTGGGGACCGCTGCCTTACTGGACAGACTCAGAACGGTATATCTGTTATGCATCAGCTTTGCAGGCCGGGACTTAGAACGGCATATCTGTTATTTCTCATCCTTGGAGGACAGACTTAGAACAACGAGTGTCTGTTAAAAGGGTACCTTTATCCCTTTCTGATGAGGAGGAGATTGCAATTTGGTGCTTCTCCATTCCAGTGCTGCAAAGCAATATTTTTGTTGAGGTGTTCTTGGGGTTTGTTTCATGTGAGTTTATATCAAAGATTAACAGGGTGAAACTTGACTACATGCAAAAGAAAATGGTCTGCAGCATTCTAACACTGTGTCTACACCGGTGCATCATACATCAAAGTGAACGTTCCAAGCACGCTGATCCAGTGCGTCAGAAATAGAACGTAACATCTGTTTACTGTCTGCGATTTGGCCAATGTGGACAGAATCACTGATTTTAATGCGTTGCATGTTCTTTTGGCACGACATGTCATGCCATTCGAGACCGGTGTATTAGACAGTGTAACCTGCCAGTTAATACCATAAACCAGGGGTCCTCAACATTTTTCGGGGCTAGGACCCACATGGAGCAGGGAACCCGGAGCAGGGGGGCTCAAGCCCCGTTTTTATCCAAGGCCATAGCAAGTGTTATTAGCTTGGGGAAATACATCTAGTGAAAGTAAATTTTAAGTCCATGTCCAACTCTAAATTGTAAGGAATTTATTTGATTTCATAGTACACTTTACAATAAGGTTCATTTGTGTATTATTCATATTAACTAACATTAACTAATCATGAGCAAAACATTTGTTAGGCTACTGTAGGCCTATTTGTTAATCTTAGTTAATAATAATACAACTTTTAATTGTTTGTTCATGTTATGTCACAATCAGTGCATTAACTAATGTTAACAAATACAACTTTTGATTTTAATAATGTTTTAGTTACTTCTGAAATTAATATTAACTAAGATTAATAAATGCTGTAGAAGTGTAGTTCATTATTAGTTCATGTTAACAAACTTAACTAATGAAACCTTATTGTAAAGTGTTACTGATTTCATGATAGCTAAACACTTCAATGAACACATACATAAAATTTATAACATCAACATAACTAAACATGAATTCCTCATAATTACCTACTTGATTCTCTGTTTTGTTTGGTAAAGTAAATAATATTTAGTAATATTATCATCATTTCCCTATTTTTGTTTGATGTGTTATGCATTCTAATTGTATCAACATGTTTTCATTGGTAATGAAGAGAGGCTCTCTGACCTACTGCTGCTCTCCATCAGTGAGATATTCCAAATAATTGTGAGGAAGTCATTAAAATATATAAAAACATAACAGACAGACGGGTACTGCTACTACTGTTGCACATGCATCTCTGTATATTACTTTTCATTGTAAAAATTGAGATTTATGCATCATAATAAACGTTGCAATAAAAATCACAATTCATTAGTTGTTTGAAGTTGATATAAATTATTTTAATGGGTTTGCTGAGTCATTATACATTTTTTTTATTAATCAGATGGACAATTAAACATTTATCTGAACTTTAGCTACAAGTTTACTAAAACTTAACATTTTAATTTTACTTTGAGATGGACGAGTAAGAATTAAATCACTGAGTATGTGAAATTTGTGCGGGTTCTCCTGCAAAGTGCATGTAAGCAACTGTTCCACCTTAACAAGAATAGCAATGTACAGTGAGACATTTAAGATTATTTACAAGTCATTACTTTCACAAATAATTTGAATGGAATTTAAAACATACTTCTATTAGTCTGCATTTAGCCTACATTGTGCTTATCTATATTTTGACAGACCATATTTTTGTCCTGTGCTAGGATCACTGTCAGTTGCAATTTTGAGACTGAATCACTGTTCATTCTATTGCTCTATCATATTTTATCTTTCATTTAAAAGCACAGCACATATTTAGAACAGCTCGAGCAGGCCTCAATGCTGAGGATTGGGTCAGTGGTACAAATGTTTAGACACCAGTGAAAAATCAATTCTTTATTTTAATTTTGATACTACAACAAAAACTACCAGCCTAATTAATGTGAATTTAAAACATTATTAAAGACAAATAAGCAGTCAGTAATAAAATAAGAACAAATAATCGAATTACAAATAGCACACATAAATACAATAGAACAAAAAAAAAGCTATAAATGAAATAAACAGTGAGTTTAGAGTTTTTTGGGTAGATCTAACAGGTACAGAATTTTGAATAATCAAATGTGAAAAAACCCCTGCTGTATAACTACTGTATAAATTAAATATAGATGGATCTTTTTGTAAAATTACAAAATGTAACCTATTTAGTCAAGAGCAGTGAGTAATTGATTTGTCTCGTCTTTGTTTGATTAACATTAAAACACAACAGCAGGTTTATTAAACTGCTGCTCCTTTAAGACCGAACGCATGGACCCCATTTGAATATACTGTCTACGTTCACTTGAGATATAACTGACTTTGTTTACTAGGATACTCACCAAGACAGGTGTTTGTACATAATTTTGTGTGAATTCGTCCGTACAAGCACAAGACGTGAAAGGTGTACGCGATTTGGATGTTTGCGTTAACGCGAAGGGATTTCTTGACTTGCAAACATCCTGTAATAATGTAGGGAACCACTCATTACACATAAATCAGTTAACAGTTCATGTTTTACTTGCGTATACGATTTAGTTTTAAACCAAATAACACGTGCTAAGTG
The DNA here is from genome assembly GCF_964197995.2 of Scardinius erythrophthalmus. NCBI lineage: Eukaryota > Metazoa > Chordata > Actinopteri > Cypriniformes > Leuciscidae > Scardinius > Scardinius erythrophthalmus. The sequence goes on along the minus strand of NC_138232.1, from coordinate 24,634,073 downwards.
AACGATCAGCAATCAAGAGCATTCAACAAAAGTGCTCTCTCTCTCTCTCTCTCCCTCCCTCCCTCCCTCCTTCCCTCCCTTGGAGTGCATGCTTGGGAGTGTGTGTGAGAGCTAAGTGTGTTTGCTGAGAGCTTTTGCGGGAATTTTGTTTTTCCTATTTTTATTGTTACGTTTTTTTTTTTTTTTCTCGCTTTTTACACAGATTAGGAGAGAAAAGGTTATTTTCTTTCAGTGTGTGAGCGTTTTGAAACGCCAACTAAAGTCACCATTTCAAATTTCCCGCCTTTTTATCTAATGATGTTATCACCAAAGAGTTGCAAAGATTTGGTAAAATCGCGGGTCCCGTCCGAACGGGTTTTTACACCCGCCCCTTAGGGTGCGTTAGGGCACGTCCTTTCATTTAGACGCCAGGTTTACATGTTTTTAAATTCACTGGAGCGAACTTTGGAAGTCTCTTTCCGTGTCATTCAAGGTGGGAATTCTTTCATGGTTTATGCCACTACTGACAGTCTACTCTGTTTTGATTGTGGAGATCTGGGCCATAAGCATTTTGCGTGTCCACATCTCACGCAAATAACATTGATCAATCAGCAAATAACACGGGAACACGGAACGCTGAGGAGCAGGATAAAGTCATTACAGAGGAAGAGCAGGGACAGCAGGAAGTGAGTGAAAATAATGTAAATATTGGGAGTGAGGAACAACCTGGCTGCAGTTATGTTTCTGATAAATCAGTGTGTGCGTCTGATGTTGTTAATAAGAGTGAGACTGAAGATGATGTTGAGGATGTGTGTCAGAGTAATGATACAGTACAGGTAGAAGGTGAAAAGGAAACCATGGCTGATGAGATGGAAGATTTATCTCAGTGTAGTAATGATGGAATAAAAGATGATGATCAGTGGTCAGAGGTTGTAAAAGATACTGTTGAACAAATCAACTCTTTTATTGACAAAACAAGGAAAACCCAGTGTTGAAATAGGGGACTACTTCCCTGATGTGGAAAAGTTTATTTCTTCTGTAATGTGGGCTAGAAAAATGAGCAACTATGAAGAGCTTTCACAACAAAAGAGATTTCATTTAAAGAAACATATAACTACTTATGAGAAATAGAGTTAACCCCCTGAGGTCGACAATCGCGCCGGCGCGATAGGCTCGCTTTTATTCAGTTCAGTTCAAAAGAAATTAATTTTGCTCTGTTGACTTTGATATTACAAGCAAGTTTCATACATCAATCGATTCTGTTAAATGTGTATTATTTTTGTGTATACTCACAATAAAAACAAAGTGTTGTGCTTTTTGCCAAATAAAGAAAAATAAACGTGATGCGAGTAATGCCTTCTCTCTGTCAGTTAAATCCATTCTGAAACGCGTCCGAAAATGAACTGTAACTCAGCGAATACTCAGTCAAACAGGCATACAGACACACAGGCATAAAGCTTGAATTATCTTCTTTTAAATGAGGAAATTTATATAAAAAACAAATATTCTCATCTTGTGAAATCTGTATTAAAAGAGAGCGATTCCAGTCGAGCTCATTAGAGCTAATTCAAATGTAATGTGAACCCGCCCACCGAGAGCGCGTACTATTCAAACACAAATTACTGAGGCAAACCTGTGAACGCCCCCCATATCAGCTCGAGAAAACACAATCATATCATTGTAGCCTACGTGTTTACACCATCTGGCAGCGCTGTGAGGAATAATAATAATGGAGAATCTACCTCAGAGTTCGGGTATTGCGAGGAGTGAGGATCCGACTGAGTGAGGAAAACTGTACAGAGGTGGAAAGAGTACTGAAAATTTGTACTCAAGTACAAGTACCGTTACATTGCTGAAATAATACTCAATTACAAGTAAAAGTACTGGTGTCAAAAAAGTAATTAAGTAAAAGTACAAATTACTCTTCTCAAAAACTACTCAGAGTACTAGTTACTAATTACTTTTTAGCTGGCGATAGTTAATGCATTACCAATAAAAATATACAACCAAATCATAGATTTATGTAGAAAATAGCTACTTTTAACACATTTTTACCTTATTGTCGAAGGACATGAATTAGTGGATACTGGAATTTCTAACTTCAATATGACACCTTGAAATATGTCAATATTCAGTAGGCCTAGCCTATAATTTTTAATACCATCGGGAAAACTACTTAGGCTACTAAATATTTTAATATCTATCTACATTTTTGTCCATCCATTTTGTCAAGGCAATCATTATTTTCAAGAATTGAAAAGCACAACACTCATTGTAGCAGTAATCTATTTGAATGGAAAAGTTTAATTCAAGTCTTCTGAAGAGACACGTCCACTTTATAAGGTGAGATTTTAATTTAGGCTTACATATTTAAACATTGATCAATAACCATTACAATAATCTAATATTAACTCACTCAATGTATTTGTCTTTACAATGGGATAACGTGAACTGTTGCAGTAGCTCAGCACACAGCACAAGGAAGCTTGATTTCAATTCAAACTGAATTTAATTTGCAAAAAGACTAGATTTTTCATAACTTTTGACAGCGTTTAATTCAAGAGCATGGAGAGATTGGAGCTGGACGTCATTTGAGTCTGCAGTGAGTACCACTTGGAGAGATTCGCGATTGCACATGATATGACACACAGTCCGAGAGCGCACACTCAATATCCGAGTCCAGTTCATAGTCTACATTTGAGAGCTCGCGTCCAGTTTTCTGCGATTACATGAATGTGCCCTCGCGTTATAATATTGTTCGTGACATTTGCCATTAAAATATGCCATAGAAACTTGCAGGTATTAATAAAATTATGCGTAATAGGCCTACCTGCAATCCCGCGGTGAGAGGAGGCGGGTGTGTCAAACTCGCTGTCGTTGAGATGAGAGAATGAGAACGCGCAGCTGGTATCGTATTGGTGTATAGGCCAAAATGAGTATTGACAGATATTTCAGTATTGATATGTATCAAAATATAGATATTTTGACAATAGTACTATGTAGTTAGTTGTTCCAAACTTTCAGTCCAGCCATTAATCACTCTGAGCTCCTCGCCTCCTTCATGATCAGCTCTTCAAAACCTGCTGCGACTGCGGCGGCTTTCATTCAGTCCAAATATCAGGGGTTTTATTGGTCCGTTTACGATCGAATATTTTTATTGGCTACCGAAATGCCATTCAAAGATTTGAATATCAATTCAAATTGTACTCAGTAACGAAATGTGATTTTACAAGTAGCGAAGTAGATTACTTAGCTTAATATGTACTTGAGTACAAGTAAAATGACAGATTTAAAAATATACTCAAAAAAGTACAAGTACCCAAAAAAACTACTTAATTACAGTAACGTGAGTAGTTGTAATTCGTTACTTCCACCTCTGAAACTGTAGTAAGTTTTTTTTTCTTCTCAAGTTAATCGCGTTTCCGTGTGAATGAATGAACGGCAGCCGCAGAGATGCGCGCTGTTTACCACAGCTCGCAAAAAGACAGTTTAAATTTAAATCACCTTTCTGTGTGTGTGTGTGTGTGTGTGTGTGTGTGTGTGTGTGTGTGTGTGTGTGTGTGTGTGTGTGTGTGTGTGTGTGTGTGTGTGTGTGTGTGTGTGTGTGTGTGTGTGTGTGTGTGTGTGTGTGTGTGTGTGTGTGTGTGTGTGTGTGTGTGTGAATGAATGATGATGTTTTAGCAAAATGTATTGCTATACTGAGATGAGTAAAAATTGACTGAAATATGTTGAAATAAAATGTAGGCTATTTGTTTAAGCAACGTATTAAACTGCATATTAACATTTATATGCCCTAATATTTCATAAAAACAACGTTACAGTCAGGCGTTTCTGTGTGTGAATGAATGTTTCGGTTTTAGCAAACTGTATTGCTATACTGAGTAAAAATCGACTGAAATATGTTGAAATAAAATGTATTTGTATAAGCAACGTATTAAACTGCAAATTAACATTTATATTTCTTATAATAAAAATGAAAGACCTATGTTACAGACATATGAAAGACAACATTTCGTTGATTAGTTTTGGATAGATTATACATTTTTGCTGTAAAATATCTGCCACCTCAAATAAGCTTTTGTTTGCCAATTTTTGCTCATATGTTAAATATAGTATGTTTTGTCAAAAATAAAGTAATCAAATAATCAATCAAATCCTTAACTTTGAAATATGTATGATAAAATGTATACTTTAGTTTTTACAAAGAAAGATTACACTTGAATTGTTGTTGTAATTGTAACCTTTTTAATTAAAAAAAAGATATTTACAAGGTAGATGTAAACAAACTATTAAAAGGTAAATATAAGCCTTTTCTTTAAATAATTTTTATTGTGTTTTATTAGTGACAAATTCGGGGAGAGGATAAATATTCCAAAACTGAAAATACAGTATGAGAATTAACTGCACAATTACTAGACATGTTTTCCTTGGATATTATAGGCCAATTTGCAAGCACAATTTGTGGAAAAATAAAAAAGAATTGAGATGCTTCCAACTGTTGCTCTTGCATTCTTGTGGCTCAGTGACTCACCTGAATGAAAGGGTCATTAAGTATGCGGGCCCCATTGTCTCCTCAGGTGTGAACCACTAAATATGCTTGATCGTTGACGCCCACTCGAATATTGCCTTTCCAAACAGAAAGTGCTTTGCAAAATTCAAATCAATGTATTGTGTTATGTGAATGACAAAAGTCTTATTGGCACATATTTAGTATGTGTTTTGTGGCCTTATTTCAGAAACTTTAGTTTTTAGTTTTTTCAATAACCACGCATAAACATTATTCTCTCAAAAATGCAGACATGTACATTCTTGTTGCTCACATATTATGGTAGCCCTGTTTGTGCTTAATAGTGTGTATTTTTTTTTTTTTTTTGCCATTAATATGTTTATAAGCAACTGAAAAAAGCACAGATGTCAGGGCATGTCAGAACATCTCAAGGACCCCAAAAACACCTTAGACCCCAGAGGGTTAAACCTACAGCTATCACTCCTATATCCTTTTCTGATCACAAAATCATTACAATAGAGTGTTCATTGGTAAAAAGAGCTCAAAAGAGTTACTACTGGCATTTTAACATTAAACTTCTGGATAAGTACTTCGGTGAGAACTTTGGAGTTTTTTGGGAAACCTGTAAAACTGAAAAATGTTTATATGAAAGTATAATTCAGTGGTGGGAAATCAGCAAGGTTCATATAAAAGGGTTCTGTCAGCAATATGCAACCCATTCTTCTTTGGTTTTAAAAAAGGCATTAGAGTTGCTAGAAAAGGGGATCATTGACATTGAGAAGACCATGACTGTTAATGATACTGCAGATTTACAAGAACTGTGGACAGAAAAGAAAAATCAGTTGAGCCTCATTCCAAATGAAAAAGTTAAAGGAGCCCTTGTAAGGAGATGTTTTTTAACAACAAGGGACATGGATGGTCCTACATCTTATTTTTTTATTTGGATAGAAAAGCTGGACAGGAAAAAGCAGATGTACTGTTTAAAAGAACCTCTGATCCAGTCACAATGCGTAGAATCGCTGTGGATTTTTATTCTGATTTATTTACTGCTGAAACCTCGGATGAGCAGTGCACAAATGAACTGCTTCAGGACCTTCCCGTTTTAACTCCAGAGCACAAACAATTGTTAGAGACAGGTTACCGCTGCAGTCATGGGGCTCTCTTCAGGACGGGCACCTGGCTTGGATGGATTACCTGCAGAGTTTTATAAGAAATTTTGGACTGTTTTAGGACATGACTACTTTGAGGTTTTGCAAAACTGCATTACAGAAGGAATCCTTCCCATAAGCTGTCGGTGGGCTGTTTTAACTACTCCCAAAAAAGGGTGATTTAATGCTATTAAAGAACTGGAGGCCTGTAGCAATTTTATGCTCAGAATTCAAAATCTTTTCTAAATGTATGGCCAACAGGCTAAATACTGTATTGTATAAAATCATACACAAAGACCAGTCTTACTGTATAAAAGATCGATCCACCACAGATAATTTACATTGGCAATTTAATTTATAATTTAATAATGGTACGGGACATGCTTTTCAAAACAATATTAATATTGGGTTTCTGTCATTAGATCAGGAAAAAGCTTTTGACAGAGTTGACCACACTTATCTTTTTAATACGTTAAAGACTTTTGGATTTGGGGATGTTTTTATCTCTAAGATTAAACTGCTATATACTGATATACTGATGCTACGTGTATGGTTAAAATGGTTGGTGGCCTCAGTACTCCTGTGAAGATCCACAGAGGTATTCGGCAAGGGTGTCCTCTCTCGGGTCAGCTATACAGCATATCTATTGAGCCTCTGTTATGCAGATTAACCCTCTGGGGTCTGGGCTGTTTTTGGGGCCCTTGAGATGTTCTGACATGCCCTGACATTTGTGCTTTTTTCAGTTGCTTATAAACATATTAATGGCAAAGGTGTAAATTCAATCTATAAGGCACAAACAGGGCTACCATAATATGTGAGCCACGTGTATGTACATGTTTTCATTTTTTAAAGAAAATGTTTATGCATGGTTATTGAAAAAACTAAAAACTAAAATTTCTGAAATAAGGCCACAAAACACATAGTAAATATGTGTCAATAAGACTTTTGACTAATGGATGTCATCACCTAGTGTTTTTTCTTCAAAATTATGTGAAAATAGTCTTGCTTTATCGTTCACATAAAACCATACATTGATTTAAATTGATGTAAAACAGGTTTTGCTTGGAAAGCCAATATGCGAGGGGGCGTGAACGAGGAGTGGTTTACACCTTAGAATACAATGTCCCACCCACTCTGCATAATGACTCTGCATAATTAGCCATTCATTCAGGTGTGACACTGACTGAGCCACAATGCAAGGACAAAAGATATATTTAGAAGAAGACTTATATTGACCATTTAAGATTTTGCTTACATCTATCTTGTAAATATGTTTTGCTATTTTATTAAAAAGGTTACAATTACAACAATAATTACAATTTCAACAATATTTCAAGTGTACTCTTTCTTTGTAAAAAAAAAAAATGATTATAGGCCTACATTTTATCTATGTATTCATTACTTTCATATTTCGCCTGACTGTAACGTTGTTTTCATGAAATATTAGGGCATATTGTTAATTTGCAGTTTAATACGTTGCTTATACAAATAGCCTACATTTTATTTCAACATATTTCAGTCGATTTTTACTCATCTCAGTATAGCAATACAGTTTGCTGAAACATCATCATTCATTCACACACGCGATTTAAATTTAAACTGTCTTTGCCAGCTGTGGTAAACAGCGCGCATCTCTGCCGTTCATTCATTCATAAACAGAAACCCACGTGAAGAAATTCACGTGAGAAGGAAAAAACTTACTAGTATTCCTCAGCTCTCTCCTCGATATACCCGCACTTCTGAGGGACATTTTCCATTATTATTATTATTCCTCACAGCTGCAAGACAGTGTAAACAAGTAATGATCTGAATAAACTTGTGTGTTTTCTCGAGCTGATATGGGGGCGTTCACAGGATTGCGCGGATTGCCTCAGCCATTTGCGTTTGAATAGCGCACGCTCTCCGTGGGCGGAGTCACATTACATCTGAATCAGCTGTAATTAGCTCGACTGGAATTGCTCTCTTTTAATACAGATTTCACAAGATGAGAATATTTGTTTTTTATATAAATTACTTCATTTAAAAGAAGAGAATTCAAGCTTCATGCCTGTGCGTCTGTATGCCTGTTTGACTGAGTATTTGCTGAGTTATTGTTCATTTTCGGACGCGTTTCAGAATGGACTACACTGGTAGAGAGAAGGCAGAACTCGCCTCGTGTTTATTTTTCTTTATTTGGCAAAAAGCACAACACTTTGTTTTTATTGTGAGTATACACAAAAATAATACACATTTAACAGAATCGATTGATGTATGAAACTTGTTTTGTAAAATCAAAGTCAAAAGAGTATTTCGGGTCTCAATTCAACTCATAAGGAAAAAAACGAGCAGATCACGCCGGCGTGATTGCCGACCTCTGAGGGTTAAGAAGACAGCTCATGGATTTAAATGTTAGTGCAGTGGTTTTTAAAGAGCCTACTAAACTCTCTGCATATGCAGATGATATTACAGTGTTGATTAGTGGTCAGAGTGAGGTTCAATCTTTAAAAGGAGCTCTAGAATGTTATGGGAAGGCATCTTCGGCTAAAGTTAACGGGGGTAAAAGTGAGGCTCTTTGGTGTGGTCTTGGTCTGAATAGTCCATCACTTCCTAGTGGATTACAGTGGGGGAGGACAGGTTTTAAATATCTTGGGGTATTTTTAGGAGTAGACGAATATAAAAGAAAAAACTGGGAGGGCCTAGTGGAGAAAGTGTGTGCTCGGTTGTCTCACTGGAAATGGTTGCTGCCTTGGCTGTACTACAGGGGGAGGGTCCTGGTCTGCAATAATCTGGTGGCCTCATCGTTATGGCACAGGATGATGATTCTAGAGCCTCCAGAAGATCTGGTAAGGGAAATCCAGAAAAACCTGGTGGACTTCTTCTGGTCGGGACAGCACTGGCTGAGGGCGCCAGTACTGTATCTGCCTATTCAGGAAGGAGGACAGGGGCTGGTCGACATCAGTTCCAGGCGGCTCGGAGACTACTCTACGGGGAGCACGTGAGCTGGGCTGAGGTGGCCTGTGCCCTTCTGAGGAGAGCAGGTAACATGGGGCTAGACTGACACCTGTTTCTCATGGACATCGACAAGCTGAACTTAACAGGACTGACACCTTTCTACCGGTCAGTACTGAGAGCATGGACACTTTTAAAAATATCTCTCGGGAGCCAAATGGTGTGCTGGAACTGTGGATGAGGGAAGAACCTCTGCTCTTAAACCCGGCACTGGCTTTGGACATTTTTAATCCACTCTCCCTCAGAAGAGCTTTATGGACTGCAAAAATGACAAAAGTTGGACTTTTGATCTCTCAGGATGGGTGGATATCTGTTGAAAATTTGGCTCAAAAGCTGGATATTAGATCAGTTCGAGTGGTGGAGAGAATGCTGACTCAAATACGTGAGTTTTTGCTTCAGCACTATAGACTTGTTTTAGAGTCATCTGGTGGGGAGGAGGAAACCTCTACTTTCCCAGAACTGGCTTTTTCAGCAGACACTGGAATATGGCAAGAGTCTGAGGGAGGCCTGCTTTCTTTTAAGACCCCCCAGTTGGAACTTTTTAGCAACACTGGGAAAAAAGCTTTTTATGTTCTGTGTGTGAAAGTGTCACATCTGCACTCGCTTGAGAGTGTGAGAGAGTCCAAGTGGCAGGAGGTTTTTGGGCCAGGCGCTTCCCCCAAAGGCTGCTGGAGGTCCCTGTACAAGACTCTTATAGAGAAAATGTCTGGAGACCTTCAGTGGAGAATTGTGCATGGGATAATAGCCACAAACAGACACAGAGCACACCTTGACCCACAGATAGGGGAGGGCTGTCCGTTCTGTGGGATGCAGGAAACAGTTTTTCATTAGTTTTTTTAACTGTTTTAGGCTAAAGACATTATTTAACAAATTAGAAGAGTGGTGTCAGACCCTGGGGGAAGTTTTTTATTTATGGGCCTAAATACTGCAGAAAAAAAAGTAGTTCATGTTTAATAAAAAAAAATTATTTGGGCAAGCCAAAATGGCAATTTGGTTGTCACGAAAAAGAAAATTGAATGATGGTGGATCAACTGATGTGGTTGCAGTGTTACAGGGGTTAATAAAATCCTGTATAAATATAGAGTTTAGCTATTACAAGTTGATTAATGACTTGGATGTTTTCAGAGGTAAATGGGGCATAACATTTTTTATTTGTGATGTTAACACTGATGGATGTCTCCAAATTTATGCATGAGTGAGGTTTGATAGGACATAAACCGTGATATAAGATTTTGGCAATATTTCCCATATCCAAGTCATTTATTCCCTGCGTGACCTGTAAAGTTACATCCACAAACCTCTTGCGTATTGTTTGGTCACACCACAAGGTGTCACTGTGGCCTCAAAGCTTCAGCACTGCCACTCTGAGCTTGATTGCTATGTCTGAGGTAAAACACGCCCCCCTCATTAGCATACAGAGCAATAAATGTATAAATAAATAAATGATCAAATAAATAAATGTGGAAAAAATTATAATTATACTTTTATTTCCTTATTTATGTATAGTCATTTATTTTTTATTTATTTTTTTTACATTTATTTGCGTATTTATGTATTTATTTATTTATTATTAAGTCAGGTTTGGCATTTCATAAAATGTATTTATTTATTCATTTATTCATTTTTAATTTCTGCAGGTTTGGTCCTCCATACTTTGCATTCTGTTAATTTTGTGAATTGGTAAGTTTCGTCAGGGCGTGAAGAAATATAGAGCTGAGTATCCTCAGCATAACAGTGTGAACTAATTCCATTCTTCCTAATGATATATCTCAAGCATGTACAGAGTGAACAGCAACGATCCTAGTACTGAGCCTTGTGGTACGCCATACTGAACTTGTGATCGATAAGACATCTCTTCATTTACTGCTACAAACTGATAACGGTCAGATAAGTATGATTTAAACCATGCTAATGCAATTCCACTAATGCCAACATAATTTTCGAGTCTATTTAAAAGAATGTTGTGTCAATAGTATCAAATGCAGCACTAAGATCGAGTAACACTAATAATGATGATAAGAGTAAATCATTTGTGACTCTAATGAGAGCTGTCTCAGTACTACGGTACGGTCTAAATCCGGACTGGAAATCCTCGCAGATACCATTTCTTTCTAAAAAAGGAACATAGTTGTGAGGATACTGCCTTTTCTTATCTTTGACAGAAAAGGTAGATTTGAGATCGGCATGTAATTGACTAATTCTGTAGGATTATAATATTATTATTAAAAACATGCTTTTTTTCAATACAATTTCAACAGTAGTAATTATTAGGTCCATAGACAACTAAAAACAAACATATATTCAGCAAACAATAAATAAGTTGCAATATGAAATTACTTGTGCAGGGCTTTCACCATGAGGTTGAGTCACCAATAATGAGCATAAATCCTCTTTGTGTGCGTGAGAGAGAGAGAAAGAGAGAATGCACACAGTACTTACATCTACTGTGTTTACAGGAATACTCGACTTGGCATTTTGATATATTTCTGTGTTTAATTGGCCGTTTAGGAGCGCAACTGAAGACAAAGGCTACTGCTTGTCTGTGGTGCGCTCGGGGCGTGCGCACAGCATCCTGTCAGTAAGAATTCTGTTCTCTTTCGCGACTTATCGCGCTTTTAATTTTTTTTTTCAATATAAAGCATATCCTGCTCTTTTCTTTCTCATTCATTCATGTTTTTTTATTAATAACTTTAAACAGAATCGTCAACTGAAATATGCGTGGATTGTCAAAAATACGACACATTTATAGAACATTAAGGGTCTCTGCGGCAAAAGTGAAAGTACCAGCGGCCAGTGGGTTAAATGTTTCGAAATGTCTCTTTGCACAGCAAAGCAGTGCAAAAAAAAAGTTTATTTACCGTTTCAATAAAAGGATATATTAAAGTTTATATAGTCTACTTTTACATTTGCGCTGCTGTTCTAAAATGGTTTTTGCCAGCTTGAATCCCAGTGCAGGAGGTTACCAGAGAAACGTAAGCGGTTAGTAGATTGCTGTGGTGACTCGTGACACTCGCGAACAGCACTGAACATGCACTTTTGCCGGTACAACTTGAATATTATTATCATAAACTTTTCATTAACTTCGGTAGGCTGTACAACAAGGGAATTGTAATTGGCTGCTTTTTCTGCAGAGAACAGATCTCTGTTGATGTGTCTTAATTTTTTATCGATCGTTTCTTGGTAAAGGGTGAGAGACCTTGCGAGCCACAGGTTCCCAACCACTGGTGTACACGAATCAATAGATTAAATTACGTGACCATTTCACTAAGTGCCGTGAGCCTGGGCTGGTCTGACAGGGTGGGGGGCGTGGCATCACAATGGTGGCTCTCCATCGTGATGTCGGTCAGCCATCACCGACTATCGGCACAACCCTATAGAAAATTCTTCCTCTCCTTTTGCAATGAATGAATCGAATTTTTCCTCAGGGAGACTACAATGCACTGTCTGATGCGATACTGTAGTAGACGGTTGCATAGTTATAATTTTCTCCCAAATATGATCAATCTTGTAAGTAAAGAAGTTCATAGTCAAGTCATTACTGCTGTGCTGCTTGGAAACATCTGGGGTTGAAGCTTTATTTTTCGTTAAAGGGGTCATATAATGGTACATGCACTTTTGCAAGTTGATTGTATTGAAATGTGTGTTGGCAGTGCCTGTACACAACCATCATATAATGATAAAAATCATCATGGATATAAATCCATCCAGTGTTTTTTTTTGTTTGACGTCACACGGTCGGACGCCCCTCCCACGATTGTTAATTGACAGCAGCGTTTCAACACAGACCCGCCCTGAGCGAGCTGTCATCATAGTCCGCCATTGTTGATACGCTGGAGCAGAATGGCGTCTAAACGATTGTGGTGTTCTGTTCTTGGGTATAATAATGAACACAGCAGTCATTTTGATGTTCCTAAATCTGAACCGCTGAAGACGCAGTGGCTGAGTTTTGTTTTCGAAGGGAATATTCCCCACGATCAACGTCAATACTTTCATGTTTGCGCGAAACATTTATCACCAGACTGCTTTATAAACGAGAACATTGAAAAAGGTATTAGCTCCTGTCTGAGTATGTGTTGTTTATGTGCCTAATGACTGTCATAGTCTCACAGACTGGTTATTTTTTAAACAGATCAGTAAAATTTTAGTGCTTCAGCCCTGACAGTTGTACCTAACACTGCATAGATAACATTACGTATCACGGACAAGCCTACATATACCGAAAAAAAAAGTTTTTCATGACCATTAGCTGTAACATCAATCTGTCAATGAGTTAACGTATACATCAGCAAACACATAGCGTTCATATCTCACTACTCTACCCTGCCAGTACATACAAAGATAGATCAAAGTGACATTACGTTAACCAACCTTTCAGAAACGTCATGTTCGAGCCTTAATTGTCGAACTTCTTCGGGGCCGTCATCTTGTTCCGGGTCCGACTCCGGTTCAAATTGATACGGTTGCACAAATGTGTCCTCAGAGACTCCCGCTGCCATCCTTTCTCCATAATATACCCTCAACTGTTGTCAAGGCAACATTCCACGTGTATTGTGTCAAAACGCCTTACAGAACAGAGGGGCGGCGTGAGCAAAGCTCATTATCATTTAAAGACACATGCACTTAAATTGCGTGCTGAAAACAGAGCTGTTTTTGACCAGGTAAAATGAGTGTTTTCTTACAATACTAATGAGAATTTTTAATTAAAGTATATTACAAACTTTTCATTTAGACCCTAAAGAATCATATTAACTTGTACAAAAATGGCATTATATGACCCCTTTAATTTAGCCACTGTTTAAAATAAATACCTAGGGGTTTTTATTCTTTTTATTTTTTTTTAGAGGGTTGAAAAATAAACAGATCTAGCAGTTTTTAAGGTGCCTCTGTACGCCATTGTGCTCTCTCTCCATGAAATGCGAAAAATTTGTTTTCTTCCAGTTGCACTCCATTTTTCTGCCTGCTCTCTTAAGGGCCCAAGTGTGCTCGTTGTACCACAGAGTTGGACTATTTTCTTTAATCTTCTTTAAGCGCAAAGGAGCAACTGTGTCTAAAGTGCTGGAAAAGAGGGAGTCAAAAGTTTCTGTCACAATATCAAGTTCTTCTAAGCTATCTGGGATGCTGAGGAGATGAAACTGATCAGGAATATTATTAATAAAGCAAGCTTTAAAGGCAGAAGGTCTAACATATTTGTAACGCGGAGTCGGCTTTGCTGCATTGGCTAAATTAAGTATACACGAGACTAGATAATGATCTGAGATGTCATCGCTCTGCTGCAGAATTTCAACGGCATCAACATTGATTCCATGTGATATTATTAGATCTAAAGTATGATTGCAACAATGAGTAGGTCCTGACACGTGTTGTCTTACTCCAGTTGAGTTCAGAATTTCTTTAAATGCCAATCCCAATGCTTCTTTTTCATGATCTACATGTATATTAAAATCACCAACAATTAGGACTTTATCTGCAGCCAGTACTAACTCTGATAGAAAATCAGCAAATTCTTTGATAAAGTCTGTATGGTGCCCTGGTGGCCTGTATACAGTAGCCAGCACAAATCTCAAATGTGATTTATTATTTACACTAGATAGTGTTACATTAAGCACTAACACTTCAAAATAATTATATTTTGAATTAATTAATTATTAACGTTAATAATAAGCTACATGCCTCGATTTACTTTCTTTGCCATTAACATCTGACTGAACTACGAACTTTCCACTGACGTCTGTGAAAAAGGGATGCGCTCAACCAGCTCTTTAATCCACTGCGCGTTTTTTCTCTTATCAGCTCACACAGCACAGCTATATAGGTGTTACTATATTTTGTTTAATATTCCACTAATAAGATACATTTACTTCATTGACAGCCTTCTTTTTTATCCCCATTATACTCTCTTTTGTCAGTGATTCTTTGTCCGGACACACACTTTACACACGCTGCCTGGTATCGGTGGTTGGTATCAGAGCATTTTTACGAGTACAAGTAGGCTACATGAGCTCAGTATCGGGCCATATCGGTGCATCCCTAATTATGAATGTAATTTACTGTTGTCTTAACCCTCTGGGGTCCTTGAGATGTTCTGACATGCCCTGACATTTGTGCTTTTTTCAGTTGCTTATAAACATATCAATGGCAAAGGTGTAAATTCACTCTATATAGCACAAACAGGACTTCCATAATATGTGAGCCACATTTATGTACATGTTTTCATTTTTGAGAGAATAATGTTTATGCATGGTTATCGAAAAAACTAAAAATTAAAGTTTCTGAAATAAGGCCACAAAACACATACTAAATATGTGGCAATAAGACTTTTGACTAATGGATGTCATCGCCTAGATTTTTTTCTTCAAAATGATGTGAAAATCATCCTACCTAATCATTCACATAAAACGATACATTGATTTTAGTTTTGTGAAACACTTTTAGTTTGGAAAGCCAATATGCGGATGGGGCGTAAACGCTCCAACAGCATCATGCATATTTAGTAGTTCACACCTGGTGAGACTACGTCCCTGCATACTTAATGAGCCATTCATTCAGGTGTTACCTATAGCTAACTTAAATATACAAGCTTCATAAAAATTATCATTCTAGGAGAAAATTTCAGATGGCATTTAGAGGCTTTTGCATCTGAACTCTTCATATATACACACACATATATATATGCATGCACATACATACTTTATAATCTTTTCAAAACTAGTCAACGTCTTTCAGAACTAAAGTATACATTTTATCATACGTATTTCAAAGTAAAGGATTCATTAGTTAGTTGATGACTTTATTTTTGACAAAACACATACAGTATATATTCCTCATCTCAGTATAGCAATAGAGTTTGCTAAAAGCTGTTCATTCAATACAGCAGTATTTGAAAATTGATCATATTTTGTAAAATTACATTTATATTTGCATTTGTCAAAACCTAGACACTTTTAAACATCAAAAGGACATTTATTAATATGTATTCGTGTCAAAATGACAAATAAACAGATTTTCCTATTCAATTTTGCATGGAAACGCTTCCAAGACGCTTGCGTGTCGCGTGAAAAATAGGCGTTGGTTCTATTTCTAGAATGCACGCGTTTTCCACGCGGCTCGTGCCGCGCCACGCGCGTCTCACACAGGCAGTGTGCAAACTCTAAACTGTTAACATGGGAGCCGAAATAAAAACGGAAACGCCACGCAGCTGAGACGCTTACGCCACGCATCCAGTGTTTCACCGGCCTTATCCAGCGGATGTGGGCGTTTCACAGGTTTGTATGGATCGCCTCACATTTGCGTTTGAATAGCGCGGTCTCCGTAGGCGGAGTCACATTAAAACTTAATTAGCTGAGATGAGAACGACTGACATCTCTCTCTTTACATACATATTATATAAACTGTGAATATTTGTTTTTTATGAAAATTACTTAATTTAAAAGAAGAGAATTCAAGCTTCATGCCTGTGCGTTTGTATGCCTGTTTGACTGAGTATTCGCTGAGTTAGTTCATTTTCGGACGCGTTTCAGAATTGACTTCACTGACGGAGAGTAAGCAGAACTCGCGTTTATTTTTCTTTATTTAGCGAAAAGCACAACACTTTGTTTTTATTATGAGCACACACAAAAAAAATACACACTAAACAGGATCGATTGATGTATAACACAAGCATATAAGATAAAAATTTATATATTTTTTTTATTTTTTTTTTTGCACTCATACGGAAAAAAACTAGCCTATCGCGCCGGCGCGATAGCCGACCCCAGGGGGTTAAAATGTTTATTGCACATTTTGCACATTTACAATGCAAGACAGGCAGCAGCATACCTATAAGGCACACCACATTTATAACATCCAAAAAAAAACATGATTTGAAATGAAATAGACTCATGACTAAGATGTAATTGAGAACATAATTAAAATGGTTAATATTTTGACATAGAGAAACATAGGTTTTACTTTTAGATAATTAGACAACATTTTATTTGATGGGACAGTAGGGGACCTAGATAATGGGTAAGGGGATGCTGGCCCAAAAAAGGTTGAGAGCCACTGCTCTACATGAACAAAATAATCTCCATCACTGACTACTGATGGCAGGGTAGTTTTCATGGCAAAAGAAAAAGCAAACACCTTGAAAAATGACAGGTATGTTGAACAAGAACTGTTTCAGGAATGGCAATAAATGAATTACAAACAATCAAAAAGCCTTTTTTTTTTTAATCTCCTCACTATCTTTGTTCTAGTTCTCCCTCAGTCCCATTCAGCTGATAGGTCCATTAAGGGAGGGATCTTTGTCTTCCCAGGTGTGAAACACGTCAATATTCATAATGATTCATGCATACAGCTTTCTGACTCAAAACATGTCTTTTTTATTTTTTAAAATCAATATATTGTTTTATGTGAATAAGTGGGCCGGATGATTTTCACATCTTTTTGAAGCAAAAGTTTTAGGCTACGTGAATTTTCAAAAGCCTTTTGAACAAATTTATTCAGTATGGGTTTTATGGCCTTATTTCAGTGACTACATTTTTTTTCCACTTACCACACATAAACGTAATTTTCTCAAAACTACAAACTTTTATTTACATGCTGCTCATATTATTGTAGCAGAGTTTGTGCTGAATACAGTGTAATCAGACTTAAGCCATGAAAATGTTATAAATAACAGAAATAAGCACAAATGTCAGAGCATGTCAAAAAACCTCCAGGGCCCAGAAAACCCCTCAGACCCCAGATGGTTAGCAACAGTAATGTGCAAAAACCTTTTTTATATAAGGAAGATTTAAATGTTCTACTCATAATAAATGTACCATTGTTCTTCTTTAGTGTCATACTGAACTGACAGACAGCTCCAGTGATTATAAAAGGAGTGCTCTTTACTTTGCTTTCTGTGTAATTCTGTGACTTTCTACTTTTTTTCCGGAGTGTAAATGGCTGTCAATAAGTACTCCTCTGGCACAGGAATTGTTGGCAGCATCAGTTATTACATACTTGCCTGTCAAAGTGTCAGAACTGCTCATTCTTGTAGTCCCCTGTGGTTAAAAGACACCACACTGTGATCATGTGCGTTAGTCAAAATACAGGGCCATCTGCTGTCTGTGTGTGTTCATGCACCAATCACAAATGTGACCAGTCACGGAAAGTAAGGACACATGTCGGTTCTGGGGCATTTTGAGTTATTCACATATTCTGAAAGTGTAGTCTCCAAGCTTTCCAACGATGTGTAACACAAGGAAATTTGATACTATTTGGAGAAGTTATGGCCATTTTTAAAGGTAGGCACTCAAAAACGCACAAAGGGGAGAAAACAGCGTCTGAAGATTCTCACCTTTCTCCTGCTGGGAGTGACAATAGGGCTCATTTACATCTCATTTAGATAAGCCTGTAAGCACGGGGGGAGCAGAAAGGCCAGGAAAATGTGCCATCAAATAAAAAATAAAGTTTGCAGGTAATATATAAATAAATGTCTCTTAGCATCTACCGATAAAACTGTATAGGCAACTCTTGTGTACACTGAATAAAAAATAAGATAAACTCTAGACAATGTTCAAATCAAAAACAGGATGTGCTATGTGATATGTATATATATATAGTATGAGTAGGCTATTAGTAGGCTATAGCATTCATTTCGTTCGTTTTTTTAAATAAGATACTAGCTGAAATGTGTTTTTTTAAATCAAGTGATCAAAGTGCTGTTGCCGCGGCGATCAGTGGCGCAGATGCAGTGTTTTCTCGTGTGGCTTGCGCTCACACCCCATTGTCTTCACTCGACGCGCGCTTCAATCCGTTGCGTATACTCTCTATTCGTTCTGTTTAATATCACAAAACATAATGCAAACGTTTGCGTGTCCCTGCTTGATATACAACCACTGCTGAACATAATCGTTTTGATGAGAGAAAAAAACTATACGAAAAAAAAAAAAACCTAAACGAGGGCGGATTTGAACTCAGACCCTCTGACACGGCTGGCGAAAGCTCTACCACTGGACCATTAAGATACACGTTAGTTAAATTGGCGGATCTATATATTGCCACTGACAACATGTATTAGGCTACATCTCATTAAACGACAAATTAAAACCCATGTAACCTACTATTTAAATCGATTGCTGGACATCGTAATGTTATTGGCGTCCATCTTCATTGAATTTTGAAATCAGATAGAGCCGGCCAGAGCGCTGCATAATAAGTAGCCACGCCGGCTTATTCAGTATGGAAATACACACCGACAATGACACGCCCCTACTGCGTGCTAGAATCTCTGAAAAACAAGCCGATTTCAACATCAAAATGTACGCTTTTAAATATACCAATACTGCTATCTCAAACATGGAGAGGCTTCTTCGTGATCTCAACTAACAGATTCTGCAAAAAAACGAAAATCACCAATTTTGAAAAAAAAAAGCTTCTTTCTCATTTTGCTCGAAAGTTGAGCTGCCGACTTGTGTCCCTGGTTTCCGTGACGGGTCACAAATCTTTAGCATACACATGGCACTCAAACAGAATAATTTTTTTGCCGCCGCGATTGCCATTGCGGTTGTGCCAGCAAATGCACTTCTGCTCTTGACCACTAAGTGGAGCTATAATAGCCATACATTTTCACAAGTTATGGGGTGGACATATCACAGCTCGTTTTCGTAAGTATCAGTCAACCACGCCAATGGAGTACAAAAAAAAAAAATACTATCAATAAGATTTTAAAAAATCACCCGTATGATTTTTACTAGATTTGGGTACATTTTGTTATCAAAAGCATATGTAAGCATTTGTTTAGAACAAATTCAAACAGAGGAATAAATGTCAAAATTGTGTTCTGTGCGTACCTTTTTCCATGGACTGTGCTTTATAATACTAATACACCGCATGTCATTAAATTTATTTATATATATTTTCTACTATACGTAAATTAAATAGGCTGCGCATTTATTAGTAGGCATTGTCAATATTGTGTAGAGATCAACCGATATTGATTTTTATAACCGATACCAATTATTTGCATGTTTATGTGCCCGATAACCGATATACACAACCGATATTTATTTGTTTTATTTCTGTTTTTGACAATTATAACAGCACTGAACTGAACAAACTGTGTAATGCTTTTTTAAATACTGGAATTTCACTCTTCACGATGACTCGCTTAATTTAGTCCTCATTTGTAAGTCGCTAAATGCGTCAGACGAAGGTGACTGCTAAATGACAATGTAAAAGAAGTAAATGTATCTTATTAGTGGAATATTAAACAAAATATAGTAACGCCTATATAGCTGTAGTGCACGAGCTAAGAGAAAATAAGAGAAGACAAATAAGACTGTCTTGGCGAGTGTGACGATCCAAGGGTCTGTGGTACTTTTTGTCCAGCAGGTGTCTCTGGGTAACACTTTTGAGTCTTCAGGTTAAATGCTGTGACCCAGGTGTGGAGAATTGACAGTGATTAACCATGCTGCTTATACAGGGTACCCGCGGGGTCTTAAAAGCATGGAAAAAGTCTTAAATTTGA
Source organism: Scardinius erythrophthalmus (assembly GCF_964197995.2). NCBI lineage: Eukaryota > Metazoa > Chordata > Actinopteri > Cypriniformes > Leuciscidae > Scardinius > Scardinius erythrophthalmus. The sequence continues at coordinate 24,613,960 of NC_138232.1, read as the reverse complement.
TAATCTCAAATTAAGGCCTTAAAAGCCTTGAATTTGGTATACTAAGTCTTGGATTTCGTTACAAAGGTCTTAAATTTTGTTTTGCCTTTTCTATGATTAAGTTCATACCGTAACAAAATTAACTGTTACTAATGTAGACTAATTAAAAATTAGTCGCTTAACGTTGAGTGCACCTCGCGCTCCACGTCATTAAAGAACACGCAAAAGCGTGCGCACCCGTTACGATGGTTACTAATCAGAGCTTTTCTGTTAAAAGAACATGTTTTCTACCCGGTCTTTTCAGTAGTATCTGGCCACAGCCATCCACGCGCGCTCTCTACATTGTAGAAGAAGCGCGGATGATCTGAAAACACAGACAAGCTGGAGTTCAGCGATCTTCATTTGAGAAGATCTGTCACGAGCCGCTTGCGCTGTTTGTGCGACTAAATCTGTGATCAAAATGCAGGCTGATATACAGCAGTGTTTTTAATGTTGATCATTATGCGAGCAAGAATGCAATGTTTCCCGATATCTACACGATTTCAAATGTGACATTGATTTTATGCAATAAACAGTAAAAAAAAAAAAGTAACATTAAGTGATGTACTACATTTTAAACAGTATTGTCAGGCTTATTGCTCTATTTTGCAACAAAATCTGTGGCTTTGACAAAGACAATGAGTTACCGCCACCTACTGGCGATTTTAATATCATATTTTTATTAATATTAAGCGTTTTTTAACATTGAATATTTATTCAACATTGTTTTATTTAAAGCATTTTTTATATTTTAAAGGTATTATAAAGGTGAAAAATTAAATGGAAAAATCGATTAAATGGGGCAAATATTGTCCCTTAATGGAAAGATGTGACTGCAGTCTAAGTGGAAGAGAGGGGGTACGGCACTCTAAAAAATTGGAGAACTAAGGAAAAGGGATATGTAGAATTGCACAAGTGCTACTGCTAAAGAGTGCAATGTCAATACAGCCTGTTAGCTTAATTTTAATTTCTCATAAGCTTAATCGAATTGGCCTAGAGAGAATAATTATGACATTTTCTGTCTAAAGACTACATATAAAATAGCTACCAAAATTAAAGTAACTGCAGTTTGACCAAAAGTAATGACTAAAAGTTGACAAAAAATGCAAATACATTTCGTCAACTAAAACTATGAAAGGCAGAATGACTCAAATGTGACTAAGACCAATAAGCATTTTCGTCTGAAGATGAAGAGTAAGACTAAATCAAAAATGGCTGCTAAAATTAACATTGGCCTACACAAGTGCACGCTACAACGCTGTTGCGTATGTATTAAATATGACTGATCATTTAAATAAAATGTTTTGTTTTATTTAATTCAAGTAATCTACTTGTACATAATTTTTTAGGGCTTAAAATGTATACAGATTTGACATTTTCCCCTCATACTTCTGTCGGACGTGGAGCAATTTGGCTGTATTGCATGTTTATGTATATACCTAAAAAAAGTAGTAGTATGTGCATGTCTGTCTGTGTGTGTGTGTATGTGTGTGTGTGTTTGTGTATGTGTGTCTGTGTGTGTGTGTGTGTCTGTGCGTGTATGTATGCGTGCGTACATGTGTGTGCGCGTGTGTGTTTGTGTGTGTGTCTGTGCATGTGGATTTGTATGTGTGTGTGTATGGGTGTGTGTCTGTGCGTGTGGATGTCAGTGTGTGTGCATGCTTGCGTTTGTTTGTATTCCTGCATGTGTGTGTGTGACAGTTAGGGTTGCCAACTTCAGAAAAGGAAAATGCGGGACAATCGTGGTTATTTATAGGAAAATGAGGGACACTCAAAATATTTGTACTGTATCACACAGTGTACGTCATTTCAGTGTCTGCAGTTAAGTTTGTGTTTAAAAGGTTATCAGACATAAACACATTTGTATTGCTTAACCTATTTATGTATTTAATTCTAAAAATAATTTTAATGTCATACATGAAAAAAGTCACATTACAAACAAACCATAGTTCAAAATAACAGCATTTATCTAAAATAGAAAGCTTTTTTAACATTATACACTAGGCTTACAGTTCAAAAGTTTGGGGTTAGTAAGATTATTTTTTGAGAAAAAAAATAAAGAAAGTAATTGCCTACTTTTATTCAGCAAGGATGCATTACATTAATCAAAAGTGACAGTTAAGATAATGTTACAAAAGCTTTCTATGTACTTTCTAAAAGCTTTAAAACATTAATAATAATCAGAAATGTTTTTTGAGCATATTATTCCCTCAGGTAGATTACATGTTTTCTTGCGTGGCTGGATGTTAGACTCATGAACAATAATCACGTTGTTTGCATTCGCCAAAATTGATTAGCCGAAATCAAAACGTGGACAGTGAAAGGAAATTACCATTACCCCCGGACGAGTCCGGCTTGAAGCGGAAGCGACCAGACGGCAGAGGATGTTCGCAAATCAAACAATGATTTGTCTCAAAACAGTGATTAAAAAAAGCTGTGATTGGATGATGACAGGTGTCGGTGATCATTCTCAAGTGTCGTGGTCAGCACTGCTGCTGTTGTATCAGTCAGTGGTTTATCAGCTTGTCAAAAAACGGGACACGGGAGGTCACGCACGGGACAAATAAATTAGGTCCCGCCTAATTCGGGATAGTTGGCAACCTTAGTGACAGTATCATCCTAAACCAGCAACCCTTCGCTCAACACCACCATCTACAGGCCGATGAGTTTACAGTCACTAAATGTACACATAAATGAATTTATTTTATACCCCCCCATGGATGAAATTCTACGAAACTTAGCATACCCCCAGAGGATGTCAAGTTAATCATACACATGAAATATGGTGCAGTTCTGAACATCTCAACTAAAGATAGGGGCGATTAAAGCAGAATAATATTGCATTTTCATTTTTTATGGGAGGGGCGCAAATCACAAATGAGTGATTATGGGCTAGGTTGATGTGGGCCCTTAAGACCAACATACCATAAAAATTTCTTCATCCTCGGTGCCACGGTTCAGGTAGTTATTTAGGAAAAACTGCATTTTTTGGGTTTGGGGGGGCCCAGCGCGGGGGGGGAGTGGCCCCCAGGGACCAAACGAAATTTTTCCGTAAAAGTCTAGTGGGGCTACATGGCCACCAAATTTCATGTTCCCCGGTGTTTCGGTGTCCCTGGTATCGTTGACGAAAAATTCAGTAGATGACGAAAAAAAAAAAAACTTTGACAATCCCTATATGACCGCTTTCGCTAGCTACGCTAGCGGCGGTCATAATAATTAGCTGAGATTAAATGTTATAATGCTGTATTATTATTAGGGGCCAAGCACCTATTGTAATCACTGGTGTTCTTCTTATTCTTCCGTTTCTTCTTCTTCCGCTATGGAAGTCTATGGCAGCCCATAGAACAGCTTGCGGGAAAGATATGAAATTTGGCAAACAGGTAGAGGACAGTCTGAACTGTCCCCATAGCAAATTTAGAGTCTCTAACTCAATCCCTCTAGCGCTACCAACTGTCCTAAGTTGCACTCACTTTTATGCTAATAACTTTTGAACCGTTAGGGCTAGAAACAATTATTTTTTCATCTGATTTCTTGGCTCATGGCAATTCGATTCTTATATCGACCCTGTAAAACATAATTTTCAGTCATGAACATTTTCAGAAAAACTACTTTTTTTTTAACTCCTCCTAGGCCGTTGCTCCAATTTTCACAAAAATAGCCGCTTTCCGACCGGAGGAACCTTTTCACAGTTCCTAGAACTATTGGCTAAAGTACCCGGATGTCTGCGTGTTCGCACCGCAGGAACACTAGGAACGGTTTTAGTTCTAGGAACTCCATTTGGAGGAACTAATTTAGGTCCTACTTCAGAGTAGGGTCTAAACCAGCACTATAGGAACTACCCGTGATGTTAGTGTACGCTGATTGACCGAACGCACGCAGAACACCAGCACCTGCCATTTTTAAAACAGCTAGAATGTAAACACACAGATTATAGCCTATATATTTACTCCAGAAACTAACTATACAAACATGGAAAACAGTGATAGATGGGTCTCTAAACCGTTATGCTGAAGAGAAAATCCAACGCAACTTTGAGGGGACCAAGCCAAGCATGATTATGTTTATCTGCCCAGCTAGCAACACTGGACATCAACCACACGGCATAGGCTAATAACCTTTTTTTCATATACTGTCTACTTTCTATAACAGTTCTATCTAATAACATATTAAACAGTACTGTTAGACAGATCGCTAACTAATAAACACAGAGAATGCAAGCATTGTTTGCTCTGGCGTTCTCAGCGCCGCCAAAATAAAGGTCCGTCGCGCCGTCAAAATAAAAGTCACCGTGCTTGCGTCACTCCCTTACCCCTCCTACCAGTTCCTATGGCCACTTGGCCAGTGCAAACGCAAACAGCAAAACCAAGTTTGGGGGAGAGTAGTTGTTAGAACTGTTTAGAAGTGGACAGTTCTTAGAACTAAATTCCTGTAACTACTTGGTCGGAAAGCGGCTAATGTAACCTGATCATCTTCAAACTGTACAGACAAAAAGATATGGAATTCAAGTCGATTCGTCAAACCGTTCTCGAATAAAGCATGAACAAATTCATAGAATTCCATAGAATTACAATACAGATTGTTTTAAATCAGCTTTAAAGTGATATCAGGAAAATAATGCAACAAAAAGTGTGTTTCTGCTCTAAAGCAGAAAAGAAAATAGTGTCATAGTTCAGCTTAAGTTCAGTGATGGTTCAAAGTGAGAAAGTGAGGCTATATGTCCGCAACGCTTTAGCGTATTCTGACCAAACTTGGTGTGTGTAATGACAACCGTGAACTGAGGCTACCTGCACAGTTTCAGCACAGTGCCACCTAGTGGTCGGCAGATATGAACAACGGAAAATGGAATATTTTTGCAAATATTGCAAGCATGTGTCTTCAGGACCATGCCCTGATGGTACTCAAACAGTTTTGGAGCAGTCAAGTCAGCTTAATTTATATAGCGCTTTTAACAATATAAATTGTTTCAAAGCAGCTTTACAGTGATAATAGGAGATTAAAGTAACCGAGATTGTTTTGGATTTACAGCAGCTCTAGAATAAAGTTATTGTCCAGCTAAAGTTAGTTTTTGATTGATTCACTTCTGTTGCAAAGATCATTAGTTATTAACTTAAGGGCCGCTTAACTGAAAACAGAAAACGTTTAATGTGTTCTAGCCGCTCAATTGCACGATACAGTTTTTGGTGGCTCGAGAACGCAAACTTTGAAATAGGTTTCAAGGTGCAAGTTTTAAATTTTTTTTGAAAAATGTTATCTCCGTGTAAACTTCGGAGGTTGTATTGCGTGAAGCTGCCTCCTTGTGATTTCTGACTTATAACAAAAAACAAAACAATGTCTAAAAGCTGCTATGTGACAAGGGTGTACATGAAACAAGCTATATAACCCAGAACTAAGTTTTAAGTTTTTCAGAACTAATCGTCTGTATCCACTTTTGTGTCCTTAAACGTTTTTTGGGGTCGGCTGCTTGTAAAAACTTAGTTCTGGGTTTTTAAGCTTGTTTGCTGTACACCCTGTCACATAGCAGCTTTTAGACATTGTTTTGTTTTTGTATAAGTCAGAAATCACAAGTAGGCAGCTTCACACAATACAAAGTCGATGGATCGATCAATGGATGAACCTTTCAGTCAGGTATGTGACTTAAAGGGAAATACAAGAAAGAATATGAGGACAAAATATATATTGCTCATGTCTTTGTGACAAGTATTCACTGAGTTTTGTTTGTTTAGAGACGTGCTCCAGAAAAAAAAGTTCACGGAGAGGCAGAGAGCACACCCTGCTTGTTTTCTTGATTTTACAAAAGCAAAATGTTTTGTTTTAATTGTAAGTGGACACATACAAAAGTAGACCTTTTTCATTTTCAGATGATGTATTTCTTTTGTCTGTATGACCATAAATTGAGTATTTTAAGTCTAATTTGCTACTATTTGAAGAAAATCCAGCGAAACGTGGTGGTGCGTTTGTCCCTAATTCTAAACAGATCATTGCGCAAACGATATATATATATATATATATAAGTTGTGTAGTGTGAACTATATTTATTTATTTTATTTTTTTCCGCCAATTTTGTCCCGCCGTCCATTTTCAAATAGACAATGCGCCATTGGAATGCGCCATTTCCCATTCCACTTCTTGCACATGTTTTCGTGACAAAATGTGGTTTTGGGACCGGATTAGAGTCGTTGGGTGACAGAGTTGTTGTCAGCTCGTGTATTGTGTAACCCCCTGTTGCAGATCATTTACGTAGTGTCACATAGTGTGAACACAACGACTTTAAGACTCCAAAGCAAGTCATGTAGTCTAAACATCACAGCGATCTGCCGACGTTTAAAGTTGTGTAGTGTGAACTAGGCATAAGGGGACCTACAAGATAGCTCCACTAACAGAGAATGCATTTACCTGTGAGAAGTGCAAGACAGAACTTGTTTGCACTTGTTTATACATTTTTACAGTTACATTTTTCAGCAGAACATGTCATGGTGTTGTGGTTTGGCACTATATGATGGTGATGTAGTAGGGTGTATTGTATTTCCACATTCTTAAACACTTGTGTTTCTTTCTATAGATGGCCGGCCTCTGTACATCCTACGCCTAGGACATATGGACACTAAAGGACTGGTTCGAGCACTTGGAGAAGAATCCCTCCTTAGACATGTTAGAGATTCAATAACCAAAATTTTTCTTTACTACATTCAGAAGCATAATATTGTATTTTTAACTCCACTACATTTCATAAAAACATGTAGTTCCTTATTATTTTGAACTGAAGAAATCTTTACCTGCCCTGAGACGAGATAGCGCTGTCCGATTGGTAAATTAGCTGATTCTTCAAATAACCTGTTAAATTGGTTTGCAAATCCTACTGAATGATTCATTTGAGAATTGGGCTGATCCGTTTGCATTTGTTCTCGAATCAACAACTCACTGATTCAAATTATCCAGTCAGAGCAAATCTCTAGTTAACAATTCAGTGAATTCACAAATCTTCCCCGCTGCTGTAGCAGTTTCAAATTATATTAAACTAGTATGTTTGCATAGCGTTCTTCTTAAAATTTTAACACATTTTGCCCTATGTGACGTCTGTTTTTATATTATGTTTATATTTGTCAACAGATTTTGTTTTTCCTAATTTTTATATACTATGTTATATTTTGTTATTCTTACTTACACGCATGAGTTATTAGTAATTATTAGTATTAATTATCAGTGTATGACAAGTTTTGGTAGTAAAATAAAGTTTTCTTACTTTCAGATCAGTACTGAACTGTATCCTATTTAAGCTCTATCTGTGTGTCAAGAACATTATATCCCCACCTCAACCTCAGCAGTAGAATGTACTGTATATGAGAGTATATAAAATTGCAAAATAAATAAATATACATCAATCAGTACTTTTTAATTTTAATACTCAAGCACATTAAAAATCAAGTACTTTTGTGCTTTTACTTAAGTAAAATTAAAAAGGAGTTCTTAATGCTAGAGTAATATTTCATTAGGATATCTGTACTTTTACTCATGTACTTGATTTGTGTACTTCGTCCACCACTAATTCAATTCATATGAATACATATGAACAAAATAACAACAAATGCGAATGTTTAGGTGCTGTCTATCAATGAAGAGGGTCTGCGACGCTGCGAGGAGAACACTAAAGTCTTTGGTCGGCCAATTAGGTACTGACAGTACTGACACATTTGCCCTCCGTAACCATAAAGTTACTATTAAAATATTTGACATTTATACCATGCAGCTAAGGTCCTTACAGCCTACATTACAATAACAAATTAACCAAAACCCACAAATACACTGACCAAGCAAACAAATGACAAACAATTGGATAAAAATTATGAACAATTTCTCTGCCTTTCCTACCAAATTACCATTTATTATTTATTGAAAGCACTTTATCCTGCTCTCTCTGCATGCACACACACTGTACAGACAGACAAACACTTGCTGACCGAAACATAAATGTACAAATATTTGTTGTCAGCGGTGCCCTGCAATTGTCTTTTTAGTTCACAAATGAAAAGCTAAGTGACATTTTTCAGTAGTGAGGTGGTTATTCACATTTTCTCATTCTGTAGCTGCTGGACATGTTTGGTTGATCTTGAGGGGCTCAATATGAGGCATCTGTGGCGCCCTGGAGTCAAAGCTCTGCTGAGGATTATTGAGGTAGTGGAGGCCAATTACCCTGAGACTCTAGGCCGTCTGCTCATCCTCAGAGCTCCCAGAGTTTTTCCTGTCTTGTGGACGCTGGTGAGGGACAGCACTGTTTGCTTTTGCTTCTTCTCTTCTCAACTAGAGATGGGGGATGGTCTTTTAACATGACATCAGGGACCTACACTGCGACCAAAATGGTCGCATATGCGACCTTTTGAAATGCCGTTGCGACCCTAATTTTTAATGGGTCACAAATGTATCACTGATTATTTTTGTACCTATGTTTTAGGCAATATGCTATGATTTACTATGAACATTCATTAAAACAGAAATGTGTATTTTAAGAATACGTTTTATAACGTGCTCTGAGCATTCAACACATCAAGTTGGCTTCAGCCCCGTGACCGTTACTTAGATTAAAACGTACCATTGTATCAGCGCTGCGCGAGCTTTCTCTCTCTCATAAACATGGACGCGCGCACAGAGAGAGAGAAGATAATTGTAAAATGAAAATTGACGGGCTATAGTTTAAAATTTGTTCTTGCTTGTTTTTTTTTCTGTCAAAATGTCAGAAAGCATTTTGTATTATCCATCCATCGTTTTTAAAATTCGTTAAATGACGGACGTACTGTTAACACAGCCCTCGTTATATGTCGGATTCGTCTAACTTATACTTGACATTATTTTTAGAATAAGTGATTCGTTATGCTATTATTGGACTCCTGTCTATTCATTGTCAACTGTTTTCTATAAATATGTTTGTATTGGCTAACATTTATGCATGACATTTATGCAGCTAATGCGTGTCCTGTTTAAAATGTGCAATGTTCAAACGCAAAGACAGCACGTAAGAAATAGAAGCCCTTTCCCCGGTATCATATTTGGATATTGGAATAATAAATTAAGTAGCCTATCTTAATTGTACACGATGTTCCTGTTTTTTGTTTTTGTTTTGTTTTTTACTGTTTAGGGGTTTCTTAATTTTAGACAAGTTGACCAGCACACATTAAATGCAATGCAATGCAATACAATGCATGTGTGTCTTATGTGTGACATATTTTAGACACAGGTAAAGGTGTCCAATATCAGTCATTTCTAAAGTAAAAAAAAAAAAAAAAGTGTTTTGGAAAATATCTCTTTATTTGATTATCAGTAAATTTGTTTTCTATACAGAGATATCGGTATCGGCCATAACAGCAATATTAATATTGTTTATTATCGGTATCGGCCACAATTTTCACATCGGTGCATCGCTAAGAGTTCAGGAGTCCCCATCTGTGCCCATCTGTGCTAACCACAGCATGTTGAAATCCATTTTGCACTTTATTGTGTACTGTATTTTCTATCGCAGTAAATCTATCCCAACCAATGTTAAAGAAAACAAAAACAAGAAGGCATGTGGTTTAAAAGATGGAAAGTAAAATAAAAAACACATCTGTATGCAATATAGTTTCATTATTGTTCATTATTATCCAGAGCGGCTTACTATAAATAATTTGTGCGACCAAATCATGTTTTGCGCCAGTAACTGAAAAAGTTAGTAGCGCAAGTTCCACCAGTGGAAAAGGTTAGTGTAGTTCCCTGTGACATGAATGCCAAATTTATTTGTTCATGTTAAGTACTGTGCCTTATCAACCCCCCCCCCCCCCCCCATATACACAGTCCTAATATGAAAATAATTGCTCGAAGTAATAGCCTCTCATTTAGAAAGTAAATGAGTCACCTGGTTATTCGTAGCATGAGTTAACCCAAAAGGAAGCATATTATGTATCTATTAACTGTGCTTTCCTCCTACCATCTGTGTTTACAGGTGAGCCCTTTCATTGATGAGAATACACGAAAGAAGTTTCTGATCTATGCGGGAAATGACTACCAGGGCCCTGGTGGTCTTGTAGACTACATTGATAAAGAGATCATCCCTGACTTCCTTGGAGGAGAGTGTATGGTATGTAGTTTTTTTTCCTTATGGTTTACGAGTGAATGGTACCTATTCAGCCCTGTTTGCTCCCACTAAGGGTGTCTTCAAACTTGTAGTTCGGTTCGCTTGGTTTGTTTGGTCTGGACGAAAAAAAAAACCTTTAGTCCTGGTCCGCTTAGCGTTCACACTAGCATTTTTCACACCAAACCTAAAGGGATAGGTACATGTTCACAACCTGATTGGCCGGCTTTCATTACGTATTTTTCGTGATGGAACTTACTGAACATCCAGAACAATGCTGTGTGCTGGGCATATGATGGTATTTTGACTAGCTGAGAACTTGTGAAGAGATGTGTAAGAACAAATGTGTAAAGGACTCAAAAAAGCAGCAGGAGTCCCTCCGTCACACACACACAAACGACGATCTGCTGTGTACTGAACTGTGATGGGCATCATCGTGACTATAACGAGAGAAAAAAGGTATGTTTGAGCATTCTGTCCTTTTTAGGGTCAAATGAACCTCACTAACAAAGTGTTGTACAGTTTTCTTTCATCCAAGCAGAAACCAGGAGACGTTGGGTTCAAGCAGAAGTTGTGTCTTTATTGAGAACTTCGCGTTGCGTTGCATTGCTGCAGTTCAGTCCAACAGTCTGACTAACGTAACTTTACATGGTTTCTTTATAGGCATTTCAGTGGGCTGTCCTTAAAGGTGCTGAACTTACACACAGCCTTTAGGGATGACAATAGAGGCAATTACCCCAACTGAGATAATTGTACCTACCCGAATTGTATAAACAACACATGGTCACGAGAACTAAGACTTTGTAACTTTCACACATAGTTCAACTCTTAGTAGGAAGATTAAAGACTTCCCCAAATGGTATAAACAACACATTGTCACGAGAACTAAGACTATGTAACATTCACACACAGTTCAACTCTTAGTTTTCTTATGTGATGTTATGTAAGGGAGTAGGATCAGCAGATCTAAAACATATTTAAAATAGATTCTTATAATTTGTTATTCTTCAGTCCCCGGTTTGAGAGTTATTAAAAACTCTCACAAAATACAAATTTATACACTTAAAAGTTCATTCTTGTAACTTGAAAAAGTTACAGACACATAGCATGATCTGTGTTGTTCATCTGTAATTGCATGTTGACACAGAAACAAACATGCAATTAGGGTCCGTGAAGTTCTTACGGGTAATATTCTTTTATGGTTGGACCAGTCATTTCCTTGTGCTTGAAGTGAGTCATTTGTTGAATGAAACACTTGATACTGAGGACGCATACGTAGAACGCCAGTAGGAGAAATAACAGCAGAATTGCTATTTCTTTAATCCACAGCCAGGGTTTAACAATCAGGTTTCCGAACCATGAAGAATTGTCTTCAGTCATCTTGTGTAATTTTGTTGAAAGATCAAGAATGTCTTGTTGGATTTTGTTCAAGTTCTCTGTTGGATCCATTAACCCGGTGCAGCACTCAGGGCCGATAATGGTGCAGGCTCCTCCTTGCGTTGCAAGAATGTAATCCAAGGCCACTCGGTTCTGTAAGATCATTATCTTGTGTGAAGCTAGAGTGTCTGTGATGTTACCCAGGGCCAAAGCCGTATCGTTGGCCAATTTCTGTACAGAATCCGACAGGCTTCTGACTTGATCAAGAGCCTGCATGACACCATACGATGGGATTAAGGCTCCAAGAGTTCTTGACCACCATGTTTGAACACAAGTGAGTCCTGGAATGCAGCCATCTTTGTTGGTAGAAGGAGCTGAATAATGTAACTGTGGAGAGCTTGGGGTGGAGTGTGTATTTTCTTTGATAGCTGGCAGAACATACACCAGGGTGCACCTGCCGTTGAATTGGCTGGGTAGGATGCTGTAGACAGAAGTTCCACATAACCAAAAAGTGCCAGTTGGTGGAGGAATCATACACCACTGATTTATTGCAAAAAGTTTCGGTAGGGAAGGGTTCCTGGAGAAACACTCATTTAAGTCATTTTCCTGTTTCTCTTCTTTAGTATTAACGTACACATGGGATTCATCTGTTCCTCTTTCAATCACAAAACTGCAACATTCACAAGGAATTTCACCCAGTGGAGTCGATGCTGGAGCATAATTTTCCATGCACCAGTGGAACATCATTGGCAGGAGTAGATCTAACATGATAGTAGCTGAAGTTAGGTTGCAGGATGGTAGTCCAGGAATGCAACACTGAGAAGCTGGAGGAATGGTTACGTTGTGACATGTATCCTTGTTGTATAATCTATCGAATAAGGTACACGTGTCACATTTGGAGATAGGGTGTGCAACCCATGGGATTCCGGCTCCTACTGAAGGTGCATGTGGCATGCAAACGTTCTTTCCAGCAAACAAGGCATTTCTTGACATTTTCATCAGCTCTAAGAATATGTTGTTTCTGGGGTCTACACTATGTCCATGATGGTTAGGATTAAGGCAATCTTGATCATGTTGCTGGATGACTGAAGTTCCCGTAGTTGAGTCTCTGTGTTGTGTATTTTTCTTCTGTGTTGGTTGTAGTCTCTGCAGTTGGTCTAGTTGTTTTCTGGAGGTTGGGTCTTCATATGCAGGTGTGTAGGTCAGTGCATATGGTTCTCAGGATAACCGTCAAGTGGTATCTGCACAGAGTTAGGAAAGAAAAACAAAAGAGAACAACTGCAACAGACCAGTATTCGTTGTAAAGACTGCAAACATTAGGGTTGTATCCTCTGTTCAATCTGAGTCTGCTAATTGTGGTTCCTTCTTTCCCTATTTCTTAATTCATGAGACACCTAAAAGGAACATTGAGGTGAGGATGGACTATGGTTGGGAAGGGCCTATAAGGGAATCTTCACCGCAGGGTTGGCCCCCGAAAGCCTGTTGCTTCCGGTTCTTCCCCGGGGCTCCTCACTGGTCCATGTGTCCTATCCTATCCCTGTAGGGGGAGGAACCACTTTGCAATGTGACACATGAGTCCATGTTTTCTTTCCCTGGCACAACACTGCAGCTGCTGTAATCAACATTACTTGATGTGGTCCGTGCCACTTAGGTTCTAACGGCTTGTGTCTGAATGATTTTATCATGACCCACTGACCTGGGATGATTGTGTGTCCACCCTCTGGTGGAGTCTGCCAACATGACTCAACTCTCTCTCTGGCACTCTGTACTGCCTTTGTAAGGTGTTCACAGTAATAAATCAGGGCATCTGAGGCAATGTAAACATCAGTATTTCTAAGATCAATCACACCTGGCATCTGCATTGGGCGTCCTGTAATAATCTCATGAGGGCTCAGTCCTACTGATCTGTTAGGTGACGCTCTCATACTACACAGTACAGCTGGCAGCGCTTCAACCCATGATACTCCTTCCTGATGCATTTTGCTTAGCCTGGTTTTGATTGTTCTGTTTGCCCGTTCAACCTGTCCTGATGCTTGTGGCCTGTAGGGGCAGTGAAGATTCCACTTAAACTTCAACATTTTAGATACTTCTTTAACTACCTGTCCTGTGAAGTGTGTACCCTGATCTGAGTCATTGCAATCTGGTAATCCCCATCTGGGAATGAAATCAGTGACAAGACATTTAGCAGTATGTGCAGCGGTAGCACGCACTGTTGGATAAGCTTCTACCCATCTTGAGAATGTGTCTATTATTACCAAAACGTCAGTTTTTCCCTTACAAGGGGGCAACGAGATGTAATCAACTTGCAAGTGACGAAATGGTCCTGGTGGAGCTGGGGTATGTGCTGCTGGTGTAATGGCTGCTGGTACATCATTATTTTTCTGACATGTAACCCACCTCTTGACTGTTTCTGTGGCTACATTTCTGAATTTTGGATTCCACCATTGATTTGAGAACCTGTGATTCATCGTTGCTGGACCACTGTGACCCAAATTGTGTATTTGTTGAGCCAAATATGGCAGCAGTGATTCGGGAGCAACATACTTTCCCCCTTTGGTCCAGCAGCCGGAAGAATCCACAGTGGCTCCTTTATCTAACCATGTCCATGCTTCATATAAAGGAACGTCTTTGTACAGATCAATTCAATTCAATTCAATAAATTTATTGCCATGTCAACAAGTTGATAGGAATTTGTCTTGGTACAACTCTCAGACATGAATAACCTAAAAAGACAAACATCATAATACAAAATAAACAGACAATGTTCACCAACAATACCCAGCAAACACTAGGACATTAGACCAAAACCCCGCAGAAAAAAGACAATACCCCTCGGCAGAAAGAGTGCACAGTGCATACAGTTAATAGAGTGCTGCTAGCAGTCAGTGCAAGTTCAGATGTCTGATAGCCAGAGGGTAAGTGCTGTCTCTGAAACGTGATGTGGACGTCTTAATGCTCCTATATCTTCTTCCTGATGGAAGAAGATTAAAGAGATGGTGAGCAGGGTGAGAGTGGTCCGCTATGATGTTTTTAGCCTTTCGGATTATTCTGGAAGAGAAAAGTGAAGAAAGTGAGGGGAGACTACAGCCTATAATTTTTGATGCTCTGCGTACTACTCTTTCCATCCTAGTTTTGTCCTGAGCGGTTGTGTGACCCGAACCAGACAAGCATGGAAAAAGTAAGCATGCTTTCAATAGTTGACCTATAAAAGTGGGTCATGGCAACTCGGCTGACTCTAAACTTTTGGAGCTGCTGCAGAAAGTGGAGTCGCTGGTGAGCTTTACTGATCTTAAAATTAGTGTTGAGCTCCCATGATAAGGATTCCTGGATTGTGGTCCCAAGGAACTGGAAGGAAGTGACCCTCTCCACCTCCACCCCATTAATGGAAAGCGTAGGGAGGGGACTAGGGGTCCTTCTAAAATCCACTACCAGTTCCTTGGTTTTTGAGATGTTAAGAATCAGGTTATAGCTTTCGCACCATTTCACCAGCCCCTCCACTTCTCTGCGGTAGTCAGACTCATCACCGTTAGTAATAAGACCAACTACAGAGGTATCGTCAGCAAACTTAATCAACAAGACTGAACTGGTGTGTGATTGACAGAATTGTGTGTATAAAGAGTACAGAAGTGGAGAAAGGACGCAGCCCTGAGGGGCGCCAGTGTTCAAAACCTTTGACTGTGAGACGTAATCACCCATTTTAACCACCTGCTTCCTATCACATAGAAAGTTGAAAATCCATTTGCAAAGTGATTTGCAAAGATCAATGATTGATTCAGGGGGCAGAGTTGTCTTCTGTGCTGTACTACCTGAACACACTTGTACAGTTACATAGGAACAAGCCTGTTTAGCTGCTACATCTGCAAGAGCATTACCTTTAGCTTCTGTAGTGTTAGTTGTAAGATGTGCTTTCACTTTGATCACCGCTAATTTCTTTGGAAGTTTCATGGAAAACATAAGATCTTTCACTAATTCTGCATGCTTAATGGGGGATCCAGCAAAAGTTAGAAACTGTCTGGTTTGCCAAATGACACCAAAATCATGAATGACCCCAAAAGCATACCTGGAATCTGTGTAGATATTTGCAACCGATCCTGAAGCTAGCGTGCATGCTCTAGTTAAAGCTACCAGTTCTGCAGCCTGAGCTGAAAAATGATCTGGAAGACGACCTGAAGCTACCACCTCAGTGGTGGACATTACTGCATAACCTGCTCGTCTGTTCCCTTCAATTACTTGAGCTGAACCGTCAACAAACAACTCAAATTCTGCATTCTCTATGGGAGTTTCTGCTATTTCACTTGTCGTTGCGTATGTAAGCGTAACACAATCATCTTTCGCCTTCATCCTCTAACACAACTTCAGTCATTGCAGACATCATACATGAAGAGGGGTTCGTGACTGGCGCACGCTGTAAAACAATATTCAGGGCTGTGAGAGTTGCTAACCAATTTCCCCAACGAGAGGAAGTGACAGAAGTGACTTTTGCTTGATTCATTAGTGCGGATACTGCATGAGGACATTTTACGTTTACAGTTTGACCTTACACCATTACTGATGAAGCCTGAAGAGCTAGATGAACTGCCTGTACTGCTCTGAGGCATGGGCCAATACCTTGAGCGACTATGTCAAGTTTACCAGAATAGTAATGAATTGGACGTAAACTGCCCCCATGATCTTGCATTAGACATGCAGTCATGAAGCCTATGTGTTCATGGACATAAAGCGCAAAGGGTCTATCAGATTGGGCAAATCCTAATGCTGGTGCTTGACATAGTGCTCTCTTCAAATCATTGAATGCTTTGAGGTGAAGTTCTTCCATACAAACAATATCTGAATCTTTACCATGGCCTTTCAACAAGTCATAGATAGGCTGAGCAATCGAGGCATATTCTTCAATCCACGGTCTACAGTACCCTGCTGTTCCTAAAAAGGAGCGTAGTGTTTTAATGGTAGTAGGTGGAGGTATGGCTTTGACTGAAGCCGCTCGATCCTGTGTAATGGATCTATTTCCTGCACCAATTGTTTGACCCAGAAATGTGACTTGTTTTTTAGCAATTTGAGCTTTGTGAAAGCTGCATTTATGTCCTTTTTTATGCAAATAGTCCAACAATGCTGCCAATTCAGTTTGATGTACCTCGTGATCTGTTGAGGCAATCAAAATATCATCGACATATTGGATCATAGTGGACTGTTTTACTGGACATTCTGGGTCACACAAATCACGTCTGACAGCCTGATGGTATATGGTCGGGGAGTTTTGAAAACCCTGAGGCATTTGGGTCCACTGATATTGTTCATGGTCAATTGTGAAAGCTAACCATGGCTGGCTGTCAGAGTGCAATGGTACAGAAAAGAATCCATTAGACATATCAATTACTGAAAAAATCTTACAATCTAATGGTAAGCCATTACAAATTGTAGATGGATCTGCCACTAGCGGGGTGATTTTATCAATATGTTTATTGGCTACTCTGTAGTCTATTGTAAGTCTCCATGTTGCATTGGACTTTTTGATGGGCCATATGGGTGAATTACATGGGCTATTGGTTTTAACTAGCACTCCTTGCGTCAGCAACTTTTCTACAATAGGTTTGATCCCCTGTATAGCTTCCTTATTGATCGGATATTTTTGGTGACCGGAGGTGGAGTTCCCGTCAATTTGACTGGTTCTACCCCTGTCAATAAACCACAATCATCCTTGTCTTTAGCCCAAATTGGATGATTCTGTAAGAAAGCATACTCTGGAGGGGTTGCATTATTATGGGTAGAAAACTGTGCTGAGGAAATTTTTATGCTAGTAGATTCTGAGGACATGTCTAAAGTTAGATGTATTTGTCTCAGAAGATCCATGCCTAAAATTGCACCTGTATTTAATGGAGAACATAGCAATTTCGTAGTCAGAGTTTTCGGGCCTAATTGTACCTCTATGGGCGGGGTTTCATACAAATCAGAATCTTCACCTACTACGCCAGTTAAGCAAAGTTTGGTTTTCTTGTATGGGAGTTTTAAAACTTTAGCCAATTTTGTAGGAATTACTGTAATTTCTGCACCTGTATCAAGCAAAAAATCAATCTCTTTCTCTTTTATGCTACCTTTCACAAAAATTATTTTGTCATTGTGATGGATTACAGAGGAAAGGTAGCTACTCACAGCCCCAACAATTAGTTTTTTTCCTGGTCTTGTTGTGCTCTTATAAGAGCCTGAACGAGCTGTCCTAAAGTTTCAGTGGACACTTGCGGAACTACATCAGGGTTGTAAGCAGGCTGAGAAGGAGCAGAATTATGCATATCATTTCTTTTTGTATCTTGCAACTTCTTCCTACACTGTTTCTCCCAATGTCCTAATTTTCCACAGTAGTGGCATTTGTCTTCTTTTTTAGACCACCGGTTTTCTTGTTTTGCTGTGCTATATGTAGCTGCTGCTGCTACTCTCACTTTGGCTTTAACATCAGCATCTCTTTCCCATGTGGCCAATCTGTCTAAGTTACTTCTGAGAGTTCTGTTACACCAAGTTAGATCTAGAAATGGCAAAGCTCTTCTGTATTCGGCTACAAGGCCATCTGCCCAGATGCGGACTAAGGGTCCCTTATCATCTCGCACACTTTCAGGGTCATCGACGATTCCACTGTACGTTACAGCTACCTGACAGAACCTCTCAGTATATTCACTAACATTTTCTTCTTTTTTTTTTTTTTTTACACAACTGGTAATTTTTGACCAATCTATTTTGGGTCCTAAGATATTCTTTAGGATCTTCAAAACACCTTCTCTCATATCGCTTCTACTGGCATGTCAGACTCAAAACTGTTGAATTCAGATTCAGTTAGAATTTGTGACATCAGCTGTGTAACTTCTGCCAACGACATGTCGTAGAGACGCATTTTACTGTTCAATGCTCTTCTAATTTCAGAAAAATTTGTGCGTGCTGAGGGTAAACTCTGGGAGCGTCTCTCTATATCTTTAGGCCCTAGCGCTTTGGCAACAGTTTGTATTTGGACAACAGAAGAGTTGGGAGGAACATTTTCAGTTCCCTCAATTCCCTGAGATCTTCTCCTTGCCCCACACACCTTCACTGAATCTACAGGCTTATCAGTTACTGATGGGATGGCTACCTCTGTTTCAAAGAAAGCTTTTAAGTCAGGATAAATGTTATCAGGCTGTCTAACTTCTCCCTCATCATTTTTTTCTGCATCTTTGTTGCAGTGTAATTTCTTAGTCAAAGAAGATATTCTACCACGGAGCTCATTGTTCTGTTTCTCTAGCTCTGAGTTGCGTTTAGACTGTTCTGTAGCTATTGCTAAAACACATTCTCTGTGGCAGCAGATAATGCCCTTCACATTGTTTTTGCGGATACTTGCTCCAAGCACCTTTTTACACTCATCTACTGACCAAGTTTTTTCTGGGTGAATTTCATATTTCTGAGTTAGTTCCTGTCTAACTTTTTCAGTGACTATTAGGTCCATTTGTTCTCCTAACAGTGTTTTGAATTTATTTTCTGACCACAAAGGAGTAGCAAATCCACCTTTTTCAGTTGTAGGAATTAGTCTAGCACTCCTTCTAACCATTTTGTGAGTTGTTTTGTTACCACACAAACACTAAAACTTCTCTGATCAACAGAGGGTACACGTTAACACAGATCAACTATTGTTAACCTTCCTTGCCCAGAGCAAAGGATAACACAAATTACTAGCACTTTACACTAATCTTCCCTGCCTGAAAAACAGAGGATAAATTTCATCTCTAAAAGACAACTTTAGAGGATACAAAACCCTGCAGCTGTCTGTTAACTCTTCTCTGAACGGCGCAGAGGAAAAACAAATTTGTACTGGTTTGCAACGGTTCTTTGAATGGAGTGAAACTCACCAACCCTTGGTTGTAAAGGAAGATTCAGTCTGGAACTCAGTCAGCTTTGTTGAGATCTTTTTGGAGCTTGAAGTTTTCAATCTGGAGGAAGCTGGAAAGATTCAGTCTGGCAATCTTTGTCAGATCTTTTGTTGAGCTTGAAGTTTCAAGATTCAGATCTTTGAGCTTGAAGTTCTATGAGTTTCCTTTTTCTCCATCCGGCTTACGGCACCATCTGTTGTACAGTTTTCTTTCATCCAAGCAGAAACCAGGAGACGTTGGGTTCAAGCAGAAGTTGTGTCTTTATTGAGAACTTCGCGTTGCGTTGCGTTGCTGCAGTTCAGTCCAACAGTCTGACTAACGTAACTTTACATGGTTTCTTTATAGGCATTTCAGTGGGCTGTCCTTAAAGGTGCTGAACTTACACACAGCCTTTAGGGATGACAATAGAGGCAATTACCCCCAACTGAGATAATTGTACCTACCCAAATTGTATAAACAACACATGGTCATGAGAACTAAGACTTTGTTACATTCACACATAGTTCAACTCTTAGAAGGAAGATTAAAGACTTCCCCAAATGGTATAAACAACACATTGTCACGAGAACTCAGACTATGTAACATTCACACACAGTTCAACTCTTAGTTTTCTTATGTGATGTTATGTAAGGGAGTAGGATCAGCAGATCTAAAACATATTTAAAATAGATTCTTAAAATTTGTTATTCTTCAAAAGCAATCGCACCAGAGTTTCTTTTAATCAAACCAAACATGCCAAGTGTTAACACACCCTAAGATCTGTATGCATGCATTCAAACTGAGGTATTATCTGTGTTGACTTACCTTAGTATGGTTTTAGTATCTTATTGAACTAAAGTAGTGACACTGTGAAATATGTGCAGTGTGAAGTGCCAGAGGGTGGCATGGTGCCCAAGTCCCTGTACAGAACTGCAGAGGAACTGGAGAATGATGAAATCAGACTGTGGACGGAGACTATTTACCAGAGTGCCAGCATCTTTAAAGGAGCGCCACATGAGGTGAGGCTCTATTAGAAACTATTTGATTTGGGTTGTGTTTGGTGCATTTGCAAAATATGATCACCTCATCTAAGATTTTGGTAACACTTTATAATAACTGCACGCTATTAATCATTAGTTAAGCATTACTAAACAGTTAATTCATCATTTATAAAGCATTAATAGACATTAATAAGCAGTTTCTAAATACAGCTATAAATGCTTTATTCTTGATTTATAAGCATATCTATAATGTGTTTAATAATTGTATTTTCATACTTTATTAATGATCAACTTATAATTTCTAAATGAAGTATAGCATTATTTATAAACCAGTTACATTATAAAGTGAGGACTAGTTATGCTTTGTAAAGCATTTATAAAGGAGATTTAAAGGCTCATTTATCTTCTAAACAGAAAAGGGAAACAAAACAACACAGAGATACTGAACATATAAATATTTAACAGCCTTTAAATCTCCTTTTTAAATGATTTACAAAGCATAACTAGTCTTCACTTTAGATGAGCTCACAAAAATAGTTAACTAACCACTACTAAATGCTTTATAACTACCTGATTTAACCCTGAATTACAGTAGAAATACATGTTAATAAACCATTTATTAACACACTAAGTAACTATTACTATATGTCTGAATAATAATATGTATTTAAACAGTTTATTAATCATTTACTTACACTTTCTAAGTGATCTTATGAACCACTGACAACTCCTAAATAACCGCTTTAATAATGCAATACTTCATTTAGAAATGATAAATTGATCATTAATAAAGTATGAAAATACAATTATTAAACAAATTATAGATATGCTTATAAATCAAGAACAAAGCATTTATAACTATTTATAAACTGCTTATTAATTAATTAATAATTTATAAAATCTATTAATGCTTTATAAATGACAAATTAACTGTTTACTAATGCTTAACTAATGATTAATAGCGTGCAGTTATTGTAGTATTGCAGTTATTAAGTGTTACCAAGATTTTTTACAAAACTGGATTTCAGTCTGAGAAAACTCAACATTGGTCACATTTTGAATGAGTGCCACCTACTGAACAGTATTAAAGCTACACATTTAATTAAAGAGCACAATTTCCTTTTTATATCTCTTCCTTAAGATATTGATTGAGATCATCGATGCCTCCTCAGTCATCACTTGGGACTTTGATGTATGTAAAGGTGATGTGATCTTCAATATCTACCACTCTAAACGAGCTCCACAGCCGCCAAGGAAAGATCCGCTGGCTACCCATGGCATTACCTCTCCTGCAGGCAACAATATGCAGCTTATCGATAAATCCTGGCTGCTGGGACAGGACTACAGCATGGTGGAGTCACCACTTACCTGCAAAGAGGGAGAAAGTGTGCAGGTATTTCACATACAATCAGCATCCAGTTTGATGCTGATTCCATCAGTTTCCATGGTAAAGAAGTTTATAGTGGTCATACCATACTTTGTGTCTGTACCTTTAAGACTCTATGTAAATTCTATGTCAAGCATAATTACATTTCTCATAATATATTCTCAAAAAATTATATGACCTTTAAAAATGTTAAATAATTTAATACAATTTCATTGTTAAAAGTTCTGTCTAAGGTGGTGGATGATTTTTATTAAAGACAGTTGTCTTGTCATCTTGTTTTTTCTTCCCTTGTTTCAATCTTTCTGCCAAAATGTGTACACACCCTTTAGGGTTCACATGTGACTCGATGGCCAGGTTTCTATATTTTGCAATGGAAGTTCCACTCTATGCCAGCATGTGCCGCCACAAACCTATCTAGGGTGGACGATGTTCTGGCTACTCTGCAGGTGTCCTCTCACAAGTGTAAAGTCATGTACTACACTGAGGTTCTAGGCTCAGAAGATTTCAGGTAAACTTTCTGAAGAGCTTTGAATTGTGTGATATCTGTTGTAATTAGGGATGCACCTATATGAAAATGTTGGCAGATACGATAATTATTTATATTTGGAAAGGCCGATAACCAATATGTTGGCCGATAAATTTGAATCCAAATTTGTATATAATTGTTTAGAGCTTGGTTATAAAAAAAACCTTGTCCCAAGCACTTGAACATACAGTAAATCAGACATATACAGTACAGTAGCCTAGTTTGAGCCATTGTCAGTTTTAAAATTAACTGTACACTCCTATGGCGTATAAACTTTCTTTATCAAAAAAAAACAAAAAAAAACTTACAAATAAATAAAATAATACCTAAATAATGCCTACAAGTCATTGGACATCATTACTTGCGTATAAAGAATCAAAATGCATGTACAGATGGTAACCAACCAGAATGCCTATTACCGCCGCGGCAAAACTTCCGCGGCAAAAATAAATAATAATTGTCGCATTTCAAAGTCATTCGCGAAATGACCGCCAGGTGGCGCAAAGGGATATTGTGCAGAACAGCAGCCAATGCTGCATTTTTTTCAATTGCCGTAAGTGGGGTTAATGTCAATTAACAGTAAGGATGAAATACTACAACTACAGATGGTGCCCAACCAGAATGCGACTTTTACCGCCGCCGTTCCCGCGGCGGCAAAATTGGGATGTGTATTTGCTGCCTTTTACCGCTGAGTGGCGCTGTAATCACAGACTTTGAAAAGTGTCAGTTTATTCTCTTTAATGCCGTAATCTGCCGCGGCAGTAATCTGAGCTGAGGTCACAGATAAATTTAAGATAAATATTGTGGTTAAACGAATTCAAATTCATTTAATTTAAACAAAGTAGACACACGTTAACATTGTGTGCCCAGTTTTTCTATAATTTAGAAAGGCTATGTCAATAGGTTACTTGTCATTTACTTCGTGTTATTTTAATGTGTTTGTAGATTTATTAACTGAAACATAACAGTGAAATAAATTAAAATAATTTACCGTAAAATTAAAACATTTTCAGGATTTTCTTGCAGTTACTAACCGATGTTAGTCGGTTTAAGCATTATTTCTTATATTCAGAATTAGGCTTACATGTTGTTATGATTATCAGTTGAATTCTTTAATAAATAATCAACCACAATGCCTATTACTACTGCCGCAGCAAAAATAAACCAGTCGAATTTCAAAGTCGTTCGCGAAATTACTATAGGCTATACCGGGCAAGTGACAGGGCAAAACAGCAGCAACTGCGGCATTTTAAAAGGTAAGCTTCCTATCTGTTTATAAAAAAAAATTTAAAAAAAAATCCATTATTTGAACAAAAATGAGACTGATTGAATATGTTAAAATATAAACAAACAAAGCAGAGGATAAAACAAACTTTTAGGGAAAAAATATAGGCCTATTATGCTCAGAATTGGTTAACATTAACGAAAGCAAAATATGTAAAAATACATTTCAAACAAAATAAAACAAAACAAATTCGTGGCCGAGTGGTAGGCTATAACTTACGTTTCAAATCCCGAACAAACATGGGCTACTTTTTTATTATTAATTTGATTTGATAGTTCTAAAATATTGCTACACCATATTGTTTTTTTTCTCCTATAGCCTATAGGCTATTAAATATTTTATATTTTTAAAATAAAATTACCATTCATTTCCATTTTACATTAGGGACAATCTTTTTCCAACAGAATGGCTGAATTAACATCTGCATAATAATAATAATAATAATAATAAATAAACAGCACAAGGTCTTGTAAAAACACTTTTTTTATTTTTTGACATAATTATTTTTATTTTTTTTTACTTTTAAAACAGAGACAATAGTAGACCGAGGCTATTCAGACGATATCTGTGGTCAATGCATTAACAATAGACTCTCTGAGCTTCAAACGATCTGAGATCGAATCTCAGTATAGCCGACAGTGTTTGTTTTTCCGTTCTTGATGCTTAAATATGCATCTGTTTATTAAAGTCAATCATCTTGTTTAATTATCAATTGTACATTAACATAAATTTGCTACATTCCAGTTGAGCCGCTGCACGCTATGACATATCTGATGAAGGAAGACTGTTAGCCGATTGCACCAGAAAATGAAGATGATGAAGCTCGTCTTTAATCTGCTAAATTATGTTTTTTTGTGTGTGTGAATCATTCACGAGATTGAGATGACTGACAGTTATACCCGGCCATAGCAACGGTAGACATTTTCCAAAACAGATCGAACAAATCAGAAAAATACTTTCAATACAGTATTGCTTTCAATTAAAAAATAAACAATGACAGGGTTTTTCCTGGCTCAAAATGAGGCGGAGGTGGTAAAATCCTAATAATGTATTTTAATAATAAGGTATTTTTTGTTGGGCATCATATAGCCTAATGTGTTTCCCACATTTATTTTTGTGGGTGTAGCTCGGCACCTCTAGGGGGGTCCGGGGGCATGCCCCCCCGGAAGAAAATTTTGTACATTTTAAAGATAAATTCATTAATCTGGTGCACTTTGAGTCACCCGAATCCACTGTTAAAAATAAATAATCCACCCGCAAACCGCCCATATTCTTTGATTTAGATATCTGCATCTGATCACCACATTACAATTATTCAAATTCTCAGTGTTAAGCATGATGGTAACATATCACACTGAAGTAGGCTGATTTAAAATGAACTTTTATTTAAAATAAAAGTTCTTCCTTTGCCAAAATTACATTTCCTGTTTTTACATTTTTTTGTACCTTATATAAAGGGCATTTCCCCCCTAATTTTATTACATGCATGTTCCATTTTTCATTTCAAATTCTTAAATTTGATCAATATATTCAATTAAAATAATAAGACACAGGCTGTTACCAATCAAATTAAATAATTTACATTAAATATTATAACTGTATTAAATGAGATTAATTTAAATATTTTTGAATATACAAATAAGGAATATTGAAAAGAATGATACTTTATGAAACTAAACCGCCAGTAGGAGGCAGCAGGCGACCGTCTTAATGAGCGAGTCATTGAGTCATTCATTCAAACGATTCGTTCAAACGGCTGATTTATTCAGAGTGATGCAGTTTATGAATGGATCATTGAATTTTTGACTCAACCGATTCGTTCGAAACGCTGAATCATTCAGTAATGCTTCAAGTGTTCGTTGCTGTGAGATGCGCGATGGTGCGTGATCTTTGTTTGGAACTATTTTCGCTGCAGAAACAGAACAAAAACGCAGTCATTGCGTCTAAAATGTAAGTGACTTAATTTTAACTGTTTAAAGAACTGTTATGAAATCAGTCTCGGTTTCAGTCTTGATGGCATTCAGGAAAACAGCACTCTTGTCGTGTGTAGCCTAGGCTATTGTTTCTTAACAACATTCTTAACAACATTGTTGCAACATTGTACCGTCAGTACATTAGGTAGGCCTATTATTATCAACTATAGGCTATCAATCGCCACTTACATTAAATTAAATTAAACAGAATCATCCTCACATTTTCGGTGATTCCCTAGATATTTTTTATTTTTAAATAAAAAATTGTTTTAATCAGGGTATTTGTTCGGTTGGACAAGTAGTACAATTCTCTCTCACTTTTCCCTTAAAAAAAAAGAAAAAAAAAACACGTGTCCCAGACAAGCGTTATTGTCAAGCCTTGATATTTTCCTTGATGGGTTTTCCCTGAAGAGAATTAACGTTACGTTGTTGAAAACGAAAGTAAAAGTGACGCACGTTCATTTCGTTTTACCGTGATGAGAGTTCCGTGTCTTTATTAAACTCAAAACATTATAATTTATCGGTCATCCACCCTCGATTAATTGGAATGGAATGTTTGTATTACTTGGCCCGCCCGACCTGCGGATTATCCGCGATCCGCGCAGCACTATACGGGTTGAGAATGGACACAAGCCGGTAACCGCAACAGAACCATCACGGTGGAAAAACTGTATCTGACCATGTGACTGTCCGAATTTTGTCGAGAGCCGGAGGCGGCACGAAATTTTACGGAGGCGGCCGCCTCATAATTCTCTATGCAGGAAAAACCCTGAATGAAAATGTAAAAGAAAAAGAAAATTAATTAAGTTTGAAAACCCATCGCACATTGCAAGGTATGAATAAAGTGTCGGGACAGTTTATTTATTTAAACAGGGTTGCATCGATTCGATAGAGTTTATTCCCTTTGCGATGCAAAATAAGAAACATTTTAAATTAATTGTCAAAGAAATTGCAGCTAAATTAAAAAATGAAAACGGTACAAAACGAAAAAAAAGTTCAAAGCAACATAAATTAAGAACAGGCGTTTTTCTTTGCCTCTCTCGCGCTGGATATTTTTTTAGTAAGTTTGGTCTCCCTCACTGCGCGCGGCGGGTCTTTCTCGAAATTAAGCATTTCAGCGTAAAAAAACACCATACAGCTGATAATACTGTATATGTCGCTGTGTGTCATCCACACAAATCACGAAAGAAAAAACTGTAACAAATAGCTTTTGTTCCTTCAAAGATACAACACGCCTTGCTGAATTCACCTACAATAAAACGAGGTGGGTCGCGAATTAAATAGCTCTGTATCTGCTAAATTGAAATTGTGTGTGGAAAACCTTTAAATACAATCAATAAAACTACAATATATAATTTAATAAGATATAGGGCCTACTGTACATAGGCTATGGACTTTTGGAGATTTTGAGATTAAACCTTAAAATAACTTTGCCTTTGCCTGCTCATCAGGCTGGCTCCGACACTCTCCATATGAAAGACGGAACATTAACACCTCTGTCCTGCACCCCCACGATAAAGCAACTATTGCCTTCTCCAAACCCCCCACAGGCTAGCTGAGTTTGCAAAACAAAACAAAGAGTTTGCCACTCGTTGTGGTGTGCCAAAACACTTCATTATAAACTTCAATATTTCATTCAAAACAATCTCAAAACGCTTTGTGACATTTTGAAAAGCCGTGGATGCATTACTGCCACTGGAACCATGAACGCAAATACTGGTTCTGATTTTATTGTTTGTCGTTTAAACGTCATATATATATATATATATATATATATATATATATATATATATATATATATATATATACAGAACTGCTTTTGAAATTACGATTGGAATTATTATAGGCTACAGAAGTAAAGTCATTGTATAATATTTGTTCCTTAGTGTAAAATGGAAATGCATGGTGATTTTATTTTGTAAATAGGCTATAAGCAAAAAACTATGTTTTAGAACTAGACAAATCTCTCTGCATCAACAATAGACTATAAAATGCATTAATAGGCTAATATAAAAATATCAATAGTCTAAGTTAGTTCGGGATTCGATCCCGTGTCATCTAAATGATCATAACGTAAGTTCAACCACTCGGCCACGATTCACTCGTTGCGACATGGCCTAATGTTCCAGTGTGTGTTCGCTCACACGAGCGAGAAGCGCTCTTCATTCAAATGAACGCGCCGCCGCGTTTGTCGAACACTAATTCAACATGCCAGAATAAAACCTGGCTTTGGAACAATGCATAGCGCCACTCGTCGTGGTCTGTGCCAAAAAAATTATAATAATTTAGTTTCATTTATTTCAGTGTTAGTGTTTGAGTTAAAAAAAATCCTCTACAAATTATATTAACACAAAGTCGGCTGTAAGAGTCCTTTATAGGCTAAGTAAAAAGCAAAGGGCTTACAGTCTTAACATTTAGGCTACTTTGCTTAAATTCGATACATTTATTTTCAGTAGGGCCTAATAAATTTGTAGGGATGTAATTTCAGTATGCTTTACCAACACTATGTATTCAATTAAAGTTCCAAGAGGTCTGGTATATATTTCCTTCCCAGCTGACACTAATATGCAAGTGCACAGCAAAAATCACAACTTGTGCTTGCTGCGAACGCAACTTATTTAAGGTGTCTCAACTGTACACAGTCTACCCTACAGTGTGAATTCGTTACAAGGTTTCATCTAATTATTTTTTTTCCATCTCTGTTGAATATGAAAAGTGAACAGCACGAGTAAGATAGGATGCATTAGGCTATATCGAGAGATGGATATGGAGTGGGTCAGACATGATTTTGACCACTTCATTAAGTTTTGTTCAGTAGAAAACCTTTCTTTAAAGTGAATTTCGTTTTCTATAAATTGTATCTTAATTTTAACCAATTTTTCATCAACCAATTGCCTGTATTTAATAAGTAAGAGAAGCAAATATAACAGACACTAATCATGGAGGCGCCCGCGCGGTCACTTGCGTTGCACGTCAGCTGGAGCGCATCTCATCCTAACTTAACGAAACTCAGCGTATGCCTCACACAGACATGATAAATACATCAAATACACAAAGCTTGAAATGCCTTCAAACGAAATAATTCAAAACGAAAAGAAAAGGCTACTCTCTGATAATCAGATTATGTCTTTATGTGCATTTATCTCTAGGTGCGTTCACTACAAATATGGCGATCGTCAAGAAAACACTAGTTTATTGATAAAAATCAATGCACGCATCACCGGATTTACAAATACACATCTTGCTTGTTGCACGCACACATATTATGTCGACAAAACGATATTATGATATAACGAAATATTATGTTGAAATAACATTATTATTAATAATACATCTTTTAGAATATTTGATTAAATGCTGATTGTTGCGCTTGTTCAATTTAATAAAATTAAAACTTTAATTGTGATAATTCAAATAATTGAAAATTAAATATTTAGTGGCCAAGTTTTGCTAATTTATTATATAGGCTATTATATGCCTATTGCCTATATTAAGTAGGTCATATTAAGACAAGGCATATATTAAGTTATTTTAGCTGTTATGAGAAAAAATAAATCTAACGAAATCTAAAATCTAAATCTAATAAATCAAAAAAAAAAATTCTAACGCCAATTCAACATGCCAGAATAAAACCTGATTTTTGAACAATGCGTAACGCCACTCGGCCTGGTGTGCCAAAACACTACATTTTAAACTTCAATGTTTAATTCAAAACAATCTCAAAACGCGTTGTGTCATTTTTTTAAAGCAGTAGCCAAGCCAATATAGATTAAGGGCATTGAAACCAGGATCTTAACTAAAACGCGTTCCGCGTAATCTCTCAAAATTTATGCCACACTACTCCATGTATTTTTTTTTTAAGGACTGCTTTTGAAATCACTATAAATTACTATGCAATTGTATCGCTCACGCGAGCTCTTCATTTATCTAATTCCTCAATAGAATAGTAAAAATATTCAGCGTCATTGCTCCTAATATCGTCTCTATTTTTAACTTTTGATTCTATTTTTTCAGTTCTAAAATTGATTCTATCTTTAGTTCTATTCTGTTGTAGCCTTATAGGCCTATTTATATATATGAAAAATATGCCTATTTGGCTTAGGGTTTTATATTTAACCCACTTACATTTTAAAATACGGCAATTGCTGCTGATTTGCACAATGTCCCTTTGCGCCACCTGGCGGTCATTTCGGGAACGACTTTGAAATGCGGCTGGCTTATTTTCGGCTGGCGCGGCGGTAATAGGCATTCTGGTTGGGCACCATCTGTATGGTAAACAGAATAGTACATTTTATAAGGCCAGAAAAATAGAATAACAAGTTAACAATAGGGATGGGACGATTACCGGTTTCACTATAAACACGATAAAATGTACTGACGGTTAGTAATATCGTTTAAAATTTAATTATCATTAAAACCGTGTTTGATTATCGCAATTTTAGATCCTGTTATGCCAGCAACAGTCTGACGCAGGCGCAGCGCGCAATGTTATTTCTTTTATTTAAGAAGGAATTGCGGAAGGCAGTGACCATGCTCGGGAGGTTTTTCAGCCTTTTAAAAGAACCAATTCTGAGGTGTGGTCATATTTTGGCTTTAACAAAAGTCCTGAGGGAAACTTAATCGAGAATGGTCACCCTGTCAGCAGAACATGCACAAGAAAAAGTAGCTGCAATAATAGGGGGAAACTTCAGATCTGCCGAGTCGTCTTGTGTGACCATCACCGACTGTTGTATAGCGAACGCAACGCAAGTTAACTTTGACCTCAATACCAAAACTACGTCTGGGAAATAATTGGGCATAAAATGTTGTTTTAAGTTGAACTATTTTATATCAATCACTTGAAATAAACGTGAAGCTTCCGCAAAGAAAGGTTCGCAGCAAGTGGCTTAGCCAAAGACGAACGAACAAGTTCAAACAAGACTATTCAGAGTGACATTTAAGGTATAATAATTTATATTATACATTTATTACACTGATTTTTTTTACCACATAATTACGGTGACATTGAATTGAGATTAATGTTTTAAATCTTACCTGTTTTTAAATCCATTATGTACAGCGTACAAAACAATCGTTCAGACAAGATAATCACAACAATATTGTCAAACTCTGTAAACAATAAATCAGCTCTGATTTAATTTTCAATACAATTAAAAATGGAGACGCAAGACGGCAAGTTGTATTTGAATGAAACGAGAGAGCGCGTCCATTGTGATACATGGTGTACGTTAACGTCTGTCAGAGAGTTTGAAGTCTGCCCAGATGAAGAATACAAGAACTGGTAGTTCCACGAGACTTTTATGGATGTTTTCTCTCAGTTAAGCACACTCTTCACATACATGTCGAAGAGCGAATGTTAAAAGGGAAAAGAAAACACTCTAAAACACGCTACAAATCAAAGTGGAAGTAATCACATTATAATAAAACAACGGTCAGCAGTAGAGCAGTCATCTTCCTCTTTGCGTGATCAATCTCACTCTCACTGTGCGTGCGCGCTCACATAAAAACAGCATGCATACAATAACGTATTCCATAGAAGAAGTTATCTTAAAGGCACATCCACATTCGTGTCATGAACACTACTTAACACTAGGTGGCCGTTACAATGGATGTGCGCGGTGTTATAATGTGTTGCTATTGACGACCGTCATTATAAGGAAGGAAATGCTTTAAAAAGTGCATAGAGCTGTTTGTTTTATTTGTTGTTTGTTGATTTTCATATATAAAACTTGTTGAAATGTCTTCAGTGTGAGCATCAGCTGTTTTTGAACACTTTCATCTCGTTTTAACAAAACCGTGATAATATTGATAATCGTGATAATTTTGGTCACTATAATCGTGATATTAGTTTTTCATACCGTCCCATCCCTAGTTAACAATATAACCTGTATTTCATATTATAGGCCTAGACATCAGTGGGCGACAAGCCTATTCCCCGGGGAGCAGTACGATAAAAAAACACACACACAAAAAAAAACACAAAAACAAATTTAATACCAAAAATAACAAACAAAAGTAAATTATGTGCAATGAAGCTGATTATTTGTACTATTCTATTGAGGAATGAGACGAATGAAGAGCGCTTCTCGCTCGTGTGAGCGAACACACATTGGAACGTTTGGGTATATCACAACGAGTAAAGTCATGGCCGAGTGGTAGAACTTACGTTTCGATCATTTAGATGACACGGGTTCAAATCCCGAACCAACTTGGACTACTGAAATTTTTATATTAGCCTATTAATGCATTTTATAGCCTATTATTGATGCAGAGAGATTTGTCTAGTTCTAAAACTGTTACACCATAGTTTTTTGCTTATATTAATAAAATAAAATTACCATGCATTTCCATTTTACACTAAGGAACAAATATTATACAGTGACTTTACTTCTGTAGCCTATAATAATTCCAGTCATAATTTCAAAAGCAGTTCTGTAAAAAAAAAATATATATATATATATCAATGCTAATTCAATAGACCATATAAAATATATAAAATAAAGATATGCAACAGGCACGTTTAAACGACAAACAATAAAATCAGAACCAGTATTCTGTTACGTTCATGGTTCCAGTGGCAGTAATGCATGCTCGGCTTTTCAAAATGTCACAAAGCGGTTTGAGATTGTTTTGAATGAAATATTGAAGTTTATAATTAAGTGTTTTGGCACACCACGATGAGTGGCGCTATGCATTGTTCTAAAGTCGGGTCTCATCCTGGCATGTTGAATTAGTGTTCGACAAACGCGGCGGCGCGTTCATTTGGATTTATTTTTCTCTTAAAAGCTAAAATAACCTAATAGGCTACTCTGTAATTTTTCGGTCATACGGATAAGAGTAGAGTAGCCTACATCTTTCAAAACTGTAAACTTTTATTCATATTAGGCTAACGACAAAAGTTTGTCTGTCGTCTCTGTCTCCGGGAACTGCGTGTCACAAAAATGAACCGAAAGCCACTTGCCTCAGCTCAGTCACGATACGAAATCGGCTATGTCTAAAGCCTGATTATGGTATCCATATGAAACCGAGAGGTACAGAGGATCTACTCAAACATGTTTAGCTATCATGTGAGCGCTTCCCAATGAGGAAAGGACAAGGAAAGGGTGAAAATCTCGCTCTAATTAAATGTAGGCTAAATCGCCCTGAATTAAATTGTAAAAACAGATCAAATAAATGTATTTATCAATGTTGCGATATTGTTTCATTTAAGTTCATAATTATTCTATAAATGTTATTTAGTTTAACAGCAGCACGAAGCACTGTGGTTTAGGGATGGCTCGATACCACAATTTTGGCTTCGGTACGATACCAGAATCTAATACCTCGGTATCGATACTAAATCGATACCACAGGTGACCAATAACCAGGCTCAAAAGTTAAATTAATTGAAACAATTTTATTAAAAAAACACTGCTTGAAACTCTGCAGCACCAAATGTACAAACCAAAAGTATCAAAATGTTCACCTTTCAAAATGTGAAAAAAAAAAATCACTTCCTTTCTGTGGGTGTCAAAACAAGGAAAAATTAAATTACATGTACACCATTAGCTGTCATGCATCAACATTTATAGCATTTATACATCTTGGTTTGCTTACTGTTTAATTTGTGTTTGAGTTCAAATTAGTTTAATGCATTCCATAATGTTAACATGCTAAACTAATCTTAGTATATTTAAATAATAATTACTGATTCATATAGATTAATAAATGTTATAATACTGTTAGGTCAGGTTACCTAATGAATGTTTACAAATGTAGCTTAATTGTAAAGTGTTATTCTAACATTAATATTAGTAATATTCATATTACTAGCCTACTATTACTCTCTCTCTCTTTTGCTGATTCCAGGGGTTGCCACAGCGGCAGTAATAGTAATATGCCATTTATTTTACTATCACTAATACTAAAATTGATATTAATAATCTCTTTATTCATTCAAATTCAATTAATATATTATTGTTTGAAAGTGCAAAAATTATGAGACCTAAACTTCATTCATTGGTTCTAGCGTGTCATGCAAGCACATTTGAGCTTTCGTGTTTAACTTACCGTATCTTATTTCATTGATAAGCAGTTGTGTAGGCTATGTGCGCTGATCAGTGTTGTGAATAAAAGTCTAAATTAAATCAGTTGAATGATGGACTCACCTGTCGATCTCTGAACTCCTTGAATAAGTCAGGATGAGCTAGAGACAAATGCTTAGCCAGATTTGAAGTGTTGCCTCCCGTTGCGACACATGATTTCAAACAGCGTTTGCAAAGTGGTGCATTCACGTCTGTAGCTTCACCTTTTTCATTACCTCTATAGGCAAAGTAATGCCATATTTCACTCCTACTGACTTCTTTATTGATTAATTGCGGGCGTGTAGAATTAGCTTGATATGTTCGATCCGTCTTGTTTCTCCGTTGTCACTTTTTGCCGGTTTCAAGTGACCCGCGTCTGTTTAGGTAGCGCACTGCCGCCTAGCGGTGAACTTCGAAACTGCAGCGCATCAAATACCGAATTGAGCAAAATTATGATATTGTACCGTTTGAAATATAATATATACCGGTATTTTTGCAGTACCGGTATACCGCACATCCCTACTGTGGTTCGAGATTTATTTGAATAAAAAAATAAAAAACTTTATTCACAAATCATACCCTGGTTGTAAGGATTCAAAGATCCCTGTGGAATTTAATATTGAGTTGAACATTTTGTTCATGACAACAAATGAACATGCGTTTGAAGATTGTATTTAGTTTTGCTTGGAAAAAGCTGGCCCAAACTGAAGTGGCGTTTTAATTCTTCAATTATTTAAATAGGCCTAATTAAATATTTAGTAATAAACATTTATGACAGAAATATTACTACATAGCCTAAATTATTTAATTCCTTCATTATCAACACTTGAATAGCCTATTGCTAATGTCTAGAATAGCGATTTAAGTGTGAATTGCAAACTCTTTGTTTTGTTTTGCAAACTCAGATAGCCTGTGGGGGGTTTGGAGAAGGCAGTATAGTTGCTTTATCGTGGGGGTGCAGGACAATAGGTGTTAATGTTCCGTCTCTCATATGGAGAGTGTCGGATAGCCAGCCTGATGAGCAGGCAAAGGCAAAATTCTTTTAAGGATAAATCTCAAAATCCCAAAAAGTCCATATGTAGGCCCTATATCTTATTAAATTATAAATATTGTAGTTTGATAGTATTATTGATTGTATTTAAAGGTTTTCCACACACAATTTCAATTTAGCAGATACAGCGCTCTTTAATTCGCGATCAACCTCGTTTTATTGTAAGGTGAATTATAAGCAAGGCATGCTGTATCTTTGAAGCAACAAAGGCTATTTGTTACAGTTTTTTCTTTCGTGATTTGTGTGGATGACACGCAGCGACATATACAGTATTATCAGCTGTATGGTGTGTTTTTACCCTGAAATGTTTAATTTCGAGAAAGACCCGGCGCGCGCAGTGAGGGAGACAAAAGAAACGTACTAAAATAAGATCCAGCGCGAGAGAGAGGCAAAGAAAAATGCCTGTTCTTAATTTGTTAATTTAAAACTATTTTCATTTTGTACCGTTTTAATTTTTTAACTTAGCTGCAATTTCTTTGACAATAGAAATTTAAAATGTTGCAAGAATAAGATTCTGTGTTTCTTATTTTGCATCGCAAAGGGAATAAACTCTATCGATGAAACCCTATTTTAAATAAATAAACTGTCCCGACACTTTATTTATACCTTGAAATGTGCGATGGGTTTTCAAACTTAACCCTCTGGGGTCTGAGCTTTTTTCTGGGCCCTGGAGGTGTTCTGACATGCTCTGACATTTGTGGTTATTTCTGTTACTTGTGACATTTTCATGGCTAAAGTCTAATTACACTGTATTCAGCACAAACTCTGCTACAATAATATATCAGCAGCATGTGTGTAAAAGTTTGTAGTTTTGAGATAATGACATTTATGCGTGGTTTGTGAAAATACAAAAAAAAAAATCTCACTGAAATAAGGTCATGAAACCCATACTGATTATTTCTTCACAAGACTTTTAAGGTCATGAAACCCATACTGATTATTTCTTCACAAGACTTTTGAAAATCGTATGACGTAGCCTAGAATATTTGCTCTAAAACTATGTGAAAATCACCCTGACTGCTCATTCAGATAAGACAATATATTAATTAAAAATTTTTACGACGTGTTTTGTGTGAGAAAGCTTTATGCGGGAGGAAGCTTTATGCTTTTTTCACACCTGAGAAAGACAAAGACCCTCCCCTAACGGCCCTATTAGGAAGTTATCAGGCCCTGTCATTCTGAGCAACCATGCACAAAGAATGAGGAGATTTAAAAAAGAATGGCTTTTAGATTGTTTGGATTTATTTACAACACAACATAATCCAAAGATACACAACAAATGACAAAAAAGCACTTATTGAACACACTGATCCAAAGACAGAGACCTTTGTGCCATTCCTAAAAACATTGTACATACTTTTCATTTCCAAGGTGTTTGATTTTCACTTTACCATGTTCATGTACAGAGACTCATGTGAATGTTGAAGTCAGCAGGACTCAGTGGCATCTGGGCCCTGAAAGAAAAAAAAAGTGAACATACTGATATCAAGAGAAACTATATAGGCTATATATTTTAGATTTTTCTGGTTAAAATTGCTTTTTAAAATTCACAGAATACACACACACAAAATATGATACATTCAAACGCGATCGCGATCCAAAATATGATACATTCAAACGCGATCGCGATCCAAAATATGATACATTCAAACGCGATCGCGCTCAAATTATAAAACATTATGGTTACCATATACATATCTACGTTTGAGCAGATATCCACAAACACAGTAACAGTAAACACGGGTCTAAATATTATAATATTCACCATATATCTAGCAACAGTTCAACTGCAATGTGAAATTTATGCAACAATAACAAACTAATATGTAAGATTTTCTTACCTTACATCTTTCTTGTCTTCAAATCGTGTTCTTCTTCTTCTGAGGTAGCCTAAATCCAATGTAAGCTCACGGTGCGTCTTTCAAACTCGACGAAAAGCAGAGACTTGTGAAGTGTTTTGGTGTTTTGTTTTTGAGGTAATGAGCACGTTCGCGTTCCATGTGGAGATTTGCATGTCAATCTCTTTTGCGCGAGTGGGCGTGGTCGAATTAAAAATAATTAGGAAGCGTTTGAGAAGCTGAACATCTTGTTGGTTTTATACAAATTACTTAAACAGAGAATATTTGTTTTCAGTTTGAATCCGATCATTTAAAAGTACACACTTAAATGTTTATAAAGGTATATGGCTCATAAATGTGTGACAAGTATTCGCTGAGTTTTGTTTCAGTTTATAGACGTGCTCAAGAAAAAAAAGTTCACCACGACGGAGAGGCAGAACGCACACCCTGTTTATTTTCTTTATTTTACAAAAGCACAATGTTTTGATTTGATTGTAAGTGGACACATACAAAAGTAGAAATATCACAGATTCTTTTTTTATATTTCGTTTTTCTGTATGACCATAAATGACGGAGTAGTTTAAGTTTATAGTGCTACAATGTGAAGAAAATCCAGCAAAACGCGCCGGCGCGTTTGCCGACCTTAGAGGGTTAATTCATTTTATTTTTCTTTACATTTTCATTGTTTATTTTTTTAATTGAAAGCAATACTGTATTGAAAGTATTTTTCTGATTTGTTCGATCTGTTTTGAAAAATGTCTTCCGTTGCTATGGCCGGGTATCACTGTCAGTCATCTCAATTTCGTGAATGATTCACAAAAAAAATAAAAATAATTTAGCAGATTAAAGACGAGCTTCATCATCTTCATTTTCTGGTGCGATCGGCTGACAGTCTTCCTTCATCAGATGTGTCGTTTTTGCAGCGGCTCAACTGGAATGTCGCAAATTTATGTTGTAATGTACAATTGATAATTAAACAAGATGCTTGACTTTAATAAACAGATACATATTTAAGCATCAAGAACGGAAAAACATAAACACTGTCGGCTACACTGAGATTCGATCTCATATCTCTTGAAGCCCCGAGAGGCTCATGTTGTTGCAATGACCACAGAGCTATCTTTTGAATACTGTTAAACTAATGTATTATGCTCTTACAAAGCCTCATTGATGTTGCCTAATATTTTTCTATTGCAAAGTTTTATGTTGATTTTTTTTTTTCATTATTCAATTTAATTTAAGTAATTTCAGTATTGTGATTATGAATTCGTTCAATGTTTCATTTGAATTGATTTGCTACCAGCTTTCAATCGCTCTCTATGAGCCGCGGCGCGGCGGCAGATTACGCAATAGAGAGAATAAACCGACACTTTGCAAAGTCTGTGATTGTAGCGCCTCTTAGCGCTAAGAGGCTGCAAATACACACCCGCAATTTACCGCCGCGGGAACGGCGGCGGTAAAAGTATTATTCTGGTTGAGTACCATCTGTACCATGAAAAAAAAAATGGAATAGCCCACAATAATGAAATGATTTAACTAAACCATATTGCTGATGAAAATAATATGAGAAAAATAAAATTGCTAGTTATAATTAATACATAAAAAAAAAAAATCTTTAATTTGAGCCATAACTGGCATGCACTCCCCTCAGATTGTACTTCGTTCCCCAATAGCGTCATTGACGCAGTGTCTCATTCCCTGTTCTCAGGGAACAGAGGTTACAGTCGTAACCTAGACATTCCATTTCGAAAGGGAACTCGCACTGCGCCGATGATGCTATTGGGGAACGAAGTACAATCTGAGGGGAGTGCATGCCAATTATGGCTCATGACAAAACATCAGAACTGGCAGTTTCAACCTGAAACGCCAAGAAAACACTCCCCCTTCACATACATACATTATTCCCTACTGTCACTGCCCAAGCTATAAGCCTTAAAGAGGCCTCCGAACAAAGGAAGGCCTACTAAGGCCGCTCAAAGTCTTGGAACCAACAGCTTCCAAGGAAGGGGTTCCTTTAAGGGAATATGGCCAGGGGGTCCAAAAGGAGTCCCCTCCAGTCACTTTCTGAGGGGGACATGCCACCAGGAAGGCTGACCCGATAAAATCTACTGATCTAGTCTTGCCAACAACCTGTCTGTTTTCCCAAACAGAGTCTCTCACAAAACCAAAAGTGAAACCGGAACATAGAGACAGGCATCCTGGAGAGTAGAACTCAGCATAGCGACCCTTGCAAACGAGGGGAGTTACTCTACTCAATCCTGGATCTACACAGTGCTTTAAAACATTGTGGAGGCTGGGCACTCTAAAGGGACCCTAGATAAGGGGAGCACCTCCAGCTCTAGGGCTGATCTAGGAGGGAGGCCTCTTGAGAGTCCTTCAACCTTCTAACCAGACTTTGGGTAGCTAGGAAAATATATATATTTGATCAGGCTCTGAGCTAGAGTCAGGGAGGCTCAAAGGGAGCCTACAACTTGATCTTATTTATTGCTAAAAACCCACAAGATAGTGGAACCAAATTCAAGGAGCCCTGTGAAGATAGCGATACTTGTTAGCAGAACTAGCCTCAGATATCATAGGTGTACTCATAGAAATACTATGGGCCCGGTTTTTCCTACTTTACATTGCTTTACATTACAGTGTACTCAGCTAGAGCGCTATCGACCCTTTAAACAAGGGAAGTACAATATTACGCTACCTGACCATTGAGGAGGCCTATAGAAAGGCCTACAATTTCAATTATCAAAAACATCAGCCCATGGCATGCTTAGGCTCTAAGGGAGTGTACTCAAACTCATCCCAATGGGAGGGAGTACTAAAAAGAGCACCAGTGGTGCAGGGTGAATAGACTAGAACTGTGGGTAGCCAAAAAAACACTAAGCCCAAGGGAAATGGAGGCCTCAACTATGAGGCCAATGACATTTTCACCTTCTGACAACGCCCAGAATATATCTGCATGGGAGGCTTAGGAATAGCCTGCTACCTATGCTGTTTATTCTACCCTTAACATCCACTAGCATAATCACCTAATGCAGAGGTGGGCCTAGGCTATACGACTCTTGTAGAAAGAGGAGGCCAGTACCAGGAAAAGAGATAAGCTGTAGATTATCTAAATCTAAAGAGCCTACGCTCAGATACTGAGGGGCTCGTGATCAAAAAGCTTCTAGCAGATAGTCTCCAACAAACTCCTCGTACACATGCCTAAGCCAGATTTTAAGGCAGCCTGCGTGGGGATGGCACTTGCATATCCTATGTCTGAATTTCAAGGCTACAGTCTCAACAACCCTCAGAAGTGAGAGGAGACCTGCTTTACAAATACAAGGTGGTCCTCATGAGCTTATACAAAGCGATGACCTCAGGAGACAACCCCAATTGGGAGGAAGCCATCTCACGCTGAACTAAACCTGTTTGAAGCTCACATGTACGGTGGCCTCACTAGAGATTTCTCTATGAGATGAAGCCAGTACATTTCACTGGGTGACCAAGATTGGCACCACCTACTACATTCACCTTATGACTCTATCACAAGAGGAGGCCTATGATAAGGTATGCAAGTCTACCTATAAAAACGGGAACTTCAGGGCCCTAAATTCCTATTTTAATACCTATCAAACATACCCTTTAATACTTTCTAAACAGATAACCGAGGTCTAAAGTTAACCTTATAATAAAGACCAACCAAGATCATCCTGCTGCTCGTAGAGCGGCAGCCTAAATAATATTCTTAAAATGAAGGCCTTCCACCCAAAAGCTAGAAAGGGCGCGCTCACTTCCAAGCCCGACTCCAGACCTTCAGAAGCATTCCATTTAATGGGAAAATAGCATCATCGGTCCAGGCCTCAGGCCTGATGTAAGAAACGCCTGGGGGAAAGTAAATAGGGGGGAAAGGAAGAAGAGAGGAGAGGATGGTTGTTATTCACCCTCAGAGGAAGGGGATCCTACACTGACGCTGGGAGCGCCTGTGCTGGATCACCTCCCTCAGATCCCTCTTTCTTCCTTGAGTCGCGCCTTCTCTGCGACCTACTCCTTGTAGGAGGAGGAGTGTGAGAGGCGACGCTGAACCTCTGGCCCTCTCTCTGATCATCAAACCGGGATGGGCAAGGCCCCCCTGGCTGTCTAGGCGTGGATTCGGACCACAACGGAATGCATGATTTAAATGCAGCTGAGCGCACCTTCGCCTCTCTGAACTTTTCCACCACCATCTCAACGGAGGCGCCGAAAAGTTCAGATGGTGAAACCGGGGAGCTTTTAGTGCAACCGGAGCTTTTAGTGCCGATGCCTGTCCAGCAGTGAGATAGTTTGCGAATGTCTCGTCGATTGGGGGCATCGACACATACCCATGTTCACGCATCCCCTCGACATCAGCGTAGTTTGCTCGCTGCTGACGATGCATGCGTGCAGAATATGGGTTCTTCCATGCCGCATTGATCTCAGTATGCAGATCAGGAAGGAATGGAAGGCTCACGGGAGCTGGGGATTTATGGCCAGAAAGGAACCGCTCATCCAGCCTGCCGCGAACGGCTTCTTCCTTCACGCACTCCCACGGCAGCTGAAGCCTCGCTGAAGTGCGTTCCATAACACCCAACAGCTCATCATACGCTGGGCAGGGAGGCTGTGAGGGATTTAGGTTGTACCTCTTCTTCACCCTCATGAAGCACTTGCTGCTGGATCAGAGGATGTAAGAGATAACACATCCTCGTCCAGCAGCTCACCCTCGCGAGCTTCTTACGGGCGTGAGAGAGAAACACCTCTCTCAAACTCGTCAGTGAGCTCCATCTGGGAATCCCATGATCCGAGTCTCCACAGTGCCTCAGCACGAGTGGGACCCGAACCACTGGGCCCAGATGCCTGTCCCTCTTCCCTGTTTTCAGACACCAGTTCATGTGGAGGGTGTTCCCCAATAGCGTCATCAACGCAGTGCAAGTTCCCTTTCGAAAGGGAGCCATAGTTAATTTGTGGTTACCAAGGTTTTTTGGTTTTATTTGTAGTAAAACCATGGTTCATTTTTGTATTGGAATTAATTAAATTAATTAAATCAACTCAATTAAACGAATTAATCAGATATTTATTCAACATAAACATAATATTACAACTTATATCTGCACAAAATGACACAAATGCACAAGTGAACTTGAACCAAGTTACATGCTAGTCAGAAAGTGTAACTCCTGTTGTGAATGTGCTCTTCCTGTAACAACGTGCTGAAACACAACTACTAAACTAAAAGATTTTATCAGTTATGTGCGTTGAAATCATAGAAGAGTATGTTACCATCAGTTAGTTTTAATTTGAAGGAGAAAACAGGATGTGGCTTTTTCTTGTACTATAGTACATCGGTGACTCATCTGTGTTTCATAATCATTCATCATGAGATTGCATGTCCTTATCCTATGAGAAGACGCCTCGCTTAATTATTCACAACAGCACGTGTTGATTTCCTATGACAGATGCTTCAAACAGTGAGATTGCAGTATGTGAGAGATGCATTAATGGATCAAAAATGAGTGTTTGTTTTTCCTTTGTGAGAGTTTCTGCGTCGCATAAGTTCTCTTCAAAAGATCCTGAGTCTTTGACACAAACGTGATTCATCCACACTGTGAGTGTAACTGGTCTTAACAGCTTTTAACATATCAAACGGCTTATAAAAACAGCAAAATAAGCCTCAAAATGTCTTAAAGATGCAACAGCATGTTCATGTATATTTTCGATGGAGAGAACAAATACGAACAGGTGTGCATTTATTTGTGCAGTAAATTATAGCTGTCACAGGATATGTATGTATTTTTGTAATTTACGGTGAGCTTACAAAACAGTGTGTATATTGTGTTGCTTGTAATGGTAATTTGCAGCGTGCATTTGCGGCAAGCTTTGCTTTTAATGAGAGCTAAATAAAACTGTCTGAATCAGAAGCCATTGCTGTGTTGTCGTTCTCCTATGGGATCAATATCCCTTCTAAAGTTTTGCGGCCATGGATCAAAAAATAATAAGCGTGAAACAAAAATTGAAAAACACATGTAAAAATGTATTGCACAAACTGAAAAAAATTATGCAAAATGATCAGAATAGCAAACAATGTGGTCACGGATCAAAATATAATAAGAGTGAATCAAAAAATAACAAGCATGAATAAAAACTTTAAACACATTAAAAATTATTTAGCACAAAACCTAAACTTATGTTCATGCTTTCTTAAAAATGATGTTTTTCTTTTGGTTTTATTACCCTGTACTTTGTGCCCTCTTACATTTTCTGCTCATGTTTTACTCTTTTGTACGTTTGTGCTGTTTTTCTCTTCGCTCTTCTTTCCATGTTCTTTTTCTTTTCCAAATGTTGCAGTTTGAGTTACCTCAACATGTCTTTTACAATCATTTAACCCGCCATCGGCAATGCTGAAGTCACTGTTACAAACTGACAGCGTGCAAGACTGTCATTATGTTTTACTCTTATAAGACGGGTACACTTTCGTGTAGTCTGGCTTAAAATGTATCTTATACTTTCGTTTTTTGTGGCACTCTTCCTCTGCCATGGCGCTCCTGTTTCTAGATACACTGAACTGATTAATTCGGTTCGGGAGAAGAGATAAAGCCCACCCACAGTGACAATTGATTGGTTGATTTACCGAAACAGGCCAATCAGGATGCTCTCTAGATTACATGCGCTTCATGGGCACACACGCACAAGGTCTCTTGCTCTCGCTCCCTGTTTGTATTTATTTATTAATGTCATGCATTGCTGTTGATCACCGGTAAACTGAAGCGCTTCTTTACTATGTTAATTAACTTAACCAAACGCTTTTTCTTGATAACAGACTGCTACGAAGTAGAACACACCGTTGCCATGAAAAACTGAGCTTTGCTATGGACGCAGGATTCTAACCGTAGAGATGGAACGGACTATTTTCTTTAGCGGAAACAATACAATCGTTTTTAAATCAATAAACTCCTTTTTAAATCAATATTTTGTTTTTAATTGTTTTGTTTTTTTTGGTCAAATTATTGATTTATTTGGTGGGTAGCCATTTAATAAGCGGGATAATGTAGAACGAGGCGGTTGTTATAGCGAATACAACCCCTTCAGGCTGATTCAAGACCCCTCCGCTTCGCGTCTTGGTCCCGATCAGCCTGTCGGGGTTGTATTCGCTATAACAACCACCTCGCTCTACATTATCCCTTACATATATATATATAT
Source organism: Scardinius erythrophthalmus (assembly GCF_964197995.2). Classification (NCBI taxonomy): domain Eukaryota; kingdom Metazoa; phylum Chordata; class Actinopteri; order Cypriniformes; family Leuciscidae; genus Scardinius; species Scardinius erythrophthalmus. Next base: position 24,570,301 of record NC_138232.1, on the reverse strand, counting down.
ATACATACATACATACATACATACATACATACATACAAACAAACAAACAAACAAACAAACAAACAAACAAACAAACACACACACAAAATAAACGTAATATTACAACTTAAAATTACACACGCAAACCTAATTTTGCTAGTCATGAAGCTGTAACTCCATTGTTGATGCACTTATCCCGTAACAGGGCTCTAAAACACAGTTGTACAAAGAATTCACAACATTCTTTTACAGTTGTCTTCTTATTTTAATTTTATGTAGACTATATTATGAACTTGAGCTGCACATGTAGCACTTAACTGTATTTTCTTTTTCAAAAAATTCTAATCATATTTCAAGATATTCAAAACCATAATAGCGAACATTAGAAGTAAATGCATCATAGCATCTGAAGTGTCTCAGCTGAAGTAAATAATCTTTATTTATCGGTCAAATTTTCTTATCGGGCTGATAACGATAACATTAAAAATGAACATATATCGGGCGAAACCGACATGGTGGCCGATATAGCATATTGTGCATCCCTAGTCCCTAATTTTTTCATAACTGCCTAGTCATTGCCATTTTTAAATTTTATTTGAATTAAAATAACACTAATGTTATTTTTTTTATAGATCTGGTCATAATGTCAGCGTCTTTATTTAAACAGGCTGTTACGTTTTTGTTATGTCTATCTATTTTGCCAGTATTATTGCCATATTAAGGTAAAATGTTTGCCATATTAAGGTAAAAAATAGAGCGAAAAAGTAATGAGCAGTGTCCAAGCCTGCTGCTGCTTTTTTTTCTCTCTCTCTCTCTCCCTTCTGCACACGACCACCTTCCTTTCTGTTTCTCCCTGTAAAGAACGGCTTGCTGCGATGTGCAGAGTTTGTAAGTGAACTTGTTTGCCGTTAGCTTAGCGACTGTGCTGTGCTAACGGATTGTGATTGTTAGCATTATCATGATGCTAACAAAGCTCTGTTAATTCTGTCTGCTCAAACACGCTTGGCTTGAGTTTCACCCTCTTTCTCCATTCAGTGTACGTGCATGCTGCTGTAACACAGCCGACGAGAGGTTATAATAAGCCTACATGAAGATTTTATGTGAAATTTCAGCATGTTCTTGGCTACTTAGTTCAGTATTTAGTCAAATTATCTGCATTGTCCATTATTATGGTAAAAATTCATTGTATGTCACTGATTCTTGAGATAAGGGACAAAACATGTCCTACACACAACATGAAAAAATAATAATAATAATCTAAATAAAAGTAATTAAGTTACATCTGAAGGAAATCTATATACTCAGGGCATTCATTGCTTATATTTTAAAATAATATATTTAGTATTATTTTAAAGGTAATCTTCATACTCGGAAGATGCATGCAATGTTACACATTGTGTTACATGTCACAATGTATAACTGCCAAACAATGTGTTTAAACATGCAACAAATAAAAAAAAATATACACTTAAATTGAAGGGCAGAGATATATAAGATATCAAACAATACAAAAAGTAAAACTTGAATTCAATTTTCCTTTCATTTTTGTCAATAGTTTGAATTAAATCTTAGTATTTTTGTTGTTTATTAAGGCAGCTAAAACTGAGGGGGAAAAAACTTCACTGTACAACACATGGTTGAGATGGGAAAAATTTTCAATCTTGTCAACTCCGTCAGATGTCAACTCCATCTGGCTTTATGTCTGAAGAGTTGACTTGTAAATTGATAGAGCTGACAAGAGCTCACAACAACTATTTATAAAGTGATATAATATACAGTACTAGTGAAAAGTTTGGAAACATTATTTCTAATGTTTTTGAAAGTAGTCTCTCATGCTCACCAAGCCTGCAATAATTTGATAAAAAATACAGAAAAAAACAGTAATATTGTGAAGTATTATTATTATTATTATTGTTTCCAACATAGATAATAACTGAGTATTAAATCTGCATATTAGAATGATTTACCTCTGTACAGATGAAACTATGCCAATTTATCTGTACAGAGTCACCACGTGGCTACACGGACGCGATAAATAATTCTGTATTATACATTTTATTATACAAGGCCAGACAAGTAGTTTGTTGAGGGTTGATTTGTAAAGAAGGACTACATGCTTGTGCACGGCGTCGGTGTTTGCGCAGAGGTTGCGTAGGTTTGCGCAGAGATAACTGATAATCGTTTGCACCTTGGAACCTATTTCCAAGAGTGCGTTCTCGAGCCACTGGGCACTGTTTTGTGCGAATGGGCAGCCGGAGCCGTTGATGGTTTTCTGTTAAAATGGTGTCGTGTTAACGGCCCCTAAGTTAACAACTAATGATCTGCGCAACGGAAGTGAATCAATCAATTAATCTATCACTGTAAAGCTGCTTTGAAACAATTCGTATTGTTAAAAGCGCTATATAAATGAAGGTGACTTGACTTGACTTGATTTCTAAAGGATCATGTGACACCTAAAGGAGTAGTTCACTTTAAGATGAAAATTACCCCATGATTTACTCACCCTCAAGCCATCCTAGATGTATATGACTTTCTTCTTTCAGACGAAAACAATCAGAGTTATATTAATAAAGACCCTGAGCCTTCCGAGCTTTATAATGGCACTTTATTTTACTACAAATAAAACCAAAAAACCTTGGTAATTCGACTTCTTTTCAAATTGCAGTTTCCAAACTTTTGACTGGTACTGTATATATTTAGCATATGGGGAATTATTATCATGTTTTTTCATGATTTTATTTACATATATATTTGGACTGTTTTACATGCCTTATATACATAACATCTTTACATCTACTACAGACTTGCGAACACACACAAACACACACCTGTTTGTAAGGACATTTATTGACATAATCCAATCCCCAGCCCATTACCCTAACTTTAACCATCACAACTAATGGCGCTTTTCCATTACCAGTACCAGCTCATCTCGACTCGACTCGCCTCGTCTTGTCTCGGCTCGGCTCGGCTCGGCTCGCTTTTCGCTCTGTTTTCCATTGCAGATAGTACCTCCACAATAGTACCTGGTCGTCATAGCGACAACGCAGGAAACTGCCGTGACATGATCTTCTACGCGTCACTACGCTGATTCTCTGACCAATCAGCAGTCTGCCGTGTTTTCACGTCACATTTTAGTATTGCCTCAGCTCGCTCAGAACCTCGCCGGAGGTGATATGAAAAAAAGTACCTGGAAGCAGGTACAGGTACAACTTTTACACAGTGGAAAAACAAATAAAGGCGAGTCGAGTCGAGTTGAGGCGAGCTGGTACTGTGTAGTGGAAAAGCGCCATAAGTGCTTAACCCTTACCCCAACTTAAAAAAACAGCCCTTTAAAGTCAACATGAAATCTTAATTGATGATTCTTTTTTTTAATGGAATATTGCAGTTTTTATTATAAATTATTTATTCATGCTCATCATTTTTTTTTTTTACAACCTGTCACTCACATGAGATCACAGCAATAGCAAACCGTGATGTAATGAATTTCCTCAAAGAGAGCAAACATGTCCGATGCCAGTTTAGTCACTGCCACTGCTTAGGTCATGCAGGTCAGGCACAAATAACATTTACTTAAAGGGTTAGTTCACCCAAAAATGAAAATTCTGTCAGTAATTACTCACCCTCATGTTGTTCCAACCCCGTAAAACCTTTGTTCATCTTCGGAACACAAATTAAGATATTTTTGATTAAATCTGAGAGCTGGCTCACGCCTCCATTGGCTTCTAAGACACTATAACTTGCTGGCCCAGAAAAGTTATTAAAGACATCGTTAATATAGTCCAAGTGACTCCAGTGGCTCACAGTGATGCTAGATTTGAGACTCTAGGACAAACTGTCTAGGAGTTATGAGCAATTTAGTAAATTTGGTCATAATAGCGCCACCTATAAGTCCTTGTATCTGAGTAGCGAGCAATACTACTACCATTTGACCAAGTATCACGTCTCTAGGCCTTACGGTTTTGGCTGCACGATGCGTTTTAGGGAAGAATAATAATAATAAAAATCAGCACAATTACAATAGGGTTTCAGCATTTCATGCTTGAACCCCTAATAAGAAGAGACGTTTTGGACAGTTATAGCGCCAGCTATTGTCCGATCTTCACGAAACTTGGCATGCTTCTTCACCATGTTCTGGCACATCTGCTCATCGATTTTTGTGAAGTTTGGGGTTTTCCCTTAGGTTGTATAGGCTTTTGAGTGTTTTTTTGTCCCGCCCCTTTCCTAAATTACCCTGTTACAGCCAGGCAAATGCAAAAGTTCAACTTTTTTTAGATAATTATTGATCTGGAGAGTCCAGAGAATTGTCCTAGACTGGTTTGGTTCCAATTGGCCGAAAAACCAGGGACTAGTTCGCAAAAGTAGGTTTTTAACATAATTATTAATATTTAATGAACGGTTTGATTGACAGCAATGGTTCTTGAGGCAAAGTTGTTCATCATGAGGAGATCTATCAAAGGATATGCTTATTGTGTTGATGTGTGCAAAGCCACGTGATTACAGAGGGCGTAAACCTTGTTAGCGCCAACTAGTGGTCGATTTCTTTCAAAATTCTTACAGACCTCTAGGGCCATGAGTCGCACATGCCCATTGAGTTTCGTTCTGATCGGCCTCCGTTAACCTTGTCTTAAAGGTGCTCAAAGTTCATTGGCCGACGGCGGCCATGTTTTTTGAGATACGCCAATGTCCTCATAGACATACATGGGGCCTTGGACCAAGACACAGCATACCAATTTTCAAGTAAATCGGACTAACGGTCAGGTGGTCATAGCCCTTTTTATGTTTTTTTTTTAATGTTATAGCGCCACCTAGTGCTCAATCTTCGCAATTTTTTTTACTGTGACCTCATATTGAGCTCTTACATATTTGTACCGAGTTTGGTGAAAATATCTCATTTCGTTCACAAGTTATAGCCATTTTAGTAAAATTAGCTCCGCCTCCTGCAAACGTTTTGACGCCCCTTAGCAACCGTGGATCGAAATTTCAACTGTTTTTCGATAATTATTGATATTCAGACTCCAGAGAACATTTCTGCACTGGTTTGGTTCCGATCGGGCGATAAACCAGGGACTAGTTCGCAAAAGTAGGTTTTTGACAAAATTCAAAATGGCGGAAAATTTTCCCAGGCGGAAATGAAATCGGAGTTATGACCAGTTTCACGCTTTTGGTCGCTATAGCGCCACCTATGGGCCAATCGGGGTCATACTTTGATAGGTTCTCCCCAAATTGAGGACTACCATTTGGCCAAGTTTCAAGGTTCCAGCTCTTACGGTTTGGTCTGCACGATGCGTTTTAGGGGAAAATAATAATAATAATTAAAGCTGCAAGCAGCATTTATCGGGGTTCAAGCAGTTAAGGCCTTTAAGGCCTTTAAGCACACAAGCATCAAAAGACAATACGTTTTATTTAGCAAGCATTTAACAACTGCCATCATAGATTCAAAAAAGTCAATTTACAGCCAATACAGGCAGTTTACCATAGGAAATATATGGTTTTAAAGCGTTTTTACAGTTATAGCACCTTTTTGCCTGAGTCTTCTTACAGTCTTGCCTGATCTCCACCACTTTTATTAGTAGTACTCAAAGTGTGCCCATATATATGTGTCAAATTTGTTGTAAATATGTAATTTTGATAAGGAGTTTAGACAATTATATTCAGTGGCGTAACGAGCCAACACCTGGCCCTTAAATAGGATTATCAAGGCGGGCCCCTTGATGACGCAATTGATGACATTGATGACATTGATGACGCAATGTCCGCGAGTAGGCTACCATGAATAGGGCAGGATATGATCATACACAGCATATAAGAGATGAGATGACTAACAAAATCAGGAGGAGCTTACGCTCACCAAAAAAAAAAAAAAAAAACACTGGTGACAGTGCACCATAACACATTGTTAGGCCTAGGTCCAAATACATAAAAAAGATGCTCTCTTACATTATAGCAGGATTTTCCGCGTTTTCCTATGTGCAACTGCAAAGTTGTCGATTAGATCAGGATTGTGTGCACGGGCATTCTCAATTGACCCTTCGCAGGGAGTTTGATTGACAGGCGATCTGACTAATCATAATCCGCCATTTTGTCCCACAAAGCAGTCAGGAGAGTTAGTAGATTAACTTTGGAGGATTTAAATTTGAAAAACAAAGTGTACTGACGTCTTAGCACTTTAAAACAACATTCCTTTTATGTTCATTCATGTTTATTTTAATGCTATAAATTAACTAGAAGGAAGAGATGATCGGTTCACGAGCAGCTTTAACTGAGCCTTGAGTCTACAGCGATCTGTCAGACACATTAAAGAGTCACAAAATGGTATTTATTGTTTAAATGTCTCTAAAAAATGACTACATTTGAAAGGTGAGACTTTTGGCGCTTTTCCATTACCAGTACCAGCTCAACTCAACTTGACTCGACTCGACTCGACTCGGCTCGGCTCACTTTTCGCTCCATTTTCCATTGCAGATAGTACCTCCACAATAGTACCTGGTTGTCATAGCGACGTCACAGGAAACTGCCGTGACTTAATCTTCTACGCGAGATGTTTTTTATTCAGGATACTCCGTCTGGCGCATGCAATGATGACGCAGTGAATAGTGACGATTCTCTCTGACCAATCAGCAGTCTGCCGTGTTTTCACGTCACATTTTAGTATCACCTCAGCTTGCCCCAGCTCGCTTAGAACCTCGCCCGGAGGTGGTACGAAAAAAAGTACCTGGAAGCAGGTACAGGTACAACTTTTACACAGTGGAAAACCAAACAAAGCCGAGTCGAGTCGAGCCGAGCTGAGACGAGCCGAGGCGAGCTGGTACTGTGTAGTGGAAAAGCGTAATTTGTTTCATATCAAAAGTACTTGTCTGTCAGCGCGCAGTAGACATGTGCCGGTATTCGGTAATGCGATAAATCGCGGTAATGAATATGCACGATATTGTTATCGTGGGCACTTCAAAATACCGTGAAAAATAATAGATCAGAATTTATATTTATAGAACGCGCATTAGCTTATTTTCAATCAACCGCTTAAACAAACACTGCGTATATGCTGCGCGAAACACGTGCGCAATGTAAACAATGTAAACCAGGGGTTCTCAAACTATCTGGAGATAGGGACCCCTCATAGGGCAGAAAAAATTCCAAGGACCCCCTCATAACCGCAACACAAATGTAATAGCTAAATCATGTGTGTGTGTGTGTGTGTGTGTGAGAGAGAGAGAGAGAGAAAGATGGGATAGGGGCAGGGGCATTTCTAGGTTTTAAAAACATCAGGGGCTGAGCCTGAAACATCAGGGGCTGGGTTACAAGATAACATGATTCGATACAGAGAATAATGTATATTGTAGGTCTATATACAGGGGACAGCCACACCAGCCCACATTACCCCACAGGCACGCGCATTCAAATTTGAGGTAGTTAGGGGGGTTCGGGGGCATGCTCCCCCTTGAAAATTTGGACTTCTCGGAGCTACATATGTGCATTTTAAGGTGTTTGAAGGCCCCCAAAAACTGGATAACAATAGCTTTAAAAGCATGTCAGTGAGCAGTAGCATAAATTATCAACCAGATAACAGATTCTTAAACATGAGAATGAGAATAAATGTTCAAATGAATGGTCCACACTACAAAATGGAAATGCAGAATGTTTCTTCTTATTCTTGACAATACACAATCACATATTCCAAACAGGAATGGCCTTAAATGAGAAATCTTTTAAGGATTATTTTGCATATAGATGTTACATTTCAATCAAACACCAGTGCAATCTTTTGTTTGTTTATTTTATAAATATATATCTATACTTATATTTTGCTTATAGTTTCTGTAATTAGCAAAGAACATCTGTGTTAAATAGGAATACATTGTAATAATGTTAATCAAGCTGACTAAATCATGGCTGTGCAGCAGTTCACACTCACAATAAAAATACAATATAATTGAAAACAAAGACAAGCTCATTATACAAAGGAAATAATATTACAGATCTAGACAAATTGGGTTGCTTATAGTTAAAAGAATGTCAAGAACGATCATTTAGGCTAGATGTATTTTTCACATTTTTGGTCACAAAATATTTTTTTTATGACACGAGTCAGTTTTGATGACTTTGCAATATTGATAAAATGTTAGAATATTAATAATGAAAAATTACGCAGTTTTAATCTCCCTTTTGGTTATTTCAATTCTTAATTGACGACAGAACACGACGTACATGCTCGTAGTTTCTTTTGCGTGATACAGGGCGCGCTGCATTTGCGCTTGATATTGAAGAGTGCGCGCTGCGAGCACACGGCTGATACGACAGGAAAGTTTTACTGACATATAGCAGCAAAGCAGCAGCAAAGCCAAAGCACAATGAAATAAGGCGACTTATGATTTCGGGGGTTTACATAGGCTATTGTCCAGTTTCATTTTTGTCAGTCAACTTTTCAAAAAACATTTAGGGCTATACTCAAAACATTCGGGGCTGAAGCCCCAGCAAAATCGTTAACGCATGTGCTGAGGGGGTGCTAGATCGTTGACGGGGGGGGGGGCTGCGCAATTATATATATATATATATATATATATATATATATATATATATATATATATATATATATATATATATATATATATATACACTATTAATAAATGAGCTAAACTTGGCCACTAAATATTTAATATTCAATTATTTTAATGATCACAATTAAAGTTTTAATTATATTAAATTGAACAAGCGCAACATTCAGCATTCAATCAAATATTCTAAAAGATGTATTAATTAATAATAATGTTATAATATGTGTGCGTACAACAAGCAAGATGTGCTTTTTTAAATCCGGTGGCGCGTGCATTGATTTTTATTACAGTGTCGGCTGCAAAGATGAAGTTGACGATCGCCATATTCGTAGTAAACGCGCCTGTAGAGAGAAATGCACATCATGGATTACATAATCAGAGAGTAGCCTTTTTCTTTTCGTTTAGAATTATTTTGTTTAAAGACATTTCAAGCTTTGTGTATTTGATGTATTTCTGATGTCTGTTTGAGGCATACGCTGAGTTTCGTTAAGTTAGGATGAGATGCGCTCCAGTTAACGTGCAGTGCAAGTGACCGCGCGGGCGCCTGCATGATTATTGTCTGTTATATTTGCATCTTATTCATTAAAAACAGGCAATTGGTTGATGAAAAATGTATTAAAATTAAGATACAATTTATACAAAACGAAATTCACTTTAAAGAAAGGCTTTCTACAAAACAAAACTTAATGAAGTGGTCAAAATCATATAACCCGCTCCACGTCTCTCGATATATTGCGCATTCTATCTTACTCGTGCTGTTGCACTTTTCATAAATCAACATAAACGAAACAAAATAACATCATAATATTTGAACAAATATGAAACTAAATGCGCTTATTTAATGGCTACAACAGTATAGTAGGCCTACAGACTCTCTGCAAACTGCTGCACATTCATTTAATTCTGAATTTTTCACAAACAAGTTGAAAGGCATTTGATCAAATCAAGTTCACGGATAATTGTGCGTGCATTTATTAATCATTATGATACTAAAATCATAACAAAGTAGGCTATGTAAATCAGATGAGCCCAGAATATGAACGCAACGTTCAACGCAACAAATGCATACACGTTAAGCATTTTCCTCCCATAGATTACCATTATAAGAACGCTTAATGTGGCTTAATGCAGATTAGAATGTCCCCTCATTATGGCGAAATTACGAGATATTATGTCGAAATAACGACTTTGACAGATTGACGTAATACAACAGAGTTTCTATTGGCCCAAAGTTAAAGCGAGGGAGTGCTGATGAACACAATGCGCCTGTTTAATTGGCTTTTATTCATTCATTAGCTGTAAGACGTGAAGTTAAAACCTGAGGGAAATGTTTTGGTAGATTGTAGACCTAATGTAAAAGCCGAATGTTCATTGGTCTAACGTTACACGCGCGGGAGTAGCCTAATGAATGACGATGGGCCCTGCACTTTCTCCGGGTATGTTTATATTTTATAGCGAACTTTCCACGGACCCCCAGGCAGTGCGCCACCCCACTTTGAGAACCACTGATGTAAACAATCCCCACATGAAGCACTGCGGCGCAGTGCGCACTAGAGTCTAATGTAAACAATCCTCACAAGGAGAAGAAGCATGGCGGAAGAAGGAACGCTGCTGTCGATTTATCCCCCTTCTAAAAGCAGGGCTGCCAGCTCTACGCATTCAGTGTGAGACTCACGCAATCGACACTTTTCAGACGCTCTCGCGCCACACATAACATCCATTTTCTCATGCAGAGAAAAATTGCGGCGCAAAGACACTGATCCCGACAGACTAGACAGAGCAGGTTACTTTTGATATGAAAATAATTCTCAGCTCTTATGTTCTGTCCATTTTATTATGAAATTCAGACAATAAATACCGTTTTGGCGCTTGTAAATGTGACGTGACCGATCGCTGTAGCGCCTCAGTTCAAGCAAACCGATCATCTGTTACTTTTTATTTAAAGATACAGTACAATTTACCGAAAGGTATTTATGCCTCATACATATGTCATGGTCACAAAAGACAGAAGCAATAATGCAAGTAAAAACTCAGTATGTTTATTGATGAGAGAAGTGAAAGTCCGGTAGTGGGTGAGCAGCTGATGACACAGGGACTTGGATGGTCAGCGAAGTGTCCGTGAAGTGAAGTGATGCAGACGTGATGACCCAAGTGAAGACGAAATCCAGGTGAACAAGAAACAGGAACGGGAACACGAACAGGAACGTCGACGGGAACAGGATCACACACGGGAGACATCAAACAACGATCTGACAATGAGAGGAAAGTGCGGTGAGGTTTTAAAGGTGCGTGAATGAGCTGCAGCTGGAGCGATGAATGAGATCAGCTGGATCGCTGATCAACCGGAATGAGTGGTAACGCCCACTCTCACACACCCAGACACACAAAACAACAGTTACACAAGACACGAAGAAAACAATGAATTTATGAACCGTGACAGTACCCCCCCTCCTAGGAACGCCTCCTGGCGTCCCCAGACTCCCTTACCTGCCGATTGTAATCATCAATAAGGGAGTGATCCAGGATGTCTCTGGCAGGTACCCAACTTCTCTCCTCTGGACCGTAACCTTCCCAGTCCACCAAGTACTGGACTCCGCGTCCCCTCCGCCTTGTGTCCAGAATACGATTTACCGAATATGTGGGTTCCCCGTCTACGAGTCGCGGCGGTGGGGGAACCGGGGCTGGCGGATTAATTCGAGAATAAAACACGGGCTTAACTTTGGATACATGAAACACGGGATGAATTCTCCTGTACACTGGAGGAAGGTTGAGGCGGACTGTCACCGGACTAATGATCTTGGTGACAGTGAAAGGGCCGATAAATTTAGGAGCAAGTTTATTAGAAACGGAACGGAGAGGAATGTTCTTAGTAGAAAGCCACACTTCTTGACCAGCGACGTATACGGGAGGCCTAGACCGGTGGCGATCGGCTTTGGCCTTGGTGCGCGCTCCCACCTGGAGTAGAGTCTCACGGGCTCTAGTCCAAGTGCGATGACACCTCTGGACGAAGGCATGAGCGGAGGGGACCGCGACTTCGGATTCCAGACTAGAAAAAATTTGTGGCTAGTAACCTACACTACACTCAAACGGAGATAGGCCCGTAGATGACACTGGCAACGTATTGTGTGCGTACTCCACCATAGACAATTGCTGACTCCAAGAGGAAGGATTCTTGGAAACCAGACATCGCAACGTTCTCTCCAAATCTTGGTTGGCTCTCTCAGTTTGACCATTGCTCTGGGGATGAAACCCTGAGGACAGACTGACAGTCGCCCCCAATAATTTACAAAACTCTTGCCAAAATTTGGACACAAATTGGGGTCCTCTGTCGGAAACCACGTCTGTCGGGAGGCCATGTAAGCGAAAGACGTGATTAACGACGGTCAACACTGTCTCCTTGGCTGAGGGTAATTTGGGCAAGGGAATAAAATGGGCCGCCTTCGAGAACCGGTCCACCACGGTCAAAACTACCGTGTTACCCTGGGAGGGTGGGAGGGCGGTGACAAAATCTAGCGAAATGTGGGACCAGGGTCTCGAAGGGACAGGCAGCGGTTGGAGTAACCCATCTGGAGGTCGATTGGAAGTCTTACCAGTGGCACAAACAGAGCAACCCAAAACCAAACTGTTAACGTCACGAGCCATAAGTGGCCACCAGAATCATTGCTTGACCAAAAACTTGGTACGACTAACTCCTGGATGACAAGCCACGTTGGAACAATGCCCCCACTGAATAACGTCGGACCGTAATCCCTCCGGTACAAATAAGCGGTTCGGTGGGCAACCGGCCGGGGGCGTTACCCCTTCTAAGGCTCTCTTGACCTTCGATTCAACCTCCCATACGAGTGTGGAGACAAATAGATTCTCGGAGTAAAATGCACTCGGGAGTAGCCAGGCGTTCGGAACGGTCAAAAATGCGCGATAAAGAGTCGGGTTTGATGTTTTTGGAACCCGGGCGGTACGAGAGTGTAAAATCAAAACGTCCGAAAAAAAGTGCCCACCGAGCCTGCCTGGAGTTCAATCTTTTGGCAGTCTTAATGTATTCCAAATTCTTGTGGTCTGTCCAGACGATAAAAGGTACCCCCGACCCTTCTAACCAGTGGCGCCATTCTTCCAACGCTAACTTGACCGCCAACAATTCTCTGTTACCAATGTCATAATTGCATTCGGCAGGAGACAAACGATGGGACAAAAACGCGCATGGGTGCATTCTATCGTCTGTGGGAGAACGCTGAGAGATCACTGCACCTACCCCCACCTCTGACGCATCAACCTCCACCACGAACTGACGTGATGGATCAGGGGTAATCAGGATGGGAGCCGAAACAAAGCGACTCTTAAGTTTGGCAAACGCAGCCTCAGCTGCGTCTGACCACCTGAACGTAGTTCTGGGGGAGGTCAAGGCAGTCAGAGGCGAGGCTAGTTGGCTGAAGTTGCGAATGAACCGCCGGTAGAAATTGGCGAACCCCAGAAACCGCTGTAGGGCCTTACGGGAATCTGGGGTTGGCCATTCCACCACAGCCTTAACCTTCTCAGGATCCATCCGTATTCCCTCAGACGACACAATGTAACCTAGAAAAATAACAGACTGTGCATGAAAATCGCATTTCTCCGCCTTGACAAAAAGCCCATTCTCTAGCAACCTCTGAAGCACTCGCCGGACGTGTTGCACGTGTTCCTGGAGAGAAGATGAAAAAATCAATGTGTCATCCAGGTAGACATATATGAACTGGTCAACCATGTCTCGCAGCACGTCATTGACGAGAGCTTGGAAGACTGCTGGGGAGTTGGACAAACCTAAGGGCATGACCAAGTATTCAAAGTGCCCCCTGGGGGTGTTAAGAGCAGTATTCCACTCATCCCCCTTCCTGATGCGGACCAAATGATAAGCATTGCGCAAGTCCAATTTAGTGAAGACGGACGCTCCTTGGGGTTGTGGTTGATGAGCCAGGGATGACCTAGGACAATGGGTGCGAGAGGGGAGTCCAGTATGTAGAATGACAGGGTTTCAGTATGGTTGCCTGATGTGACGAGCGTGACAGGTCCGGTGGTGAGTGAAATGTTAGGTAGGTCTTGCCCGTTGAGTGCGTGAACTTCAATCTTGCGAGTGAGTGGATGGAGGGGAACTTGGAATCTGTGTGCAAAAGAGTAGTCCATAAAGTTACCTTCGGCCCCGGAATCCACCAGTGCTTGACAGTCGTGCTCGTGGGCTGACCATCTTAGTCTTACTGGGAGGAGCGTAGATGTTGATGAGGTCTTCTCGGCGGAGATCCCACCCGACAGTAGCCTCATATTTACTGCCGGGCCTGCCCTTTTACCGGACAGCTGAAAGCGAAATGTCCTGACGCCCCGCAGTACACGCAGAGCCCTTGGGATCTCCGCCTCTCCTTCTCCTCCCGAGTAAGCCGAGCCCGCCCGACCTGCATGGGCTCGTGATCGTAGACGGGGCTGACCGCATCCCCGCCGCTGGACCGTTGATACTCGGCTCCTTCCGCCATTCGACCAGGCAATCTCCGTCGTTCGACGCGGAATAGACGTGCGTCTACTCGAAGTGGCAGTTCTATAAGTCCATTGAGGGACGTGGGCAGGTCCAGGGCGTAGATCTCCTTCTGGATGCGGTCAGCCAGCCCATGCAGGAACATGTCCCACTGCGCCTCCTCGTTCCATTGACACTCTACCGCCAGAGTCCTGAATTCAATAGAATAGTCAGAGACTGACCTCTCTCCTTGTTTGAGCTCCGCTAAGATGCGGGCCGCCTCTCTCCCGGTGCTGGCACGGTCGAAGACCCTCTTCATCTCGGCGGAGAGTGTCTGGAACGAGGTGCAGCATGGGTCTTGATTCTCCCACACCGCCGTTCCCCAAAGTGCTGCCTTCCCAGTCAAGAGCATGAGCACAAATGCCACCTTGGCCGATTCGCTGGAGAAGGTTCTAGGTTGCAGTGAGAAATGCATTGAACAACGAGTCAAAAATGCCCTGCAAAAATTCGGCTCACCTGCATAAGACTCCGGTACGGGAAGACGCGGCTATGACTGGGAAGCATTCTCCGGTGGTGTGGGGGGAACGGTCGGTGTGGGTGGCGCAGCGGGACTTCGCAGGAGTTGTAGTTGCTGGGTGAGCTCGGACACCTGTGTCACCAGCGCTTGAACTGCTCTTGCTGTGTCGTTGAGATTCTTTTCCTGATGATCCATTCGCTGTATGCTGGTACTGACAAATGTCTCGAGTGATGATGGGTTACTTGCTGCTTCCATTGCATGGTCAGATCGTTCTGTCATGGTCACAAAAGACAGAAGCAATAATGCAAGTAAAAACTCAGTATGTTTATTGATGAGAGAAGTGAAAGTCCGGTAGTGGGTGAGCAGCTGATGACACAGGGACTGGATGGGTCAGCGAAGTGTCCGTGAAGTGAAGTGATGCAGACGTGATGACCCAAGTGAAGACGAAATCCAGGTGAACAAGAAACAGGAACGGGAACACGAACAGGAACGTCGACGGGAACAGGATCACACACGGGAGACATCAAACAACGATCTGACAATGAGAGGAAAGTGCGGTGAGGTTTTAAAGGTGCGTGAATGAGCTGCAGCTGGAGCGATGAATGAGATCAGCTGGATCGCTGATCAACCGGAATGAGTGGTAACGCCCACTCTCACACACCCAGACACACAAAAAAACAGTTACATGAGACACGAAGGAAACAATGAATTTATGAACCGTGACATAATATCGATCAATCAGGGTTTTTCAGCCACGGAAAGAGGTCAATAAAACTGCAGGACAACAATTATGTCACAGAACGTTACATTTACCTCAGGAAAGCACGTTAGTTGACTAGAAAAAATAGCTGTAGTTTATAGAGCTATAGAGTATTTAGCTAAATATGTGCACTATATTACATTTGTATTATATTTTTACTTGTGTCATGATTGTTATTATAATGAAAACCAAATTATATTTAATTTAATTTGTTATTTTTAACCTTTAATAATACCAGCTGACAGAGCTCTCTGTATGTTTACAGCATTATGTGAGATATATTTTTTCTTGAGAAAAATTAACATGTAGGCTATCTACTGTAGCCTACCTAATATTTATCCAAAGAGTCAATATTGAATCAAGATTGAAATCAAATCCCAAGAATTGAATTGAAATCGTGAAAACTGTGTAAAATTCTGTTTAGTTACAAGATGTTTTGACAATTGTGATGCAAGTTGTGTTTTTTTCTACATCCCCCCCACAATCCATCCGTTTCTCTTGAGCAATTCAAATATCGTGATAATACCGTATACCGTGATAAAAGCTTAATCAATTAATCGCAGCATGAAAATTTGATACCGGCACATGCCTAGCGCGCAGTCTCCTCTCTGATACACAATGTATTTTTCACTGCGTGAGAACTTGGTGTGGTGTGAGAGTGGCGTCGCTTGTCAGACATAGCAACAGTAACTAAAGTGGGCGGGTCTTTGCGAATGGTCATTGACAGTATGGACGGGAATTCGCCAGTCCCAATTCAAAACGAATTTCATGACAATCCATCATTGTTTGTTTCAAACATGTGAGAGCATCAAAATGATCCATGGGTGAAATTGATTGGATTTAATTCATTTTTTTGTCAGTTCCTATCATAATTTTAACATTTTGGCGTTATTGTTTAGCTATTTACCTATGTTTTCAAATTTCCTTTGTTTTTTTGTTGTCGGACTAACGGCTTTGAAGATAAACACAATTTTTTAAAGCTCTAAATGACACTTACAAAAACAATAAGGCAAAACCTGGCATGTTTGGTATTGTTGGACTCGGCAAGGATTCAGGAGTCTTAGGAGGTCACTCCTGTGAAAAAACACTGGCTTGAAACTTCTAAGGCTCCTTCAAGGCATTGTGCCAATGACGTATACTGAGTTTTTTGAGATACACCAATGTTCTCATAGACTATCATGGCACCCTGGACAAAGACACTGCGTGCCAATTTTCAGTAGACTAACAGTTGGGTGCGCTTATAGCTATTTTCATGATTTTTTTCACTCTTATAGCGCCACCAAGTGGCCAATTGTCACGATTTTTTTCATGTCAACTCAGATTGAGCTTATGAACATGTGTCCCAAGTTTAGCGAAAATATCTCTTTCCGCTCACAAGTTATAACCATTTTATAGTGCCACCAAGCGGCCAATTGTCATGATTTTTTTTTCACGTGACCTCAGAATGAGCTCATGAACGTGTCCCAAGTTTTGCGAAAATATCTCTTTCCGTTCTCAATTTATAACCGTTTTAGTAAAAGTGGCCCTGGTACCATCAAATATTTTGGTTCCCCTTATCGACCGTTAATTGAAATTTTTAATTTTTTGGATGATTATTGATTGTCAGTCTCCAGAGAATATTCTTGCAGTGGTTTGGTTCCGATCGGGCCAAAAACCTAGGAGAAGTTCGCAAAAATAGTTTTTTCAAAAAAATGCAATTTACTCGAAATTGGCGCCTGAAGGGCGAGCAAATCGGAGATAGCCATTTTGTCCGCCTTGAGCAAAGGATTCCAGCGATATAAGACACTTGATCCTGGGACAAACGGTCTAAAGGCCCGTACACACCGGGACGAATATCGGCACGCTATATTCGCCAGCGTTTCTCAACGCGTTTTTTGTGTTCACACCCAAGCGATTTTCGCTGACGATGAGCCGAGTGAACATGCAAATTTATTCCCTGACATTAGATGGCGCTTAATACCACTCCATAACAGTTCTCTTTTATCAAGATTTTTGTAGTCACTGTCGCGTTTGTCACAGTTCTTTATGTTTCGACACCAACGAGACCAGCAGCTCTACATTCATCTTGCCTTGCATCTTCCTCATCTTATTTCTTCCCGGCAGTGTTTAGACGCTACTCGGCATATATCTTCTTCGCCGTTACGTTTGTGTGCTCGGCAAGACCGTTTTGTGTTTGAGCGCCCCCAAGTTGTGTTTTACTGTAACTTCAGAAGCTCCAGACACGTGAGCAAAAGCGCCAATCTCATTGGTCGGATAAACCAAAAAAACGAACCCGAGGCATTTTTTAAAAAATCACGCTTTTACGCGTGGCGTTTTTCGCGTTGGTGTGCACACTCACATTGGCGCCCTTTGTTTAGTTACGAGGCGTTAAACGTCGGCGAATATCGCGCACGAAATTCGTCCTGGTGTGAACAGGCCTTAAAGGGGTGGTTCGGGATTTTTGACATCGGACCTCATTTTTAAGTCAGCCTGGTTGTTATTCATCAGTGGAGACATTTTTTTAAAAAAATTATCCAGTCCTTATATTTGGATAGTTAGCCGATGCTAGGCTAGCGCGAGTCAAGGGTAGATGTTAGCCAGCCATTAAAAAACGTTTTACCCACTCCACAGTGCACCAAACGCAAATCAATTATAACACTAGACTATCGATGCAAATGTCCGTTGAGAGAATAATGTTAGAAATCAAACTTACCTTTCATCACATTGCATTAGTTATAATTTGTTCCCTGTAATCATAAGCCTTGTCTACAGCAGCAGCGGAGTGATATTGATTACCTAGGCAACCGAGTGAGCCGGTACACACATGTACTGCACACACTGTAGCGCGCTTCTTTTCTGTTTACTTTTTGCCGCATTACTAACTGGAGCAAAGTAAAATTCCGCAGCTGCTGAGAAACTAGTTCCTTTGGGATCGTTGAGATGAAAGGTAAGTTTGATTTCTAACATTATTCTCTCAACGTACATTTGCATCGATAGTCTAGTGTTATAATTGATTTGCATTTGGTGCACTGTGGAGTGGGTAAAACGGTTTTTAATGGCTGGCTAACATCTACCCTTGACTCGCGCTAGCCTAGCATCGGCTAACTATCCAAATATAAGGACTGGATATTTTTTTTTTAAAAATGTCTCCACTGATGAATAACAACCAGGCTGACTTAAAAATGAGGTCCGATGTCAAAAATCCCGAACCACCCCTTTAACCCCCTGAGGTCGGCTATCGCGCCGGCGCGATAGGCTCGTTTTTTTTCGTATGAGTGCAAAAAAAAAAAAAAAAAAATATTAATTTTTATCTTATATGCTTCAATCGATCCTGTTTAGTGTGTATTTTTTTTGTGTATGCTTATAATAAAAACAAAGTGTTGTGCTTTTAGCCAAATAAAGAAAAATAAACATGATGCGAGTTCTGCCTACTCTCCGTCAGTGAAGTCAATTCTGAAACGCGTCCGAAAATGAACTGTAACTCAGCGAATACTCAGTCAAACAGGCATACAGTCACACAGGCATGAAGCTTGAATTCTCTTCTTTTAAATGAAGTAATTTTTATAAAAAACAAATATTCACAGTTTATGTAATATGTATGCAAAGAGAGAGATGTCAGTCGTTCTCATCTCAGCTAATTAAGTTTTAATGTGCTCCGCCCACGGAGAGCGCGCTATTCAAACGCAAATGTGAGGCGATCCAAACAAACCTGTGAAACGCCCACATCAGCTGGATAACACACACCGCGAGTTCACTTTCAGACTTATGTACTTTACGATGCTGTGAGGAATAATACTATCTTGATAATAATCCTGCAAAAATTTACCTCAGAAGTTCTGGAAGTATCATTTCGAGGAGCAATCCCGCTGAGGAATTAGGTCAGTTCTGTTTGCTTTGTTCTAATCGGAATGAATGAACGCACAGATGCGTGCTGTTGTGGAGCTACTACAGCTGGCAAAAATACTGTTTAAATATGAATCGCGTTTCTGTGTATGAATGAATGAACGAACGAACGCACAGATGCATGCTGTTGTGGAGCTACCACAGCTGGCAAAAATACTGTTTAAATATGAATCGCGTTTCTGTGTATGAATGAATGAACGAACGAACGAACGCACAGATGCGTGCTGTTGTGGAGCTACTACAGCTGGCAAAAATACTGTTTAAATATGAATCGCGTTTCTGTGTATGAATGAATGAATGAATGAACGCACAGATGCGCGCTGTTGTGGAGCTACTACAGCTGGCAAAAATACTGTTTAAATATGAATCGCGTTTCTATGAATGAATAAACGCACAGATGCGCGCTGTTGTGGAGCTACTACAGCTGGCAAAAATACTGTTTTAATATGAATCGCGAATACAAAGAAAGATTACACTGGAAATATTGTTACAATTTTAAATGTTGTTGTAATTGTATAACCTTAAAAAAAAAAAATAAAAAAAAAAAATATATATATATATATATATATATATATATATATATATATAAGGATAGATGTAAACAAAATCTTAACCTCTTAACCAGTGCCCCTATTTTTGAGAATTTTCTGAAAATGACATGCCCAAATACCAATGTCTGTAGCTCTTAAACCTTATGGTCCACATTCATTACTCTGATCATTTTTTAAACTAGACACTTGAAACTTTGTTACACAAGAGTCATTATAACTCAAAGTAGTATAGGAACAGAGTAAAACGAGGTAAAATTTACATGAAAGTGACTCACGATTTCTTTGAATTAACTTCACTAAGGGAAAAAATGATCAGACTTATATGTTAAGGGCCTGAAAACACCATAAAGATAAAATTGAATGTCTGACCATGTTTAGATTCAAATTTGAGGATGATACTCCCAGAAATGTAGTTTCTGTAAGCTTTTATTCAAGAAAAGTATAGGTGTCCTTTCCAAAATGCAATTTGGAGACTCCAAATGGACACCTGGCACCCAACACCTTTACATAAGGAGTAAACACTACATAGGCCTACTACATACATGTATATCAATTCAGAACTGTTCTGCCCTTCAAACCACACAAGAAAAAAACGATTTCAGCACAACATTTGAACATTTGAACAAAATTCCCTTTATTTTGAACAATTCTAATAGCAAAAACAGTGATTCACTACATGTATTCCAGAAGTGATCGTTTTCCAACTAATGTATAAAACATATAAAAAGAAAATAATAAATGTTTTAGAACATTTCTAATTACAAAGGTGGTTTTTACTCAAATAAATTGCAATAAACTGATAATTATAATGAATATCCTATTACTTTCTGCTGCTCTTCGTCTTTGCTCCTCTTCATCTTCATCTTCGTCAAAAACACTTCCAAATCTCTTCTGTAGTCGACGATCCATGATAGAGATGCTCAGATATATGCTTTGGAGTAAATCCGTGCATTTATGCAAGCTCCGTGTGTCAAAACATCGCGTGTATATGTGTGTTTACAGTCTATCGTCGGCGAACTGTGTGTGTGCGCGTCGCGCGTGTGGCGAAAGCGCATATGTGAATGAAAACATTACGCGCTTGAATTTGACGAATATGCTTGCATAATCTGTCTATCACTGCAATCGATTTTAGTTGGCTAACATTCAAATCAATCAAAACTTTCCTGAATAGACATTGGATGGCTTTACCAGGCGCTTATCCAGTCGAAACCCCAGGTGCGAGATTGACAGCGCGCTCAGCCTGTCAGACGCTCTCTTACTGTTTTGGTCAGTAACAAAGCCTGTGATTGAAGGAGAGATAAGTGGGATGTCTCAATCGATCCGGAAGAGTCCATCAAGAGTCCATCCATGAGATCATAGATATCATATAAAGGCTAGATGTCTCGTCCGCGCTGCTGGCCAATGGAGGTCGACGTCCGCACACGGCGGCCATCTTACGACAGGGTGCTCGCTCACTCGTAACATGGTGCATGTACTTTTAAATAACCATAACTTGCTCAATTTTCTACCGATTTTCAAACGGTTTGGTTTGTTATAAACGTCAGAGATGTAGCTATGAAACTGCATACATATGAAAAATTATACAAATGGACTTCCATATGAAAGAATTATAGCCACGGTAATGACGTTTGATATCTATGGGTGAGATGGCTTTTGAGTGTTGGAATACGGATTAGTATCATTATTTCTTTGAAAATAAACACGATGAGTACTCTATCTCGAAAACGCTCATGCAAACAAAGGAGGATATTTCATTTTTTCCCCTATTTTTTCGTTGTTTTGGATTAAAAAGTGGGATGCATTTTGAAGAGTGGACCCTTACATTGCAATGTATGCTGTTGTTTCTTGGATTCGTCCGAACTGATATGAACCATACGAGGTGAAAGATGAGTATAGCGGTTCATTTTGCTCATTTTTAAATGAACAGTCCTTTTACATTTAATTTAACCCTTTCCTCTCTGGTGTATTGATTGCAAAAACAAGTTTAGAACATGATTCTTGAGTGTTTTAGCTTTCAAATGATGCATAGTTTATGATTGTCAGTTGAATATTTGTTATAAAATAAAGCTTACAAAATTAATAAAAGTATAGCCACGCCTCCGGCGGCCCGCCCACGGGCCGATGCTAGCTAACAGGTCATTATAAGCCTTCTCTTGAAATAATTTTATTATGCTTTATTAGTGACACATTTGGGAAGAGAATATATTCCAAATCTGAAAATACAGTATTAGAACAATTAACTGCACAATTACTAGAAATGTTTACCTTGGATATTGTACAATTTGCAAGCAAAATTTGTGGAAAAAAACAACAAACCAGTTATATATTGTCCTTGCATTCTTGTGGCTCAGTCACACACCTGAATGAAAGGCTCATTACGTATGCAGCCTCATTATGCGGGCCCCATTGACTCCGCAGGTGTGAATCACGCCCACCCGCATATGGCCTTTCCAAACAAAAAGTGTTTTACAAGATTTAAATCAATGTATTGTGTTATGTGAATGATTAGGCAGGATGATTTTCACATAATTTTGAAGAAAAAATTCTAGGCAACGTCATCCATTAGTCAAAAGTCTTATTTACATATATTTAGAATGTGTTTTATGGCCTTATTTCAGAAACTTTAGTTTTTTGTTTTTGAAAAAACCATGCATAAACATTATTCTATCAAAAATACAAACATGTACATGCAAGTTGTTCACATATTATGGTAGCCCTGTTTGTGCTAAATAGAGTGAATTTACACCTTTGCCATTAATATGTTTATAAGCAACTGAAAAAAGCACAAATGTCAGGGCATGTCAGAACATCTCAAGGACCCCAAAAACCCCTCAGACCCCAGAGGGTTAAGAGTTATGGTCAATTTTGAACTTTTGGTTGCTGTAGCGCCACCTATGGGCCAATCGGGGTCATAGTCTGATAGATTGTCCCCAAATTGAGGCCTACCATCTGGCAAAGTTTCAAGTCTCCAGCACTTACGGTTTGGGCTGCACGATGCGTTTTACGGCAGAAGAAAAATAATAAAAATGCTTACAATTACAATAGGGTTTCAGCACTTCGTGCTTGAACCCCTAATAAAAATCAGGGCAATTACAATAGGGTTTCAGCACTTCGTGCTTGAACCCCTAATAATAATAAAAATCAGCACAATTACAATAGGGTTTCAGCATTTCATGCTTGAACCCCTAAAAATCAGCACAATTACAATAGGGTTTCAGCACTTCGTGCTTGAACCCCTAAAAATCCTTACAATTACAATAGGGTTTCAGCACTTCGTGCTTGAACCCCTAAAAATCAGTACAATTACAATATAGGGTTTCAGCACTTCGTGCTTGAACCCCTAATAAAAATCAGCACAATTACAATAGGGTTTCAGCACTTCGTGCTTGAACCCCTAATAAAAATCAGCACAATTACAATAGGGTTTCAGCACTTCGTGCTTGAACCCCTAAAAATCAGTACAATTACAATAGGGTTTCAGCACTTCGTGCTTGAACCCCTAAAAATATATAAAAAAAACTTTTATTTATTAAGAATTTGGTCCAGTGTACAATATTTTCAAAATATACACACAGGCCTGAATATATATTTATGTAAAGGGCTATACAGACATCTAGTGGCTAATGTATGGTAATACAGATTATTTTGTTTTATTTTTAACAAATTTTTAACTAAAAAATAAAAACTCAACATTTAAATTTTTTACACAATCTACATATTAGTTTATTTTAAAATAGGCCTACATGTTGACTAAAGCTGTGATCTCTCTTAATTTGCCTGACTGAACCTGCAGAGTTGGCAGTGGGAGTTCCCCTACGTTACCTAGTCAGCGAACATCCCGTTACGTGAGAAAAGATTAAGAAAGGACATTTTGGGTACTAAAAATGCTACTCTCCTAATTTCTACAAAAAAGCAGCGGAATTTCCATGAATTAAAAGCAATTTTACCCGCAGGCAGCATCGTTTCTACTAGCAGCAGTGATTCAATCTGCGTCTGAGGAGATTGTAGAAAGCTGTTATTTGCACATGCACCAGCGCGTGACACACGTGAGTCATTACTGGCAACAGAACCAGGAACTACTGTATAATCAAGCAGCGCTTAATATAGTGTTATTATGCCAAAATACTTATTTATTTAGTTTTAACCCTATGGGGTCTGAGCTGTTTTCTGGGCCCTGGAGGTGTTCTGACATGCTCTGACATTTGTGCTTATTTCTGTTACTTGTGACATTTTCATGGCTAAAGTCTAATTACATTGTATTCAGCACAAACTCTGCTACAATAATATATATCAGCAGCATGTGTGTAAAAGTTTGTTGTTTTGAGATAATGACATTTATGCGTGGTTTGTGAAAATACAAAAAAAAAATTCTCACTGAAATAAGGTCATGAAACCCATACTGATTATTTCTTCACAAGACTTTTGAAAATTGTATGACGTAGCCTAGAATATTTGCTCTAAAACTGTGAAAATCACCCTGACTGCTCATTCAGATAAGACAATATATTGATTTAAAAATTTTATGACGTGTTTTGTGTGAAAAAGCTTTATGCGGGAGCTCATTAATATGTAAGCTTTTCACACCTGAGAAAGACAAAGACCCTCCCCTAACGGCCCTATTAGGAGCTATCAGGCCCTATCATTCTGAGCAACCTTGCACAAAGAATGAGGAGATTTAAAAAAGAATGGCTTTTAGATTTTTTGGATTTATTTACAACACAACATAATCCAAAGATACACAACAAATAACAAAAAACACTCATTGAAAACAATGATCCAAAGACAGAGACCTTTGTGCCATTCCTAAAAACATTGTACATACCTTTCATTTCCAAGGTGTTTGATTTTCACTTTACCATGTTCATGTACAGAGACTCATGTGAATGTTGAAGTCAGCAGGACTCAGTGGCATCTGGGCCCTGAAAGAAAAAAAAAGTGAACATACTGATATCAAGAGAAAGGCCTGCACGATTTTGGGAATAAATTTTAGATTTTTCTGGTTAAAATTGCTTTTTAAAATTCACAGAATACACACACACACACACACACATAAATGTTTCCAACAATATATAATATAATGAACACCAGGTTTGTTGTGCCTTGTAGGCATAGGCTATGCGCAGTGCTGCATAAAATAATAATAACAATAACCTATTGCAGCATATAAATCTTCCAAAAGATTTCAGTAACAACTACGCTAGAGAAAAATATATTGATTATCATGTTACTTCAAATGTTTCCA
The DNA here is from genome assembly GCF_964197995.2 of Scardinius erythrophthalmus. Lineage (NCBI taxonomy): Eukaryota > Metazoa > Chordata > Actinopteri > Cypriniformes > Leuciscidae > Scardinius > Scardinius erythrophthalmus. Next base: position 24,545,345 of record NC_138232.1, on the reverse strand, counting down.
TTCGTTATGATGATATGAAATGAGATAATAGTAAAAACATGAAGCCGTTTGGTGCTTTCCAAAATATAATATTGATCGCGATCCAAAATATAAAACATTATGGTTACCATATACATATCTACATTTGAGCAGATATCCACAAACACAGTAACAGTAAACACGGGTCTAAATATTATAATATTCACCATATATCTAGCAACAGTTCAACTGCAATGTGAAATTTATGCAACAATAACAAACTAATATGTAAGAATTTCTTACCTTACATCTTTCTTGTCTTCAAATCGCGTTCTTCTTCTTCTGAGGTTGCCTAAATCCAATTTAGGGCACTTGGCGCGTCTTTCAAACTCGACGAAAAGCAGAGACTTGTGAAGTGTTTTGGTGTTTTGTTTTTGAGGTAATGAGCGCGTTCGCGTTCCATGTGGAGATTTGCATGTCAATCTCTTTTGCGCGAGTGGGCGTGTTCAAATTAAAAATAATTAGGAAGCGTTTGAGAAGCTGGACATCTTGTTGGTTTTATACAAATTACTTAAACAGAGAATATTTGTTTTCAGTTTGAATCCGATCATTTAAAAGTACACACTTAAATGTTTATAAAGGTATATGGCTCATAAATGTGTGACAAGTATTCGCTGAGTTTTGTTTCAGTTTATTGACGTGCTCAAGAAAAAAAAGTAATTTAAGTTTATAGTGCTACAATGTGAAGAAAATCCAGCAAAACGCGCCCGCGCGTTTGCCGACCTCAGAGGGTTAAATTAAACCATTGTAATCCTAAAAGTATTCCCCCTTTTTTCAAAATGTAACTATAATCTGATTACTACGTTTTTTTACGTAACTGTAACGGATTACAGTTACTGGATTTTTGTATCCTTATTACATAACGCCGTTACATGTATTCCGTTACTCCCCAACCCTGCTGCAAAGGTAGAGAGTCTTCTGCCTAATAAAATATCAAAATAATGCAAAAATATAAACTTAAGTTGTTTAGAATGCTAGATTTGGTATGAATGAATTAGTGAGAGTTTTACTGCAGTGCTTACCTGGATACATTTAATCTGGTGAGACTGAACATAGAAAATGGTCCATCTTCTGATTGGTTCATTTGCTGTGTAATAAATATAAAGTTAGACATGATGCAAAGGTCACTTATTTTATACAGTTGTATAGTTATATAGTTAGCCAATTTTATAGAGATTTTATAAGATATTGTATGCTACCTAGTCTGCACCAGTGGCTCCAAAGCACTTATCAAATATTGCTAATCATTTCAGCAAACTTATCTCAAAATATATCACAAATGGCCTACCTCCGGAATCTTGCAAGAAGTCAATGGCGCGAAATGGCGCTTTGTTGCAGTTGCCTTTAAACACATACAAAAATGGAAGTAAATATTAAATTACATTAAAAAAAAACTGTAATATGTTATAGTTTGCAAACTAATGCTAAAACTAGAAAGGTGGCCAAAGCCAAATAAAACTTAGCTAACATAAAATGTTATTTTCTCATCAGTAGGCCAACATTATCTACAACCGAAACAAAATTTCACATTAGTTAATTTATTGTTAATGTAAACTAAGCGTTGCTCGTTGGCGTATTTTAACTCGACAATTCAATAATCTAACAAAGTCTGTAAAATGAAACTTTAGCGCAGTTTACCGTGGTAAAGTTCGTTACCGCCATGTTGATGAGTATAACATAGGTTAAACTGGGCACAATCCTGCCTCTCTCTCTCGGTGAAGTGAATTCCGTGTCTACCCCAAACCAGACACGAACGGCGCAACAACAAAAGACAGTCAGAACCCAGTGATATTACAGATGGATGCTCCGGCGCGACACGACAAATCCCAGACAGTGTTGATGTCCTGTTATATTTCTGACGTACGGTACTCCGAGTCCAAGCGCTCGCGCTATTTCTGACAAGGGACAAACAGGTTTGCAATTTGTATTAAAGGTCCGGTCGCTTCAATATGTCCAATATAGACAGCCTCTGACTGTTATAGCGTTGTAGACACGCGGTGTAAGGCAAAAATTAGGAAATAAAAAGCACGATGGAATGGTGCCAGCCAGAGAGACCGTTACATGAAATACAGTAGTATACAGCAAATTTTTAAAAAATACAGTAAGTCTCTGTATGTGGTGTTAGACGTCACAGAAAATTCCTATGATGCAATGGGAATCACAGTTAGGCTATTTACTGTAAAGAGAAATAGCAGTATAATACTGGGGGATTTAAAGTAAATAACTGTAGAAATTACAGAAAAGTCTAACACTACAGCTGTGCAGACGCGTGAGAGTATTCACACTGGAAGAGTTTGTACAGCGTCACAGCAGCGGCTCCAATGCTACATATAAGTGAGCATTTCTTTATAAAGACAGCTATAAATTTGTTTTTAGAAGTTGGTCATTTATAAAATTGATAGTCTTAAAAGTTTTAGATGGGGAAGTGTAGACCTACAACATTTGCATGTAAATGGTAAACAACAAAAACAACCAAGCAAACAGCTCCGATCTTGTCTTTTCAGTCATAGTTTCAATATGTTTACAAGACAGCAAACTCAGTGGATAAAAAAAAAAAAAAAAACCGCACACTCGGGTATGATTTGGGTAGTGCTAACCTATGTGCCTGTCTGTGTATTACATAAACTAAAAGAAAGTTTGTATATCATATTTTCTGGCTAGTTTACTTAAATTTTTTATAATACACCATACTTTCACCCAAACTGAATAATTAAAAACAAGTTTAAATGGGTAAATCTTCTATAAATATACATATCAATAAATGAGTCTTCATTTTCTCATTACACATGCTTATTCTGTGCATTTTGAGCACTTTTTTGTGAAATCATATTTATTTTGTCCATCAAAAGTGTGCTTTCACTTTAATTGAGCGTGAGCAGCTGTGAAGTGGGAGTTTCGGCTGCGCTCCTGATTTTGCAACTGCTGCTTGACGCTAAAGTGCTGCTCCTGCTCCCGGTGTGAATGCACTAATTGGTTAACATGCACACCGGAAAAAATATACGCTGCTCACGCTTGCAGTGTGAAACAGCCGTTAAAGGGACTGTAGCCTAATGCCGCCTTCACACTGGCAGTTGAAATCAGCTCCAAAACGGCTTTGAAACGACCGGAAGTCATTCATTTCCTATGGAGATTCGTAGACCGAAATGCCAAATGCCACAAGCAAAGATATATCCTGTTAATTCTATAAACTTTTGTAAACCCAGCCAGTATAATCACAATCAACACATCCAAACTGAAATATTTAACATTTATATAACAACTGCAAAGCGTCTAATTTATTTGTTTGCTCTCGGCCGATCTCAGCGCTTTTTCCGCTCCACTATCATTCCCACAATGCACTGCGCGAGCGTGAAACTCGACTTCCATAGGAATTAATTGAAAACGCTCGCTCTGCTCCGCTCACTCGTGGATACTCACCGTAATAGTAAACAACTGCCGCTTGTCCTTAAAGGGATAGTTCACCCAAAATGAAAATTCTGTCCTTATTTACTCACTCTAATGTTGTTTCAACCCTGTATTCATTTCTTTCTTGTGCTGAACACAAAAGAAGATATTTTAAAGAACGTGTCTATCCAAAAAGTTGCTGGTCCCCATTGATTTCCATAGTAGTAAAAAATATACTATGGAAGTCACTGAGGACCAGCAACTGTTTGGTTACCCACATTCTTCAAAATAATTTTTATTTTCAACTGAGGAAAGAAACTTATTCGGGTTTAAAACAACTTGAGAGAATAAATTATGACAATTTTCATTTTTGGCGGAACGATCCCTTAATGTTAATAAAACAACAAAGAGAAAATCACTCACTGCTCTTGACTGAAAACTTTAATAGTAGCGTTTATAGGAATCAGTGTATAATTTATACAGTGAAGTCTATACGCGCTTTATTTTTATATTTGTTCATTTCATTTTTTTTCTTGAATGCTACTGTTAAAAACACCTACTGTAGCTGAAAAAATAAAACAGTTTATTTTGTTTGTATATTATGTTGTGTATATATAATGTGTGTCTTTCTTCTTATTTTTTAATAAAGAAAATAATGACAAAGGTTTTTATCTTTGCCACAGTGGCCTAAATGTCTGCCATTCTTTTTTATTTTATAGTTTGTTACATTGTAAGTCTTTGTTTTTAAGATAGGGGGGTAACACTTTATAATAACGTTCAGTTGTAAGTCATTTATAAGTGGTTAGTTAATGATGAACTAGTCATTTACAGAACATTCATAAATGAGTAGCAAGTGATATACTAACATTTTATGTATGTTTTGTCAATTCCGTTACAAGTCATTTACATGTGATTAGTTAATGATTAACTAATTATTTACGAAACATGACTAAGCGTTCATAAATGATTAATAAGTGATATGTTAATTATTGTATGTATGTTTTGTAGATTCAGTTATAAGTAATTTACAATTGATTAGTTAATGATTATACAAAACATGAATATGCGTTTCATAAATGTTTAATAAATGTTTGTTTTTTTGTATGTATGTAGCAATTAGAGGGTGCAAAAAGTGTTGTAAATGCCTTGAATACACATACAGATCATTTGTAGGTATATGTAACACATTTACAAGTGATGAATAGTTTACACTTTAGATTAGGGGATGCAGAAAGTGTTGTAAATGATTTATAACACTTTCTGCATCCCCTAATCTAAAGTGTAAACTATTCATCACTTGTAAATGTGTTACGTATACATTCATAGATAACATTCGTAGATCTTATGCCTTTTTGATTCTTGAAGGGGTAATCTACAAGTGAAGTGTAAGACATTTACAAGTGATGAATAGTTTACACTTTAGATTAGGGGATGCAGAAAGTGTTGTAAATGATTTATTCATGCGTTTACAAATCTATAACAGGTGCTGAACACTGTAGTGTGTACTGCAGTGTAAGTGCTGACTGGTGAGGGTATAGACAGCTGTCTTCTCTGAAACACATGGAGTCTTTAACCATTGTACACCTGATGTGAGCAAAACATACAAAAAAAATGTAACATCATTTATTAAACATTTATAAAACACATAGTCATGTTTAGTAAATGATTAGTTAATCATTAACTAATCAATTGTAAATTACTTATAACTGAATCTACAAAACATATAATGAACATATCACTAATTAATCATTTATGAATGATTAGTCATGTTTTTTAAATGATTAGTTAATCATTAACTAATCAATTGTAAATGACTTGTAACACAATTTACAAAACATACATAAAATGTTAGTATGTCACTTGCTACTCATTTATGAATGTTTTGTAAATGATTAGTTCATCATTAACTAATCACTTATAAATGACTTACAACTGAACGTTATTATAAAGTGTTACCGATAGGGGCATTAGTTTGGCTGTAATGCTCAGTCACTTGCAAAATAGATTTTCCTGAAAAAAATCATGATGATATTTTTGATATGTCTTATTTACCTAAGAACATTGGTTATATAAGCTAAATATTAAAAAGGAGGGAAGAGAATTAAGGAATTTTTAACTGGATTGTTCATAATAGTCAATACTGAACACCATTAATCTATAATTGATGGATAAAATTAAAATAGCATGCTTTTTAGTGCATCTGACGGAGTAGTTGTCTGACGGACACGAATTAAGTTATGAAGTGAATAAATGCAAATTTTTAGAAAAACATTTTCATAAAAACCATCCATTTTCGGAGACTTTTGTTTTGTCCCTTATCGCAAGAATCGTGGCTTGATTTTTATAGAACGTCAGGCCCTGTTCACACCAAGTCATATATATACCTTTACATGGCACTGTATAATGAAAAACTGGCAGCAAATAATCAGAGAAAAGATGTGATATAGCAAGGAATTTTATTGCCTTATATGGTTGCTGCATATGAATATTAATAGTAGTATTAACTTGGACTACTTATTACCAAAATACCTTGGTATTCCTGTACTACAGTACTATTAAGTCACACAATTTTTATTATTTCCATAGTTCCGTTCCAGAAGATTGACAACATTTCTGTTGTTGTGGTGGGTTGTATTTTGCACTGAAGCATGTGAATGACAGGAGTGCATTTTGATTTAATTTAGGCATGCAAATTTATTTATTTGGTTTTTTTTTTTCAGAAAATTGTTAAGATTTACATTGTCTATATAGTTTTTGCGCAAGTTTGTTTGCAAAATTTTGTGTCAATTATTGCAACACACTTGGTGTGAACAAGCCTTTAAGGGTTAGTTCACACAAAAATTACAATTCTGGCATGTTGTTCCAAACCTGTAAGACTTTTGTTCATCTTCCGAACACAAATGCAGATCAGATTTGATTTAGATCTGTCTCTCCATTGACATTCTACGAACTAACACTTTGACGCTTTATAAAGAGATTGTAAAACTAATCCATATGAATTGAGTGTTTTAGTCCAAATTTTCTGAAAATACACAATCGCATTATATGATGAAAAGACAGAATTTTGGCTTTAATTCACATATAAACATTTATCAACACACATATCAGTAATGGGAAACATCTCTGTTACTGTTGTAACCCTCGTTCCCTGATGGAGGGAATGGAGACGTTGTGTCAAATTACCAACACTAAGGATCGCTCTTGGGAGACCCAGACACCTCTGATGTTTTGAGATTTTTTTTTTAATGTAAACTAACGATAAATTACTTGCAGCACTGACTCCAGAAATCTACTGTAATTCGAGAGTATTCATACTGAAATTGCATTACAGCGTATTACTGTAAAAACTAAATACTATTTTTCTGTATTTTTCAATTTTCAGTAAAATACTGGCAGCAGAGGTGCCAGCAATATACTGTAATTCTATGGTATTAATACTGTGAAATTAATTTACAGCAGTTTACTGTAAAAATAAAAATACATGCAATAAATTTCTGTGATCATATCCATTTAGACTCTAAAAACAACCCATTAGGTAATTTTTGCAACTCTGCTCTGGGTCAAAAAGGAATCCAAAATAGGTTGGAAATAAAAAAAACACAGGCAACAGTAATAGGCTAATAAAAAGGTTCCTCGCTGCAGTCAGTTTCAAAGTTCTCTCTCCTCACCGTTTCGATTTAGTTTTCTTCTATTTTCCACACATATTCCTGTCATGAGCACTGTGAACATGGACAGGCGAAGACTTACTTGTACTCACTCCTATATTCACTGTGAAACACTCGTTGAGTGCCATTGTGCTTTTGCTTCAAATGGACCAGCCCACAACGCATTGCATTCTACAGTAAAAAACCTTAATGCATAAAAACAGTAGAGTATGTTTGAAAATGGGCTGTAAATTAACAGCAATTGCTTACCGTGGAAAATGTTGTCTAGAATGCATTGTTTTCTGTAGGACATTACTGTTTTAATGGAAAACAGTGTTACTGTCAGATTTTGACAATTTTTTACTGTGTATGCATCAAATCCGAGCGGCGTTTCAGCGGTTGAAGATGTCAAATGCCCCAGGAGCCTCTGAAAGTATTTGAGAGGGACCACTGTCTTGTACTTGAACATATTCAAGGATGGTCTTCTGAGAGATATGTTGTCATTGCAACAGAGTCAAATTCCACACCGAAAAAAGAAATGCTCTGCACAGGGGAGAGCTTGCCCTACTCCCCAGTTGACCTGAAGCCCCAGTCTGGCTAGGTGCTTGAGGACCAGGTCCCTGTGCACACACCACAACTCTCGAGAGTGCACTAATATTAGCCAGTCGTCAAGGCAGTTGAGGAAGTGAATGCTTGCTTCCCTCAAGAGGGCAAAGACAGCGTCTGCGACTTAGTAGAGTAGACAGGGACAACCCGAAGGGGAGGGCCTTGTACTGATATGCCTGCCCTTTGAAGGTGAAACGTAGAAACGCTCTGTGCCGAGAAAGGATAGAGACATGATATTAATTTTATACTCTGCCTGTAAGGTTAACATCTTTTGTTTTTGTGTGTATTCTAAACTCACATGGGCTTTGATAACTTTAATATCTGCTCTAATTAGTTTTTTTACTTGCCCTGTACATATTCAGAGAGAAATATTTTTTTAAGCACATATACATTTTGGCACTCATGTCAAATATGAGAAAATACTTCTCTTATTTTCTTTTGTTTGACTGCTTTCCTAACTGCATGTCCTGCTTAAGCTCTGGGTGTTTGACTGGACATGAACAGATAAAACCGATTAAAATTTTGATTAATCAAATGAACATTTCCTTTGAAACCATTTATTTATTTATTTTTTATTTACAGAATTTTATTTACAGTCTTTAGGCTTATTAATTTCTCACATTCTACTTTACTCTGTTCTAATCTCAGGGGCTCAATGACCAGCCTGGAATCTAGCCACAGTGGTTTCTCTCAGCTCAGCGCCGCCACCACATCCTCCAGCCAATCACAGTCCAGCTCCATGATCTCCAGGTAGAATGGAAAGATGTTTAGGCTATATAATGTTATATAAGTGCAGGACTCGATTCTCAATCAACCCCATTACTACTCTTCCTCTGTCATCTATCCCAACACTGTATCACATATGTCAAGGATCTAAAGCATGCTTCCACAACTAAAAAGAGTATAAAAGATATCCATCTCAAAGGATTCTGGTGATATTTGTTTTTAAAGGGCTTGAATCTGCTTTGCCATAGCGCTCAGCTGGGCTGCAGGTCAGTTTATAGTCTGATTGTGCTTTCTTTGTGTCCAAAAGAGGTCACTCATTATCATGCATTTCTACATTTCCCATGGACCACATGCTGAACTAAGCAATACATGTTCTCAAATTGGAAAGAGCCTGAAATTAAGTTACTGAATGTCTGCATATGCCCCCCACACACATCTCAAATACTGCACATACCTACATAAATGCACTTAGTTCTGCCATATCACTTGGAGCTCACCCTCTTGGTGAATTGTTTTTAGGTCAGTGGGTGAGCTTCTGCAATAACTTAGAACAATTTGTACTATTTGAATTTGTATTTATCGTAAAATGTTTTTGGATACTGTATTAAGTCTTCTTAGGTGCTACAAGCTTGTTTCCTTATTGTTAGTGTGTGGCTAGACTTGCAGTTTGAACACAGAAAAATGTTTAGTGAAATAGTCACAGTCCTGCTTTTGTGCTCATTACTACTAGTGTTGGCTTCAATTTTGACTTGGTGAAATCACCTTGATATCGAACCTCAGACTCGCTGCTGATCAGTTCCTATGCAGTCAGCCAATCAGTGTTTGGAATGGTCATTCATATTAATAGGTCAATTTTTTTTTGGAGAGGCAGTGTACATTTTGTAGTGGACAAAATGTAGTGGATAAAAACATTTTATCATTGCTTCAATAGAATGTCTTGTTACATACAAAGGTCTTGAATCCAAGTTTTTTTTTTTTATGGTTTATTACAGAAAGTAAAGGAAATGTATTGTTTTCTTTTTGTTTGTATTTTGCCTCTTTAGCTTGATAGTTTCTATTAGTAAAGACAAGGAGTGAAGAATGCTCTGTAAAGGCTTAAATAACTTGCTTATTTGTTCAGGTTAAAATATAAATAAGAATTTTAAACAAAATGTAACCGTATTTTAGCCGAGAGCATGTCCATTAATCCAGGTGACTTTTTTAACAGATTGGACACCATGCACAACAAACTGATTTCTCCTGCTTAATTTCCTGAGAGAATATGTGTGCACATTGTGAGGTTTACCTGAGGACAGTGGATGTACACGCTCACATTTAACTTGCCCTAATTGCTTGAATGATGCCGTAGCCCAATAGTCTGAAGATCCTCCTTGTCCTTCATTTCTCAGACTTATCAGTTCTGGTCTCATGGACAGAACACTTTAGGGAAAAGGAGATTGTTACACTGAACAACAGCTAGTTTTTACATGTCACTCCTAGAATATTGATCATAATATAGTATATTTACAATTACAATGTTTTAGTGTTGTGGAAATCTTCTCAAAAAATAACACATAGTAAGATTAAGAACAAGGAGGAACAAGTAGTAGTTTTTGTTTGATGGTTAAAAATGACATTGTCAACAAAAAAAAAAAAGTTATTTTCCAACTGTTGACTTCCATTGAGCTACCACCCCTTGAAACTTCTAAACACCCCATGAAGCACATATTCTGAACCATGTGTAATAAAGTCCCTTTATTTGTCTACAAGCTGCCAGTCAGGTAGGAGTTTCAGGGCTTACCGTTCAGAATTTAATGGTGTTTAACCATGCACAGGTTAGTACACTTGTTTTATGCTTTAGTATTTAGGGAAAAAAGTGAGAGACTCTATTTACAGTACAGTTTTTAAAATTGATGCTTTAATAATACAAAAATTGACACAAGACCCGTGTATCAAGTGTAACTATATGTAATACTTTACTGTGAAGAGAGTTCTATGTGATTTGTATGAACGTGTGGTTGGTTTTCCCCTTCCTTCACTTACCTGTTTCAGCAGTTTGTCAGTGCTAATTTGTATGGCAATTTAAATTGTGTGTCTGACTGTTAGCTAGATGAGACCCCTAATATTGTGATATGCAAGCATTGGCACAGTAAATATATAAGGGCCACTGGTGTCCAAAAAAAAAAATCTTACACACACACACCAACACACGCTTGCTGTCTTCCTTATCCACCTGCCTTCAACTAAACAGAGCAGTGTGTTTGTGAGAAGTAAATTCACACCTACCCAACATTCCGCAGACAAACATCGACATGCTCATTGTGTAAATTGAGCTTTGAATATTTAGAAAAATAATCAACCAGCTGAACTAAATGAATGTGTGTTTGTGTTTGGATCTTCTTAGATTTACATGATCTTGCAGAATCTCAGCTTTTCTATGTGGTGATAATGCTTAGCATAAAAACACCAACATGCATTATGTTTGAATATCTCTTTATGGGGTCTCATCTGTGTTTGAGGGCTATTAACTATTTGTTTCTGTCTGTTTTCTCCCTCTGTGTGTATTATCCTTTATTGTAAAATGTTACATATCTGTTTTTTCTCTGACAAATTCTGTATTTGAACAAATTTGATTAATATAGAAATATTGCGCCTTTACATTTTTTGAAGTTATTAAACTTTAATTAAAGAGATGCTTATGCTGGTCCTCCTTGTGTGTGTGTGTGTGTGTGTGTGTGTGTGTGTGTGTGTGTGTGTGTGTGTGTGTGTGTGTGATTTGTGTGTATTAAGTTAAAGGGCACCTATTACGCAAAATTTACTTTTACATGGTGTTACATGAAGTCATTTTATGGCTATAAGGTTTACCAGTTTATTTAACACCCACTGAAAAGGTGTGTATATTTGTTTACTGTTAGTTGTAACAAGTGTTTTGTGTACTTCGCTGTGTATGTTGTTAATAATGAAAGAGAGAGAGAGAGAGAGTTTATGGATAAGACTTTAATGCGCACTTCTTATACTATGTTTATTCAGCTCTTACAGAGATTCTCTGGAGTAAAACTAACGCTCATCTTTTGTGTGATGTACAATAAACTTCACTGAACTCGTCAGTATATTTTGGTCATCATTCGGACGGGTTTTGCTACAGCAGGCTTGTATTAGTTTTTCTGAGCCCCAAAAAATTACAATTTAAACATGCTGTAAAAAATGATCTGTTGGGTATTTTGAGCTAAAACTTCACATACATACTCTGGGGACATCAGAGACTTATTTTACATCTTGTGAAAAGAGTCATAATAGGTGCCCTTTAAGGATGGGTTTAGGGTAGGGGTTTGGGTTAGGCAAATGTATGAATGTACAAGAGTTTGTGTGCAGTATGTGAGAATACATACATTAACCAATAAAGTGGTAAGGAATGACACAAATGTATGTTTACCTGGGAGGTCACAATTCATCCAGATCCTAACTAAAAGTACTGAATAACTGTTTCAATTCAAACAAGGAAATCAACATTTTAAACGAGTTCAGGAACAATCACAGGCATAAGCAAAATCACTTTGCAACTTTAGCAGAAAGCACAACAAAAAAATTCAAAAAATACTTGAAAACAGATTCATTGAGTTTTTTTCCAGGTGTCTTAAATAGTACTTTTTCTATAGGAGACAGACTTCTGTTATTACATAATGAAGTATCTTTCAAAATATAGTTTCTAATCTGTAAATAACGGAAAATGTCCTGCTTTAAGGAGAGACACCCAAGATGAATAGGGTAAAAAAATTAAATAAAATAAACTAATAAATATCACCATACTTCACCAGTTGATTGATTACATTAATAAAAGCAAACATTTTTTGTATTACAAGTTTGCTGAAATGTTATGTTTAAATATGCAAATGAGGCATTGTCTAATTAAATATGCAATAATTTGCATAAATTTCTAGAACAAAGTCTGAACATTGGATGAAGGTTTAAAATTGTTTCATTTATTTGATATATTAGAGCCAAAGGTTTTTACAGAGGGGGTATTGTATATCTTTATGTACTGTATCACTCCACAAATCAGAAAATACTGTCAACAGCCAAAAAATAATAAAATTTTCGCCATTTTTTTAGGAATGAAATGTTGTATAAGATCAGGAAAATTATATATGAACAAACCCCTTTGTAAAAACCTTCATAATATAGATAAGAATAAAACAGTAAAGTTTGGTGTATTTCTGGCTCAATGTCGGAGGAAAAACTAATTTTGAGAAAACTGCCTTTAAAAATATATACCGTAATTGAAATCTACAGATGCAAATAGATAAAGTACTCTAAAAGATACAGTTAAAAGTGTGTTTTGGATGTTTTCTGTCCACTAGTTTAAAAAAACACTTTATGAAAACCAAAAAGCCCCAAATCTCAAAACTGACAGATGCATGAAAAAATACTGTTTTTGCCTGTAGTGTCTCTCCTTAATAATCGAAGCAACTGCATCAACTCCTCGAAAGACATCAAACAAGTCTATAAGCCGACTAATACTTTACCCAAATTTTAAACCTCCCATCAGATCTGCCTGGAGGAAAGTCGGATTGTTCACAATTGGTGTGACAGCAGAGGTTAACTTAGTTCTTCCCTTGAAACGACAAACAGCCCTCCATTCCTACAGTTATAGTTACAGGGTTGTCACAATTCTACAATATGAGTTCACATTTTTTGAAAAACAACAAATCCACAAATTTAGACTATGATTGTTCAAGATCTAACCAGGAGTTATCAAGAGCAACCCAATCAGAAACATATATTAGATGTGCAGACCACTGGTATAGCTTAATATTAAGAAAGCTCAGTACTCCCATTGACCCTGGTAGTTGTAGCGCAGAGAATTGCAGCCTTGGTTTGCGCTTGCTCTAGATAAAGAAACTGAGCCAGCCATTTACATCTTTAAAAACTTTTTAGAGAACAGGATAGGGATCATTTAAATTGGGTACAGGAGCTTAGGGTGGATAGTATTTTTTTTTTATAAGAGCCAGGTAGAGGCCTAACCAGGAGATAGGTAAAGTATCCCAACGATTTAAATCTTCTCTAATTTTACTTATGCTGGGGACACACTAGCTGAAACATTCTAAGACTGAACTGAACACACTTACAGACTTTTCACTGACTGGAGCAGATTAAACACCAACTGAACGCAACTGTCTCTGACTCGGCGAGTTTGTGCACGATCAGACGTAAGTATCAAATTACATTCATAATCGGCCTTACTGTCGTTAAGTGTGTCCTTGGCTTAAGCAAAGGGGTAAAGTTGTCTTTGTATACATTTTTTAATATAGGGCTTACAAAGATGCCCAAGTATATAAAACCTCCAGGGGACCACTTAAATGGAAATTAACTAACATTTGGCATTGTTTTCATGGTATCAGCAGGCATAGCCTCAGACTTTAGATTCATTTCATATCCTAAAAGAGTACAGAAAGTATTAATAATATCAAGAAGAGGTGGTACTGAAGATGCAGGATTTGAAATGAAAATGAACAAAATCATCTGCATAAAGGGCTATTTTATGATGCCTCTCATCAGTTTGCAAACCTTAAAGGTTCTCTAAGCAATGTCACGCGTTTTTTAGGCCAAAACATTTTTTGTCACATACAGCAAGCATCTCTGTTACGTCCCAGTTGCATCCAAAGGATGTGGGACCAACAATTAATTTAATTTCCGGGGTGGAAAGTCAAGCAAGCGACACATGAATTCAAATTTTAACAGAGATTTAATATATATAGGCTACAGCAAACGGAGAAACGGTAGTCAGTGAAATAACAAAGAGGGACAAACTTAATACACACTAACAGGGACATGCAATAATTGTTTATCTAAGGCACACCGTCCTTCCCCGACACCCACGGCTTCCACAGTAGATCGCGGCAGCACCACCCAGCACACACGGTGACACGCCGCCAACCCGATTCGACAGTCGATCACAGCACAGTACACACTGACACGACGCCAACACGATCAAACTCCTCTCTCCCTCACTCCAGCCCTGAGGGCTTTATCCCTGCAGCTGATTAGCAGCAACCAGCCGCAGCTGCGAGATTGATACCTGCAGCTGATTAACAATAACCAGCTGCAGCTGCGAGACTGACGTCACAGCACCAGCACATACCTAGAGAGAGAGAAAGAGAGAAAGAGGGAGAGAGAGAGAGCACAAGAAAAACAAAAACAGGGACTACAAATAATAACCCCAATACAATACTTACGGGACGTAACACCCCCTCCCATAAGAGCAAACCCCTAAACACCTGGGTTTGCAACCAACTACAGCATTTACAGTCTCACCCACGGGATAACGCGTCTGCCATGATTTTTTCAACTCCCTTCTTGTACTTGATGGTAATGTTGTAGTTCTGGGCCAGGAGTGCCCAGCGCATCAGGCGCTGGTTGCTGTTGTACATCTGGTTTAAAAACACAAGCGGGTTATGGTCGGTGTATACAGTTACCGGTTGGGAACTAGACCCAACATACACATCAAAATGCTGAAGGGCTAGTAGCAGGGCTAACGTCTCCTTCTCAATGGTTGAGTAGTTCAGCTGGTGCTTTTTAAACTTCGCTGAGAAGTAGCAAACAGGCCGACCTACCCCACCATCATCTCCCTGTAACAGCACCGCCCCAGCTCCAATGGCGCTGGCATCTACCTCTAACTGAAAAGGCAGATTGAAGTCAGGAGCCGTTAACACAGGGCCACTGCAAAGGAGGGATTTGGCTGACTGAAATGAGTGCACACATTCCTCGGTCCACACAAAAGGAACCGCAGGACTGCACAACTTCGTCAAGGGGGCAACTATATCTGAGAAGTTTCGGCAGAAACAAGCCCACCATGCCTAGAAAACGTCTAAGCTCTCGCCTAGTAGTAGGGGTTGGAAAAGACAAAATAGCCTCGACCTTGGCATCCACGGGTCGAACTTGTCCCTGACCAACCTGTTTGCCTAGATACGTGACAGTCGCTTTCCCAAATTCACACTTTGCAAGATTAAGCGTAAGGGAGGCGTCAGCTAGGAGCGTGAGAACCTTTTTCAACCTAAACATGTGGCTCTTCCAGTCATGATCGTAGATTACTAAGTCATCTAAATAAACACAACAGTTTGGTAAGTTGCCTAAAACATGGCACATCAGGCGCTGAAAGGTAGCAGGTGCGTTCTTCATACCAAACGGCATCACAGTGTATTGCTTGAACGCATCCGGAGTGACGAAAGCTGAAATGTCCGAGGCACGTTTAGTTAAAGGGACCTGCCAGTACCCCTTTAATAAATCTAGCTTAGTGATACACAAAGCCGAACCCACTTTATCAACCAGGTCATCCATGCGAGGCAGAGGAAAAGAATCAGTTACTGTAACAGCGTTTACTTTGCGAAAATCCGTACAGAATCTAGGAGTCCCATCTGATTTAGGCGCCAGTAGACAAGGTGAACTCCAAGGACGGTAACTGGACCTAGCAAAACCATGCTCCACTAAATAACTTACTACTTTTTTCATAAGTTCTCTTTTCTCTAGTGGACATCTGTACGCGTGTTGTTTAATAGGTTTAGCCTCACCTACATCAATATCATGTTCCAGGATATTAGTGCGGGAGGGTACATCACCCAGCACGCTAGGGAAACTGTGAAGCAGGTCAACCACCCCCTGTCTCTGAGAGGAAGAGAGATATGACAGCTGTTGGTCTATCATAGCCATAAACTGTGTGTTATTTAACCTCCCGCACATGTGACCTTCACAAGGGAGCGCCAGGTCAGGCTCCAGCTCCAGCTGAGCACCATGAAGGGAAAATGCACCCACCGCAGCAATCTCTGGCGTCCCCACTTCACCCTTCACCGCGTCCCTGGAGTGAAAAGACTTCAATTTGTTAATATGACAGAGGCGAATTCGGCGTCTACGGTCTGGTGTACGAAGTATGTAGTTTGTGTCAGAAACCTTGCTTTCAATTATGTACGGGCCGGTAAACCTGGCAGTGAGGGCAGAGCCAGGAACAGGTAACAAAACCAACACCTTATCACCAGGCTTAAATTGCCGTTCCACCGCATGCTTGTCAAAACGCCTCTTCATACCAGTTTGAGCGTGGGCAAGGGATTGCCTAGCCAATTGAGTGGTGCTGTATAACTGATCCTTACACCTGGATACAAACTCTGACACACTATACTTAGGAGAGGAAACGCTAGTGAGTCTCTCTTTTAGAACGGTTAGCGGGCCGCGCACATTACGGCCGAAAACCAACTCCGTAGGACTAAATCCTAACGACTCCTGTTTAGCGTCTCTGATGGCAAAAAGAGCAAAAGGCACCCCTTCATCCCAATCTTTTTTCGTCTAGCAAAACTTTTTAAGCATCCCCTTTAATGTTTGATGCCAGCGCTCCAGCGCACCCTGACTCTCTGGATGATAGGCACTTGACTCGGCGTGGGAGATACCTAATGATTTCAGATTTTCCTTCAACACCTTTGAAAGGAAGTTAGTTCCCTGATCTGTCTGCATGACCTTAGGGAGACCGCAAGAGGTAAAAAACTTTATCAATGTTTTTACAACCGTGGCAGCGGTAACTTTACGCAGTGGGATGGCCTCAGGAAAACGGGTGGCAGCACACATCATAGTCAGCAAGAATTGGTTACCCGATTTGGTCTTAGGCAGGGGCCCCACACAATCGACTAAAACATGTTTGAACGGTTCGCCAACTGCGGGGACAGGCTGTAACGGAGCATGTGGCACAGGCTGGTTTGGCTTGCCCACCAGCTGGCAAGTGTGGCAGGTTCTGCAATAGCGTACCACACTAGATTTTAAACCGGGCCAGAAAAATTGTTGAAGCACTCGATGGTAGGTTTTTCCAACCCCCAAGTGCCCTGACCACACATTCTCATGTGCCAAAGACAGTATGTGTCGTCGACAATCCGCCAGGGCTACCACTTGATAAGTCACACTCCACTCATTACCCAAACCTTCACCTGCGTTATCTAGCCGAGGACTCCATCTGCGCATTAGCACACCATTTTCCATGAAGAATGGATGCTCACTGGAACATCTGGACTTCTCCACCGCTGAGGCAAAACACTTAACTAGGGAAGGATCCCTCATCTGTGCCTTAATGAGACCCTCCCTATTTCGTGGCTGAGGTTCTGTGAACTTAGACTCATCACCT
Organism: Scardinius erythrophthalmus; assembly: GCF_964197995.2. Lineage (NCBI taxonomy): Eukaryota > Metazoa > Chordata > Actinopteri > Cypriniformes > Leuciscidae > Scardinius > Scardinius erythrophthalmus. The sequence continues at coordinate 24,527,834 of NC_138232.1, read as the reverse complement.
TAGTCCCATCACCTCCCCGCCCACTGCCCCCTCCGAAACAGTAGGATCACCACCTACAGAGTCACTACCGGAGGGCTTACCCTCCTCGGCAGAAACAGTAGAAAACCATGTGTCCGACAGGGCCACCTCCTGAGCTTGCTGTCTAGCCTGCGCTCTCGTCGTAACATTGGCTACAAAAATCCGCAGATCACTAATAACCACCACATCCTGCTCTGACACGGGAATGGGAACATCCACCACTTTTGGAACCGGATACACTTTCCCACCCGCAATATCGTTCCCCATAATAAGGTCAATACCCTCAATTGGAAAACTGGGCCTAACCCCAACCATGGAAAAAACTGTCACTAAATCAGTGTTTATGTGTATGCGGTGTAAAGGAGCCGGCACAAAACCCATCCCTATTCCCCTTACTATTGCTCTGACGTCCGACCGATCACCCACGGGAAGAACGTCAGCAAGTAGCAGCGACTGTGAACAGGCAGTATCTCGCAGCACTCTCACAGGGCGCCCAAACAAAACAAAAACAAAACAAAACCGTCAGAAACAAATGGTTTAAAACACACATCTGGTTCACTACGAGCCGGGGAAACCTGGGGCGGCACCAGGGAAGTTCGGATTAACCCCACCCCTTTTGGATGCTTCCGCTCCGCCCCCTTATGTCTCTTCCAAGCATCACAGTCAGCTACCAAGTGGTCAGGCTTACGGCAAAAGAAACACAATTTCTCTATCTTAGAAATAGTGGTAGCACTGCCGCTGTCACAGACCTTTTCAGTCTGTATGGCAGGCGCTAGCCTCTGAGAAGACGCTGGTGGGAAAGAAACATACCTTGAAAACCAGGTCTTATGGGTTAGCGTGAATTCATCTGCCAATATGGCAGCCTGCTGCAGACTGGTAACCTTCTGCTCATTCATATAGACTGCCGTTCGTTCAGGCAGACAATTTTTAAACTCCTCCAACAGCACTAACTCCATCAAAGAGGTAAAATCGTTGGCTTTACTGGCTGCGCACCATCTGTCAAACAATGTTATTTTCTCCCGAGCCAGATCGACATAGGTTTGATCAGTGGTTTTTCGAAGGCTTCGGAAACGTTGTCTATATGCCTCCAGCACCAACTCATAAGCACGGAGAATAGCGCCTTTCACTTTCTCATAGCTCAGCCCATCTTCCACTGACAGAGCCGAGCATGCTTCCTGAGCTTTACCTGTCAAACGACACTGCAATAAAATTGCCCACACATCTTCAGGCCACCGCAACGCAGCTGCAATACGTTCGAAAACGCCAAAATATACCTCAACTTCTGACCCACGGAAAACTGGAACAAACGAAATGTTCTTACTCACATCGAAACCGGAAGTGATGGTTCTGCCGTGGGAATGTTCACCCCCAGGAGAGACATTCTGGCCTCCTGACCTTGCCTGGAGTTCTACCTGGCGCATCTTTACAGCGGTCTCCGCCTCAAGCTTTTTCAACTCCAGTTCACGGCGAAGCTGAAACTCCCGTTCTCGCCCCTCTCTTTCCATCTGAAGACGCTGCAGGCGCACCTTCAGTCGAACATCTAACTTTGAACCAGGAGAAGATTCTGAGGAGAAAGGAACAAATTGTGGCAAAGTAACAGGTTTCCCCACCGTTCCCTCATGTTGCTGCGCTGGGGTAACATTAACTGCCTGGCCCTCCTCCCCTTCAGTATCTGAGCTGCTCTCCGGCCCAGGCGCTACCAGGACATAAACGCTTGTAACTCAAAAACTACCATTTTAAATAATAAACTTAAGAGTCACTATACTACCCATATATAGTAGGTTGCAATCACCACAACCACTACCTGCCCCTTCTCACTCAAGCACTGCTTCCCCAGCACCTGCCTAACCCCAGACTCACCTATCTGTCTTCAGAGCCGTGCCGAGCTCGAGGCGTCTTACAGGCTCACATCAGCGGCCGAAGCCCTGAAACGTCAGCCCCCTTTCGAGAACATTGCCTCTGCTCAGGATTAGACCCCAAAAATAAGAAAGGCAAAATAACAAATCAGCATCCGAAGGAAGGACTGTAATCAGCCCAGCTGGACACTGCCTATCTTAGCTGAGGAACAGTCTCATGCAGAAGTGACACAGGGTGGCACTAAAACTATCCAACCTACCACCAGAAACCACACAAAAGCGCAAAAAAAATAAATAAAAATAATAATAAGCAAAAACATGCACCAACCAGCTTTGACTTTCCAGAAAAATCCCGGACGAGCCCCCAAATTGTTACGTCCCAGTTGCATCCAAAGGATGTGGGACCAACAATTAATTTAATTTCCGGGGTGGAAAGTCAAGCAAGCGACACATGAATTCAAATTTTAACAGAGATTTATTATATATATAGGCTACAGCAAACGGAGAAACGGTAGTCAGTGAAATAACAAAGAGGGACAAACTTAATATACACTAACAGGGACATGCAATAATTGTTTATATAAGGCACACCGTCCTTCCCCGACACCCGCGGCTTCCACAGTAGATCGTGGCAGCACCACCCAGCACACAAGCCGCCAACCCGATTCAACAGTCGATCACAGCACAGTACACACTGATACGACGCCAACACGATCAAACTCCTCTCTCCCTCACTCCAGCCCTGAGGGCTTTATCTCTGCAGCTGATTAGCAGCAACCAGCCGCAGCTGCGAGATTGATACCTGCAGCTGATTAACAATAACCAGCTGCAGCTGCGAGACTGACGTCACAGCACCAGCACATACCTAGAGAGAGAGAAAGAGAAAGAGAGAAAGAGAGAAAGTGGGAGAGAGAGAGAGCACAAGAAAAACAAAAACAGGGGCTACAAATAATAACCCCAATACAGGACCTTACGGGACGTAACAATCTCACTATCCGCTAGCTGCCTGTCCCCTGAATACACGGTAAAAAGTGGTCCCTGTAGACAGCCCAGGCTCCACAAATGGCAAGAAAAATAAACTGGCCCAGCCTGGACCACGAAACATAACAAACAGTGTTCCAGCCAATAACCGACAAGAATGATTTGGGGGTGTGGGTTGGGGGGTTAGTGCGTGTGCACATGAAGGGGGGTGTGGGGTAGAGTCCTGCACGGGTTCGGGTACCCGCAAATTTTGCTCAAACGGGTGAGAAATATCCAACTGTGTCGGATACGGGTGCGGGTCGGGTCGGACACGGGGGAAACACGGGTCTAAACACGGGTTTAAAACAATCACACGCAAAGTAAAAATATATGCATTATTTTAGGAACACATCTACAAAAAGATGCCAGTATTTCAAGTTGATAAAATCATTTAAAATCCACATCAGCTTATTTGTGCCCACGCGCCACGCCCTCCCATGCAGGAATCTATAACGTATAGGTTACTTTCACTTTAAAAAATTCCTCATAACCGCCCGCGCAATCTGCTTGCAGTCGTCGAGATGGATGCTGAGGAGTTGAAGAAAAGAATAGCTAGTGGAGATTGTCAAGTTGTCGACAATACGTCATCAAAAATAAAGTCCAGTGTGTGGGAGAAATTTGGAGTTATCTGAAGAAAATATTGTGAAAGGCTTTGCTGCATGCATTTTCGTGTTGGATAGCCGCAAATGTGGAACTTCATCACTGAGGAAGCACGCAGATAACTGTGGTAACAAAGCAGTTCTATCGAACAGTATTTTTCAAATTTAACACTGTTAATAATGTGTGGTGTGCAGGGCGTGTTTGAACCCAAAATTGTCGGCTAGACGAATTGCGTGGCAGATAGTGTTGTAGCCCCATCTGTTCGATTGGTAAAATGTTATAAGGCTATGTTTTGTGGTAACGTTAGCCATGTTCTTCATGTACCGGCCTTTTGACAGCTTCGGCTGAAGTTGTCCTTGTGTTAATTGTCCTGTAATAACTTCTGTATGACCTGGCAATAAACATTTTTGTAATTGTGTCTATAATGTGATAGTCTAAACTGATTTTATTTCGGGTGCGGGTCGGGTAGCGGTTCTATTTTAAGCGGGTCGGGTGCGGATTTTAATTAGTGCTGTTGACGGATAACGGGTCGGATGCGGTTTTAAGCACTGCGGGTACGGGCGGGTGCGGGTTTACAAAATCGGACCCGTGCAGGACTCTGGTGTGGGGAGTGGAGGAGAGAGAAGAGAGAGGGAGGGTCGAGCTAGCCTCCGTTTTGTTTGACAATACTTTGAACGTCAACAAGAAGTGACGTCACCCAACATCGCTTAGAGCACCTTTAAATTGAAGGATCTGTTCTGATTGTGTTGGAAAGCACAAAAAGCACCTGTGACAGTGGGCACCCCTGCCTAGTCCCTCTATGTAAAGAGAAGCTTGCTGATCTGGAACTATTTGTAAGAACAAAAGCTTTGGGTTCTTCATAACACCCTAACACATCTGATAAAAGAATCGCCTAAATTAAATTCCTCCAAAACAAAAAATAAATATGACAACTCCACTAATTATTCTCTAATATAATTGAAGTTCTAGAATCTCTCCAAACATGGGTTACATCCATCTGCATGATTTTATGATCAGTCTAAACCATTATTAGGTATGATATCAGGTGCTTTAGGGAGTTGTGGCCAGGTTTATCTTGGATAGTCCACCTTCATGATTCAGTATGAGAGACTTTGCCTCTTGGTTGTTTCAAATAATAATCAGTGGCATGTGGTCCATATAAGCTGCATGCTCTGCATACCCCAAGCCATTTGTGGACTTGCTAATTAACATTAACACTATAAATTACTGTAAATTCCCTTGTTTGAGGTGTACCATAAAGCTTACACGATAAAATGTTGGCAATTATACGTATGTAACTCTCCGTCATTTATTTATGTGCCAAATGACGGTAATTTTCTTCAAATTTGCCACTCAATGATAGTTCCGGGTATACAGATCCACAGCAGCTTTGCCGCGTACACTCTGTTGTTATGTATCGTTCTCATTGGTTTGCTGGCATATGGGGAACTTAATGCGCAGGGTAAGCTGTCCATGAATCGCTCGCCCAAGAGGAAAAATGTACTGCTGCTGCCAGATCCCGATCACAAAAATCACATGTATTTGATACAAAACTAAATAGACTCAATCAAGTGGAAAAAAGGTGATTACTGAAATATTTAGAATTTTTTTTGCATATTTTTTCCCTTTCGCACGTCGTGCCCAAGGGCACCAGCACCCGGAAAGCGTACCTTCCCTGGGGACCGCCATTGGTTAGCAAGCCATCACCTGCTGTTTGCATTCCATTGACTCCCATTCATTTTGGCGTCACTTTGACAGCGAATAACTTTACATCTGAGGCGTTTAAAGACTCTATTTATCCATTGTTTATTTCTAAAGAAACACAACAATGTATAAAAGGTTCTATTACCTTGTATCTTACGTTATGGCCCTGTAGAAGCAGTTTTTGTAAAAATAGGCTAACGATTGTGTCATAACCACGCGACTCTCTGTCGCACAGTAGAGAAATTACCGTAGAGACAGGAGGAGAAGCTCGCAGGCAGTCGGGGGGACGTGGAGGCATAAAGTCTGATAAAGTCAAGGGAAAAGCCCATAGAGAGTCATAAAGTTGCTCCTGCTCCTAGCTCATGGACAGCTCCTACTCACGCTCTCCGTCTCTGCAAGATTCGGAAGGGAATACTGTTTTGAGAATACTGGGAATACTGTGTTGCAGTATTTTCTGGGAATACTGTTGCAGTAATTTTTCAAGTTGCAAGTGTAAATGTAGGCTACTTTCAATTAAGGGTCAAATATATTATATTAAACTTTAGCTGTGTTGTTATGTCATGATGAGTAAGCATCTAAGCAGCTTACGCGAACGCGAAACCCATCCAACGTATCTACACCAGGTGCATTTTTGACATAAGCACACCCAGCATACCCGGTTAGAAAAGTCACCGATCGCCACTGAATATATATTGTTGTGGAAAATATGCAATTGTCCTGTTACAAGTATTCCTTTTTTGTGTGTAGAACACTTCTGTAATCAACCACACTGGTTTATAAAGAAAAACACAGCAATAGTTATTGTAACTTGTTTATTGGGAAAATAGTTTATAAAGAAAAACACAACAATTGTTATTGTAACTTGTTTATTAAGAAAGTGGTTTATAAAGAAAAGAACTGCAATAGTTATTGTAACTTGTTTATTAAGAAAATGGTTTATAAAGAAAAACACTACAATTGTTATTGTAACTTGTTTATTAAGAAAATGGTTTATAAAGAAAAACACCACACTTAATATTTTAAGCATTTATTAAGCATGCTGATAGAATAGAGAGGAAGAAACGTGTATTAGAAAGAGCTTTACTGGAGAAAGAAGAAAAATGCAAGCATTACCATTGGATGTATTGCAGTTGAGGCACAGGATGCTACAAAGAAGAAAAGTCAGAAGGAGGACAAAGAAGCGAAAGGCTTTATATAGACAGGTCCGAAAGAAATTCCCAGAACTCATGACACCTCAAGACTTTGGATTGGATAAATTGTCTGTAAAAGACTAATAAATAATGAGGGGATTTCCAAAGATGAAGGGCTCAAGAATTCAGATGGTCTATAAAAAGCTGAAAGGAGAAGAAGGCGGCAGATGCTGATTCTCTGGTGTTGGATGCCATGCCATTAAAGCCTCTGACAGACAACGCTTGTAAACGATTTGTTTTTGAAGTTGTTTTGTCTTGTTTTTTATATATTAGTACTTTATATGTAAACTAGTAAACTTGTAAATAATAAAACTATATTTAATTTAAACTAAGAAACTCGCTTGCCAAAAGTCTTTGATTTCTAAAAAAGTGAGCTGAACAGATCACAAAGTCGTCTTTTGACCTATTGTAAGTATGAAAATTCAGATGCTTATGATTTAGGGCAGATTTGACTTACTTTACCTAACCTAAGAATAATCAAAATAAGGTAAAAGGTGTCTAAAAATACGCACCATAAAACAATATATATTTGGGGTTTTTTTAAGCAGAAAGCAGAAATCGTTTTATGCACACATTCGAACACAAAGCCTTTCAAAGTCGGGTTAGTAGAATAAGTTGAATTGTAGTTGCCAAGTTACTTATATATAGTCAATAGAATATCTGTTGGGGGACCATCACAATAAAGTGTTAGCAAATATTAAGCAGAGAGTCTACGAATACTCTAATGACAGTTAGTTGACATGTAGTTGCAAAGTTACTCATAGTTAGTAGAATGTTTAAAGTGGACTATCGAAATAAAGTGTTACCGGAAAACAATGATCGATGCAAACAGAATTCAAATGTGCAGTAAAGCAGCTCTAAAAAGACAATATTATTGTTCATTGACAGCTTTCGCGACCAGAGATAAAATACCTTTCTCCACACCCCTACCTTTCTCCACTCCCCAACCTTTCATCACACCCATTACTCCAACCTGCAGATACCCACACTTGGATAATTCAGCTGAAGTCTGGTTTGTGTCAGACAACGGAGAGAGGACCTAAACACAAGACGTACAGATTAACGGAATTTATTAAGTCACAAAAGAACTGGCAAATAAGGGCTTGATCGTGGGCGGAGAACTGGAGAAAAAAACAGGAAAACCAGACTGGAAACACGGGAATAGTCCTCAGTCATGGACAGGGATCTCGCTCTTGCAGCAAACAGGTAGTGGCGAGCGAACAGCCCCAGTCGATGCCCACAGCACCACGGATAGTGTCCAGATGGTCAACACGCCGGCAGCAGTAGTGAACAGAAAACACGCGAGACGGATACGACAAGACAGACTCGACTTGGATATTGAGTTGACTCACAAGAAACAGCATTGCTTAGATGAGAAATAACTGAATATGAAAGCGGCAATCAATAATCTGGCAAAGAAACCAAAATCAGCGAGCGTGCTGATTGCGAACAGTTGGACAGGGTGCAGGAATGAAGCAGGGGAGGGAGGGAAAGAAGAGGAAAACAAACCTAACTCATGACAGTTTGTATTGATTCAGTTTGGATCAATAACTGTAAAGTTAATCGATTATGAAATTAGTTAAATTTAACTATAAAGCAGCTTAGCAAGTAGAGCAAAATATTCAGAAAGGCTCTCTCCGCTCCGATGAAAATATTTCCACGCTCTGCTCACATGCTCTGTTATTAAGGCTGCATTTACACTGCACAGATGCACAGATCAGATCTTTTGATCTGATTTTTTTGTCCTGCCTGTTTACATTCACTTTAGACACGAATGGTATCCGATATCTGTGTTTACATTAATCCCTGCCCAAAATTATTCTGTTGGTGATCGCTTTACTATGTGACATGGTTTATCCTTAGGTTTTGAATGGTCGTACTAAATTTGACTGAGCGCAAAATTTTACTTAACAGATATAGACCAGAAAATAGCTGTAATTTTAGTTTATTTTATCGACGGATAAAATATCAATGGATCTTTAGATCATGAATTATGAAGTGAAATAAAGCACTGTAGGATTTCATTTAGCCTATTTTAATGAATTCTAATGAATCAATGAGCGAGAGAGAGATTGTGAGCGTGAATTACAGCTTGCGTTTGTATGTAGTGAATAATAGAATAATGTTGAAACTTGTTAGTTTATTTACAAAAACAGCACAGTATCGAAGCTGTTTTATTTATAAAATTCACAGGTCAGAGGTTGAAAACCAGTTTCTAGCATGAGATGGTTCTGTGTCCCACACCCATTCCCATTCTACAATTGACCATTTGTTCAGGATGTGATCAACCCAAATGATGAAGAAACAATATAACTTGACTTTCTTTCATCTCTATGATAATTAAGCCATTTTGGGGATGAGCTCATTCTAAAATATATTTTGGAGTGGAATCTGGGTCGAGACAGACTACAATTTCTTACAGTCCCCTCTCTGATGCTCTTGGCCCAAAAGAAGCATCACATCCACTCCCTTCTCACAGATTACACCTCCCTTCCTTATCGGGCAGGTGCCCAGTGGCGGTGAAGCCCTGCCTTAGGTTGTGCCCCTCTGGCCACCGGAGAATCTTACCTGTCTTTGGGGCGACACCTCATGCTTACTGGTTACAGCTCCATCCAATTGGGTAGAATTATCAAAGAGACTCTTCTAAAATTTGGCAATATGATATACAAACATTTACTTGGGTGTGGGTGAGAAGACATTCAAGAACCATCACAGCCAGTAGGAGTGTCCTAAAGTGTCCAGTAACCACTGGTTCTGCTCCCTTTTACTTTAACTCTTTACTTCAGACTTACGTGCCATCCAGAAACTTGCGCTCTGCAAGCGAACGACGTCTTGTGGTGCCATCTCAAAGAGGCACAAAATCTCTTTCACGGACCTTTACCATGACTGTTCCCTGCTGGTGGAATGATCTGCCTAACTCAACCAGAGCTGCTGAGTCCATAGCCACTTTCAAGAAATGGCTGAAGACGCTTCTTTTTCGACAGCACTTGATCCAGTAATACTAACACTTTCTCTACTACTCTATTCTATTCTGTTCTATAACAAAAATAAAAATCTGCGTTAGATTAAACTGAGAAAGGTCATAGCACTTGCATATTGTTGTCCTACTGTTAGTTTAACTGCTTCTATTGTTCTCATTTGTAAGTCGCTTTGGATAAAAGTGTCTGCTAAATGAATAAATGTAAATGTAAAAATCTTGTCTTTCTTCAAGGCCTTGTTGGGCTCTCAAAGTGTGTCTATCTTTCCTTTGCCTCAGTGATATTAGCATATTGTTTAGTTTTGATAGCTCAAACAATCAACAATCAATAGACAATATAATATGTGCGTGTGTGTGTGTGTGTGTGTGGTTTTTGTGTGTGTTGTCATGTGTTTTGTGTCCATTTTCTCAGTGTGGACATCATTTATATCACAAAAAAAAAAAAAAAAAAAAACTGAGTTTCACATACAGGCACATCTGCTTCATAATACGACATTAAAAAGCTTTCTTTGTGTGCAAAGGTGTTGCCCTCACCTTGTGGTGGCTTGGAATTCAAAGGGAAATCAGATATATGTGTTTAGGTCAGATGTCGGATATACATCTGATTTAAAACAACATGAATCAAATTGGATGCGAAAAAAAAACCCAGATCTCATATGGATTTTTGTGTTTACATGTGTGCAAAGGCTGCACAGATCCAAACTTTTGACCATATCTGATTTTTTGGCCCGCCTGTTTGCCTTCCCTTTAGACAGGACTGTTATCTGAAATCTGTGTTTACATTAATTCCGCCCAAAGAGATTGTCGGTGATCGCTTTACTATCCATGTGGTAGACCCTCTGGTTTTGAATGGCCATGCTATTAAAATAATTTATATAATTCATGTCGGGTGGCCATGAATATTTGCCAGCATGGACAAGATAACAGCTGCCATGGATGTTTTGGCAGCGCAAAATCTGACAGAACGGAAATTAGAACCTGTGTTTCGGGAATTTGTTTTTTTTTTACCAAAAAAATTACCAGCATTTTTTCTTTTGTTATTTTATCCATGGCTTGTTAGATCTAGAATTCTGAAGTGAAATAAAGTTGTTGTTTTTTTATGAATTTGTATGAATTAATGAGAGAGAGAGAGAGAGAGAATAAAAAAAAATTATTACACCTTTATTAAATACAAAAATTCTAAAAAAAACCCATTACAAAATCATCATTAAAACAGTGAAAAATTGTTTCCTTGTCAATAAAAAAAGGGCATTTATCTTGCACATTTGGGTTCAAGATTGAAATAAAAGCATTAACTGCAATAATGCCATGTAATACTCACCACTGCAGATCTCCAACTTTTTTAGTCAATGGTGGCTTGTAAATTAAACCCCAAGAAGGCTTAAAACCATCCTCAACATTTAAATGGTTTCTCCATGGCGTATCCACACGTTGTAATTTGTCTTTATTTATCACTCTTACACACAACTTTATATAACCTCTTGCCCCCCACTGAATCAAAGACAATATCTCCTAAAATCTTTGAGGTGGCTGAAGAATTCTCCATTTCTAAAACAGTCTTAGGTATAACCATGCTTGGAAAGCAATCCATTTCATTTGGGACAGTTTGTAACGATAAAAAAAGTCCAGTCTTCTTTACTCTGTGTCTCTCTAAATTTTTCAACAGAAGATAAATTGTCCTTGTTGATCTTAGTTTCTGTGCAAACACAATAGTATTGTCCGGAGTCTTACCAGCCACTTCCACTAGGCTCTTCATTTTCACAATTTTAGCATTTGTCAAAACCTGTTTTAACCAAGGTGTTGTATCGTCACATATATCCAAACGTGCACTGTTAATCAGAGGTTCTTCTAAAAAACACTGTAAAGACTTGTAGGGCAAGGATCTTCTGATTTGTACCACACACCAAGCTTTTCTCACACTTTCATAAAAGGGAAAAATAAACCCAAAATCAAATTTATTGAAGTCCATCCAAAAAAGATTTTTTCCAAAACCCCACCCACCAACCTTACCTAAAAGGCAAGAAGTTAATCCAGTCCACAATACATTTGATTTATATAAGAATGTATAAGATATATATAAGAATTTCTGAACAAATTGTAGCCTAAATGTTGCTTTTCTACTCTTGAGGTCTACAATACCTGGTATTGGTAAGGTAAGACACAAAAGGCCCTAGGTACCCAGTGCAATTTATCCAAGAAAAGGTTTGTCATTCTGTCTTGTATTTTTTCAAGAATCCCAACAGGGGGCTCTAAAACAGATAATCTGTGCCATAATGAGGAGACTTCCAGATTGTTAATAATCAGAGCACTTAAAAGACATTTTAGGAAATATCCATTTCCACCTTTCTTCCTTCAACATTTTCACACATATTCATCCAACTTTTCTTATTGGTTGATTTATCGCCTAGGAAGATTCCAAGGTATTTTAAACCACACTGTGACCAGCTCATTCCGCCTGGCAAAAACATGTTTTCCTCCTTCCATTCTCCAACTAAGTATGCTGCACTTTTGGCCCAATTCACTTTTGCAGAAGAAAATGTTCCATAACTATTAACAGTATCAACTAGCTTATTAATATCATTCTGCCCATTAATCAAAACCATTATATCATTAGCATATGCTGACAGTTTTATTGGTGGAAAAGATTTTCACATTTAAAACCATCTAACTCTACTCTGATTTTATTTAACATTGGTTCTAAAGCTATTGAATACAGCATGGCTGACAGGGCACAACCTTGTCTTATACCTCTTTGAATTGTAAAAGGACTACATAAGCCACCATTGACTTTCAATATACTTTCAATGTCACAATAGAGCACTTTAATCATAGCAATAAACTCAGGTGGGAAACCAAATGCCTCAAGAGTATGCCATAAAAACTGATGCTCCACCCGGTCAAAAGCCTTTTCTTGGTCCAGAGAAATCAGACCAACCTTTTGATCAAAAAGTCTAGAGACTTCCAAAACATCTCTAATTAACGATATGTTGTCCACTATCGATCTGTTGGGTACACAATAAGACTGATCTATATGGATGACCTGCCCCAATACCTCCCTCAGTCTGTTGGCCAAAGTTTTCGACAGGATCTTGTAGTCGGTGCGTAACAAAGACACTGGTCTCCAGTTCTTGACCTCTTTGAGGTCACCTTTCTTTGGAAGCAGAGTTAAAACTGCTCTCCTGCAACTTATTGGCAGTTGCCCTTCAGACAGACTGCTACTTAACACTGCAAACAAGTCTTCTCCCAGGAAGTGCCAGTATGCCAGATAAAATTCCACAGGCAGCCCATCTAAACCTGGTGCTTTGCCATTTTTCATGCTTTGCCATTTTTCATGCTTTGCAGTGCCTTAAAAAGTTAATCTGTTGTCAAAAGATGCACCAGACCAGCACATGACTCCTCGGTCATCTGTGGAAGATCTGAAAGGAAGCGATTTGTTGACTGGTCTGCTCCACATTCACAGGCAATACAGCTCTTTGTAGAAGCTAACAGCCCTTTTCCGAATGTCAGAGTCCCTAGTCAGATCTTTCCCATCCACAGACCGTAAACATTGAATAGTTTTTGTTTTTTTTTGTTTTTTTGGTGGCCATTTTTCTTTTCCAGATTAAAGAAGAATCGGGACCAGGGGGGCATGGTTTTCTATTATTTTGAAGGTACCCCCAGGTGCCGCCATTGGCTAGCGGACCCCCACCTGCTGTTAGCATCCCATTGACTCCCATTCATTTTGGCGTCACTTTGACAGCGAATAACTTAACATCTGAGGTGTTTAAAGACTCCATTTGTCCATTTTTTATTTCTAAAGAAACACGAAAATGTATAAAAGGCTTCTTCACCTTGTAGCTTCTGTTATGGCCCCGTAGAAGCAATTTTTGTAAAAGTAGGCTAACGATTGCGTCATACCCACGCGACTCTCTGTCGCACAGTAGAGAATTACCGTATGGACAGGAGGAGAAGCTCGCGGGCTATCGGGGGGACGTGGAGGCAAAGTGACAAAATAATTAATCAGAATACATAGCAAACGTTTCTCTTGCTCATAGCTCGTGGACATCTCCTACTCACACTCTCCGTCTCTCCAAGTTTCGGAAGGGAATGATTCAGATTTCTCTTGACACAGCTACTAGAAGACAGACGGGTTGCTCACGTCACATCTACGTCGTCAAGCTCAGTTTGAGTCTGCGCAGTACGCTCGACCCCCAGGAAGTAAGAGTTTCTAATTGGCTTCACTTTGTCTCCGTTGAATCCAATGGGGTCGCTGTGTCCATTTCTTTTACTGTCTATGATCGGGACAGGGCATCTATTTCAGAAATACTTTGAAATCTGAACCTAACTAACGCCCCTTGAGCTCTAGTGTCCAACAGATCAGCTAGTGCAACTTTTTTATCCTTAAGAGTCTGAATTTGGCCTGGATCTCCATGAGCTCCACACAGGCCCTGGAGCACCACAATATCCAACTCTAAAATACTATTTTTAAGAGTGTCCCCAGTGACATTAGAAGTATACTGATTACATAGTTTTTGTATATTTAACTTTCCAATATCCCAACATTGCTGTATTGAAGTGAAATTAGGCTTTTGACTTCTCCATCCCATCAAAAAAAAACAAAACAAAAAAAACATTGTCCAAAAGCAACATCCTCAAGAAAAGCATTGTTAAAATGCCAATATGCACTCTTTTGCTTAACAGATTCAATGAACACACAAGCTTCCACCATTGAATGGTCAAAAAAACCAACAGGACAAATATAACCAGACTTAAAACACTGTACTTGATGTCTAAGACAATATCCAATTGTGCTAACGAAACACAATTGTCTTTCACATGAGCCCAAGTGTATTGCCTATCTTTAAAATGAAAGTTCCTCCAAACATCACAAAGTTGGTAGGTTTTCATGATGTTTAACAATTTACGTCTTGAAGCCATATGTGGTTCAATATGATTTCTGCCAATATCATAGCATGTACAATTAAAGTCACCAGCAGCAAGTATAAAAATGTTTTCCATATCACACTGTTTGAGACTCACACAATGTTTCCAAAAACAACATTCTTTCAATAGGTTTAACAGGCGCATAAATATTGATCAATTCCATTGTGACATTTTCGAACAGTGTGATATGGAAAACATTTTTATACTTGCTGCTGGTGACTTTAATTGTACATGCTATGATATTGGCAGAAATCATATTGAACCACATATGGCTTCAATACGTAAATTGTTAAACATCATGAAAACCTACCAACTTTGTGATGTTTGGAGGAACTTTCATACTTTTGTACAATTAAAGTCACCAGCAGCAAGTATAAAAATGTTTTCCATATCACACTGTTTGAGACTCACACAATGTTTCCAAAAACAACATTCTTTCAATAGGTTTAACAGGCGCATAAATATTGATCAATTCCATTGTGACATTTTCAAACCTTGCTATTATCTTAAGAACTCTACCTTCTATTATTTCAAAACTATCACAAGACATTGGCAGAAAATGTTTTGAAAACAAAACTGCTACCCCAGAACTAAGGGAAGTCTTATGACTAAAAAAAGATCTTTCCCTCCCAATCCTTCAGCCATTCTACTTCATTTTCTTTTGTACTATGAGTCTCTTGTTTTTAAGTGCTCATTATGAGGGAAGAGAGCAGCAATATAAGCAAACAACAAAATATTGCATTATTCTTGTGACTCATTCTGCATTGTCTGGGTGCGTGCTTTTTGCACAATTTTCTTTAATCTATACACCTCTGGATTCGACAAACACTCATCACCCTTTTGTTTCATTAGACTTTTTGCTGAGTCAATTAACAGAGAGAGATCCGGAAAAAAATCTATCACCTCAACATTTCTCATTCCTTTTATACTTTGTAAGAAATTCTTCATCCGTTCTAAACCATAGCCACTGCGATCTTGGCTCCCATTATCTTCCACAGAACCCTCTTGCTCACTTCCTGCCTTTCATCAGCTTGCCTTTCCTTTTCCACATTTCACATCTAAATTTTGAATTTTGACTTTGAGGTCCATTCTTATCTGCTGCGTTTACTAAACGGCCTTTTTCAGGGCAAGCACGTGCTAAATGCCCTTCTTTTCCACATCCAAAACACTTAACGTTTTCCGTTGTAACAAAAAAAAGCCATCAACTTTGAACTTGAAAGCAACATTTATTTCCTCAATATCCGTTCTCAATATCATGTAAACAAACCGACAGAAAGAAACCACATGTTTTAACAGGGGGAGACTTGCAACCCATCGGATTTTTTTTAATTATTGCTGACACGAACTGTCCATAGTTAGACAGTTCACGTTGCAATACTGCATCATTAATGAACGGGTGTACATTAGATAACAAGACTTTCCTTGCTGGATTAACAAGTGGAAAAATCTTAACGAAACCAACATTGAGAACTATATCACTTTCAACAATGTCATTAACTTTTTCAATTTTGTCCAAGAACAAAACAACTGCTCCGTTCATCCTAGAGGCTGATCGGATACTATCGTGACCCACTATATCTCCAACCGCAAGAACAGCCTCCTCGACCGAGCACTCGGCGGCACGGGCTGAATGTCCCGGTTGAGCTGCTCAAAACTGGCCTTCTCCGGCATCGTCGTAGCAGCAGCTAAAAGCTGTTCGACACGACCCACTAACCACAAGTCCTACTTTCAGTGCTTTGTAACCAGCCTGGTCTCATTGTTAATACGTAGGTATTAATACGTAATTTTCAAAGATAGTAAACATACTTTTTTGTACGTTTGGATAGATGCTGAAACGTATAATATGGACGTATCTGCAACGTTTAAACGTAACATTATTACAGCTAAAAAACGTAAACTATTTACGAATATTTCATATCATAAAGATATCTGTATATTTCCCCTTTTACCATTTTATAATTATAAATGTAAGATCCCTTAACCCTACTCCCACACCTAAACATACCCATTTTATAGACAATATTAAGGATATATAAAGGATAAAACGTAATGGACATATGTGTAGGGAAATGGCAGTTTTATTAACAATATAGCATTAAAAGATAGTTTGAGCCACTAATCCTACCCCTACCCCTAAACCTAACAATTTCTTAAAACTACGTAACGTTAGGCTACAATTATAAAGAAAAACAACAGACATACACGTTAAATCACAATAATTTATTTAGTGAGAAAATGTCAAAACCGGTACCAAAAGTCGTTCACATGACGATGTGTCGCAGTCCTCTCTGGCAGTATATAATAGTTTTGTATAAGGTAACGTTAACATTACAGAGCAGAATTTAAGTTATTAATCCATGAAAATGTCAATCCGGTTTCGGTTCGTTGTTCGCTCTGTGAATGCGCGCGCGCTTCTCCGTTTCAAAATGTAGTACACCAACTTAAACACGGCATGTCGCAATCTGTGACGAAACATGCGAGAGCCAATGAGCGTTTGATATCACTGCCGTAAAACATGTCGTAATGCTTCAGGCGCAATTTTTGAATTTGAATTCACAACAAGTGCGGGATGCCGGGATTTGGAATCTAGACGCACCCTAGCGGCAGCAAAATGTATTTCGCAGCCAGGGTAGTCTAGCAACTCTCAATAAACCTTCTCGCTGCAAAAACCCAGATTGGGTCAGGCCAATCACGTTGTGTATAGAGTAGGCGGGGGCGGGCTTAACATACACGACAGAGTTGTGACGGTTACCTGGCTGCTGCTACTTGAAAACAAAGAATGGCGGCTGCTGATGGAGAACAACGGTCTTTCGAATCGGCTTTGGCCGCGACTCTGGAGGACTTGGAGTTAAGTTTTTCTTTGAGAAAAGAGCAAAGAACGGCACTTAAGTCATTCTTAAAAAAAGAAAGAGGTATTCGTCGTTTTGCCGGCCAGATATGGCAAAAGTTGAATCTATCAACTAAGCTCCGCTGTTGGGAAAACGCTCTGGTTGGTTGAAGCGCTGTCCTATTGCGTGCAGAGGGAATTTGAAAGACAGCCGTTTATCCCGCCCCTCGGATTGAGCCGTGACTATGGTGAGTTTCCAGACCTAACATCTTGATGTAGGTCTGGCTTGCCAGGCTAGAAGATCACTGGATAAAGGGCTGAATTTGGATCTGTTTCTTGCAAACAACGCATGGATTCTAATGATTTGGATTACACCAAGCTAATAAAATTGATGTCTTTTGTGAATTTATGTTGTGTTTTAGTGTATAATGGGTCTAGGAGAAAACGCCTTTTCTCACGGTAAATAAACTAGATATTACAAAATGGTTAAATGATTAAAGAAGGCATTTTTAAGGTTTTAAAGTGTATTCTTGTTTAACACCATGTAAGTTAGGCTAATCCTCCGAAACGAGTTTGCAGCAGAAGGCACGAACAGAGCGAAATGTTATTATTTATGAGTAACGTCAAACTGTATTAATTAATGCGACTGAAAATTTAATTGATAAGAAAATTGAATGCAATAGAGTCAAAACATTAATGCCACGATTTTAATATAAGTTAAATATGAATACGTACAAATTTGTATGTCGGTAAAGTTGTTTATACGTAAATAAATTACGTTTTTTTGCTGTCAATACGTAAATATTATACTTTTTAGTTCTGTAAATACGTCAGTATTATACGTTTCTGTGTGTATAAAACGTAAATAAATGTACGTATGGTAGAACTACACTTTACGTAAAAATACACACGTATTCTCATGAGATCACGTTGTTGTAACAGTACACAGAAAGATGATGTAAAATCCGTGAGAGAAAAACACATTTGAAACTGACAGACCTTCAGATGATAGGAAAAACCGCAACCACTCTCTGAGTCAGTCACACTCCACACACTCGACAAACGCTCACGCATACGCAGAGAGAGAGAGAGAGAAGCCTAATAGTGAAGCTTGTTGGTTTAATTACAGCGAAGTTATCACCTTTAGCTGAAAAATATAATAGCTTTCAGTAGTGAAGCTGTTTTATTTATAAAACTCCTGGGCAGAGGTTGAAATCCAGCTCTTGACTGTTTCTGTGTGCATGCAATTTCTTTATTTTATAAATGTAACTGAGCAATGTCAAAAGGTCACACTTAATTCCTGACTACCCCACCGGGGACTATTGCCCATGGAACAAATTTTAACCCCTTGTAGAAACACAAGTTCAACAGCCAATAATGAGAGAACAGTGACAGACTTTTTTTTATTAATTACCAATCTATAATAAATCCAAATACATTGAACAATCTGATTTCAATTTAATTTTAAAATCTCAATGAACAAAATCTAGGCCATATGCCAAACACGAAAAAGTTACAACCCACCCCTTAAAATGAATGCAGGATAAACCAAGCCTGTGGCAAGAAAAAGAAATAAAGGGCCTCTAGACCGCAGACCCACAAGCGTAAACAAACCACACGTGCACTGATATCTAAATCACAAACAAATAGTTTTAGCGTGGTGAAGTCACTCTACGCCCTCATCTTGATATCCATGCAATGAAGAAAGGGAGAAGACCCAGGTGACCCCAAAGGACAGACACTGCACACAGAATGGCTCCAAAAACAGAAAAAGGAATCAAAAACTCCCCTTTAAATTATAAAAAAAAAAACCCTCAGCAGTTGGCATAACTTTAACTTTTAAAACATAGACTTAAATACAAAATACACTATTCCAATACAAAACCAACAAAATGAATAGAAAAATAAACTAAATTAAAGCTTAAAGCAGCGATGAAAAGGGCCCTCGCACCAGTGCCACCGCCACCCGACGCCTTTAGGAAAACAGAGCACAGTGGGCAGTATGTAAATATAGGAGGACTATGTTAAAGTAATTTGGATTTACCACACTTCCTGCTACCATCAGGTGGCACTATCTAACATGTGAAGTTTGGGGCAGATTGGACATTGTATAGCTGAGTTACTGCAGGCTGTTTATGGTTGCCTAGCAACATCGGAACTGCAAGCAACTTTAATATAGAACTTATCTGATGGTGCATATATTACCCAAAAGATGAAATTGGGTGTGCACATCTACATTTGTCAGGCCGCCTAGGACACGCCATTTGACGAAAAATCAAGATCTTCGCAATTAAACGTCGCAAAGGCCTTAAGATTACACTCACCAAATTTGAAGAGGATCAGATCAAAACTGTAGGAGGAGTTTGTTAAAGTACAACATAAGGAAATGGCGAAAACTGCACAAAATCTGAGAGGAAGTTCAAAATAGCTGACTTCCTGTTGTGTTTAGGGCTATGCTCCATGAGACTTTTTTATAGGTATTGGGTCATTACATGTATGTACCGAATTTAATACCTGTACGTGAAACGTAGAGCCGGGGCAAAATGTAGGGGCAATAATTGAGCCATTTTGCCCCACACAATTCTGAAACCCACATCACACGTAAATTTTCACCACTTCTGAAGCGCGTGCAAAGTTTCATGAGTTTTCGAGCATGTTTAGGCCCTCTAAAAAGCGATTCACTTTGGAGAAGAAGAAGAATAATTAAAGCTGCAAGCAGCGATGAAAAGGGCCCTCACACCCGTGCCGCCGCCACCTGGCGGCTTTAGGAAAACAGAGCACGATGGGCAGTATGTAAATAGGAGGACTATGTCAAAGTAATTTGTATTTGCCACACTTCCTGCTACCAGCAGGTGGCGCTATTGCTATAACCAAATATGAGCATGGTCATGTGTTCAGGACAGGACTCTTATCAAACATGTGAAGTTTGGGGCAGATCAGACATTGTTTGCCTGAGTTACTGCAGGCTGTCTGTGGTTGCCTAGCAACATTGGAACTGCAAGCAATATTGACATAGAACTTATCTGATCATGCATAAATCACCAAAAGGCCGAAATTGGGTGTACGTTTGTCAGGCCGCCAAGGGCACACCCTTCGACGAAAACTCTAGATCTTCGCAATTTAACGTCGCAAAGGTCTTAGGATTACACTCACCAAATTTGAAGAGGATCAGATCAAAACTGTAGGAGGAGTTCGTTAAAGTACAACATCAGGAAATGGCAAAAACTGCCCAAAATCTGAGAGGAAGTTCAAAATAGCTGACTTCCTGTTGTGTTGAGGGCTATGCTCCAAGAGACTTTTTTGTAGGTACTGGGTCATTACATGTATGTACCAAATTTCATACCTGTACGTGAAACCTAGAGCCGGGGCAAAATGTGGGGGCAATAATTTACCAAATTTGCCCCCCCCCCCCCAATTTTGAAAACCATATCACACGTAAATTTTCACCACTTCTGAAGCGTGTGCAAAGTTTCATGAGTTTTCGAGCACGTTAAGGCCCTCTAAAAAGCGATTCACTTTGGAAAAGAAGAATAAATATAGCTGCGAGCAGTGATTACGGGCCCAAGCCGGTGGCACCGCAACCCCGGTGCCTTTAGTTACCCAAAGGCACCGGGGTGGCGGTGCCGCCGGCTTTGGCCCGTAATCGCTGCTCGCAGCTATATTTATATATATATATATATATATATATATATATATATATATATATATATATATATATATATATATATATATTATATATATATATATATATATATATATTATATTAAAGACAGAAAATATTACTTGTCTTACCTTATTCTGATTTTATGATACACTGAAAATATTCCACAAGATTGATTAATGTTGATTAACCTGTTGATTAACTGGTGGTAAAATATTCTCACCATCACATACCTAGTATATTTTTGTATAGATACAATAGGCCTACCTGATTTTGAACACAAGAGGGCAGTATAGCACTATGAATGACATGATTTATTTATTTTTTGGACTAAAAAACATTCTGTCTGTTTTTAAACTTAAACAATTATTAAATTGAAAAAAAAAAAGAATAAAATGGGTTTAGTTCTGATATTTGTATAATTTTATATAGAAATAAATGGTGTATAATTACATTTTTAGAAGATATGAGGCTTTTAGTGTTTCCATTTTTGACATTACTTTAATCCCTCGCCATAGCAAAACTGTTTGAGATATGTATTATCCGTTCACAATTTAGCATCTTTAATGTATTTTCATCATGTTGAAAAAGTTTGGTGGGAATAAAATAAACCACTTAAGAGGAGTGGGTAAAAAATCAGAGGCTGATTTTGCAAAGAAATCCACATTCAAACCAAAATATCTGACTTCCTGTTGCTCGGAGCTAATGACTGTAAATTAGAAAGTTGTCCGGCTCGATGAGACCAATATACGTATTGATTTTTTAAACTGTAGGTAAAAATAACCCCCCCACTTTTGTCAAAAGCATTTTGAAAGTGACACACTTCCTGCTGCCAGTTGGTGGCGCTATAACTTTGACTCACAATAGTTACATCCATCTGATCGGCCTCTTACAATGAACACACTGCTGAAGTTTCATCAAGATCAGTTAATGTATGCAGAAGTTATAACACTTCGTGTTTCTCTTTTCTCGCCATAAATTCGTTTCCTCGCCACGACCAAACCGTTCGAGATATCAAAAATCCGTCCGCAATTTAGCATCCTCAATGTCTTGACTTCATGCACACCGAGTTTGATGGGGATTGAATTAATTCTCTAGGAGGAGTGTTTCAAATTCCACAGCAAGTGTTCTCCAAACAACCCATAATAGCTGACTTCCTGTTGGGCTGGCGTATAACTTAAGAGTGCGAAAGTTGTTCGGGCGATGAAATCTATATGTGTACCGAGTTTCATATTAATTTATGCAAGCTAGTTTGATCTATGGACCAAGTTTTCGGATCCCATTCAAGGGGGCGCTGTTGAGCCCCCCTGCCACGCCCGGGTACCAGCTTCAGCCCGGCTCTGATGGCCGCAGGTTCTGACCTGTGTGCAAAGTTTCAAGAGTTTTCGAGCACGTTAAGGGCCCCAAAAGCCCCTGAAACCTTGAAAAACAATTATAAAAGCAAATCTCTCCGAACAAATCCCCCACACCCCACACACACAGAGACACAGATACAGAGAGAGAGAGAGAGAATTATCCAAAAAATCACATTCAAACCAAAATATCTGACTTCCTGTTGGTCGGAGCTAATAAGTGTAAATTAGAAAGTTGTCCGGCTCGATGAGATCAATATACATACCGATTTTTGTGATTCTAGGAAAAACTAAGCCCCCATTTTTGACTAAAGGTGGCGCTACTGAGCCCCTCACCACACCCATTTCTGAAACTTTGCACATGTCTACTGGATAATAAATGTGATGTGTCTGTCGAGTTTCATGCATTTTCAAGCATGTGAAGAGTCTCAAAAGCATCCGAAAAGAATATTGAAGTTTGATGCGTTGCCACGGCAACAGTATCTAAGATATCAATAATCCTTTCACAGGTCTACATCTGCCTTGTGTCTAAATTATACACATACAGTTTGAAGCAAATCGGGTAAAAATAAGAGAGTGATTTCAAAGCATTTTGAAAGTGACACACTTCCTGCTGCCAGTTGGTGGCGCTATAACTTTGACTCACAATAGTCACATCCTTGTGTTCGGCCTCTTACAACGAATACACTGCTGAAGTTTCATCAAGATCAGATAATGTATGCTGAAGTTATAATACACTTCCTGTGTACCTTATTCGCCATAAATTTGTTTCCTCGCCACGGCCAAACCGTTCGAGATATCAAAAATCCGTCCGCAATTTAGCATCCTCAATGTCTTGACTTCATGCTGACCGAGTTTGGAGGCGAATGGATGAATTTCCTAGTAGGAGTACATTCAATTCCACAGCATGCGTTTGCAAACAACCCATAATAGCCGACTTCCTGTTGGGCTGGCGTAAAACTTAGAGCACGAAAGTTTTTCGGCCCGATGAGATCCATATGAGTACCGAGTTTCATATTATTACATGCAAGCGTGTTTGATTCATGGACCAAGTTTTTGGATGCTGTTCCAGGGGGCGCTGTTGAGCCCCCCTGCCACGTCCGGGTACCAGCTTTAGCCCGGCCCTGATGGCCGCGGGTTCTGACCTGTGTGCAAAGTTTCAAGAGTTTTTGAGCATGTTAAGGGCCCCAAAAGTGCCCGAAAGGTTGACAAAAAAATAAGAATAATAATAAAATATAAATATAGCTGCGAGCAGCGATTACGGGCCCAAGCCGGTGGCACCGCAACCCCGGTGCCTTTAGTTACCTAAAGGCACCGGGGTGGCGGTACCGCCGGCTTTGGCCCTTCATCACTGCTCGCAGCTATATTTATATATATATATATATATATATATATAAAAGACCAAAAATATTACTTGACTTACCTTATTCTGATTTTATAATACACTCACAATATTCCACAACAAATCCTTTAAATTTAATGTAAAAATAAAAATGAAAGAAAGCAGTGTTGGGCTCACGTAACCCTCTTGTTTCAACATTTGCGATGTATTTGGATGCTAAACTATTCTTTATTATAGGCTTTGTTCTTCACTCATGTTCCAATATCGATGGAAAAAATCATCCTCTTCACAAGCGCAAAAATGTGCTTGGAAACATCACAGTGGAGCGGTGCTTACTGTGAATGTATGAATTGTACTACTGACTATTTAGAGCAGTGTAATTTTTATATGTTAGGTTGACTATTTTATTATTATATTTTATGAAGGCTATAATGAACAGGCTGCGATGTCAAGATTACAATGCTGGAATGTGTGTGTGTGTGTGTGTGTGTGTGTGTGTGTGTGTGTGTGTGTGTGTGTGTGTGTTCATATTTTTCTATCCCGGTGGAGACTTCAACCTGAATGCACACTGACTCATGGGGACTCGTGTCACAGTGGGGACCTAAATAGAGGTCCCCATGGGTAAACAAGCTTATAAATCATACAGAATGAGTTTTTTTTGGAAATGTAAAAATGGAGAAAGTTTTCTGTGATAGGTAGGTTTAGGGCTAGGGTTAGTGTGAGGAGATAGAATATACAGTTTGTACAGTATAAAACCATTAAGTCTATGGAGAGTCCCAACAAAGATAGTAAACCGTGTGTGTGTGTGTGTGTGTGTGTGTGTGTGTGTGTGTGTGTGTGTGGCGTGGGTGCGATTGAAAAGAAAAAACATACTCCGTCATTATACAGGACGACATTCAAACTGCAAAGTGTTAACTTATATTTGTGTACAGTCGCAATAAAACACAACATTGTGCTTTTGTAAAATAATTTCAAGCAATCCTCCCCCCAAAAGGTGCTAATATTAAAATTAAACTAAAATGCTCATATTAGCGATTTAAAACGGTGCGCATCCACGGTGAGGAACGAGCAGAACAGAGTGAACGTTTTTCAGTTAATTCCTACTTCTATAGGAATTCATTTGAAACGCTCGCTCAACCACTATCAATATCAGTGCGGACTAACATATTTTACTTTCGTTTTTAAGTTGGCAATTCAAAAGCCCCCAGCGGTGTTACACGTCGATTAACCGGTGGGAAAATATCCTCAGACACATACCTAATAAATGTATATTTAAATACAATTTTGGCCTACCTGGTAAAAAGTTTTATATACTATTTTGATGTCCTTTTGGACACAAGAGGGCAGTATAGCCCTATGTTTGCTTTTTTGTTTAACCAAATAGCACTAAATAGCCTGTTTTTAACTTTTTCATTCTTCTTGAATTGCAAAAACAGAATAAAATGGGTTTAGTTGTGATATTTGTATACTTTTATATAGAAATAAATGGTATATAATTACATTTTTAGAAGATTTTTAGTGTTTCATTTTTGGACATTACTTTAATCCCTCGCCATAGCAAAACCATTTAAGATATTTATTATCCATTCACAATTTAGCATATTTAATGTATTTTCATCATGTTGAAAAAGTTTGGTGGGAATAAAATAAATAGTTTAAGAGGAGTGGCTAAAAATTCAGAGGCTGATTTAGCAAAAAAAAAAATCCACATTCAGACCAAAATATCTGACTTCCTGATGGCTGGAGCTAATGAATGTAAATTAGAAAGTTGTCCGGCTTGATGAGAACAATATACAAACAATTTTTTTTTTTTACTGTAGTTAAAACTAACCCCCCCACTTTTGTCAAAAGCATGTTGAAAGTGACACACTTCCTGCTGCCAGTTGGTGGCGCTATAACTTTGACTCACAATAGCTACATCCATCTGATCGGCCTCTTACCACGAACACACTGCTGAAGTTTCATCAAGATCAGTTAATGTATGCAGAAGTTATTCCACTTCGTGTTTCTCTTTTCTCGCCATAAATTCGATTCCTCGCCACGGCCATCTCGGTTCGAGATATCAAAAATCCGTCCGCAATTTAGCATCCTCAAAGTCTTGACTACATGCTGACTGAGTTTGGAGGTGATTGAATGAATTCTCTAGGAGGAGTACATCACATTCCACAGCAAGCGTTTTCCAAACAACCCATAATAGCCGACTTCCTGTTGGGCTGGCGTGAAACTTGACAGAGGGAAAGTTGTTCGGCCCGATGACATCTATATGTGTACCGAGTTTCATATTAATTCATGCAAGCGTGTTTGATATATGGACCAAGTTTTCAGACCCCGTTCAAGGGGGCGCTGTTGAGCCCCCCTGCCACGCCCGTTTCTGAAACTTTTCACATGTCTACTGGCTAATAACTGTTATGTGTCTGTCGAGTTTCATCCAATTTCAAGCATGCTAAGAGTCTCAAACGCATCCGAAAAGAACATTAAAGTTTGATGCGTTGCCACGGCAACAGTATCCAAGATATCAATAATCCTTTCACAGGTCTACATCTGCCGTGTATCTACATTATACACATAAAGTTTGAAGCAAATCGGGTAAAACTAAGTGGGTGATTTCAAAGCATTTTGAAAGTGACAAACTTCCTGCTGCCAGTTGGTGGCGCTATAACTTTGACTCACAATAATTACATCCATCTGATCGGCCTTTTACCACGAACACATTGCTGAAGTTTCATCAAGATCAGTTAATGTATGCAGAAGTTATAACACACTTCCTGTGTCCCATTATTCGCCATAAATTCGTTTCCTCGCCACGGCCAAACCGTTCGAGATATAAAAAATCCGTTCGCAATTTTTCATCCTCAATGTCTTGACTTCATGCACACCGAGTTTGGAGGCGAATCGATGAATTCCCTAGGAGGAGTACATTAAATTCCACAGCATGCGTTTCCAAACAACGCTAAATAGCCAACTTCCTGTTTGGCTGGCGTAAAACTTAGAGCACGAAAGTTGTTCGGCCCGATGAGATCTATATGTGTACCGAGTTTCATATTATTACATGCAAGCGTGTTTGATTTATGGACACGTGTTTGGATCCCGTTCCAGGGGGGCGCTGTCGAGCCCCCCTGCCACGCCCGGGTACCAGCTTCAGTCCGGCCCTGATGGCCGCGGGTTCTGACGTGTGTGCAAAATTTCAAGAGTTTTCGAGCATGTTAAGAGCCCCAAAAGTGCCCGAAAGGTTGACAAAATAATAATAATAATAATAATAAATATAGCTGCGAGCAGCGATTATGGGCCCAAGCCGGTGGCACCGCAACCCCGGTGCCTTTAGGTAACTAAAGGCACCGGGGTTGCGGTGCCACCGGCTTGGGCCCTCCATCGCTGCTCGCAGCTATATTTATATATATATATATATATATATATATATACACATACATACATACATACACACACATACATACATATATATGTATATATATATATATATTATTGTTCAAAAGTTTGGGGTCAGTAAGATTTTTAATGTTTTTAGGAGAAGTCTCTTCTGCTCACCAAGGCTGCATTTATTGATTAAAAATACAAACAAAAACAGTAATATTGTGAAATATTCCAATTTAAAACAGCTGTTTTCAATTTTTAAATATTTTACATAGTAATTCATTTCTGTGATCAAAGTTGAGTTTTCAGCATCATTACTCCAGTCTTCAGTGTCACATGATCCTTCAGAAATCATACTAATATGATGATTGATGCTCAATAAATATTCATTATTATTTTCAATGTTGAAAACAGTTGTGTACAGATTTTTTTTTTCAAAATGCTTTGATGAATGTAAAGTTCAAAAGAACAGCATATATTTCAAATATATATATTTTTAACATTATAAATGTCTTTACTGTAACTGTTGATCAGTTTAACTCATCCTTCATAAATAAAAGTACTGATTTATTTTATTTATTTCCCCCAAAAATAAAATTTTAATTATTACTAACCCAAAACTTTTGAGCGGTAGTGTTTAACGTTACAAAAGCTTTAGATTTCAGATAAATGCTGTTCTTTTGAACTTTCTATTCATCAAAGACTGTACACAACTGTTTTCGACATTTTCTTGAGTATCAATCATCATATTAGAATAATTTCTGAAGGATCATGTGACAGTGACGACTGGAGTAATGATGCTGAAAACTCAGCTTTGATCACAGGAATAAATAACAGTTTAAAATATATTAAAATAGAAAGCAGCTGTTTTAAATTGGAATAATATTTTACAATATTACTGTTTTTGTTTGTATTTTTAATCAAATAAATGCAGCCTTGGTGAGCAGAAGAAACTTCTCTGTTATGTGCGCGCCACAGACTGCACGCACGTCCGCTTAGAGTTCCGCCTTTTGCCTTCCGTCAATATTACGTTATTAGAAAAAATATTTTTTTAGAGAATCGATTTTTTGACATTTGTGAATCGATTCAGAATCGTCCACGTCCGCATCGCGATGCATCTAAGAATAAATTTTTTCTCCCACCCCTAGATTTCATACAACAGGTTAATAAACAGTTACAATTAAGTCACTTACATTTTAGATGCAATGTTGACTGTTTTTGTTCTGTTTCAGCAGCGAAAATAGTTAAACAAAGATCACGGCAGAACCATCACGCATCACGTGTTTTCTCATAACTGAACGATTCAGCATTTTTAACGAATCGGTTGACTCAAAGATTGAATGATCAATCCATAAACATCTGTCTTAATCATGATCGACTCATTCGAACAAATCGTTTGAACGAATGAATCAATGACTCGCTTATTAAGATGGATGCCTGGCGACACCTAATGGCGGTTTAGTGTTGTTTAAAAGCATCATTCTTTCCCACATGTGTGTGATTTGTGTGTGCAACATTATCATTATTTTTCTTACACTATTATATTAGCGATTTAAAAGCACCCACTCGTGTCGCACGTCGATTGACCGGTGGGAAAATATCCTCAGACACATACCTAATACATGTATATTTAAATACAATATTGGCCTACCTGGTAAAACGTTTTATATACTATTTTGATGTCCTTTTGGACACAAGAGGGCAGTATAGCCCTATGTTTGCTTTTTTGTTGAACCAAATAGCACTAAATAGCCTGTTTTAACTTTTTCATTCTTCTTGAATTGCAAAAACAGAATAAAATGGGTTTAGTTGTGATATTTGTATACTTTTATATAGAAATAAATGGTATATAATTACATTTTTAGAAGATTTTTAGTGTTTCCTTTTTGGACATTATTTAATCCCTCGCCATAGCAAAACCGTTTGAGATATTTATTATCCATTCACAATTTAGCATATTTAATGTAGTTTCATCATGTTGAAAAAGTTTGGTACGAATAAAATAAATAGTTTAAGAGGAGTGGCTAAAAATTCAGAGGCTGATTTTGCAAAAAAAATCACATTCAGACCAAAATATCTGACTTCCTGATGGCCAGAGCTATTGAATGTAAATTAGAAAGTTGTCCGGCTTGATGAGAACAATATACAAACTATTTTTTCTTTACTGTAGTTAAAACTAACCCCCCCACTTTTGTCAAAAGCATGTTGAAAGTGACACACTTCCTGCTGCCAGTTGGTGGCGCTATAACTTTGACTCACAATAGCTACATCCATCTGATCGGCCTCTTACCACGAACACACTGCTGAAGTTTCATCAAGATCAGTTAATGTATGCAGAAGTTATTCCACTTCCGTGTTTCTCTTTTCTCGCCATAAATTCGATTCCTCGCCACAGCCAAACCGTTCGAGATATCAAAAATCCGTCCGCAATTTAGCATCCTCAAAGTCTTGACTACATGCACACCGAGTTTGAAGGGGACACTGTGAATTTTCTAGGAGGAGTATTTCACATTCCACAGCAAGCGTTTTCCAAACAACCCATAATAGCCGACTTCCTGTTGGGCTGGCGTAAAACTTGACTGGGGTAAAGTTGTTCGGCCCGATGAGATGTATATGTGTACCGAGTTTCATATTAATTCATGCGAGCGTGTTTGATATATGGATCAAGTTTTAGAACCCCGTTCAAGGGGGCGCTGTTGAGCCCCCCAGCCACGCCCGGGTACCAGCTTCAGCCCGGCCCTGATGGCCGTGGGTTCTGACCTGTGTGCAAAGTTTCAAGAGTTTTTGAGCACGTTAAGGACCCCAAAAGCCCCTGAAACCTTGATTAACAATATAAAAGCAATAGTCAAATCCCCCCTCCCCTCACACACACACAGACACAGAGAGAGGGAGAGAAAATTCTTCAGAAAATCCACATTCAAACCAAAATATCTCTCTTCCTGTTGGTCGGAGATGGTTCATGTAAATTAGAAAGTTGTCCGTCTTGATGAGAACAATACACATACCAAGTTTTGTTGCTGTTGATAAAACTAACCCCCCCACTTATGACTAAAGGTGGCGCTACTGAGCCCCTCACCACGCCCGTTTCTGAAACTTTGCACATGTCTACTGGATAATAAATGTGATGTGTCTGTCGAGTTTCATGCAATTTCAAGTATGTTAAGAGTCTCAAAAGCATAAAAAAAGAATGTTAAAGTTTGATGCGTTGCCACGGCAACAGTATCTAAGATATCAATAATCCTTTCACAGGTTTACATCTGCCGTGTGTCTACATTGTACACATAAAGTTTGAAGCAAATCTGGTAAAAATAAGACAGTGATTTCAAAGCATTTTAATAGTGATGTACTTCCTGCTGCCTGTTGGTGGCGCTATAACTTTGACTCACAATAGTCACATCTGTGCGATCGGCCTCTTACAACGAACACACTGCTGAAGTTTCATCAAGATCAGTTAATGTATGCAGAAGTTATAACACACTTCCTGTTTCATTTTTTCGCCATAAATTCGTTTCCTCGCCACGGCCAAACCGTTCGAGATATCAAAAATCCGTCCGCAATTTAGCATCCTCAATGTCTTGACTTCATGCACCCCGAGTTTGGAGGCGAATCGATGAATTCCCTAGGAGGAGTACATTAAATTCCACAGCATGCGTTTCCAAACAACCCTAAATAGCCGACTTCCTGTTGGGCTGGCGTAAAACTTAGAGCACGAAAGTTGTTCGGCCCGATGAGATCCATATGTGTACCGAGTTTCATATTATTACATGCAAGCGTGTTTGATTTATGGACACGTGTTCGGATCCCGTTCCAGGGGGCGCTGTTGAGCCCCCCTGCCACGCCCGGGTACCAGCCTCAGCCCGGCCCTGATGGCCGCGGGTTCTGACCTGTGTGCAAAGTTTCAAGAGTTTTCGAGCATGTTAAGGGCCCCAAAAGTGGCCGAAAGGTTGACAAAATAATAATAATAATAATAAATATAGCTGCGAGCAGCGATTACGGGCCCAAGCCGGTGGCACCGCAACGGTGGCGGTACCGCCGGCTTTGGCCCTCCATCGCTGCTCGCAGCTATATTTATATATATATATATATATATATATATATATATATATATATATATATATATATATATATATATATATATATATATATATATATATATATACATACATACATACATACATACATACATACATACACACACATACATATATATGTGTATATATATATATATATATATATATATATATATATATATATTATTGTTCAAAAGTTTGGGGTCAGTAAGATTTTTAATGTTTTTAGGAGAAGTCTCTTCTGCTCACCAAGGCTGCATTTATTGATTAAAAATACAAACAAAAACAGTAATATTGTGAAATATTATTCCAATTTAAAACAGCTGTTTTCAATTTTTAAATATTTTACATAGTAATTCATTTCTGTGATCAAAGTTGAGTTTTCAGCATCATTACTCCAGTCTTCAGTGTCACATGATCCTTCAGAAATCATACTAATATGATGATTGATGCTCAATAAATATTCATTATTATTTTCAATGTTGAAAACAGTTGTGTACAGATTTTTTTTTTCAAAATGCTTTGATGAATGTAAAGTTCAAAAGAACAGCATATATTTCAAATATATATATTTTTAACATTATAAATGTCTTTACTGTAACTGTTGATGAGTTTAACTCATCCTTCATAAATAAAAGTACTGATTTATTTTATTTATTTCCCTAAAAAATAAAATTTTAATTATTACTAACCCAAAACTTTTGAGCGGTAGTGTTTAACGTTACAAAAGCTTTAGATTTCAGATAAATGCTGTTCTTTTGAACTTTCTATTCATCAAAGACTGTACACAACTGTTTTCGACATTTAAAATAATAATGAATGTTTCTTGAGTATCAATCATCATATTAGAATAATTTCTGAAGGATCATGTGACAGTGACGACTGGAGTAATGATGCTGAAAACTCAGCTTTGATCACAGGAATAAATAACAGTTTAAAATATATTAAAATAGAAAGCAGATGTTTTAAATTGGAATACTATTTTACAATATTACTGTTTTTGTTTGTATTTTTAATCAAATAAATGCAGCCTTGGTGAGCAGAAGAAACTTTGCTTAAAAACATTAAAAAACTTACTGACCCCAAACTTTTGAACAGTAGTGTATATATATTATATAAAAATGTAAGGGACAAGACACAGATAATTTTACTTGCCTGACCTGATTAAAACTATGAAAAAACTTAAATGAAAAAATAACTTGGGAATCACTGAAACGAGTGAATTAATCTGATTTTATGATAGAGTCAAAATATTCTACAACAAATTCTTTAAATTCAACGATGTTGAGAACGGAACAAGAATAAAAAAAGAACTATAAACAAGCTGAAACTAAATAAAATAAAAATGAAAACGAAATTAAGCAGTGTTGGGCTCACACAACTCTCTCATTAGGATCAAAATGTTTCAACATTTGTGATGAATTTGGATGCTAAACTATCCTTTATCATAGGCTTTGTACTTCACTCACTTTCCAATATCGACGGAAAAAATCATCCTATTCACACGCGCAAAAATGTGCTTGGAAACATCACAGTGGAGCGGTGCTTACCAATTGAATGGTACGAATTGTAGTACTGACTATTTAAACAGAGCATTGTAAATTTTATATGTTAGGTTGACTATTTTATTAATATATTTTATTAAGGCTATAATGAACAGGCTACCTGATTTTGAACACAAGAGGGCAGTATAGCACTATGTTTGACTTTATTTATTTATTGTTTAGACTAAACAACCATTCTGGCAGTTTTTAAACTTAAACTTCATTCTTAAATTGAAAAAAAAAAGAATAAAATGAGTTAAGTTCTGATATTTGTATACTTTTATATAGTAATAAATGGTGTATAATTACATTTTTAGAATAAATGAGACTTTTAGCATTTCCTTGTTTGACATTACTTTAATCCCTCACCATAGCAAAACCGTTTGAGATATTTATTATCCGTTCACAATTTAGCATCATTAATATATTTTTATCATGTTGAAAAAGTTTGGTGGGAATAAAATAAACCACTTAGATAAAGATGGCTAAAAATTAAGAGGCTGATTTTGCAAAAAAATCCACATTCAGACCAAAATATCTGACTTCCTGATGGTCAGAGCTAATGACTTTAAATTAGAAAGTTGTCCGGGTCGATGAGATCAATATATGAACTGAGTTTTTTTTACTGTAGTTAAAACTAACCCCCCCACTTTTGTCAAAAGCATGTTGAAAGTGACACACTTCCTGCTGCCAGTTGGTGGCGCTATAAACTTTGGCTCACAATAGTTACATCCATCTGATCGGCCTCTTACCACGAACACACTGCTGAAGTTTCAACAAGATCAGTTAATGTATGCAGAAGTTATTCCACTTCGTGATTCTCTTTTCTCGCCATAAATTCGATTCCTCGCCACAGCCAAACCGTTCGAGATATCAAAAATCCGTCCGCAATTTAGCATCCTCAAAGTCTTGACTACATGCACACTGAGTTTGGAGGGGACACGGTGAATTTTCTAGGAGGAGTATTTCACATTCCACAGCAAGCGTTTTCCAAACAACCCATAATAGCCGACTTCCTGTTGGGCTGGCGTGAAACTGGACAGAGGGAAAGTTGTTCGGCCCGATGAGATGTATATGTGTTCCGAGTTTCATATTAATTCATGCAAGCGTGTTTGATATATGGACCAAGTTTTGAGACCCCGTTCAAGGGGGCGCTGTTGAGCCCCCCTGCCACGCCCGTTTCTGAAACTTTTCACATGTCTACTGGCTAATAAGTGTTATGTGTCTGTCGAGTTTCATCCAATTTCAAGCATGCTAAGAGTCTCAAACGCATCCGAAAAGAATATTAAAGTTTGATGCGTTGCCACGGCAACAGTGTCTAAGATATCAATAATCCTTTCACAGGTCTACATCTGCCGTGTATTTTCATTATACACATAAAGTTTGAAGCAAATCGGGTAAAAATAAGAGGGTGACTTCAAAGCATTTTGAAAGTGACACACTTCCTGCTGCCAGTTGGTGGCGCTATAATTTTGACTCACAATAGTCACATCACTGTGATAGGCCTTTTACCACGAACACACTGCTGAAGTTTCATCAAGATCAGTTAATGTATGCAGAAGTTATAACACACTTCCTGTTTCTATTTTCTCGCCATAAATTGGTTTCCTCGCCACGGCCAAACCGTTCGAGATATCAAAAATCCGTCCCCAATTTATTATCCTCAATGTCTTGACTTCATGCACACCGAGTTTGGAGGTGAATGGATGAATTTACTAGGAGGAGTACATCAAATTCCACAGCATGCATTTTCCAAACAACGTATAATAACCGACTTCCTGTTGGGCTGGTGTAAAACTTAGAGCACGAAAGTTTTTCGGCCCGATGAGATCTATATGTGTACTGAGTTTCATATTATTACATGCAAGTGTGTTTGATTTATGGACCAAGTTTTCAGACACCATTCCAGGGGGCGCTGTCGAGCCCCCGTGCCACGCCCGGGTACCAGCTTCAGTCCGGCCCTGATGGCCGCAGGTTCTGACGTGTGTGCAAAATTTCAAGAGTTTTTGAGCATGTTAAGGGCCCCAAAAGTGGCCGAAAGGTTGACAAAATAATAATAATAATAATAATAAATTAAAGCTGCAAGCAGCGATGAAAGGGCCCTCGCACCCGTGCCATCAACACTCGGTGGCTTTAGGAAGACAGAGCATGGTTGGGAAATGTACATTTAAGGAGGTATATATAGTAAGAGTATGTCAAAGTCAGTTACAAAATGTTATGTATAATGGTGATAATAGCATGCTTCATGACTCAGCTAAGTGTTGCTAGCATGTTTAGTGTGTTTCTAGCATGCTTAGTACACAATAATTATGTGGTTAGTACTGCATTACTGTGTTAACCATGTCAGTTTCTGTTGCCAGTAGGTGGCGTTATCACTATAACTGAATATGAGCATGGATGTGTGTTCAGGACAGAACTCTTATCAAACGTGTGAAGTTTGGTGCAAATTGGACATTGCCTTCTTGAGTAACAACAAAGTCATGTTTCATTGAATTAGCATTCTTTAGCACTTAGCTAAGCATTGTTAGTATGTTTTAACATGTTTCTAGCATGTTTAGAACTCAATGGCATTTTTAACATGTTGCTAGAACGGCATCAACGTGTTAAACATGTCACTTCCTGTTGCCAGTAGGTGGCGCTATTACTATAACTGAACATTCTCATGTAGATGTGTTCAGGCCATGACTCTTATCAAAAGTGTGAAGTTTGGGGCAGATTGGACATTCCATGCCTGAGTTACAGCAAATTCCTATTTAATTGCAATAATAGCATGCTTTAGCACTTAGCTAAGAGTTTGCTAGCATGTTTTAGCATGTTTCTAGTATGTTGTTAGCATGTTTAACACTTGCTGGCACTTTTTTATATGTTATTAGGAGTCCATAACAGTGTTAAACATGTCACTTCCTGTTGCCAGCAGGTGGCGCTATGACTGTAACTGAATATAAGCATGGTCATGTGTTCAGGACAGAACTCTTATCAAAAGTGTGAAGTTTGGGGCAGATTGGACATTCCATGCCTGAGTTACAGCAAATTCATATTTAATTACAGTAATATCATTCTTTAGCACTTAGCTAAGTGTTTGCTAGTATGTTTTAGCATGTCTCTAGTATGTTGGTAGGATGTTTAGCACCTACTGGCATTTTTTTATATGTTATTAGGAGTCAAGAACAATGTTAAACGTCACTTCCTGTTGCCAGCAGGTGGCGCTATGACTATAACTAAATATGAGCATGGACATGTGTTCAAGAGATAACTCTTATCAAACGTGTGAAGTTTGGGGTAGATTGTACATTGCCTTCTTGAGTAACAACAAAGTCCTGTTTCATTGAATTAGCATGCTTTAGCACTTAGCTAAGTATTGCTAGCATGTTTTAACATGTTTCTAGCATGTTTAGAACTCAATGGCATTTTTAACATGTTGCTAGAACGGCATCAACGTGTTAAACATGTCACTTCCTGTTGCCAGTAGGTGGCGCTATAACTATTACTGAATTTGGGCATAGACATGTGTTCAGGCCATGATTCTTATCAAACGTGTGAAGTTTGGGGCAGATTGGACATTCCATGCCTGAGTTACAGCAAATTCCTATTTAATTGCAGTAATAGCATGCTTTAGCACTTAGCTAAGTGTTTGCTAGCATGTTTATAGTATGTTGCTAACCTGTTTAGCACTTGCTGGCTCTTTTTTATATGTTATTAGGAGACCACAACAGTGTTAAACATGTCATTTCCTGTTGACAGCAGGTGGCGCTATTACTATAACTGAATATTCTCATGTAGATGTGTTCAGGCCATGACTCTTATCAAACGTGTGAAGTTTGGGGCAGATTGGACATTCCATGCCTGTGTTACAGCAAATTCCTATTTAATTGCAGCAATAGCCTGCTTTAGCACTTAGCTAAGAGTTTGCTAGCATGTTTTAGCATGTTTCTAGTATGTTGTTAGCATGTTTAGCACTTGCTGGCACTTTTTTTATA
Organism: Scardinius erythrophthalmus; assembly: GCF_964197995.2. Taxonomy (NCBI): domain Eukaryota; kingdom Metazoa; phylum Chordata; class Actinopteri; order Cypriniformes; family Leuciscidae; genus Scardinius; species Scardinius erythrophthalmus. The sequence continues at coordinate 24,491,404 of NC_138232.1, read as the reverse complement.
TGTTTTTATATGTCCACAACAGTGTTTAACATGTCACTTCCTGTTGCCAGCAGGTGGCACTATGACTGTAACTGAATATGAGCATGGTCATGTGTTCAGGACAGAACGTTTATTAAAAGTGTGAAGTTTGGCGCATATTGGACATTGCCTTCTTGAGTAACAACAACATCCTGTTTCATTGAATTAGCATGCTTTCCCACTTAGCTAAGTATTGCTAGCATGTTTTAACATTAGCTAGCATGTTTTAACATGTTTCTAGCATGTTTAGACCTCAATGGCATTTTTAACATGTTGCTAGAATGGCATCAACGTGTTAAACATGACACTTCCTGTTGCCAGTAGGTGGCGCTATTACTATAACTGAATATTCTCATGTAGATGTGTTCAGGACAGAACGCTTATCAAAAGTGTGAAGTTTGGGGCAGATTGGACATTCCATGCCTGAGTTACAGCAAATTCCTATTTAATTGCAATAATAGCATGAGTTAGCACTTAGCTAAGAGTTTGCTAGCATGTTTTAGCATGCTTCTAGTATGTTGTTAGCATGTTTAGCACTTGCTGGCACTTTTTTATATGTTATTAGGAGTCCATAACAGTGTTAAACATGTCACTTCCTGTTGCCAGCAGGTGGCGCTATGACTATAACTGAATATGAGCATGGCCATGTGTTCAGGACAGAACTCTTATCAAACGTGTGAAGTTTGGGGCAGATTGGACATTCCATGCCTGAGTTACAGCAACTTCCTGTTTCATGGCGAAACATCGAAATTTGTAAGGCCGCCGAGGACCCGCCCTTCGACGAAAACTCAAGATCTTCGCAATTTAACGTCGCAAAGGCCTTAAGATTACACTCACCAAATTTGAAGATGATCAGATTAAAACTGTAGGAGGAGTTCGTTAAAGTACGAGGCCTGAAAAATGGCAAAAACTGCACAAAAATCTGAGAGGAAGTTCAAAATGGCTGACTTCCTGTTGTGTTTAGGGCTATGCTCCAAGAGACTTTTTGTAGGTATTAGGTCATTACACGTATGTACCGAATTTCGTGCACGTACGTTGAACGTTGCGGGAGGCGCACTCCGTTGAACTTTTATAGGTGGCGCTATCGAGCCATTTTGCCCCGTCCAATTCTGAAACCTATATCAGATGTAAATTTTCGCCAGTTCTGACGCGTGTGCAAAGTTTTGTGAGTTTTCGCGCATGTTTAGGCCCTCAAAAATGCAATTCAATGCGGAGAAGAATAATAATAATAATAATAATAATTAAAGCTGCAAGCAGCGATGAAAGGGCCCTCGCACCCGTGCCATCAACACTCGGTGGCTTTAGGAAGACAGAGCATGGTTGGGAAATGTACATTTAAGGAGGTATATATAGTAAAAGTATGTCAAAGTCAGTTACAAAATGTTTTGTATAATGGTGATAATAGCATGCTTCATGACTCAGCTAAGTGTTGCTAGCATGTTTAGTCTGTTTCTAGCATGCTTAGTACACAATAATTATGTGGTTAGTACTGCATTACGGTGTTAACCATGTCAGTTTCTGTTGCCAGTAGGTGGCGTTATGGCTATAACTGAATATGAGCATGGATGTGTGTTCAGGACAGAACTCTTATCAAACGTGTGAAGTTTGGTGCAAATTGGACATTGCCTTCTTGAGTAACAACAAAGTCATGTTTCATTGAATTAACATTCTTTAGCACTTAGCTAAGCATTGTTAGCATGTTTTAACATGTTTCTAGCATGTTTAGAACTCAATGGCATTTTTAACATGTTGCTAGAACGGCATAAAAGTGTTAAACATGTCACTTCCTGTTGCCAGTTGGTGGCGCTATTACTATAACTGAATTTGAGCATAGACATGTGTTCAGGCCATGATTCTTATCAAATGTGTGAAGTTTGGGGCAGATTGGACATTCCATGCCTGAATTACAGCAAATTCCTATTTAATTGCAATAATAGCATGCTTTAGCACTTAGCTAAGAGTTTGCTAGCATGTTTTAGCATGTTTCTAGTATGTTGTTAGCATGTTTAGCACTTGCTGGCACTTTTTTATATGTTATTAGGAGTCCATAACAGTGTTAAACATGTCACTTCCTGCTGCCAGCAGGTGGCGCTATGACTGTAAGCATGATCATGTGTTCAGGACAGAACGCTTATCAAAAGTGTGAAGTTTGGGGCAGATTGGACATTCCTTGCCTGAGTTACAGCAAATTCATATTTAATTTCAGTAATATCATTCTTTAGCACTTAGCTAAGTGTTTGCTAGTATGTTTTAGCAAGTCTCTAGTATGTTGGTAGGATGTTTAGCACCTACTTGCATTTTTTTATATGTTATTAGGAGTCAAGAACAGTGTTAAACGTCACTTCCTGTTGCCAGCAGGTGGCGCTATGACTATAACTAAATATGAGCATGGACATGTGTTCAAGAGATAACTCTTATCAAACGTGTGAAGTTTGGGGTAGATTGTACATTGCCTTCTTGAGTAACAACAAAGTCCTGTTTCATTGAATTAGCATGGTTTAGCACTTAGCTAAGTACTGCTAGCATGTTTTAACATGTTTCTAGCATGTATAGAACTCAATGGCATTTTTAACATGTTGCTAGAACGGCATCAAAGTGTTAAACATGTCACTTCCTGTTGCCAGTAGGTGGTGCTATTACTATAACTGAATTTGAGCATAGACGTGTTCAGGCCATGATTCTTATCAAATGTGTGAAGTTTGGGGCAGATTGGACATTACATGCCTGAGTTACAGCAAATTCCTATTTAATTGCAGTAATAGCATGCTTTAGCACTTAGCTAAGTGTTTTCTAGCATGTTTCTAGTATGTTGCTAACCTGTTTAGCACTTGTTGGCTCTTTTTTATATGTTATTAGGAGACCACAAGAGTGTTAAACATGTCACTTCCTGTTACCAGTAGGTGGCGCTATTACTATAACTGAATTTTCTCAAGTAGATGTGTTCAGGACAGAACGCTTATCAAAAGTGTGAAGTTTGGGGCAGATTGGACATTCCATGCCTGAGTTACAGCAAATTCCTATTTAATTGCAATAATAGCATGCTTTAGCACTTAGCTAAGAGTTTGCTAGCATGTTTTAGCATGCTTCTATTATGTTGTTAGCATGTTTAGCACTTGCTGGCACTTTTTTATATGTTATTAGGAGTCCATATCAGTGTTAAACATGTCACTTCCTGTTGCCAGCAGGTGGCGCTATGACTGTAACTGAATATGAGCATGGTCATGTGTTCAGGACAGAACGCTTATCAAAAGTGTGAAGTTTGGGGCAGATTGGACATTCCATGCCTGAGTTACAGCAACTTCCTGTTTCATGGCGAAACATCGAAATTTGTCAGGCCGCCGAGGACCCGCCCTTTGACGAAAACTCAAGATCTTCGCAATTTAACGTCGCAAAGGCCTTAAGATTACACTCACCAAATTTGAAGATGATCAGATTAAAACTGTAGGAGGAGTTCGTTAAAGTACGAGGCCTGAAAATGGCAAAAACTGCACAAAAATCTGAGAGGAAGTTCAAAATGGCTGACTTCCTGTTGTGTTTAGGGCTATGCTCCAAGAGACTTTTTTGTAGGTATTAGGTCATTACATGTATGTACCGAATTTCGTGCACGTACGTGGAACGTTGCGGGAGGCGCACTCCGTTGAACTTTTATAGGTGGCGCTATCGAGCCATTTTGCCCCGTCCAATTCTGAAACCTATATCAGATGTAAATTTTCGCCAGTTCTGACGCGTGTGCAAAGTTTCGTGAGTTTTCGAGCATGTTTAGGCCCTCAAAAATGCAATTAAATGCGGAGAAGAAGAAGAAGAAGAATAATAATTAAAGCTGCAAGCAGCGATGAAAGGGCCCTCGCACCCGTGCCATCAACACTCGGTGGCTTTAGGAAGACAGAGCATGGTCGGGAAATGTACATTTAAGGAGGTATATATAGTAAGAGTATGTCAAAGTCAGTTATAAAATGTTTTGTATAATCGTGATAATAGCATGCTTCATGACTCAGCTAAGTGTTGCTAGCATGTTTAGTGTGTTTCTAGCATGCTTAGTACACAATAATTATGTGGTTAGTACTGCATTACTGTGTTAACCATGTCAGTTTCTGTTGCCAGTAGGTGGCGTTATGACTATAACTGAATATGAGCTTGGATGTGTGTTCAGGACAGAACTCTTATCAAACGTGTGAAGTTTGGTGCAAATTGGACATTGCCTTCTTGAGTAACAACAAAGTCATGTTTCATTGAATTAGCATGCTTTAGCACTTAGCTAAGCATTGTTAGCATGTTTTAACATGTTTCTAGCATGTTTAGAACTCAATGGCATTTTTAACATGTTGCTAGAACGGCATCAACGTGTTAAACATGTCACTTCCTGTTGCCAGTTGGTGGCGCTATTACTATAATTGAACATTCTCATGTAGATGTGTTCAGGCCATGACTCTTATCAAAAGTGTGAAGTTTGGGGCAGATTGGACATTCCATGCCTGAGTTACAGCAAATTCCTATTTAATTGCAATAATAGCATGCTTTAGCACTTGGCTAAGAGTTTGCTAGCATGTTTTAGCATGTTTCTAGTATGTTGTTAGCATGTTTAACACTTGCTGGCACTTTTTTATATGTTATTAGGAGTCCATAACAGTGTTAAACATGTCACTTCCTGTTGCCAGCAGGTGGCGCTATGACTGTAACTGAATATAAGCATGGTCATGTGTTCAGGACAGAACGCTTATCAAAAGTGTGAAGTTTGGGGCAGATTGGACATTCCATGCCTGAGTTACAGCAAATTCATATTTAATTGCAGTAATATCATTCTTTAGCACTTAGCTAAGTGTTTGCTAGTATGTTTTAGCATGTCTATAGTATGTTGGTAGGATGTTTAGCACCTACTGGCATTTTTTTATATGTTATTAGGAGTCAAGAACAGTGTTAAACGTCACTTCCTGTTGCCAGCAGGTGGCGCTATGACTATAACTAAATATGAGCATGGACATGTGTTCAAGAGATAACTCTTATCAAACGTGTGACGTTTGGGGTAGATTGTACATTGCCTTCTTGAGTAACAACAAAGTCCTGTTTCATTGAATTAGCATGCTTTAGCACTTAGCTAAGTATTGCTAGTATGTTTTAACATGTTTCTAGCATGTTTAGAAGTCAATGGCATTTTTAACATGTTGCTAGAATGGCATCAACGTGTTAAACATGACACTTCCTGTTACCAGTAGGTGGCGCTATTACTATAACTGAATATTCTCATGTAGATATGTTCAGGACAGAACGCTTATCAAAAGTGTGAAGTTTGGGGCAGATTGGACATTCCATGCCTGAGTTACAGCAAATTCCTATTTAATTGCAATAATAGCATGCTTTAGCACTTAGCTAAGAGTTTGCTAGCATGTTTTAGCATGCTTCTAGTATGTTGTTAGCATGTTTAGCACTTGCTGGCACTTTTTTATATGTTATTAGGAGTCCATAACAGTGTTAAACATGTCACTTCCTGTTGCCAGCAGGTGGCGCTATGACTATAACTGAATATGAGCATGGTCATGTGTTCAGGACAGAACGTTTATTAAAAGTGTGAAGTTTGGCGCAGATTGGACATTGCCTTCTTGAGTAACAACAACATCCTGTTTCATTGAATTAGCATGCTTTAGCACTTAGCTAAGTATTGCTAGTATGTTTTAACATGTTTCTAGCATGTTTAGAAGTCAATGGCATTTTTAACATGTTGCTAGAATGGCATCAACGTGTTAAACATGACACTTCCTGTTACCAGTAGGTGGCGCTATTACTATAACTGAATATTCTCATGTAGATATGTTCAGGACAGAACGCTTATCAAAAGTGTGAAGTTTGGGGCAGATTGGACATTCCATGCCTGAGTTACAGCAAATTCCTATTTAATTGCAATAATAGCATGCTTTAGCACTTAGCTAAGAGTTTGCTAGCATGTTTTAGCATGCTTCTAGTATGTTGTTAGCATGTTTAGCACTTGCTGGCACTTTTTTATATGTTATTAGGAGTCCATAACAGTGTTAAACATGTCACTTCCTGTTGCCAGCAGGTGGCGCTATGACTATAACTGAATATGAGCATGGTCATGTGTTCAGGACAGAACTCTTATCAAACGTATGAAGTTTGGGGCAGATTGGACATTCCATGCCTGAGTTACAGCAACTTCCTGTTTCATGGCGAAACATCAAAATTTGTCAGGCCGCCGAGGACCCGCCCTTCGACGAAAACTCAAGATCTTCGCAATTTAACGTCGCAAAGGCCTTAAGATTACACTCACCAAATTTGAAGATGATCAGATTAAAACTGTAGGAGGAGTTCGTTAAAGTATGAGGCCTGAAAATGTCAAAAACTGCACAAAAATCTGGGAGGAAGTTCAAAATGGCTGACTTCCTGTTGGGTTTAGGGCTATGCTCCAAGAGACTTTTTTGTAGGTATTAGGTCATTACATGTATGTACTGAATTTCGTGCACGTACATGGAACGTTAGGGGAGGCGCACTCTGTTGAACTTTTATAGGTGGCGCTATCGAGCCGTTTTGCCCCGTCCAATTCTGAAACCTATATCAGATGTAAATTTTCGCCAGTTCTGACGCGTGTGCAAAGTTTCGTGAGTTTTCGCGCATGTTTAGGCCCTCAAAAATGCAATTCAATGCGGAGAAGAAGAAGAATAATAATAATAATTAAAGCTGCAAGCAGCGATGAAAGGGCCCTCGCACCCGTGCCATCAACACTCGGTGGCTTTAGGAAGACAGAGCATGGTTGGGAAATGTACATTTAAGGAGGTATATATAGTAAGAGTATGTCAAAGTCAGTTACAAAATGTTTTGTATAATGGTGATAATAGCATGCTTCATGACTCAGCTAAGTGTTGCTAGCATGTTTAGTGTGTTTCTAGCATGCTTAGTACACAATAATTATGTGGTTAGTACTGCATTACTGTGTTAACCATGTCAGTTTCTGTTGCCAGTAGGTGGCGTTATGACTATAACTGAATATGAGCTTGGATGTGTGTTCAGGACAGAACTCTTATCAAACGTGTAAAGTTTGGTGCAAATTGGACATTGCCTTCTTGAGTAACAACAAAGTCATGTTTCATTGAATTAGCATGCTTTAGCACTTAGCTAAGCATTGTTAGCATGTTTTAACATGTTTCTAGCATGTTTAGAACTCAATGGCATTTTTAACATGTTGCTAGAACGGCATCAACGTGTTAAACATGTCACTTCCTGTTGCCAGTTGGTGGCGCTATTACTATAATTGAACATTCTCATGTAGATGTGTTCAGGCCATGACTCTTATCAAAAGTGTGAAGTTTGGGGCAGATTGGACATTCCATGCCTGAGTTACAGCAAATTCCTATTTAATTGCAATAATAGCATGCTTTAGCACTTGGCTAAGAGTTTGCTAGCATGTTTTAGCATGTTTCTAGTATGTTGTTAGCATGTTTAACACTTGCTGGCACTTTTTTATATGTTATTAGGAGTCCATAACAGTGTTAAACATGTCACTTCCTGTTGCCAGCAGGTGGCGCTATGACTGTAACTGAATATAAGCATGGTCATGTGTTCCGGACAGAACGCTTATCAAAAGTGTGAAGTTTGGGGCAGATTGGACATTCCATGCCTGAGTTACAGCAAATTCATATTTAATTGCAGTAATATCATTCTTTAGCACTTAGCTAAGTGTTTGCTAGTATGTTTTAGCATGTCTATAGTATGTTGGTAGGATGTTTAGCACCTACTGGCATTTTTTTATATGTTATTAGGAGTCAAGAACAGTGTTAAACGTCACTTCCTGTTGCCAGCAGGTGGCGCTATGACTATAACTAAATATGAGCATGGACATGTGTTCAAGAGATAACTCTTATCAAACGTGTGACGTTTGGGGTAGATTGTACATTGCCTTCTTGAGTAACAACAAAGTCCTGTTTCATTGAATTAGCATGCTTTAGCACTTAGCTAAGTATTGCTAGTATGTTTTAACATGTTTCTAGCATGTTTAGAAGTCAATGGCATTTTTAACATGTTGCTAGAATGGCATCAACGTGTTAAACATGACACTTCCTGTTACCAGTAGGTGGCGCTATTACTATAACTGAATATTCTCATGTAGATATGTTCAGGACAGAACGCTTATCAAAAGTGTGAAGTTTGGGGCAGATTGGACATTCCATGCCTGAGTTACAGCAAATTCCTATTTAATTGCAATAATAGCATGCTTTAGCACTTAGCTAAGAGTTTGCTAGCATGTTTTAGCATGCTTCTAGTATGTTGTTAGCATGTTTAGCACTTGCTGGCACTTTTTTATATGTTATTAGGAGTCCATAACAGTGTTAAACATGTCACTTCCTGTTGCCAGCAGGTGGCGCTATGACTATAACTGAATATGAGCATGGTCATGTGTTCAGGACAGAACGTTTATTAAAAGTGTGAAGTTTGGCGCAGATTGGACATTGCCTTCTTGAGTAACAACAACATCCTGTTTCATTGAATTAGCATGCTTTAGCACTTAGCTAAGTATTGCTAGTATGTTTTAACATGTTTCTAGCATGTTTAGAAGTCAATGGCATTTTTAACATGTTGCTAGAATGGCATCAACGTGTTAAACATGACACTTCCTGTTACCAGTAGGTGGCGCTATTACTATAACTGAATATTCTCATGTAGATATGTTCAGGACAGAACGCTTATCAAAAGTGTGAAGTTTGGGGCAGATTGGACATTCTATGCCTGAGTTACAGCAAATTCCTATTTAATTGCAATAATAGCATGCTTTAGCACTTAGCTAAGAGTTTGCTAGCATGTTTTAGCATGCTTCTAGTATGTTGTTAGCATGTTTAGCACTTGCTGGCACTTTTTTATATGTTATTAGGAGTCCATAACAGTGTTAAACATGTCACTTCCTGTTGCCAGCAGGTGGCGCTATGACTATAACTGAATATGAGCATGGTCATGTGTTCAGGACAGAACTCTTATCAAACGTATGAAGTTTGGGGCAGATTGGACATTCCATGCCTGAGTTACAGCAACTTCCTGTTTCATGGCGAAACATCAAAATTTGTCAGGCCGCCGAGGACCCGCCCTTCGACGAAAACTCAAGATCTCCGCAATTTAACGTCGCAAAGGCCTTAAGATTACACTCACCAAATTTGAAGATGATCAGATTAAAACTGTAGGAGGAGTTCGTTAAAGTATGAGGCCTGAAAATGTCAAAAACTGCACAAAAATCTGGGAGGAAGTTCAAAATGGCTGACTTCCTGTTGGGTTTAGGGCTATGCTCCAAGAGACTTTTTTGTAGGTATTAGGTCATTACATGTATGTACCGAATTTCGTGCACGTACGTGGAACGTTGCGGGAGGCGCACTCCGTTGAACTTTTATAGGTGGCGCTATCGAGCCGTTTTGCCCCGTCCAATTCTGAAACCTATATCAGATGTAAATTTTCGCCAGTTCTGACGCGTGTGCAAAGTTTCGTGAGTTTTCGCGCATGTTTAGGCCCTCAAAAATGCAATTCAATGCGGAGAAGAATAATAATAATAATAATTAAAGCTGCAAGCAGCGATGAAAGGGCCCTCGCACCCGTGCCATCAACACTCGGTGGCTTTAGGAAGACAGAGCATGGTTGGGAAATGTACATTTAAGGAGGTATATATAGTAAGAGTATGTCAAAGTCAGTTACAAAATGTTTTGTATAATGGTGATAATAGCATGCTTCATGACTCAGCTAAGTGTTGCTAGCATGTTTAGTCTGTTTCTAGCATGCTTAGTACACAATTATTATGTGGTTAGTACTGCATTACTGTGTTAACCATGTCAGTTTCTGTTGCCAGTAGGTTGCGTTATGACTATAACTGAATATGAGCATGGATGTGTGTTCAGGACAGAACTCTTATCAAACGTGTGAAGTTTGGTGCAAATTGGACATTGCCTTCTTGAGTAACAACAAAGTCATGTTTCATTGAATTAGCATTCTTTAGCACGTACCTAAGCATTGTTAGCATGTTTTAACATGTTTCTAGCATGTTTAGAACTCAATGGCATTTTTAACATGTTGCTAGAACGGCATCAACGTGTTAAACATGTCACTTCCTGTTGCCAGTAGGTGGCGCTATTACTATAACTGAACATTCTCATGTAGATGTGTTCAGGCCATGACTCTTATCAAAAGTGTGAAGTTTGGGGCAGATTGGACATTCCATGCCTGAGTTACGGCAAATTCCTATTTAATTGCAATAATAGCATGCGTTAGCACTTGGCTAAGAGTTTGCTAGCATGTTTTAGCATGTTTCTAGTATGTTGTTAGCATGTTTAACACTTGCTGGCACTTTTTTATATGTTATTAGGAGTCCATAACAGTGTTAAACATGTCACTTCCTGTTGCCAGCAGGTGGCGCTATGACTGTAACTGAATATAAGCATGGTCATGTGTTCAGGACAGAACGCTTATCAAAAGTGTGAAGTTTGGGGCAGATTGGACATTCCATGCCTGAGTTACAGCAAATTCATATTTAATTGCAGTAATATCATTCTTTAGCACTTAGCTAAGTGTTTGCTAGTATGTTTCAGCATGTCTCTAGTATGTTGGTAGGATGTTTAGCACCTACTGGCATTTTTTATATGTTATTAGGAGTCAAGAACAGTGTTAAACGTCACTTCCTGTTGCCAGCAGGTGGCGCTATGACTATAACTAAATATGAGCATGGACATGTGTTCAAGAGATAACTCTTATCAAACGTGTGAAGTTTGGGGTAGATTGTACATTGCCTTCTTGAGTAACAACAACATCCTGTTTCATTGAATTAGCATGCTTTAGCACTTAGCTAAGTATTGCTAGCATGTTTTAACATGTTTCTAGCATGTTTAGAAGTCAATGGCATTTTTAACATGTTGCTAGAATGGCATCAACGTGTTAAACATGACACTTCCTGTTACCAGTAGGTGGCGCTATTACTATAACTGAATATTCTCATGTAGATGTGTTCAGGACAGAACGCTTATCAAAAGTGTGAAGTTTGGGGCAGATTGGACATTCCATGCCTGAGTTACAGCAAATTCCTATTTAATTGCAATAATAGCATGCTTTAGCACTTAGCTAAGAGTTTGCTAGCATGTTTTAGCATGCTTCTAGTATGTTGTTAGCATGTTTAGCACTTGCTGGCACTTTTTTATATGTTATTAGGAGTCCATAACAGTGTTAAACATGTCACTTCCTGTTGCCAGCAGGTGGCGCTATGACTATAACTGAATATGAGCATGGTCATGTGTTCAGGACAGAACTCTTATCAAAAGTGTGAAGTTTGGGGCAGATTGGACATTCCATGCCTGAGTTACAGCAACTTCCTGTTTCATGGCGAAACATCGAAATTTGTCAGGCCGCCGAGGACCCGCACTTCGACGAAAACTCAAGATCTTCGCAATTTAACGTCGCAAAGGCCTGAAGATTACACTCACCAAATTTGAAGATGATCAGATTAAAACTGTAGGAGGAGTTCGTTAAAGTACGAGGCCTGAAAATGGCAAAAACTGCACAAAAATCTGAGAGGAAGTTCAAAATGGCTGACTTCCTGTTGTGTTTAGGGCTACGCTCCAAGAGACTTTTTTGTAGGTATTAGGTAATTACATGTATGTACCGAATTTCGTGCACGTACGTGGAACGATGCGGGAGGCGCACTCCGTTGAACTTTTATAGGTGGCGCTATCGAGCCATTTTGCCCCGTCCAATTCTGAAACCTATATCAGATGTAAATTTTCGCCAGTTCTGACGCGTGTGCAAAGTTTCGTGAGTTTTCGAGCATGTTTAGGCCCTCAAAAATGCAATTCAATGCGGAGAAGAAGAATAATAATAATAATAATAATAATAATAATAAACAGAGCAATTCCAAGAGGGTCCTCACACCATCGGTGCTCGGGCCCTAATAATAATAAACAGAGCAATTCCAAGAGGGTCCTCACACCATCGGTGCTCGGGCCCTAATAATAATAAACAGAGCAATTCCAAGAGGGTCCTCACACCATCGGTGCTCGGGCCCTAATAATAATAAACAGAGCAATTCCAAGAGGGTCCTCACACCATCGGTGCTCGGGCCCTAATAATAATCCTACCGAAAACAATAGGGCCTTCGCCCTTTCAGGGCTTGGGCCCTAATAATAATCCTACCGAAAACAATAGGGCCTTCGCCCTTTCAGGGCTTGGGCCCTAATAATAAATAATAAATATAGCTGCGAGCAGCGATTACGGGCCCAAGCCGGTGGCACCGCAACCCCGGTGCCTTTAGGTAACGGTGCCGCCGGCTTTGGCCCTCCATCGCTGCTCGCAGCTATATTTATATATATATATATATATATATATATATATATATATACACACACACACATATATATATATATATATGTATATAAATATCTACCTATCTATCTATCTATCTATATCTATATCTATATCTATATACACACACACACACACACACACACACACATATATATATATATATAAATATATATATATATATATATATATACGTATATATATATATATATATATATATATATATATATATATATATATATATATATATATATATATATATATATATATAAGACAGAAAAAATTACTTGTCTTACCTTATTCTGATTTTATGATACACTCAAAATATTCCACAACAAATCCTTTAAATTTAATGTAAAAATAAAAACGAAAGTAAGCAGTGTTGGTCTCACGTAACCCTCTCATTAGAATCAAAATGTTTCAATATTTGCGATGTATTTGGATGCTAAACTATTCTTTATTTTAGGCTTTGTACTTCACTCGTGTTCCAATATCGACGGAAAAAATCATCCTCTTCACAAGCGCAAAAATGTGCTTGTAAACATCACAGTGGAGCTCTGCTTACTGTGAATGGTACAAATTGTACTGCTGACTATTTAAACAGAGCAGTGTAATTCGTTTATGTTAGGTTGACTATTTTTATTATTATATTGTATTAGGGCAATAATGAACAGGCTGCGATGTCAAGATTTTTTTATAAGATATTTAATAAGATGTTTTTGTTCTGTTTCAGCAGCAAAAATAGTTAAACAAAGATCACAGCAGAACCATCGCACATCTCACAGCAACTTGTTTTCTCATAACTGATTGATTCAGCATTTTGAAACGAATCGGTTGACTCAAAGATTCAATGGTCAATCCATAAACATCTGTCTCAATCATAAATGACTCAGTCATTAGAACAAATCGTTTGAACGAATGAATCAATGACTCGCTCATTAAGATGGTGGCCTGGCGACACCTAATGGCGGTTTAGTGTTATGTTTAAAATTATCATTCTTTCCAACGTGCACCATTATCAATGTCCGTGCGGACGTCCGTTTTTTACTTTCACTTTTATATTAGCGATTTAAAAGCACCCACTCGTGTCACACGTCGATTAACCGATGGGAAAATATCCTCACAGTCATATACCTAATACATTTATATTTAAATACAATAGGCCTACCTAGTAAAACGTTTTATATACTATTTTGAATATCCTTTTGGACACAAGAGGGCAGTATAGACCTATGTATGATTGTTTTTTTTTTTTACTTAACTGTTTTTAATTTTAGAATAAAATTAGAATAAAATTCTTTTTAAAAACAGAATAAAATGGGTTTAGTTGTAATATTTGTATAGTTTTATATAGAAATAAATGGTATATAATTACATTTTTACAAGATTTTAGGTTTTTAGTGTTTCCTTTTTGGACATTAGTTTAATCCCTCGCCATAGCAAAAACATTTGAGATATTTATTATCTGTTCACAATTTAGCATATTTAATGTATTTTCATCATGTTGAAAAAGTTTGGTGGGAATAAAATAAATAGTTTAAGAGGAGTGGCTAAAAATTCAGAGGCTGATTTTGCAAAAAAATCCACATTCAGACCAAAATATCTGACTTCCTGATGGCTGGAGCTAATGAATATAAATTAGAAAGTTGTCCGGCTTGATGAGAACAATATACAAACTATTTTTTTTTACTGTAGTTAAAACTAACCCCCCCACTTTTGTCAAAAGCATGTTGAAAGTGACACACTTCCTGCTGCCAGTTGGTGGCGCTATAACTTTGACTCACAATAGCTATATCCATCTGATCGGCCTCTTACCACGAACACACTGCTGAAGTTTCATCAAGATCAGTTAATGTATGCAGAAGTTATTCCACTTCCGTGTTTCTCTTTTCTCGCCATGAATTCGATTCCTCGCCACAGCCAAACCATTTTCTAGGAGGAGTATTTCACATTCCACAGCAAGCGTTTTCCAAACAACCCATAATAGCCGACTTCCTGTTGGGCTGGCGTAAAACTTGACCGGGGTAAAGTTGTTCGGCCCGATGAGATCTATATGTGTACCGAGTTTCATATTAATTCATGCGAGCGTGTTTGATATATGGATCAAGTTTTAGAACCCCGTTCAAGGGGGCGCTGTTGAGCCCCCCTGCCACGCCCGGGTACCAGCTTCAGCCCGGCCCTGATGGCCGTGGGTTCTGACCTGTGTGCAAAGTTTCAAGAGTTTTTGAGCACGTTAAGGACCCCAAAAGCCCCTGAAACCTTGATTAACAATATAAAAGCAATAGTCAAATCCCCCCCTCCCCTCACACACACACAGACACAGAGAGAGGGAGAGAAAATTCTTCAGAAAATCCACATTCAAACCAAAATATCTCTCTTCCTGTTGGTCGGAGATGGTTCATGTAAATTAGAAAGTTGTCCGTCTTGATGAGAACAATAAACATACCAAGTTTTGTGATTCTAGGAAAAACTAAGCCCCCATTTTTGACTAAAGGTGGCGCTACTGAGCCATTCCACCACGCCCGTTTCTGAAACTTTGCACATGTCTACGGGCTAATAAATGTGATGTGTCTGTTGAGTTTCATGCAATTTCAAGTATGTTAAGAGTCTCAAAAGCATCAAAAAATAATATTAAAGTTTGATGCGTTGCCACGGCAACAGTATCTAAGATATCAATAATCCTTTCACAGGTTTACATCTGCCGTGTGTCTATATTGTACACATAAAGTTTGAAGCAAATCGGGTAAAAATAAGACACTGATTTCAAAGCATTTTGAAAGTGATGTACTTCCTGCTGCCTGTTGGTGGCGCTATAACTTTGACTCACAATAGTCACATCTATGTGATCGGCCTCTTAAGACGAACACACTGCTGAAGTTTCATCAAGATCAGTTAATGTATGCAGAAGTTATAACACACTTCCTGTTTCATTTTTTCGCCATAAATTTGTTTCCTCGCCACGGCCAAACCGTTCAAGATATCAAAAATCCGTCCGCAATTTAGCATCCTCAATGTCTTGACTTCATGCACACCGAGTTTGGAGGCGAATCGATGAATTCCCTAGGAGGAGTACATTAAATTCCACAGCATGCGTTTCCAAACAACGCTAAATAGCCAACTTCCTGTTTGGCTGGCGTAAAACTTAGAGCACGAAAGTTGTTCGGCCCGATGAGATCTATATGTGTACCGAGTTTCATATTATTACATGCAAGCGTGTTTGATTTATGGACACGTGTTTGGATCCCGTTCCAGGGGGCGCTGTCGAGCCCCCCTGCCACGCCCGGGTACCAGCTTCAGTCCGGCCCTGATGGCCGCGGGTTCTGATGTGTGTGCAAAATTTCAAGAGTTTTCGAGCATGTTAAGGGCCCCAAAAGTGCCCGAAAGGTTGACAAAATAATAATAATAATAATAAATATATATATATATATATATATAAATATAGCTGCGAGCAGCGATTACGGGCCCAAGCCGATGGCACCGCAACCCCGGTGCCTTTACCTAAAGGCACCGGGGTGGCGGTACCGCCGGCTTTGGCCCTTCATCGCTGCTCGCAGCTATATATATATATATATATATATATATATATATATATATATATATATATATATATATATATATATATATATATATATATATATATATATATATACATACACATGGCTATAATGAACAGGCTGCGATGTCAAGATTGCAATGCTGGAATGTGTGTGTGTGTGTGTGTGTGTGTGTGTGTGTGTGTGTGTGTGTGTGTGTGTGTGTGTGTGTGTGTGTGTGTGTGTGTGTTTGCATGTGTGTGTTTGCATGTGTGTTCATGTTTTTCTATCCCGGTGGGGACTTCAACCTGAATGCACACAGACTCATGGGGACTCGTGTCACAGTGGGGACCTAAATAGAGGTCCCCATGGGTAAACAAGCTTAGAAATCATACACAATGAGTCTTTTTGGAAATGTAAAAATGCAGAAAGTTTTCTGTAATGGGTAGGTTTAGGGGTAGGGTTAGTGTGAGGAGATAGAATATACAGTTTGTAAAGTATAAAAACCATTAAGTCTATGGAGAGTCCCCACAAAGATAGTAAACCGTGTGTGTGTGTGTGTGTGTGTGTGTGTGTGTGTGTGTGTGTGTGTGTGTGTGTGTGGCGTGGGCGCGATGGAACAGTGGACACATAAAAACATACGTCATTATACAGGACGACATTTAAACTGCAAAGTGTTAACTTATATTTGTGTACTGTCGCAATAAGACACAACATTGTGCTTTTGTAAAATAATTTCAAGCAATCCACCCCCCTGAAAGGCGCTAATTTTAAAATTAAACTAAAATGCTCATGGCTGCACGGGCATTCATGGTGCGCATCCACGACAAGGAACGAGCAGAACAAAGTGGACGTTTTTCAGTTAATTCCTACTTCCAAAGGAATTCATTTGAAACGCCCGCTCAACCGCTCACCCTGTGGTCTGTGTGAGTCCTAATGCCCCAGTGTAGTGACGGGGACACTATACTGCCAAAAGAGCACCGTCCTTCGGATTAGACGTTAAACCGAGGTCCTGACTCTCTGTGGTCATTAAAAATTCCAGGATGTCCTTCGAAAAAGAGTAGGGGTGTAACCCCGGCATCCTGGCCAAATTTGCCCCTTGGCCTCTATCCATCATGGCCTCCTAATCATCCCCATGTACTGATATACTGATTGGCTTCATCACTGTCTCCTCTCCACCAGTAAGCTGGTGTGTGGTGGGCGTTCTGGCGCAATATGGCTGCCGTCGCATCATCCAAGTGGATGCTGCACATTGGTGATGGTTGAGGAGATTCCCCCCATCTATGTAAAGCGCTTTGAGGTCTCAGAAAAAGCGCTATATAAATGTAACAAATTATTATTATTATTATCAACCACTATCAATGTCAGTGCGGACGAAAATATTTACTTTCGTTTTTAAGTTTGCGATTCAAAAGCCCCCAGCGGTGTCACACGTCGATTAACCGGTGGTAAAATATTCTCACCGTCACATACCTAGTATATTTTTATGTAAATACAATAGTCCTACCTGATTTTGAACACAAGAAGGCAGTATAGCTCTATGAATGACTTGACTTTTATGAGACTAAATAGTACAATTTCTATTTTTAAACTTATAAATAATTATTAAATTTAAAAAAAAAAAGAATAAAATGAGTTTGGTTGTGATATTTGTATACTTTTATAGAAATAAATGGTGTATAATTACATTTTTAGAAGATGAGGCTTTTAGTGTTTAATTTTTGTACATTACTTCAGTCCCTCACTATAGCAAAACCATTTGAGATGTTTAATATCCGTTCACAATTTAGCATCTTTAATGTATTTTCATCATTTTGAAAAAGTTTGGTGTGAAAAAATAAGCCAGTTTGGAAGAGTAGCTAAAAACTCAGAGTCTGAAATATCCCAAAAATCCACATTCAAACCAAAATATCTGACTTTCTTTTGCTCTGAGCTAATGACTGTTAATTAGAAAGTTGTCCGGCTCGGTGAGACCAATCTATATACTCATGTTTGTAACTGTTGGTAAAACTAACCCCCCCACTTTTGTCAAAAGCATGTTGAAAGTGACACACTTCCTGCTGCCAGTTGGTGGCGCTATAACTTTGACTCACAATAGTTACATCCATCTGATCGGCCTCTTATCACAAACACACTGCTGAAGTTTCATCAATATCAGTTAATGTATGCAGAAGTTATAACACTTCGTGTCTCTCTTTTCTCGCCATAAATTCATTTCCTCGCCACGGCCAAACCGTTCAAGATATCAAAGATCCGTCCGCAATTTAGCATCCTCAATGCCTTGACTTCACGCTGACCGAGTTTGGAGGCGAATCGATGTATTTCCTAGGAGGAGTACATTAAATTCCACAGCAAGCGTTTCCAAACAACCCTAAATAGCCGACTTCCTGTTGGGCTGGCGTAAAACTTAGAGCACGAAAGTTGTTCGGCCCGATGAGATCTATATGTGTACCGAGTTTCAAATTAATTCATGCAAGTGTGTTTGATATATGGACCAAGTTTTAGAACCCCGTTCAAGGGGGCGCTGTCGAGCCCCCCTGCCACGCCCGGCTACCAGATTCAGCCCCGCCCTGATGGCCGCGGGTTCTGACCTGTGTGCAAAGTTTCAAGAGTTTTCGAGCACGTTTAGGGACCCAAAAGCCCCAGAAACCTTGAAAAACAAATGAAAAAGTAAATCTCACTCAACTGACAAATCACCCCCACCCCTCACACACTCAGAGACAGAGAGAGAGAGAGAAAATTCTCCAAAAAATCACATTCAAACCAAAATATCTGACTTTCTGTTGCTTTGTGCTATTAAGTGTAAATTAGAAAGTTGTCCGGCTCGATGAGAACAATATACATACCAATTTTTGTGATTCTAGGAAAAACTAAGGCCCCATTTTTGACTAAAGGTGGCGCTACTGAGCCATTCCACCACGCCCGTTTTTGAAACTTTGCACATGTCTACTGGCTAATAAGTGTGATGTGTCTGTTGAGTTTCATGCAATTTCAAGTATGTTAAGAGTCTCAAAAGCATCAAAAAAGAATAATAAAGTTTGATGCGTTGCCATGGCAACAGTATCTAAGATATCAATAATCCTTTCACAGGTCTACATCTGCCGTGTGTCTACATTATACACATAAAGTTTGAAGCAAATCGGGTAAAAATAAGAGAGTGATTTCAAAGCATTTTGAAAGTGACACACTTCCTGCTGCCAGTTGGTGGCGCTATAACTTTGACTCACAATAGTCACATCCTTGTGTTCGGCCTCTTACAACGAACACACTGCTGAAGTTTCATCAAGATCAGTTAATGTATGCAGAAGTTATAACACACTTCCTGTTTAATTTTTTCGCCATAAATTCGTTTCCTCGCCACGGCCAAACCGTTCGAGATATCAAAAATCCGTCCGCAATTTAGCATCCTCAATGTCTTGACTTCATGCACACCGAGTTTGGAGGCGAATCGATGAATTCCCTAGGAGGAGTACATTAAATTCCACAGCATGCGTTTCCAAACAACCCATAATAGCCGACTTCCTGTTGGGCTGGCGTAAAAAGTAAAAGTACGGAAGTTGTTTGGCCCGATGAGATCTATATGTGTATTGAGTTTCATATTATTATATGCAAGCGTGTCTGATTTATGGACCAAGTTTTCGGACCGCATTCAAGGGGGCGCTGTTGAGCCCCCCTGCCACGCCCGGGTACCAGCTTCAGCCCGGCCCTGATGGCCGCGGGTTCTGACCCGTGTGCAAAATTTCAAGAGTTTTCGAGCATGTTAAAGGCCCCAAAAGTGCCCGAAAGGTTGACAGAAAAATAAGAATAATAATAATAATAATAAATAATCCTACCGGAAACAATAGGGCCTTCGCCCTTTCAGGGCTTGGGCCCTAATAATAATAATAATAATAATAATAATAATAATAATAATCCTACCGGAAACAATAGGGCCTTCGCCCTTTCATGGCTTGGGCCCTAAATATAGCTGCGAGCAGCGATTACGGGCCCAAGCCGGTGGCACCGCAACCCCAGGCACCGGGGTGGCGGTACCGCCGGAACATTTATATATATATATATATATATATATATATATATATGTATTTATATATGTGTATATATATGAAGAGTTCAGATGCAAAAGCCTCTAAGTGCCATCTGAAATTTGCTTCCAGAATGATCATTTTTATCAAGCTTTTATCAAGAGGCTTTTGCATCTGAACTCTTCATATATATATATATGTGTGTGTGTGTTTTTAGGAGAAGTCTCTTCTACTCACCAAGGCTGCATTTATTTGATTAAAAATACAAACAAAAACAGTAATATTGTGAAATATTATTCCAATTTAAAACAGCTGTTTTCTATTTTAAAATATTTTACACTGTAATTAATTTATGTGATCAAAGTTGAGTTTTCAGCATCATTACTCCCGTCTTCAGTGTCACATGATCCTTCAGAAATCATTCTAATATGATGATTGATGGTCAATAAATATTATTATTTTCAATGTTGAAAACATTTGTGTACAGATTTTTTTTCAAAATGCATTGATGAATGTAAAGTGCAAAAGAACAGCATATATTTCAAATATAATTTGTTTTAACATTATAAATGTCTGTACTGTAACTTTTGATCAGTTTAACTCCTTCTCGATGAATAAAAGTATTGATTTATTTTATTTCTTTCACCCAAAAATAAAATTAAAATTATTACTGACCCCAAACTTTTGAACGGTAGTGTTTAATGTTACAAAAGCTTTAGATTTCAGATAAATGCTGTTCTTTTGAACTTTCTATTCATCAAAGACTGTACACAACTGTTTTCGACATTTAAAATAATCATGAATGTTTCTTGAGCATCAATCATCATATTAGAATAATTTCTGAAGGATAATGTGACAGTGACGACTGGAGTAATGATGCTGAAAACTCAGCTTTGATCACAGGAATAAATAACAGTTTAAAATATATTAAAATAGAAAGCAGCTGTTTTAAATTGGAATACTATTTTACAATATTACTGTTTTTGTTTGTATTTTTAATCAAATAAATGCAGCCTTGGTGAGCAGAAGAAACTTTGCTTAAAAACATTAAAAATCTTACTGACCCCAAACTTTTGAACAGTAGTGTATATATATATTATATAAAAATGTAAGGGACAAGACACAGATAATTTTACTTGCCTGACCTGATTAAAACAATGAAAAAACTTAAATGAAAAAATAACTTGGGAATCACTAAAACGAGTGAATTAATCTGATTTTATGATACAGTCAAAATATTCTACAACAAATTCTTTAAATTCAACGATGTTGAGAACGGAACAAGAATAAAAAAAAGAACTATAAACAAGCTGAAACTAAATAAAATAAAAATGAAAACGAAAGTAAGCAGTGAAAGTAAGCACACATAAAAACATACTTTGTCATTTTGTTCAGAACATCATTCAAACTGTAAAGTGTTACCTTATATTTTTGTACAGTAGCAATAAAACACAACATTGTGCTTTTTTAAAATACATTCAAGCAGTCCGCCCCCGAAAATGAAACTAAAATGCTCATGACTGCACAGGCATTCATAATGGTGCTCGTCCTCAGCGAGGAACGAGCAGAACAGAGTCAACGTTTTTTAGGTCATTCCTCCTTCCAAAGGAATTTATTGAAAACGCTCGCTCTGCTCCGCACCATTATCAATGTCCTTGCGGACGAACATATTTTACTTTCGTTTTTAAGTTAGCGATTAAAAAGCCCCCAGCGGTGTCACACGTCAGTTAACCGGTGGTAAAATATTCTCACCGTCACATACCTAGTATATTTTTATATAGATATAATAGGCCTACCTGATTTTGAACACAAGAGGGCAGTATAGCACTATGTTTGACTTTATTTATTTATTGTTTAGACTTAACAACCATTCTGGCAGTTTATAAACTTAAACTTCATTCTTAAATTGAAAAAAAAGAATAAAATGAGTTAAGTTCAGATATTTGTATACTTTTATATAGTAATAAATGGTGTATAATTAAATTTTTAGAATATATGACGTTTTTAGTGTTTCCTTTTTTGACATTACTTTAATCCCTCGCCATAGCAAAACCGTTTGAGATATTTATTATCCGTTCACAATTTAGCATAATTAATATATTTTTATCATGTTGAAAAAGTTTGGTGGGAATAAAATAAACCACTTAGATAAAGGTGGCTAAAAATTCAGAGGCTGATTTTGCAAAAAAATCAACATTCATGCCACCGCATGTATGAATGTATGAATTGTACTACTGACTATTTAGAGCAGTGTAATTTTTATATGTTAGGTTGACTATTTTATTATTATATTTTATGAAGGCTATAATGAACAGGCTGCGATGTCAAGATTACAATGCTGGAATGTGTGTGTGTGTGTGTGTGTGTGTGTGTGTGTGTGTGTGTGTGTGTGAGTGTTCATGTTTTTCTATCCCGGTGGGGACTTCAACCTGAATGCACAAAGACTCATGGGGACTCGTGTCACAGTGGGGACCTAAATAGAGGTCCCCATGGGTAAACAAGCTTATAAATCATACAGAATGAGTTTTTTTGGAAATGTAAAAATGCAGAAAGTTTTCTGTGATAGGTAGGTTTAGGGCTAGGGTTAGTGTGAGGAGATAGAATATACAGTTTGTACAGTATAAAACCATTAATTCTATAGAGAGTCCCAACAAAGATAGTAAACCGTGTGTGTGTGTGTGTGTGTGTGTGGCGTGGGTGCGATTGAACAGTGGACACATAAAAACATACTCCGTCATTATACAGGACGACATTCAAACTGCAAAGTGTTAACTTATATTTGTGTACAGTCGCAATAAAACACAATATTGTGCTTTTGTAAAATAATTTCAAGCAATCCTCCGCCCAAAAGGTGCTAATTTTAAAATTAAACTAAAATGCTCATATTAGCGATTTAAAATGGTGCGCATCCACGGTGAGGAACGAGCAGAACAGAGTGAACGTTTTTCAGTTAATTCCTACTTCCATACGAATTCATTTAAAACGCTCGCTCAACCACTATCAATGTCAGTGCGGACGAACATATTTTACTTTCGTTTTTAAGTTGGCAATTCAAAAGCCCCCAGCGGTGTTACACGTCGATTAACCGGTGGGAAAATATCCTCAGACACATACCTAATAAATGTATATTTAAATACAATATTGGCCTACCTGGTAAAAAGTTTTATATACTATTTTGATGTCCTTTTGGACACAAGAGGGAAGTATAGCCCTATGTTTGCTTTTTTGTTTAACCAAATAGCACTAAATAGCCTGTTTTTAACTTTTTCATTCTTCTTGAATTGCAAAAACAGAATAAAATGGGTTTAGTTGTGATATTTGTATACTTTTATATAGAAATAAATGGTAGATAATTACATTTTTTAGAAGATTTTTAGTGTTTCCTTTTTGGACATTACTTTAATCCCTCGCCATAGCAAAACCGTTTGAGATATTTATTATCCATTCACAATTTAGCATATTTGATGTATTTTCATCATGTTGAAAAAGTTTGGTGGGAATAAAAGAAATAGTTTAAGAGGAGTGGCTAAAAACTCAGAGTCTGAAATATCCAAAAAATCCACATTCAGACCAAAATATCTGACTTCCAGATGGCCAGAACTAATGAATGTGAATTAGAAAGTTGTCCGGCTTGATGAGAACAATATACAAACAATTTTTTTTTTACTGTAGTTAAAACTAACACCCCCACTTTTGTCAAAAGCATGTTGAAAGTGACACACTTCCTGCAGCCAGTTGGTGGCGCTATAACTTTGACTCACAATAGTTACATCCATCTGATCGGCCTCTTACCACGAACACACTGCTGAAGTTTCATCAAGATCAGTCAATGTATGCAGAAGTTATACCACTTCGTGTTTCTCTTTTCTCGCCATAATTTCGTTTCCTCGCCACGGCCAAACCGTTCGAGATATCAAAAATCCGTCCGCAATTTAGAATCCTCAATGTCTTGACTTCATGCAAACCGAGTTTGGTGGGGATTGGATGAATTCTCTAGGAGGAGTACTTCACATTCCACAGCAAGCGTTTTCCAAACAACCCATAATAGCCGACTTCCTGTTGGGCTGGCGTAAAACTTAGAGCACGAAAGTTGTTCGGCCCGATGAGATCTATATGTGTACCGAGTTTCATATTATTACATGCAAGCGTGTTTGATTTATGGACACGTGTTCGGATCCCGTTCCAGGGGGCGCTGTTGAGCCCCCCTGCCACGCCCGGGTACCAGCCTCAGCCCGGCCCTGATGGCCGCGGGTTCTGACCTGGAAAGTTGTTCGGCCCGATGAGATCTATATGTGTACCGAGTTTTATATTAATTCATGCAAGCGTGTTTGATCTATGGACCAAGTTTTGGGACCCCTTTCAAGGGGGCGCTGTTGAGCCCCCCTGCCACGCCCGGGTACCAGCTTCAGCCCGTCCCTGATGGCAGGGGGTTCTGACTTGTGTGCAAAGTTTCAAGAGTTTTTGAGCATGTTAAGGACCCCAAAAGCCCCTGAAACCTTGATTAACAATATAAAAGCAATAGTCAAATCCCCCCTCCCCTCACACACACAGAGGCACAGAGAGAGGGAGAGAAAATTCTTCAGAAAATCCACATTCAAACCAAAATATCTCTCTTCCTGTTGGTCGGAAATAGATCATGTAAATTAGAAAGTTGTCCGTCTTGATGAGAACAATACACATACCAAGTTTTGTTGCTGTTGATAAAACTAAACCCCCCACTTATGACTAAAGGTGGCGCTACTGAGCCCCTCACCACGCCCGTTTCTGAAACTTTGCACATGTCTACTGGATAATAAATGTGATGTGTCTGTCGAGTAGGGCTGACTTCTAATAGTCGAGGATTCGACGATTCGATTGGCCAGAACTAATGAATGTGAATTAGAAAGTTGTCCGGCTTGATGAGAACAATATACAAACAATTTTTTTTTTACTGTAGTTAAAACTAACACCCCCACTTTTGTCAAAAGCATGTTGAAAGTGACACACTTCCTGCAGCCAGTTGGTGGCGCTATAACTTTGACTCACAATAGTTACATCCATCTGATCGGCCTCTTACCACGAACACACTGCTGAAGTTTCATCAAGATCAGTCAATGTATGCAGAAGTTATACCACTTCGTGTTTCTCTTTTCTCGCCATAATTTCGTTTCCTCGCCACGGCCAAACCGTTCGAGATATCAAAAATCCGTCCGCAATTTAGAATCCTCAATGTCTTGACTTCATGCAAACCGAGTTTGGTGGGGATTGGATGAATTCTCTAGGAGGAGTACTTCACATTCCACAGCAAGCGTTTTCCAAACAACCCATAATAGCCGACTTCCTGTTGGGCTGGCGTAAAACTTAGAGCACGAAAGTTGTTCGGCCCGATGAGATCTATATGTGTACCGAGTTTCATATTATTACATGCAAGCGTGTTTGATTTATGGACACGTGTTCGGATCCCGTTCCAGGGGGCGCTGTTGAGCCCCCCTGCCACGCCCGGGTACCAGCCTCAGCCCGGCCCTGATGGCCGCGGGTTCTGACCTGGAAAGTTGTTCGGCCCGATGAGATCTATATGTGTACCGAGTTTTATATTAATTCATGCAAGCGTGTTTGATCTATGGACCAAGTTTTGGGACCCCTTTCAAGGGGGCGCTGTTGAGCCCCCCTGCCACGCCCGGGTACCAGCTTCAGCCCGTCCCTGATGGCAGGGGGTTCTGACTTGTGTGCAAAGTTTCAAGAGTTTTTGAGCATGTTAAGGACCCCAAAAGCCCCTGAAACCTTGATTAACAATATAAAAGCAATAGTCAAATCCCCCCTCCCCTCACACACACAGAGGCACAGAGAGAGGGAGAGAAAATTCTTCAGAAAATCCACATTCAAACCAAAATATCTCTCTTCCTGTTGGTCGGAAATAGATCATGTAAATTAGAAAGTTGTCCGTCTTGATGAGAACAATACACATACCAAGTTTTGTTGCTGTTGATAAAACTAAACCCCCCACTTATGACTAAAGGTGGCGCTACTGAGCCCCTCACCACGCCCGTTTCTGAAACTTTGCACATGTCTACTGGATAATAAATGTGATGTGTCTGTCGAGTAGGGCTGACTTCTAATAGTCGAGGATTCGACGATTCGATTGGCCAGAACTAATGAATGTGAATTAGAAAGTTGTCCGGCTTGATGAGAACAATATACAAACAATTTTTTTTTTTACTGTAGTTAAAACTAACACCCCCACTTTTGTCAAAAGCATGTTGAAAGTGACACACTTCCTGCAGCCAGTTGGTGGCGCTATAACTTTGACTCACAATAGTTACATCCATCTGATCGGCCTCTTACCACGAACACACTGCTGAAGTTTCATCAAGATCAGTCAATGTATGCAGAAGTTATACCACTTCGTGTTTCTCTTTTCTCGCCATAATTTCGTTTCCTCGCCACGGCCAAACCGTTCGAGATATCAAAAATCCGTCCGCAATTTAGAATCCTCAATGTCTTGACTTCATGCAAACCGAGTTTGGTGGGGATTGGATGAATTCTCTAGGAGGAGTACTTCACATTCCACAGCAAGCGTTTTCCAAACAACCCATAATAGCCGACTTCCTGTTGGGCTGGCGTAAAACTTAGAGCACGAAAGTTGTTCGGCCCGATGAGATCTATATGTGTACCGAGTTTCATATTATTACATGCAAGCGTGTTTGATTTATGGACACGTGTTCGGATCCCGTTCCAGGGGGCGCTGTTGAGCCCCCCTGCCACGCCCGGGTACCAGCCTCAGCCCGGCCCTGATGGCCGCGGGTTCTGACCTGGAAAGTTGTTCGGCCCGATGAGATCTATATGTGTACCGAGTTTTATATTAATTCATGCAAGCGTGTTTGATCTATGGACCAAGTTTTGGGACCCCTTTCAAGGGGGCGCTGTTGAGCCCCCCTGCCACGCCCGGGTACCAGCTTCAGCCCGTCCCTGATGGCAGGGGGTTCTGACTTGTGTGCAAAGTTTCAAGAGTTTTTGAGCATGTTAAGGACCCCAAAAGCCCCTGAAACCTTGATTAACAATATAAAAGCAATAGTCAAATCCCCCCTCCCCTCACACACACAGAGGCACAGAGAGAGGGAGAGAAAATTCTTCAGAAAATCCACATTCAAACCAAAATATCTCTCTTCCTGTTGGTCGGAAATAGATCATGTAAATTAGAAAGTTGTCCGTCTTGATGAGAACAATACACATACCAAGTTTTGTTGCTGTTGATAAAACTAAACCCCCCACTTATGACTAAAGGTGGCGCTACTGAGCCCCTCACCACGCCCGTTTCTGAAACTTTGCACATGTCTACTGGATAATAAATGTGATGTGTCTGTCGAGTAGGGCTGACTTCTAATAGTCGAGGATTCGACGATTCGATTCGGAGAGGTCTGATTCGACTATGAACCTCATAGTCGAATACATGGGCGTCAGTTTGGTTTGAAATGTGCTGGGGACAGAGACGCATTCGCATTTTCAGAAGGGCTGGGTACCATTTTTATTTTATTTTTTCAGGTCATGTTTTGAAAGACAATGTCCTGTAGCTTACTAATGTAAATAAATAAAAATGTATTCAAAAATCTGCTTCACATTTTCAGCAGGGCTGCGGAGCGGCTGTGAGTTGACTCCACACGGTTCTCATGTGCGTTAAAAAGCTTTACATGGTTTAATGTACCTAAACAATGATCACCAAATTCCCCTCTCATGTTGCTCCACATAACCACTTAAAATGATAAAAAAAAAATCGAACCCAGAGTCCAATTATTATGGACGTTATCTGATATTAAGCGTTTCTGCTTCACATTTTCAGCAGGGCTGCGGAGCGGCTGTGAGTTGACTCCACACGGTTCTCATGTGCGTTAAAAAGCTGACTCCACACGGTTCTCATGTGCGTTAAAAAGCTGACTCCACACGGTTCTCATGTGCGTTAAAAAGCTGACTCCACACGGTTCTCATGTGCGTTAAAAAGCTTTACGTTGTTTAATGTACCTAAACAACGATTACCAAATTTCCCTCTCATATTGCTCCTCATAACCACTGAAAATGGTCAAAAAATCGAACCCAGAGTCCAATTATTATGGACGTTAACTGATATTAAGCGTTTCTGCTTCACATTTTCAGCAGGGCTGCGGAGCGGCTGTGAGTTGACTCCACGCGGTTCTCATGGGCGTGAAAAAGCTTTACGTGGTTTAATGTACCTAAACAACCATCACCAAATTTCTCTCTCATATTGCTCCTCATGTTTATGAAATGTTATGATATATGTGTGATATATGTTTTTTAGCTCTTTTGTTTGAAATGGAAAAAATCTAGCTGCTATCTAAAAAAAAAAAAAAAGAAAAAAAAAGGTTTGACTATCAGTCGACTACGGCAAAATCTAACGAATCAGATTCGACTATGAAAATCCTTAGTCGAAAACAGCCCTACTGTCGAGTTTCATGCAATTTCAAGTATGTTAAGAGTCTCAAAAGCATAAAAAAAGAATATTAAAGTTTGATGCGTTGCCACGGCAACAGTATCTAAGATATCAATAATCCTTTCACAGGTTTACATCTGCCGTGTGTCTACATTGTACACATAAAGTTTGAAGCAAATCTGGTAAAAATAAGACAGTGATTTCAAAGCATTTTAATAGTGATGTACTTCCTGCTGCCTGTTGGTGGCGCTATAACTTTGACTCACAATAGTCACATCTGTGCGATCGGCCTCTGAAAACGAACACACTGCTGAAGTTTCATCAAGATCAGTTAATGTATGCAGAAGTTATAACACACTTCCTGTTTCATTTTTTCGCCATAAATTCGTTTCCTCGCCACGGCCAAACCATTCGAGATATCAAAAATCTGTCCGCAATTTAGCATCCTCAATGTCTTGACTTCATGCACACCGAGTTTGGAGGCGAACCGATGAATTCCCTAGGAGGAGTACATTAAATTCCACAGCATGCGTTTCCAAACAACCCTAAATAGCCGACTTCCTGTTGGGCTGGCGTAAAACTTAGAGCACGAAAGTTGTTCGGCCCGATGAGATCTATATGTGTACCGAGTTTCATATTATTACATGCAAGCGTGTTTGATTTATGGACACGTGTTCGGATCCCGTTCCAGGGGGCGCTGTTGAGCCCCCCTGCCACGCCCGGGTACCAGCCTCAGCCCGGTCCTGATGGCCGCGGGTTCTGACCTGTGTGCAAAGTTTCAAGAGTTTTCGAGCATGTTAAGGGCCCCAAAAGTGGCCGAAAGGTTGACAAAATAATAATAATAATAATAATAATAATCCTACCGAAAACAATAGGGCCTTCGCCCTTTCAGGGCTTGGGCCCTAATAATAATAAATAATCCTACCGGAAACAATAGGGCCTTCGCCCTTTCAGGGCTTGGGTACCGCCGGCTTTGGCCCTCCATCGCTCCATCATATACATACATACATATATATATATATATATATATATATATATATATATATATATATATATATATATTATTGTTCAAAAGTTTGGGGTCAGTAAGATTTTTAATGTTTTTAGGAGAAGTCTCTTCTGCTCACCAAGGCTGCATTTATTGATTAAAAATACAAACAAAAACAGTAATATTGTGAAATATTATTCCAATTTAAAACAGCTGTTTTCAATTTTTAAATATTTTACATAGTAATTCATTTCTGTGATCAAAGTTGAGTTTTCAGCATCATTACTTCAGTCTTCAGTGTCACATGATCCTTCAGAAATCATACTAATATGATGATTGATGCTCAATAAATATTCATTATTATTTTCAATGTTGAAAACAGTTGTGTACAGATTTTTTTTTTTTCAAAATGCTTTGATGAATGTAAAGTTCAAAAGAACAGCATATATTTCAAATATATATATTTTTAACATTATAAATGTCTTTACTGTAACTGTTGATCAGTTTAACTCATCCTTCATAAATAAAAGTACTGATTTATTTTATTTATTTCCCCAAAAAATAAAATTTTAATTATTACTAACCCAAAACTTTTGAGCGGTAGTGTTTAACGTTACAAAAGCTTTAGATTTCAGATAAATGCTGTTCTTTTGAACTTTCTATTCATCAAAGACTGTACACAACTGTTTTCGACATTTAAAATAATAATGAATGTTTCTTGAGTATCAATCATCATATTAGAATAATTTCTGAAGGATCATGTGACAGTGACGACTGGAGTAATGATTCTGAAAACTCAGCTTTGATCACAGGAATAAATAACAGTTTAAAATATATTAAAATAGAAAGCAGCTGTTTTAAATTGGAATAATATTTTACAATATTACTGTTTTTGTTTGTATTTTTAATCAAATAAATGCAGCCTTGGTGAGCAAAAGAAACTTCTCTGTTATGTGCGCGCCACAGACTGCACGCACGTCCGCTTAGAGTTCCGCCTTTTGCCTTCCGTCAATATTACGTTATTAGAAAAATATTTTTTTAGAGAATCGATTTTTTGACATTTGTGAATCGATTCATAATCGTCCAGGTCCGCATCGCGATGCATCTAAGAATAAATTTTTTCTCCCACCCCTAGATTTCATACAACAGGTTAATAAACAGTTACAATTAAGTCACTTACATTTTAGATGCAATGTTGACTGTTTTTGTTCTGTTTTATTTCAGCAGCGAAAATAGTTAAACAAAGATCACGGCAGAACCATCACGCATCACATGTTTTCTCATAACTGAACGATTCAGCATTTTTAACGAATCGGTTGACTCAAAGATTGAATGATCAATCCATAAACATCTGTCTTAATCATGATCGACTCATTCGAACAAATCGTTTGAACGAATGAATCAATGACTCGCTTATTAAAGGTGCAATGTGTGATATTTCTGAGGATCTATTGACAGAAATGCAATATAAGATCCATAGCTATGCTTTCAGTGGTGTATAAAGACCTTACTTAATGAACCTTTAAGTTTTTATTACCTTAGATATAGTCATTTATATCTACATAACCGCGGCCACCCCCTTCTATGAAGGTCGACATATTGTGACGTCATGTTTCTACCGTAACCGACAGCGAACAAACAGCGCTACAGAGCGCGTTTCGTCACTAACTTGAATGAGAAGCAGCAGAAAAAGACGAAGCAGAAAACTCAGGTTGTCCCTGACTCTGCAAACGTGGAGAAAAACATGCTGTCTGAACGACGCCTCGGACATAGTAACGTTAGCTATTTCCCCTTACCTAAGTTAGCTGCTTTGATGCTCTAATCTTATACTAACTACCATGGAAACAAGCTATGGTAAAGTCAGTGAATAAAAGACTAACACAATGATAAACAAGTAAAAATAACAATCGCAATAACATGTGATTTTACTGAATAATTAAGTAAATATAATTTAATATAAAATATAATATAGAGAAACCTCATTGCTTGACTTGCTACTCTCTGCTGACTCAGACGACGACATCTTCCGATCCTACGTCGGCCACCGTAGCTTCTCATTCGAGTTTGCAATTTGAAGGAAAGGCCGCAGTTATTGACCAGTTGCAATTCGCAAATCTCACCACTAGATGCCGCTAAAAATCACACACTGCACCTTTAAGATGGATGCCTGGCGACACCTAATGGCGGTTTAGTGTTGTTTAAAAGCATCATTCTTTCCCACATGTGTGTGATTTGTGTGTGCAACATTATCATTATTTTTCTTACACTATTATATTAGCGATTTAAAAGCACCCACTCGTGTCACACGTCGATTAACCGGTGGGAAAATATCCTCAGACACATACCTAATACATGTATATTTAAATACAATATTGGCCTACCTGGTAAAAAGTTTTATATACTATTTTGATGTCCTTTTGGACACAAGAGGGCAGTATAGCCCTATGTTTGCTTTTTTTGTTGAACCAAATAGCACTAAATAGCCTGTTTTAACTTTTTCATTCTTCTTGAATTGCAAAAACAGAATAAAATGGGTTTAGTTGTGATATTTGTATACTTTTATATAGAAATAAATGGTATATAATTACATTTTTAGAAGATTTTTAGTGTTTCCTTTTTGGACATTATTTAATCCCTCGCCATAGCAAAACCGTTTGAGATATTTATTATCCATTCACAATTTAGCATATTTAATGTAGTTTCATCATGTTGAAAAAGTTTGGTACGAATAAAATAAATAGTTTAAGAGGAGTGGCTAAAAATTCAGAGGCTGATTTTGCAAAAAAATTCACATTCAGACCAAAATATCTGACTTCCTGATGGCCAGAGCTATTGAATGTAAATTAGAAAGTTGTCCGGCTTGATGAGATCAATATACAAACTGTTTTTGCTTTACTGTAGTTAAAACTAACCCCCCCACTTTTGTCAAAAGCATGTTGAAAGTGACACACTTCCTGCTGCCAGTTGGTGGCGCTATAACTTTGACTCACAATAGCTACATCCATCTGATCGGCCTCTTACCACGAACACACTGCTGAAGTTTCATCAAGATCAGTTAATGTATGCAGAAGTTATTCCACTTCCGTGTTTCTCTTTTCTCGCCATAAATTCGATTCCTCGCCACAGCCAAACCGTTCGAGATATCAAAAATCCGTCCACAATTTAGCATCCTCAAAGTCTTGACTACATGCACACCGAGTTTGAAGGGGACACGGTGAATTTTCTAGGAGGAGTATTTCACATTCCACAGCAAGCGTTTTCCAAACAACCCATAATAGCCGACTTCCTGTTGGGCTGGCGTAAAACTTAACTGGGGTAAAGTTGTTCGGCCCAATGAGATCTATATGTGTACCGAGTTTCATATTAATTCATGCGAGCGTGTTTAATATATGGATCAAGTTTTAGAACCCCGTTCAAGGGGGCGCTGTTGAGCCCCCCAGCCACGCCCGGGTACCAGCTTCAGCCCGGCCCTGATGGCCGTGGGTTCTGACCTGTGTGCAAAGTTTCAAGAGTTTTTGAGCACGTTAAGGACCCCAAAAGCCCCTGAAACCTTGATTAACAATATAAAAGCAATAGTCAAATCCCCCCCTCCCCTCACACACACACAGACACAGAGAGAGGGAGAGAAAATTCTTCAGAAAATCCACATTCAAACCAAAATATCTCTCTTCCTGTTGGTCGGAGATGGTTCATGTAAATTAGAAAGTTGTCCGTCTTGATGAGAACAATACACATACCAAGTTTTGTTGCTGTTGATAAAACTAACCCCCCCCCACTTATGACTAAAGGTGGCGCTACTGAGCCCCTCACCACGCCCGTTTCTGAAACTTTGCACATGTCTACTGGATAATAAATGTGATGTGTCTGTCGAGTTTCATGCAATTTCAAGTATGTTAAGAGTCTCAAAAGCATAAAAAAAGAATATTAAAGTTTGATGCGTTGCCATGGCAACAGTATCTAAGATATCAATAATCCTTTCACAGGTTTACATCTGCCGTGTGTCTACATTGTACACATAAAGTTTGAAGCAAATCTGGTAAAAATAAGACAGTGATTTCAAAGCATTTTAATAGTGATGTACTTCCTGCTGCCTGTTGGTGGCGCTATAACTTTGACTCACAATAGTCACATCTGTGCGATCGGCCTTTTACAACGAGCACACTGCTGAAGTTTCATCAAGATCAGTTAATGTATGCAGAAGTTATAACACACTTCCTGTTTCATTTTTTCGCCATAAATTCGTTTCCTCGCCACGGCCAAACCGTTCGAGATATCAAAAATCCGTCCGCAATTTAGCATCCTCAATGTCTTGACTTCATGCACAGCGAGTTTGGAGGCGAATCGATGAATTCCCTAGGAGGAGTACATTAAATTCCACAGCATGCGTTTCCAAACAACCCTAAATAGCCGACTTCCTGTTGGGCTGGCGTAAAACTTAGAGCACGAAAGTTGTTCGGCCCGATGAGATCTATATGTGTACCGAGTTTCATATTATTACATGCAAGCGTGTCTGATTTATGGACAAGTGTTCGGATCCAGTTCCAGGGGGCGCTGTCGAGCCCCCCTGCCACGCCCGGGTACCAGCTTCAGTCCGGCCCTGATGGCCGCGGGTTCTGACCTGTGTGCAAAATTTCAAGAGTTTTCGAGCATGTTAAGGGCCCCAAAAGTGGCTGAAAGGTTGACAAAATAATAATAATAATAATAATAATAAATATAGCTGCGAGCAGCGATTACGGGCCCAAGCCGATGGCACCGCAACCCCGGTGCCTTTACCTAAAGGCACCGGGGTGGCGGTACCGCCGGCTTTGGCCCTTCATCGCTGCTCGCAGCTATATTTATATATATATATATATATATATATATATATATATATATATATATATATATATATATATACATACACATGGCTATAATGAACAGGCTGCGATGTCAAGATTGCAATGCTGGAATGTGTGTGTGTGTGTGTGTGTGTGTGTGTGTGTGTGTGTGTGTGTGTGTGTGTGTGTGTGTGTGTGTGTGTGTGTGTGTGTGTGTGTGTTTGCATGTGTGTGTTTGCATGTGTGTTCATGTTTTTCTATCCCGGTGGGGACTTCAACCTGAATGCACACAGACTCATGGGGACTCGTGTCACAGTGGGGACCTAAATAGAGGTCCCCATGGGTAAACAAGCTTAGAAATCATACACAATGAGTCTTTTTGGAAATGTAAAAATGCAGAAAGTTTTCTGTAATGGGTAGGTTTAGGGGTAGGGTTAGTGTGAGGAGATAGAATATACAGTTTGTAAAGTATAAAAACCATTAAGTCTATGGAGAGTCCCCACAAAGATAGTAAACCGTGTGTGTGTGTGTGTGTGTGTGTGTGTGTGTGTGTGTGTGTGTGGCGTGGGCGCGATGGAACAGTGGACACATAAAAACATACGTCATTATACAGGACGACATTTAAACTGCAAAGTGTTAACTTATATTTGTGTACTGTCGCAATAAGACACAACATTGTGCTTTTGTAAAATAATATCAAGCAATCCACCCCCCTGAAAGGCGCTAATTTTAAAATTAAACTAAAATGCTCATGGCTGCACGGGCATTCATGGTGCGCATCCACGACAAGGAACGAGCAGAACAAAGTGGACGTTTTTCAGTTAATTCCTACTTCCAAAGGAATTCATTTGAAACGCCCGCTCAACCGCTCACCCTGTGGTCTGTGTGAGTCCTAATGCCCCAGTGTAGTGACGGGGACACTATACTGCCAAAAGAGCACCGTCCTTCGGATTAGACGTTAAACCGAGGTCCTGACTCTCTGTGGTCATTAAAAATTCCAGGATGTCCTTCGAAAAAGAGTAGGGGTGTAACCCCGGCATCCTGGCCAAATTTGCCCCTTGGCCTCTATCCATCATGGCCTCCTAATCATCCCCATGTACTGATATACTGATTGGCTTCATCACTGTCTCCTCTCCACCAGTAAGCTGGTGTGTGGTGGGCGTTCTGGCGCAATATGGCTGCCGTCGCATCATCCAAGTGGATGCTGCACATTGGTGATGGTTGAGGAGATTCCCCCCATCTATGTAAAGCGCTTTGAGGTCTCAGAAAAAGCGCTATATAAATGTAACAAATTATTATTATTATTATCAACCACTATCAATGTCAGTGCGGACGAAAATATTTACTTTCGTTTTTTAAGTTTGCGATTCAAAAGCCCCCAGCGGTGTCACACGTCGATTAACCGGTGGTAAAATATTCTCACCGTCACATACCTAGTATATTTTTATGTAAATACAATAGTCCTACCTGATTTTGAACACAAGAAGGCAGTATAGCTCTATGAATGACTTGACTTTTATGAGACTAAATAGTACAATTTCTATTTTTAAACTTATAAATAATTATTAAATTTAAAAAAAAAAAGAATAAAATGAGTTTGGTTGTGATATTTGTATACTTTTATAGAAATAAATGGTGTATAATTACATTTTTAGAAGATGAGGCTTTTAGTGTTTAATTTTTGTACATTACTTCAGTCCCTCACTATAGCAAAACCATTTGAGATGTTTAATATCCGTTCACAATTTAGCATCTTTAATGTATTTTCATCATTTTGAAAAAGTTTGGTGTGAAAAAATAAGCCAGTTTGGAAGAGTAGCTAAAAACTCAGAGTCTGAAATATCCCAAAAATCCACATTCAAACCAAAATATCTGACTTTCTTTTGCTCTGAGCTAATGACTGTTAATTAGAAAGTTGTCCGGCTCGGTGAGACCAATCTATATACTCATGTTTGTAACTGTTGGTAAAACTAACCCCCCCACTTTTGTCAAAAGCATGTTGAAAGTGACACACTTCCTGCTGCCAGTTGGTGGCGCTATAACTTTGACTCACAATAGTTACATCCATCTGATCGGCCTCTTATCACAAACACACTGCTGAAGTTTCATCAATATCAGTTAATGTATGCAGAAGTTATAACACTTCGTGTCTCTCTTTTCTCGCCATAAATTCATTTCCTCGCCACGGCCAAACCGTTCAAGATATCAAAGATCCGTCCGCAATTTAGCATCCTCAATGCCTTGACTTCACGCTGACCGAGTTTGGAGGCGAATCGATGTATTTCCTAGGAGGAGTACATTAAATTCCACAGCAAGCGTTTCCAAACAACCCTAAATAGCCGACTTCCTGTTGGGCTGGCGTAAAACTTAGAGCACGAAAGTTGTTCGGCCCGATGAGATCTATATGTGTACCGAGTTTCAAATTAATTCATGCAAGTGTGTTTGATATATGGACCAAGTTTTAGAACCCCGTTCAAGGGGGCGCTGTCGAGCCCCCCTGCCACGCCCGGCTACCAGATTCAGCCCCGCCCTGATGGCCGCGGGTTCTGACCTGTGTGCAAAGTTTCAAGAGTTTTCGAGCACGTTTAGGGACCCAAAAGCCCCAGAAACCTTGAAAAACAAATGAAAAAGTAAATCTCACTCAACTGACAAATCACCCCCACCCCTCACACACTCAGAGACAGAGAGAGAGAGAGAAAATTCTCCAAAAAATCACATTCAAACCAAAATATCTGACTTTCTGTTGCTTTGTGCTATTAAGTGTAAATTAGAAAGTTGTCCGGCTCGATGAGAACAATATACATACCAATTTTTGTGATTCTAGGAAAAACTAAGGCCCCATTTTTGAGTAAAGGTGGCGCTACTGAGCCATTCCACCACGCCCGTTTTTGAAACTTTGCACATGTCTACTGGCTAATAAGTGTGATGTGTCTGTTGAGTTTCATGCAATTTCAAGTATGTTAAGAGTCTCAAAAGCATCAAAAAAGAATAATAAAGTTTGATGCGTTGCCATGGCAACAGTATCTAAGATATCAATAATCCTTTCACAGGTCTACATCTGCCGTGTGTCTACATTATACACATAAAGTTTGAAGCAAATCGGGTAAAAATAAGAGAGTGATTTCAAAGCATTTTGAAAGTGACACACTTCCTGCTGCCAGTTGGTGGCGCTATAACTTTGACTCACAATAGTCACATCCTTGTGTTCGGCCTCTTACAACGAACACACTGCTGAAGTTTCATCAAGATCAGTTAATGTATGCAGAAGTTATAACACACTTCCTGTTTAATTTTTTCGCCATAAATTCGTTTCCTCGCCACGGCCAAACCGTTCGAGATATCAAAAATCCGTCCGCAATTTAGCATCCTCAATGTCTTGACTTCATGCACACCGAGTTTGGAGGCGAATCGATGAATTCCCTAGGAGGAGTACATTAAATTCCACAGCATGCGTTTCCAAACAACCCATAATAGCCGACTTCCTGTTGGGCTGGCGTAAAAAGTAAAAGTACAGAAGTTGTTTGGCCCGATGAGATCTATATGTGTATTGAGTTTCATATTATTATATGCAAGCGTGTCTGATTTATGGACCAAGTTTTCGGACCGCATTCAAGGGGGCGCTGTTGAGCCCCCCTGCCACGCCCGGGTACCAGCTTCAGCCCGGCCCTGATGGCCGCGGGTTCTGACCCGTGTGCAAAATTTCAAGAGTTTTCGAGCATGTTAAAGGCCCCAAAAGTGCCCGAAAGGTTGACAGAAAAATAAGAATAATAATAATAATAATAAATAATCCTACCGGAAACAATAGGGCCTTCGCCCTTTCAGGGCTTGGGCCCTAATAATAATCCTACCGAAAACAATAGGGCCTTCGCCCTTTCAGGGCTTGGGCCCTAATAAATATAGCTGCGAGCAGCGATTGCGGGCCCAAGCCGGTGGCACCGCCACCCTGGTGCCTTTAGTTACACTAAAGCCACCGGGGTGGCGGTGTCACCGCCTTGGGCCCTCCATCGCTGCTCGTAGCTATATTTATATATATATATATATATATATATATATATATATATATATATATATATATAAAAATGTAACAAAAATAAATAAATATATATATATATATATATATATATATATATATATATATATATATGGCGAGGCGAGGAACGGGCAGAGAAGAGCGAACGTTTTTGGACATTCATCATATTGCATTGGTTTTCATTTCTTGTCCTCAAACCGAGCACTAATCTGTTTATTTTTAAGTCACACATTCTCCATTGATTAAAAAAGACAATCAAATGTATTTTTTAATGGTAGTATTATTTTATACAGAAATAAATTATTTATAATTCAGATGAGAATAAAAATAGTGTTAATTAAAATTGTAAGGAAAACAAATATATTGATCTAAAATCTACTATCATTTGCTGCAAATAGGTTGACTATTTATATTTATTATTATATTTTATTACGGCTGTAATTAACCGGCTGCGATGTCAAGATTGCAATGCTGGAATGCACAGTGTGTGTGTGTGTGTGTGTGTGTGTGTGTGTGTGTGTGTGTGTGTGTGTGTGTGTGTGTGTGTGTGTGTGTGTGTGTGTGTGTGTGTGTGTGAGGCGTGGGCGCGATCGAACAGTGGAAACATAAAAACATAGGCTACTCCGTCGGTTTGTTCATACAGGACATCATTTAAACTGCACTGTGTTTACTTATATGTATGTACACTCGCAATAAAACACAACATTGTGCTTTTGTAAAAAAACATTCAAGCAATCCCACCCCCGAAATGGCGCTGTTTTTTAAATGAAACTAAAATGCTCACGGCTGCATGGGCAATAACGCGTCTACAGCGAGGAAAGAGCAGAACAGAGTGAATGTTTTTTAGTTCATTCCTACTGGACGTCCGGATACTCCACTTTAAAATGAAAATTCTGTCATCATATACTCACCCTCATGTTGTTTTAATCCTTTATGAATTTCTTTCTTCTGCTGAACAGAAAGGAAAATATTTAGAAGAATGTCAGTAACCAGACAGTTTCTGATCCCATTGACTTCCATAGTAGGAAAAAATGTATACTATGGAAGTCAATGAGACCAGAAACTGTCCGGTTACTGACATTCTTCTAAATATCTTCCTTTCTGTTCAGCAGAAGAAAGAAATTCATAAAGGATTGAAACAACATGAGGGTGAGTATATGATGACAGAATTTTCAATTTAAAGTGGAGTATCCCTTTAAGTTAGCAATTTAAAAGCCCCCACCGCAGTGTCACATATCGATTAACCAGTGGGGAAAAATTCTCAGTCACATCGCTAATATATTTATATATAAATACAATATACAATGGGCCTACCTGATTTTGAACACAAGAGGGCAGTATAGCCCTATGTATGACTTTTTTTTTTACTAAATAGCACATTCTGGCTGATTTTAAACTTGTACATAATTCTTGAATTGAAAAAACTGAATAAACCCAAAACTAGTTCTGTTTCGGTTTAGTTCTGATATTTGTATAATTTTATATAAAAACAAATGGTGTATAATTAATTTTTTAAAAGATATTAGATGTTTTCTGATTCCTTTTTTGACATTATTTTAATCCCTCGCCATATCAAAACCGTTTGAGATATTCAATATCCGTTCACAATTTAGCATCTTTAATGTATTTTCATCCTGTTGAAAAAGTTTGGTTTGAATAAAATAAACCACTTAGCAGGAGTGGGTAAAAATGCAGAGGCTGAATTTGCAAATAAATCCACATTCAAACCAAAATATCTGACTTCCTCTTGGTCAGAGCTAATAACTGTAAATTAGAAAGTTGTCCGGCTCGATGAGACCAATATACGTACTAATTTTTGTAATTGTGGGTAAAACTAACCCCCCCACTTTTGTCAAAAACATTTTGAAAGTGACACACTTCCTGCTGCCAGTTGGTGGCACTATAACTTTGACTCACAATAGTCACATCCATCTGATCGGCCTCTTACCACGAACACACTGCTGAAGTTTCATCAAGATCAGTTAATGTGTGCAGAAGTTATAGCACTTCGTGTTTCTCTTTTCTCGCCATAAATTCGTGTCCTCGCCACGGCCAAACCGTTTGAGATATCAAAAATCCGTCCGCAATTTTGCATCCTCAATGTCTTGACTTCATGCACACCGAGGTTGGTGGCGATTTAATTAATTCTCTAGGAGAAGTGTTTCAAATTCCACAGCAAGCGTTCTCCAAACAACCCATAATTGCCGACTTCCTGATGGGCTGGCATAAAACTTAGAGCACGAAAGTTGTTCAGCCCGATGCGATCTATATGTGTACCGAGTTTCATATCATTACATGCAAGTGTGTTTGATTTATGGACAAGTGTTCGGATCCCGTTCCAGGGGGCGCTGTTGAGCCCCCCTGCCACGCCCGGGTACCAGCTTCAGCCCGGCCCTGATGGCCGCGGGTTCTGACCTGTGTGCAAAGTTTCAAGAGTTTTCGAGCACGTTAAAGGCCCCAAAAGCCCCTGAAACCTTGAAAAACAGGAATTTTAAACAAATCTCACTCAAAAGACAAATCCCCCCACCCCTCACACACACAGAGACGCAGAGGCAGAGAGAGAGAGGGAGAGAATTCTCCAAAAAAATCACATTCAAACCAAAATATCTCACTTCCTGTTGGTCACAGCTTATGACTATAAATTAGAAAGTTGTCCGGCTTGATGAGAACAATAT
The DNA here is from genome assembly GCF_964197995.2 of Scardinius erythrophthalmus. NCBI lineage: Eukaryota > Metazoa > Chordata > Actinopteri > Cypriniformes > Leuciscidae > Scardinius > Scardinius erythrophthalmus. The sequence goes on along the minus strand of NC_138232.1, from coordinate 24,450,581 downwards.
ACATAACGATTTTTGTGACTCTACTTAAAACTAAGCCCCCATTTTTGACTAAAGGTGGCGCTACTGAGCCCCTCACCACGCTCGTTTCTGAAACTTTGCACATGTCTACCGGCTAATAAATGTGATGTGTCTGTCGAGTTTCATCCAATTTCAAGTATGTTAAGAGTCTCAAAAGCATCTGAAAAGAATATTCAAAATTGATGCGTTGCCACGGCAACAGTATTTAAGATATCAATAAACCTTTCACAGGTCTACATCTGCCGTGTGTCTACATTATACACAAAAAGTTTGAAGCAAATTGGGTAAAAATAAGAGGGTGATTTCAAAGCATTTTGAAAGTGACACACTTCCTGCTGCCAGTTGGTGGCGCTATAACTTTGACTCACAATAGTCACATCCATGTGATCGGCCTCTTACAACGAACACACTGCGGAAGTTTCATCAAGATCAGTTAATGTATGCAGAAGTTATAACACACTTCCTGTTTCATTTTTTCGCCATAAATTCGTTTCCTCGCCACGGCCAAACCGTTCGAGATATCAAAAATCCGTCCGCAATTTAGCATCCTCAATGTCTTGTCTTTATGCTGACCGAGTTTGGTTGTGATTGGACGAATTTTCTAGGAGGAGTATTTCAAATTCCAGAGGATGCGTTTTTCAAACAACACATAATAGTTGACTTCCTGTTGGGCTGGCGTAAAACTTAGAGCACAAAAGTTGTTCGGCCTGATGAGATCTATATGTGTACTGAGTTTCATATTATTATATGCAAGTGTGTCTGATTTATGGATCAAGTTTTCGGACACCATTCCAGGGGGCGCTGTCGAGCCCCCCTGCCACGCCCGGGTACCAGCTTCAGTCCGGCCCTGATGGCCGCGGGTTCTGACGTGTGTGCAAAATTTCAAGAGTTTTCGAGCATGTTAAGAGCCACAAAAGTGCCCGAAAGGTTGACAAAATAATAATAATAAATATAGCTGCGAGCAGCGATTACGGGCCCAAGCCGGTGGTACCGCAACCCCGGTGCCTTTAGTTACCAAAAGGCACCGGGGTGGCGGTACCGCCGGCTTGGGCCCGTAATCGCTGCTCGCAGCTATATATATATATATATATATATATATATATATACAAACACATACATACACACACATACATATATATGTATATATATATATATATATATATATATATATATATATATATATATATATATATATATATATATATATATATGAAGAGTTCAGATGCAAAAGCCTCTAAATGCCATCTGAAATTTTCTTATACAATGATCTTTTTTATCAAGCTTGTATATTTAATTTCAATAATTTCACTTAAATGGCAATGAAGGTTACCTATTAATTGTCATTTAAGTGAATATACTGAACTTAAATATACAAGCTTGATAAAAATGATAATTTTATAAGAAAATTTCAGATGGCATTTAGAGGCTTTTGCATCTGAACTCTTCATATATATATATATATATATATATATTATTGTTCAAAAGTTTGGGGTCAGTAAGATTTTTAATGTTTTTAGGAGAAGTCTCTTCTGCTCACCAAGGCTGCATTTATTGATTAAAAATACAAACAAAAACAGTAATATTGTGAAATATTATTCCAATTTAAAACAGCTGTTTTCAATTTTTAAATATTTTACATAGTAATTCATTTCTGTGATCAAAGTTGAGTTTTCAGCATCATTACTCCAGTCTTCAGTGTCACATGATCCTTCAGAAATCATACTAATATGATGATTGATGCTCAATAAATATTCATTATTATTTTCAATGTTGAAAACAGTTGTGTAAAGATTTTTTTTTTCAAAATGCTTTGATGAATGTAAAGTTCAAAAGAACAGCATATATTTCAAATATATATATTTTTAACATTATAAATGTATTTACTGTAACTGTTGATCAGTTTAACTCATCCTTCATAAATAAAAGTACTGATTTATTTTATTTATTTCCCCCCAAAATAAAATTTTAATTATTACTAACCCAAAACTTTTGAGCGGTAGTGTTTAACGTTACAAAAGCTTTAGATTTCAGATAAATGCTGTTCTTTTGAACTTTCTATTCATCAAAGACTGTACACAACTGTTTTCGACATTTAAAATAATAATGAATGTTTCTTGAGTATCAATCATCATATTAGAATAATTTCTGAAGGATCATGTGACAGTGACGACTGGAGTAATGATGCTGAAAACTCAGCTTTGATCACAGGAATAAATAACAGTTTAAAATATATTAAAATAGAAAGCAGCTGTTTTAAATTGGAATAATATTTTACAATATTACTGTTTTTGTTTGTATTTTTAATCAAATAAATGCAGCCTTGGTGAGCAGAAGAAACTTCTCTGTTATGTGCGCGCCACAGACTGCACGCACGTCCGCTTAGAGTTCCGCCTTTTGCCTTCCGTCAATATTACGTTATTAGAAAAATATTTTTTTAGAGAATCGATTTTTTGACATTTGTGAATCGATTCAGAATCGTCCACGTCCGCATCGCGATGCATCTAAGAATACATTTTTTCTCCCACCCCTAGATTTCATACAACAGGTTAATAAACAGTTACAATTAAGTCACTTACATTTTAGATGCAATGTTGACTGTTTTTGTTCTGTTTCAGCAGCGAAAATAGTTAAACAAAGATCACGGCAGAACCATCACGTGTTTTCTCATAACTGAACGATTCAGCATTTTTAACGAATCGGTTGACTCAAAGATTGAATGATCAATCCATAAACATCTGTCTTAATCATGATCGACTCATTCGAACGAATCGTTTGAACGAATGAATCAATGACTCGCTTATTAAGATGGATGCCTGGCGACACCTAATGGCGGTTTAGTGTTGTTTAAAAGCATCATTCTTTCCCACATGTGTGTGATTTGTGTGTGCAACATTATCATTATTTTTCTTTCACTATTATATTAGCGATTTAAAAGCACCCACTCGTGTCACACGTCGATTAACCGGTGGGAAAATATCCTCAGACACATACCTAATAAATGTATATTTAAATACAATATTGGCCTACCTGGTAAAAAGTTTTATATACTATTTTGATGTCCTTTTGGACACAAGAGGGCAGTATAGCCCTATGTTTGCTTTTTTGTTGAACCAAATAGCACTAAATAGCCTGTTTTAACTTTTTCATTCTTCTTGAATTGCAAAAACAGAATAAAATGGGTTTAGTTGTGATATTTGTATTCTTTTATATAGAAATAAATGGTATATAATTAAATTTTTAGAAGATTTTTAGTGTTTCCTTTTTGGACATTACTTTAATCCCTCGCCATAGCAAAACCGTTTGAGATATTTATTATCCATTCACAATTTAGCATATTAAATGTAGTTTCATCATGTTGAAAAAGTTTGGTACGAATAAAATAAATAGTATAAGAGGAGTGGCTAAAAATTCAGAGGCTGATTTTGCAAAAAAATTCACATTCAGACCAAAATATCTGACTTCCTGATGGCCAGAGCTATTGAATGTAAATTAGAAAGTTGTCCGGCTTGATGAGAACAATATACAAACTATTTTTTCTTTACTGTAGTTAAAACTAACCCCCCCACTTTTGTCAAAAGCATGTTGAAAGTGACACACTTCCTGCTGCCAGTTGGTGGCGCTATAACTTTGACTCACAATAGCTACATCCATCTGATCGGCCTCTTACCACGAACACACTGCTGAAGTTTCATCAAGATCAGTTAATGTATGCAGAAGTTATTCCACTTCCGTGTTTCTCTTTTCTCGCCATAAATTCGATTCCTCGCCACAGGCAAACCGTTCGAGATATCAAAAATCCGTCCGCAATTTAGCATCCTCAAAGTCTTGACTACATGCACACCGAGTCTGAAGGGGACACGGTGAATTTTCTAGGAGGAGTATTTCACATTCCACAGAAAGCGTTTTCCAAACAACCCATAATAGCCGACTTCCTGTTGGGCTGGCGTAAAACTTGACCGGGGTAAAGTTGTTCGGCCCGATGAGATCTATATGTGTACCGAGTTTCATATTAATTCATGCGAGCGTGTTTGATATATGGATCAAGTTTTAGAACCCCGTTCAAGGGGGCGCTGTTGAGCCCCCCAGCCACGCCCGGGTACCAGCTTCAGCCCGGCCCTGATGGCCGTGGGTTCTGACCTGTGTGCAAAGTTTCAAGAGTTTTTGAGCACGTTAAGGACCCCAAAAGCCCCTGAAACCTTGATTAACAATATAAAAGCAATAGTCAAATCCCCCCCCTCCCCTCACACACACACAGACACAGAGAGAGGGAGAGAAAATTCTTCAGAAAATCCACATTCAAACCAAAATATCTCTCTTCCTGTTGGTCGGAGATGGTTCATGTAAATTAGAAAGTTGTCCTTCTTGATGAGAACAATACACATACCAAGTTTTGTGATTCTAGGAAAAACTAAGCCCCCATTTTTGACTAAAGGTGGCGCTACTGAGCCATTCCACCACGCCCGTTTCTGAAACTTTGCACATGTCTACGGGCTAATAAATGTGATGTGTCTGTTGAGTTTCATGCAATTTCAAGTATGTTAAGAGTCTCAAAAGCATCAAAAAATAATATTAAAGTTTGATGCGTTGCCACGGCAACAGTATCTAAGATATCAATAATCCTTTCACAGGTTTACATCTGCCGTGTGTCTATATTGTACACATAAAGTTTGAAGCAAATCGGGTAAAAATAAGACACTGATTTCAAAGCATTTTGAAAGTGATGTACTTCCTGCTGCCTGTTGGTGGCGCTATAACTTTGACTCACAATAGTCACATCCATGTGATCGGCCTCTTACAACGAACACACTGCTGAAGTTTCATCAAGATCAGTTAATGTATGCAGAAGTTATAACACACTTCCTGTTTCATTTTTTCGCCATAAATTTGTTTCCTCGCCACGGCCAAACCGTTCGAGATATCAAAAATCCGTCCGCAATTTAGCATCCTCAATGTCTTGACTTCATGCACACCGAGTTTGGAGGCGAATCGATGAATTCCCTAGGAGGAGTACATTAAATTCCACAGCATGCGTTTCCAAACAACGCTAAATAGCCAACTTCCTGTTTGGCTGGCGTAAAACTTAGAGCACGAAAGTTGTTCGGCCCGATGAGATCTATATGTGTACTGAGTTTCATATTATTACATGCAAGCGTGTTTGATTTATGGACACGTGTTTGGATCCCGTTCCAGGGGGCGCTGTCGAGCCCCCCTGCCACGCCCGGGTACCAGCTTCAGTCCGGCCCCGATGGCCGCGGGTTCTGACGTGTGTGCAAAATTTCAAGAGTTTTCGAGCATGTTAAGGGCCCCAAAAGTGCCCGAAAGGTTGACAAAATAATAATAATAATAATAAATATAGCTGCGAGCAGCGATTACGGGCCCAAGCCGGTGGCACCGCCACCCTGGTGCCTTTAGTTACATAAAGGCACCGGGGTGGCGGTGCCACCGGCTTTGGCCCTTCATCGCTGCTCGCAGCTATATTTATATATATATTTTATATATATATATATATATATATATATATATATATATATATATATATATATATTAGGGCTGTCAATCGATTAAAAAATGTAATCGCGATTAATCACATGATTGTCATGAGTTAACTCGCGATTAATCACAAGTTTTTTATTTGTTCTAAATGTACCTTAAATTAATACTTTTCAAGTTTGTTATACTCTAATCAACATGGGCATGAATAAATATGGATGCTTTATGCAAATGTATGTTTATTATTGAAACCATAGTCAACATAGAGCATGAAGACGAGACATATTTCAAAGGTCATAGATGTTTTTCAAAGAACTTGTTCATGTCTATTAGACACATATAGAAAGAACAAAGAAATACCAGGTTCCCATTACTTCTCTTTCTTTGCACTGAGCAATTCACTAACACAAACATGTTGAGATTTTTGCATGACAGGGCAGCTCTTCTGAAAATGCTAAATGTACATTTATTATTTATTATTACATTAGTGTGTCTCTCTCTATGCCCATTTTGATGAAGCTAAATTCTCAATAAAACTGTTTTCATTGGTATATTTTACTGTTTCTGTTGTCAAACAACGGAATGAATATGAAATAGTGACTGAAACGCGACCCATTAAGACATAACCAGCTCTCAGCGCGCGCGCGCGAGAGAGAGAGAGAGAGAGAGAGAGAGAGAGAGAGAGAGAGAGAGAGAGAGAGAGAGAGAGAGAGAGAGAGAGAGAGAGGGGTGCGCGCGTGCTGGGAGAGCAGTATACGACCGGCGGTACCGGTAGATTCTCACAAACTAAATATGGTTTGGGCGCTTTTTTGAAGGGAAAAAATCGCTAAAGGGGTCTGCAGTGTCGCTAAGTTGGCAACACTGTGTATCTCCATTTCTCCAACTAGGGGTTGGGCCACGGGTCAAACAGAAAATACGCGCTGCGTTAATCGCGCGTTAAAAAAATTAGTGCCGTTAATATGATTTTGCGTTAACGCGTTATTGACGCACTAATTTTGACAGCCCTAATATATATATATATATATATATATATATATAAAAGACAGAAACCTTATTACCTTATTCTGATTTTATGATACACTCAAAATATCCCACAACAAATCTTTTAAATTTAATGTAAAAATTAAAACGAAAGTAAGCACTGTTGGGCTCACGTAACCCTCTCATTAGAATCAAAATGTTTCAGCATTTGCGATGTATTTGGATGCTAAACTATTCTTTATTATAGGCTTTGTTCTTCACTCGTGTTCCAATATCGACAGAAAAAATCATCCTCTTCACACGCGCAAAAATGTGCTTGAAACATCACAGTGGAGCGGTGCTTACTGTGAATGTACGAATTGTACTACTGACTATTTAGAGCAGTGTAATTTTTATATGTTAGGTTAACTATTTTATTATTATATTTTATTAAGGCTATAATGAACAGGCTGCGATGTCAAGATTGCAATGCTGGAATGTGTGTTTGTGTGTGTGTGTGTGTGTGTGTGTGTGTGTGTGTGTGTGTTCATGTTTTTCTATCCCGGTGGGGACTTCAACCTGAATGCACACAGACTCATGGGGACTCGTGTCACAGTGGGGACCTAAATAGAGGTCCCAATGGGTAAACAAGCTTATAAATCATACAGAATGAGTTTTTTTTGGAAATGTAAAAATGCAGAAAGTTTTCAGTGAAGGGTAGGTTTAGGGGTAGGGTTAGTGTAAGGAAATAAAATATGCAGTTTGTACAGTATAAAAATCATTAAATCTATGGAGAGTCCCCACAAAGATAGTAAACCGTGTGTGTGTGGGTGGGTGTGTGTGTGTGGTGTGGGCGCGATTGAACAGTGGACACATAAAAACATACTCTGTCATTATACAGGACGACATTCAAACTGCAAAGTATGAACTTATATTTGTGTACAGTTGCAATAAAACACAACATTGTGCTTTTGAAAAATAATTTCAAGCAATCAACCCCCGAAAGGCGCTAATTTTAAAATTAAACTAAAATGCTCATGGCTGCACGGGCATTCATAACGGTGCGCATCCACGGCGAGGAACGAGCAGAACAGAGTGAACGTTTTTCAGTTAATTCTTACTTCCATAGGAATTCATTTGAAACGCTCGCTCAACCACTATCAATGTCAGTGTGGACGAACATATTTTACTTTCGTTTTTAAGTTGGCGATTCAAAAGCCTCCAGCGGTGTCACACGTCGATTAACCGGTGGTAAAATATTCTCACCGTCACATACCTAGTATATTTTTATGTAGATACAATAGGCCTACCTGATTTTGAACACAAGAGGGCAGTATAGCCCTATGTATGACTTGACTTTTATGGGACTAAATAGTACAATTACTATTTTTAAACTTATAAATATTTATTAAATTGAAAAAAAAAAAGAATAAAATGGGTTTAGTTGTGATATTTTTATACTTTTATATAGAAATAAATGGTGTTTAATTACATTTTTAGAAGATGAGGCTTTAAGTGTTACTTTACTTTAGTCCCTCACTATAGCAAAACCGTTTGAGATGTTTAATATCCGTTCACAATTTAGCATCTTTAATGTATCTTTATCATTTTGAAAAAGTTTGGTGTGAATAAAATAAAACAGTTAGGAAGAGTAGCTCAAAAACTCAGAGTCTGAAATATCCAAAAAATCCACATTCAAACCAAAATATCTGACTTCCTTTTGCTCTGAGCTAATAACTGTAAATTAGAAAGTTGTCCGGCTCGGTGAGACCAATATATATACTGATTTTTGTAACTGTTGGTAAAACTAACCCACCCACTTTTGTCAAACGCATGTTGAAAGTGACACACTTCCTGCTGCCAGTTGGTGGCGCTATAACTTTGACTCACAATAGTTACATCCATCTGATCGGCCTCTTACCACGAACATACTGCTAAAGTTTCATCAAGATCAGTTAATGTATGCAGAATTTATAACACTTCGTCTCCTCTCTTTTCTCGCCATAAATTTGTTTCCTCGCCACGGCCAAACCGTTCGAGATATCAAAAATCCGTCCGCAATTTAGCATTCTCAATGTCTTGACTTCATGCTGACTGAGTTTGGAGGTGATTGAATGAATTCTCTAGGAGTAGTACATCACATTCCACAGCAAGCGTTTTCCAAACAACCCATAATAGCCGACTTCCTGTTGGGCTGGCGTGAAACTTGACAGAGGGAAAGTTGTTCGGCCCGATGAAATCTATATGTGTACCGAGTTTCATATTAATTCATGCAAGCGTGTTTGATATATGGACCAAGTTTTCAGACCCTGTTCAAGAGGGCGCTGTTGAGCCCCCCTGCCACGCCCGTTTCTGAATCTTTTCACATGTCTACTGGCTAATAAGTGTTATGTGTCTGTCGAGTTTCATCCAATTTCAAGCATGCTAAGAGTCTCAAACGCATCCGAAAAGAATATTAAAATTTGATGCGTTGCCACGGCAACAGTATCTAAGATATCAATAATCCTTTCACAGGTCTACATCTGCCGTGTGTTTACATTATACACATAAAGTTTGAAGCAAATCGGGTAAAAGTAAGAGGGAGATTTCAAAGCATTTTGAAAGTGACACACTTCCTGCTGCCAGTTGGTGGCGCTATAACTTTGACTCACAATAGTCACATCCATGTGATCGGCCTCTTACAACGAACACACTGCTGAAGTTTCATCAAGATCAGTCAATGTATGCAGAAGTTATAACACACTTCCTGTGTCCCATTATTCGCCATAAATTCGTTTCCTCGCCACGGCCAAACCGTTCGAGATATCAAAAAACTGTTCGCAAGAATTGATCCTCAATGTCTTGACTTTATTCTCACCGAGTTTGGTGGCGATCGGATGAAATCCCTAGGAGGAGTATTTCACATTCCATTGTATGCGTTTTCCAAACAACGTATAATAACCAACTTCCTGTTGGGCTTTTGTAAAACTTAGAGCACGAAAGTTGTTCGGCCCGATGAGATCTATATGTGTAATGAGTTTCATATTATTACATGCAAGCGTGTTTGATTTATGGACCAAGTTTTCGGACCCCATTCCAGGGGGCGCTGTCGAGCCCCCCTGCCACGCCCCGGTACCAGCTTCAGCCCGGCCCTGATGGCCGCAGGTTCTGACGTGTGTGCAAAATTTCAAGAGTTTTTGAGCATGTTAAGGGCCCCAAAAGTGGCAAAAAGGCAAAAAAAAAATAATGAAGAAAAAATAAAATAATAATCCTTACGAAAACAATAGGGCCTTCGCCCTTTCAGGGCTTGGGCCCTAATAATAATAATCCTACCGGAAACAATAGGGCCTTCGCCCTTTCAGGGCTTGGGCCCTAATAATCCTAACGAAAACAATAGGGCCTTCGCCCTTTCAGGGCTTGGGCCCTAAATATAGCTGCGAGCAGCGATTACGGGCCCAAGCCGGTGGCACCGCAACCCCGGTGCCTTTAGTTACCTAAAGGCACCGGGGTGGCGGTACCGCCGGCTTGGGCCCTCCATCGCTGCTCGCAGCTATATTTATATATATATATATATATATATATATATATATATATATATATATATATATATATATATATATATATACATACATACATACATACATACATACATACATACACACACATACATATATATGTATATATATATATATATATATATATATATATATATATTATTGTTCAAAAGTTTGGGGTCAGTAAGATTTTTAATGTTTTTAGGAGAAGTCTCTTCTGCTCACCAAGGCTGCATTTATTGATTAAAAATACAAACAAAAACAGTAATATTGTGAAATATTATTCCAATTTAAAACAGCTGTTTTCAATTTTTAAATATTTTACATAGTAATTCATTTCTGTGATCAAAGTTGAGTTTTCAGCATCATTACTCCAGTCTTCAGTGTCACATGATCCTTCAGAAATCATACTAATATGATGATTGATGCTCAATAAATATTCATTATTATTTTCAATGTTGAAAACAGTTGTGTACAGATTTTTTTTTTCAAAATGCTTTGATGAATGTAAAGTTCAAAAGAACAGCATATATTTCAAATATATATATTTTTAACATTATAAATGTCTTTACTGTAACTGTTGATCAGTTTAACTCATCCTTCATAAATAAAAGTACTGATTTATTTTATTTATTTCCCCCCAAAATAAAATTTTAATTATTACTAACCCAAAACTTTTGAGCGGTAGTGTTTAACGTTACAAAAGCTTTAGATTTCAGATAAATGCTGTTCTTTTGAACTTTCTATTCATCAAAGACTGTACACAACTGTTTTCGACATTTAAAATAATAATGAATGTTTCTTGAGTATCAATCATCATATTAGAATAATTTCTGAAGGATCATGTGACAGTGACGACTGGAGTAATGATGCTGAAAACTCAGCTTTGATCACAGGAATAAATAACAGTTTAAAATATATTAAAATAGAAAGCAGCTGTTTTAAATTGGAATAATATTTTACAATATTACTGTTTTTGTTTGTATTTTTAATCAAATAAATGCAGCCTTGGTGAGCAGAAGAAACTTCTCTGTTATGTGCGCGCCACAGACTGCACGCACGTCCGCTTAGAGTTCCGCCTTTTGCCTTCCGTCAATATTACGTTATTAGAAAAATATTTTTTTAGAGAATCGATTTTTTGACATTTGTGAATCGATTCAGAATCGTCCACGTCCGCATCGCGATGCATCTAAGAATACATTTTTTCTCCCACCCCTAGATTTCATACAACAGGTTAATAAACAGTTACAATTAAGTCACTTACATTTTAGATGCAATGTTGACTGTTTTTGTTCTGTTTCAGCAGCGAAAATAGTTAAACAAAGATCACAGCAGAACCATCACGTGTTTTCTCATAACTGAACGATTCAGCATTTTTAACGAATCGGTTGACTCAAAGATTGAATGATCAATCCATAAACATCTGTCTTAATCATGATCGACTCATTCGAACGAATCGTTTGAACGAATGAATCAATGACTCGCTTATTAAGATGGATGCCTGGCGACACCTAATGGCGGTTTAGTGTTGTTTAAAAGCATCATTCTTTCCCACATGTGTGTGATTTGTGTGTGCAACATTATCATTATTTTTCTTTCACTATTATATTAGCGATTTAAAAGCACCCACTCGTGTCACACGTCGATTAACCGGTGGGAAAATATTCTCAGACACATACCTAATAAATGTATATTTAAATACAATATTGGCCTACCTGGTAAAAAGTTTTATATACTATTTTAATGTCCTTTGGGACACAAGAGGGCAGTATAGCCCTATGTTTGCTTTTTTGTTGAACCAAATAGCACTAAATAGCCTGTTTTAACTTTTTCATTCTTCTTGAATTGCAAAAACAGAATAAAATGGGTTTAGTTGTGATATTTGTATTCTTTTATATAGAAATAAATGGTATATAATTACATTTTTAGAAGATTTTTAGTGTTTCCTTTTTGGACATTACTTTAATCCCTCGCCATTGCAAAACCGTTTGAGATATTTATTATCCATTCACAATTTAGCATATTTAATGTAGTTTCATCATGTTGAAAAAGTTTGGTACGAATAAAATAAATTGTTTAAGAGGAGTGGCTAAAAATTCAGAGGCTGATTTTGCAAAAAAATTCACATTCAGACCAAAATATCTGACTTCCTGATGGCCAGAGCTATTGAATGTAAATTAGAAAGTTGTCCGACTTGATGAGAAAAATATACAAACTGTTTTTTCTTTACTGTAGTTAAAACTAACCCCCCCACTTTTGTCAAAAGCATGTTGAAAGTGACACACTTTCTGCTGCCAGTTGGTGGCGCTATAACTTTGACTCACAATAGCTACATCCATCTGATCGGCCTCTTACCACGAACACACTGCTGAAGTTTCATCAAGATCAGTTAATGTATGCAGAAGTTATTCCACTTCCGTGTTTCTCTTTTCTCGCCATAAATTCGATTCCTCGCCACAGCCAAACCGTTCGAGATATCAAAAATCCGTCCGCAATTTAGCATCCTCAAAGTCTTGACTACATGCACACCGAGTTTGAAGGGGACACGGTGAATTTTCTAGGAGGAGTATTTCACATTCCACAGCAAGCGTTTTCCAAACAACCCATAATAGCCGACTTCCTGTTGGGCTGGCGTAAAACTTGACCGGGGTAAAGTTGTTCGGCCCGATGAGATCTATATGTGTACCGAGTTTCATATTAATTCATGCGAGCGTGTTTGATATATGGATCAAGTTTTAGAACCCCGTTCAAGGGGGCGCTGTTGAGCCCCCCAGCCACGCCCGGGTACCAGCTTCAGCCCGGCCCTGATGGCCGTGGGTTCTGACCTGTGTGCAAAGTTTCAAGAGTTTTTGAGCACGTTAAGGACCCCAAAAGCCCCTGAAACCTTGATTAACAATATAAAAGCAATAGTCAAATCCCCCCCTCCCCTCACACACACACAGACACAGAGAGAGGGAGAGAAAATTCTTCAGAAAATCCACATTCAAACCAAAATATCTCTCTTCCTGTTGGTCGGAGATGGTTCATGTAAATTAGAAAGTTGTCCGTCTTGATGAGAACAATACACATACCAAGTTTTGTGATTCTAGGAAAAACTAAGCCCCCATTTTTGACTAAAGGTGGCGCTACTGAGCCATTCCACCACGCCCGTTTCTGAAACTTTGCACATGTCTACGGGCTAATAAATGTGATGTGTCTGTTGAGTTTCATGCAATTTCAAGTATGTTAAGAGTCTCAAAAGCATCAAAAAATAATATTAAAGTTTGATGCGTTGCCACGGCAACAGTATCTAAGATATCAATAATCCTTTCACAGGTTTACATCTGCCGTGTGTCTACATTGTACCCATAAAGTTTGAAGCAAATCGGGTAAAAATAAGACACTGATTTCAAAGCATTTTGAAAGTTTCTGTACTTCCTGCTGCCTGTTGGTGGTGCTATAACTTTGACTCACAATAGTCACATCCATGTGATCGGCCTCTTACAACGAACACACTGCTGAAGTTTCATCAAGATCAGTTAATGTATGCAGAAGTTATAACACACTTCCTGTTTCTTTTTTTCGCCATAAATTTGTTTCCTCGCCACGGCCAAACCGTTCGAGATATCAAAAATCCGTCCGCAATTTAGCATCCTCAATGTCTTGACTTCATGCACACCGAGTTTGGAGGCGAATCGATGAATTCCCTAGGAGGAGTACATTAAATTCCACAGCATGCGTTTCCAAACAACGCTAAATAGCCAACTTCCTGTTTGGCTGGCGTAAAACTTAGAGCACGAAAGTTGTTCGGCCCGATGAGATCTATATATGTACCGAGTTTCATATTATTACATGCAAGCGTGTTTGATTTATGGACACGTGTTTGGATCCCGTTCCAGGGGGCGCTGTCGAGCCCCCCTGCCACGCCCGGGTACCAGCTTCAGTCCGGCCCTGATGGCCGCGGGTTCTGACGTGTGTGCAAAATTTCAAGAGTTTTCGAGCATGTTAAGGGCCCCAAAAGTGCCCGAAAGGTTGACAAAATAATAATAATAATAATAAATATAGCTGCGAGCAGCGATTACGGGCCCAAGCCGGAGGCACCGCAACCCCGGTGCCTTTAGTTACCTAAAGGCACCGGGGATGGCGGTGCCGCCGGCTTCGGCCCTCCATCGATGAAGAGTTCCGATGCAAAAGCCTCTAAGTGCCATCTGAAATTTTCTTCTTGAATGATAATTTTTATCAAGCTCGTATATTTAAGTTCAGTAATTTCACTTAAATGGCAATGCAAATTACCTATTAATTGTCATTTCAAGTGAAATTACTGAACTTAAATATACGAGCTTGATAAAAATGATCATTCAAGAAGAAAATTTCAGATGGCACTTAGAGGCTTTTGCATCTGAACTCTTCATATATATATATATATATATATATATATATATATATATATATATATATATATAAAAGACAGAAAATATTACTTGTCTTACCTTATTCTGATTTTATGATACACTCAAAATATTTCACAACATATCCTTTAAATTTAATGTAAAAATAAAAACGAAAGTAAGCCGTGTTGGTCTCACGTAACCCTCTCATTAGAATCAAAATGTTTCAACATTTGTAATGTATTTGGATGCTAAACTATTCTTTATTATATGCTTTGTACTTCACTCGTGTTCCAATATCGATGGAGAAAATCATCCTCTTCACACGCGCAAAAATGTGCTTGGAAACATCACAGTGGCGCAGTGCTTACTTTGAATGGTACAAATTGTACTACTGACTATTTAAACAGAGCAGTGTAATTTGTATATGTCAGGTTGACTATTTTATTATTATATTTTATTAGGGCTATAATGAACAGGCTGCGATGTCAAGATTGCAATTCTGGAAAGTGTGTGTGTGTGACGCGGTTGCGATTGAACAGTGGACACATAAAAACATAAATAAAATGTTTTAGTTCATTCGTACTTCCATAGGAATACATTGAAAATGCTCGTTCTACTCCGCACCATTATAAATGTCTGTGCGGACGTCTGTATTTTACCTTCGCTTTTAAGTTAGCGATTTAAAAACCTTCAGTGGTGTCACACATCGATTAACCGGTGGGAAAATTTTATCACAGTCAGATCCCTAATATATTTATATATAAATACAATAGGCCTACCTGAAAGAGAATTTTACTTGCCCGACCAGAGTATAGCCTGGTTAGAACGTCAATAACAAAAAAATAACTTGGGAATCACTAAAAAGAGAGATTATTCTAATTGCATTACATTTATTTTAAGTTGCAATCAACAGTTAATAATAAATGTACTGATCAATGTTAACAAGGTTGCACTGCTGAGGCTTGTGCAGCTTCTCCAGGAGAATTGTAAACAAATGAGCGCAGCACACAAAAAAGGAACCCAGTTAACAACATACTGACTATAAAAATTACAAATATGGAGTTTTTATATATTTTATAACATATGATAGAGTTAAGCAACCTCACTTGACGAGTAGGCTACTATTTCCTGAATGCAATCATGATTGAAACTGTGACATTGATTTCATACAACAGGTTAATAAACAGTTACAATTAAGTCACTTACATTTTAGATGCAATATTGACTGTTTTTGTTCTGTTTCAGCAGCAAAAATAGTTAAAGATCACAGCAGAACCATCGAGCATCTCACAGCAACTTGTTTTCTCATTACTGAATGATTCAGCATTTTGAAACAGATCGGTTGACTCAAAGATTCAATGGTCAATCCATAAACATCTGTCTCAATCATAAATGACTCAGTCATTGGAACGAATCGTTTGAACGAATGAATCAATGACTCGCTCATTAAGATGGTCGCCTGGCGACACCTAATGGCGGTTTAGTGTTATGTTTAGAAGTATCATTCTTTCCAATGTGCACCATTATCAATGTCCGTGCGGACGTCTGTTTTTTACTTTCACTTTTATATTAGCGATTTAAAAGGACCCGCTCGTGTCACACGTCGATTAACCAATGGAAAAATACCCTCACAGTCATATACCTAATAAATTTATATTTAAATACAATAGGCCTACCTAGTAAAACGTTTTATATACTATTTTGATATCCTTTTGGACACAAGAGGGCAGTATAGCCCTATGTTTGCTTTTTGTTGAACCAAATAGCACTAAAGAGCCTGTTTTTAACTTTTTCATACTTCTTGAATTGCAAAAACGGAATAAAATAGGTTTAGTTCTAATATTTGTATAATTTTGTATAAAAATAAATGGTGTATAATTAAATTTTTAGAAGTTATGAGATGTTTCCTGCTTCCTTTTTGACATTAATTTAATCCCTCGCCATAGCAAAACCGTTTGAGATATTCAATATCAGTTTACAATTTAGCATCATTAATATATTTTTATCATGTTGAAAAAGTTTGGTGGGAATACAATAAATAGTTTAAGAGGAGTGGCTAAAAATTCAGAGGCTGATTTAGCAAAAAATCCATATTCAGACCAAAATATCTGACTTCCTGATGGCCGGAGCTGATGAATGTAAATTAGAAAGTTGTCCGGCTTCATGAGAACAATATAAAAACTATTTTTTTTCACTGTATTTAAAACTAACCCCCCCACTTTTGTCAAAAGCATGTTGAAAGTGACACACTTCCTGCTGCCAGTTGGTGGCGCTATAACTTTGACTCACAATAGTTACATCCATCTGATCGGCCTCTTACCACGAACACACTGCTGAAGTTTCATCAAGATCAGTTAATGTATGCAGAAGTTATTCCACTTCGTGTTTCTCTTTTCTCGCCATAAATTCGATTCCTCGCCACGGCCTTACCGTTCGAGATATCAAAAATCCGTCCGCAATTTAGCCTCCTCAAAGTCTTGACTACATGCACACCGAGTTTGGAGGGGACACGGTGAATTTTCTAGGAGGAGTACTTCACATTCCACAGCAAGCGTTTTCCAAACAACCCATAATAGCCGACTTCCTGTTGGGCTGGCGTGAAACTTGACAGAGGGAAAGTTGTTCGGCCCGATGAGATCTATATGTGTACCGAGTTTCATATTATTTCATGCAAGCGTGTTTGATATATGGACCAAGTTTTCAAACCCCGTTCAAGGGGGCGCTGTTGATCCCCCCTGCCACGCCCCTTTCTGAAACTTTTCACATGTCTACTGGCTAATAAGTGTTATGTGTCTGTCGAGATTCATCCAATTTCAAGCATGCTAAGAGTCTCAAAAGCATCAAAAAAGAATATTAAATTTTGAAGCGTTGCCACGGCAACAGTATCTAAGATATCAATCATCCTTTCGCAGGTCTACATCTGCAGTGTGTCTACATTATACACATAAAGTTTGAAGCAAATCGGGTAAAAATAAGAGGGTGATTTCAAAGCATTTTGAAAGTGACACACTTCCTGCTGCCAGTTGGTGGCGCTATAACTTTGACTCACAATAGTCACATCAATGTGATCGGCCTCTTACAACGAACACACTGCTGAAGTTTCATCAAGATCAGTTAATGTATGCAGAAGTTATAACACACTTCCTGTGTCCCATTATTCGCCATAAATTCGTTTCCTCGCCACGGCCAAACCGTTCGAGATATCAAAAATCCTTTCGCAATTTAGCATCCTCAATGTCTTGACTTCATTCACACCTAGTTTCGAGGGGATTGGATGAATTCTCTAGGAGGAGTATTTCAAATTCCAGAGCGTACGTTTTTCAAACAACCCATAATATCTAACTTCCTGTTGGGCGGAGCTAATAACATAGAGTGCGGAAGTTGTTCGGCCTGATGAGATCTATATGTGTACCGAGTTTCATACTAATACGTTCTTGTATGTGTCCAAGATTTCAGATTGCATTCTAGGTGGCGCTGTTGAGCACCCCTGCCACGCCCGGGTACCAGCTTCACCTCGGCCCTAATGGCCGCGGGTTCTGACCAGTGTGCAAAGTTTCATGAGTTTTCGAGCATGTTAAAGGCCCCAAAAGCCCCCGAACCCTTGAAGAACAATAATAATAATAATAATAAATATAGCTGCGAGCAGCGATTACGGGCCCAAGCCGGTGGCACCGCAACCCCGGTGCCTTTAGTTACCTAAAGGCACCGGGGTGGCGGTACCGCCGGCTTTGGCACTCCATCGCTGCTCGCAGCTATATTTATATATATATATATATATATATATATACATATACATACATACATACATACATACACACACATACATATATATGTATGTATATATATATATATATATACATATATATATATATATTATTGTTCAAAAGTTTGGGGTCAGTAAGATTTTTAATGTTTTTAGGAGAAGTCTCTTCTGCTCACCAAGGCTGCATTTATTGATTAAAAATACAAACAAAAACAGTAATATTGTGAAATATTATTCCAATTTAAAACAGCTGTTTTCAATTTTAAAATATTTTACACTGTAATTAATTTATGTGATCAAAGTTGAGTTTTCAGCATCATTACTCCAGTCTTCAGTGTCACATGATCCTTCAGAAATCATACTAATATGATGATTGATGCTCAATAAATATTCATTATTATTTTCAATGTTGAAAACAGTTGTGTACAGATTTTTTTTTTTCAAAATGCTTTGATGAATGTAAAGTTCAAAAGAACAGCATATATTTCAAATATATATATTTTTAACATTATAAATGTCTTTACTGTAACTGTTGATCAGTTTAACTCATCCTTCATAAATAAAAGTACTGATTTATTTTATTTCTTTCCCCCAAAAATAAAATTTTAATTATTACTAACCACAAACTTTTGAGCGGTAGTGTTTAACGTTACAAAAGCTTTAGATTTCAGATAAATGCTGTTCTTTTGAACTTTCTATTCATCAAAGACTGTACACAACTGTTTTCGACATTTAAAATAATAATGAATGTTTCTTGAGTATCAATCATCATATTAGAATAATTTCTGAAGGATCATGTGACAGTGACGACTGGAGTAATGATGCTGAAAACTCAGCTTTGATCACAGGAATAAATAACAGTTTAAAATATATTAAAATAGAAAGCAGCTTTTTTAAATTGGAATACTATTTTACAATATTACTGTTTTTGTTTGTATTTTTAATCAAATAAATGCAGCTTAGGTGAGCAGAAGAAACTTCTCTGTTATGTGCGCGCCACAGACTGCACGCACGTCCGCTTAGAGTTCCGCCTTTTGCCTTCCGTCAATATTACGTTATTAGAAAAATATTTTTTTAGAGAATCGATTTTTTGACATTTGTGAATCGATTCAGAATCGTCCACGTCCGCATCGCGATGCATCTAAGAATCAATTTTTTCTCCCACCCCTAGATTTCATACAACAGGTTAATAAACAGTTACAATTAAGTCACTTACATTTTAGATGCAATGTTGACTGTTTTTGTTCTGTTTCAGCAGCGAAAATAGTTAAACAAAGATCACGGCAGAACCATCACGCATCACGTGTTTTCTCATAACTGAACGATTCAGCATTTTTAACGAATCGGTTGACTCAAAGATTGAATGATCAATCCATAAACATCTGTCTTAATCATGATCGACTCATTCGAACGAATCGTTTGAACGAATGAATCAATGACTCGCTTATTAAGATGGATGCCTGGCGACACCTAATGGCGGTTTAGTGTTGTTTAAAAGCATCATTCTTTCCCACATGTGTGTGATTTGTGTGTGCAACATTATCATTATTTTTCTTTCACTATTATATTAGCGATTTAAAAGCACCCACTCGTGTCACACGTCGATTAACCGGTGGGAAAATATCCTCAGACACATACCTAATAAATGTATATTTAAATACAATATTGGCCTACCTGGTAAAAAGTTTTATATACTATTTTGATGTCCTTTTGGACACAAGAGGGCAGTATAGCCCTATGTTTGCTTTTTTGTTGAACCAAATAGCACTAAATAGCCTGTTTTTAACTTTTTCATTCTTCTTGAATTGCAAAAACAGAATAAAATGGGTTTAGTTGTGATATTTGTATACTTTTATATAGAAATAAATGGTATATAATTACATTTTTAGAAGATTTTTACTTTAATCCCTCGCCATAGCAAAACCGTTTGAGATATTTATTATCCATTCACAATTTAGCATATTTAATGTAGTTTCATCATGTTGAAAAAGTTTGGTACGAATAAAATAAATAGTTTAAGAGGAGTGGCTAAAAATTCAGAGGCTGATTTTGCAAAAAAATTCACATTCAGACCAAAATATCTGACTTCCTGATGGCCAGAGCTATTGAATGTAAATTAGAAAGTTGTCCGGCTTGATGAGAACAATATAGAAACTATTTTTTCTTTACTGTAGTTAAAAGTAACCCCCCCACTTTTGTCAAAAGCATGTTGAAAGTGACACACTTCCTGCTGCCAGTTGGTGGCGCTATAACTTTGACTCACAATAGCTACATCCATCTGATCGGCCTCTTACCACGAACACACTGCTGAAGTTTCATCAAGATCAGTTAATGTATGCAGAAGTTATTCCACTTCCGTGTTTCTCTTTTCTCGCCATAAATTCGATTCCTCGCCACAGCCAAACCGTTCGAGATATCAAAAATCCGTCCGCAATTTAGCATCCTCAAAGTCTTGACTACATGCACACCGAGTTTGAAGGGGACACGGTGAATTTTCTAGGAGGAGTATTTCACATTCCACAGCAAGCGTTTTCCAAACAACCCATAATAGCCGACTTCCTGTTGGGCTGGCGTAAAACTTGACCGGGGTAAAGTTGTTCAGCCCGATGAGATCTATATGTGTACCGAGTTTCATATTAATTCATGCGAGCGTGTTTGATATATGGATCAAGTTTTAGAACCCCGTTCAAGGGGGCGCTGTTGAGCCCCCCAGCCACGCCCGGGTACCAGCTTCAGCCCGGCCCTGATGGCCGTGGGTTCTGACCTGTGTGCAAAGTTTCAAGAGTTTTTGAGCACGTTAAGGACCCCAAAAGCCCCTGAAACCTTGATTAACAATTTAAAAGCAATAGTCAAATCCCCCCCTCCCCTCACACACACACAGACACAGAGAGAGGGAGAGAAAATTCTTCAGAAAATCCACATTCAAACCAAAATATCTCTCTTCCTGTTGGTCAGAGATGGTTCATGTAAATTAGAAAGTTGTCCGTCTTGATGAGAACAATACACATACCAAGTTTTGTGATTCTAGGAAAAACTAAACCCCCATTTTTGACTAAAGGTGGCGCTACTGAGCCATTCCACCACCCCCGTTTCTGAAACTTTGCACATGTCTACTGGCTAATAAATGTGATGTGTCTGTTGAGTTTCATGCAATTTCAAGTATGTTAAGAGTCTCAAAAGCATCAAAAAAGAATATTAAAGTTTGATGCGTTGCCACGGCAACAGTATCTAAGATATCAATAATCCTTTCACAGGTTTACATCTGCCGTGTGTCTACATTGTACACTTAAAGTTTGAAGCAAATCGGGTAAAAATAAGACACTGATTTCAAAGCATTTTGAAAGTGATGTACTTCCTGCTGCCTGTTGGTGGCGCTATAACTTTGACTCACAATAGTCACATCTGTGCGATCGGCCTCTTACAACGAACACACTGCTGAAGTTTCATCAAGATCAGTTAATGTATGCAGAAGTTATAACACACTTCCTGTTTCATTTTTTCGCCATAAATTTGTTTCCTCGCCACGGCCAAACCGTTCGAGATATCAAAAATCCGTCCGCAATTTAGCATCCTCTATGTCTTGACTTCATGCACACCGAGTTTGGAGGCGAATCGATGAATTCCCTAGGAGGAGTACATTAAATTCCACAGCATGCGTTTCCAAACAACGCTAAATAGCCAACTTCCTGTTTGGCTGGCGTAAAACTTAGAGCAAGAAAGTTGTTCGGCCCGATGAGATCTATATGTGTACCGAGTTTCATATCATTACATGCAAGTGTGTTTGATTTATGGACAAGTGTTCGGATCCCGTTCCAGGGGGCGCTGTTGAGCCCCGCTGCCACGCCCGGGTACCAGCTTCAGCCCGGCCCTGATGGCCGCAGGTTCTGACCTGTGTGCAAAGTTTCAAGAGTTTTCGAGCACGTTAAGGGCCCCAAAAGCCCCTGAAACCTTGAAACACACTGAAATCAATTGGAAATTCCCTCCCACCCCTCACACACACAGAGACAGAGAGAGAGAGAGAGAAAATTCTCCAAAAAATCACATTCAAACCAAAATATCTGACTTCCTGTTGCTCTCAGCTAATAAGTGTGAATTAGAAAGTTGTCCGGTTTAATGAGAACAATATACATAGCGAGTTTAGTGACTCTATGTAAAACTAAGCCCCCATTTTTGACTAAAGGTGGCGCTACTGAGCCCCTCACCACGCCCGTTTCTGAAACTTTGCACATGTCTACTGGCTAATAAATGTGATGTGTCTGTCGAGTTTCATGCAATTTCAAGTATGTTAAGAGTCTCAAAAGCATCAAAAAAGAATATTAAAGTTTGATGCGTTGCCACGGCAACAGTATCTAAGATATAAATAATCCTTACACAGGTCTACATCTACCGTGTGTCTACATTGTACACCTAAAGTCTGAAGCAAATCGGGTAAAAATAAGAGGGTGATTTCAAAGCATTTTGAAAGTGACACACTTCCTGCTGCCAGTTGGTGGCGCTATAACTTTGACTCACAATAGTCACATCCATGTGATCGGCCTCTTACAACGAACACACTGCGGAAGTTTCATCAAGATCAGTTAATGTATGCAGAAGTTATAACACACTTCCTGTTTATCTTTTCTCGCTATAAATTCGTTTCATCGCCACGGCCAAACCGTTCGAGATATCAAAAATCCGTCCGCAATTTAGCATCCTCAATGCCTTGACTTCATGCTGACCGAATTTGGTGTGGATCGGATCAATTCCCTAGGAGGAGTACATTAAATTCCACAGCATGCGTTTTTCAAACAACCCATAATAGCTGACTTCCTGTTGGGCAGAGCTAATAACTTAGAGTGCGAAAGTTGTTCGGCCCGATGAGATCTATATGTGTACCGAGTTTCATACTAATACGTTCTTGTATGTGTCCAAGATTTAAGATTGTGTTCTAGGGGGCGCTGTTGAGCCCCCCTGCCACGCCCGGGTACCAGCTTCAGCCCGGCCCTAATGGCCGCGGGTTCTGACCTGCGTGCAAAGTTTCATGAGTTTTTGAGCACGTTAAAGGCCCCAAAAGCCCCCGAACCCTTGAAGAACAATAATAATAATAATAATAAATATAGCTGCGAGCAGCGATTACGGGCCCAAGCCGGTGGCACCGCAACCCCAGGCACCGGTGGTGGCGGTACCGCCGGAATATATATATATTTATATGTATTTATATATGTATATATATATATATATGTAAGGGATAATGTATAGTGAGCCGGTTGTTATTGTGAATAACAACCCCGACAGGCTGAACGGGATCCCGACGCGAAGCGGAGGGATCTTGAATCAGCCTGAAGGGGTTGTTATTCACTATAACAACCGGCTCACTATACATTATCCCGCTTATTAACTGGCTACCTACAAAATAAATAAATAATTTGCCGCGAATTATTGATTTTAAAAGGAGTTTATTGATTTAAAAACGATTGTATTGCTTCCGCCAAAGAAAATAGTCCATTCCGCGTCCATAGCAACGCGCTGTTTTTCATGGCAACGGTCTGTTATACTTCGCAGCGGTCTGTTATAAAGAAATAACAGACCGCATTCTACATTGGAATTCAGCCAAGCCATGTAATAAATATATATATATATATATATGTGTGTGTGTGTGTGTGTGTGTGTGTGTGTGTGTGTGTGTGTGTGTGTGTGTGTTTTTAGGAGAAGTCTCTTCTGCTCACCAAGGCTGCATTTATTTGATTAAAAATACAAACAAAAACAGTAATATTGTGAAATATTATTCCAATTTAAAACAGCTGTTTTCTATTTTAAAATATTTTACACTGTAATTAATTTATGTGATCAAAGTTGAGTTTTCAGCATCATTACTCCCGTCTTCAGTGTCACATGATCCTTCAGAAATCATTCTAATATGATGATTGATGGTCAATAAATATTATTATTTTCAATGTTGAAAACAGTTGTGTACAGATTTTTTTTTCAAAATGCGCTGATGAATGTAAAGTTCAAAAGAACAGCATTTATTTAAAATATAATTTGTTTTAACATTATAAATGTCTGTACTATAACTTTTGATCAGTTTAACTCCTTCTCGATGAATAAAAGTATTGATTTATTTTATTTCTTTCACCCAAAAAT
The DNA here is from genome assembly GCF_964197995.2 of Scardinius erythrophthalmus. Lineage (NCBI taxonomy): Eukaryota > Metazoa > Chordata > Actinopteri > Cypriniformes > Leuciscidae > Scardinius > Scardinius erythrophthalmus. The sequence continues at coordinate 24,426,324 of NC_138232.1, read as the reverse complement.
AAAATTAAAATTATTACTGACCCCAAACTTTTGAACGGTAGTGTTTAATGTTACAAAAGCTTTAGATTTCAGATAAATGCTGTTCTTTTGAACTTTCTATTCATCAAAGACTGTACACAACTGTTTTCGACATTTAAAATAATCATGAATGTTTCTTGAGCATCAATCATCATATTAGAATAATTTCTGAAGGATCATGTGACAGTGACGACTGGAGTAATGATGCTGAAAACTCAGCTTTGATCACAGGAATAAATAACAGTTTAAAATATATTAAAATAGAAAGCAGATGTTTTAAATTGGAATACTATTTTACAATATTACTGTTTTTGTTTGTATTTTTAATCAAATAAATGCAGCCTTGGTGAGCAGAAGAAACTTTGCTTAAAAACATTAAAAATCTTACTGACCCCAAACTTTTGAACAGTAGTGTGTATATATATTATATAAAAATGTAAGGGACAAGACACAGATAATTTTACTTGCCTGACCTGATTAAAACAATGAAAAAACTTAAATGAAAAAATAACTTGGGAATCACTAAAACGAGTGAATTAATCTGATTTTATGATAGAGTCAAAATATTCTACAACATTCTTTAAATTCAACGATGTTGAGAACGGAACAAGAATAAAAAAAGAACTATAAACAAGCTGAAACTAAATAAAATAAAAATGAAAACGAAATTAAGCAGTGTTGGGCTCACACAACTCTCTCATTAGAATCAAAATGTTTCAACATTTGCGATGAATTTGGATGCTAAACTATCCTTTATCATAGGCTTTGTACTTCACTCACTTTCCAATATCGACGGAAAAAATCATCCTATTCCAATAGAGTCTGGCTGCAGACTTGCACTTGCACTCTCAGACTTGCACTCTCAGACACCAGCGCTTCCTCTGCCTGTGACGTCACTCGCAATCGACACAAATTAACCGGAAATATGTTTCCAACAGTAAATATGTTATATTATTTATTTTTTCAGAAAAAAAAAAAAAACGGCATAATTTTTTAAGTTATTAAACATTGTATCGTTAAAGTTGGTATTATACCTTATATTGCTATCATATACTGTTGTGTCCCAACATTAACACAACATTTCCCCAAAATCATGTTTAATCGGAGATACTAGATTTATGACTTGGGAGCAGGGAGATACGAGGTTAGGTTACGCTGTCATTAATAAGAGTGGTACGGACACTGAAGTCGCTGCTGCCGGTGTTCTGACGGAACGACTGGCAGTGTTCATCAAAGTCTGCGGGCGCGTTGAGCCTTTTGACAAGAGAAGGCTTAAAGAGCTATTCAAATCTAATGATTGTGGTTACATACATCTTCCTAAACTCCATTTTAAACGTTTAAGAGATATGAGTGATGCAATACCAAAATACTAGGCTGTCTAGGCGGAAATTAGCCTAATCTGCACGCAAACTTGCCTTCGTGGCTCACGGGCTTCCTTCTGCACCGAAGCATTACAGTTATCGATTTTTAACAAAACATGCCTACTCAAATGTATCTAACCTAACTATTTTCACTCGTTATTGTCTAAAAAACATACAGAATTATCCAAAGATAGGCTTACTTAGCGCCAGTAACTTAGGCAGACCTTTTTTCTCCCATAAATTAAAACCTTGCTACTTGGGGTATTTTACATGCACAGTGCCAACTTCCAGTCAGTAAAATAATAATAAAAACAATAATTTAATGCTGGTATCCAAAACATTTAATTCAATTCATTATATTAGATACCTTTTAAAACTTCAATGTACACGTGTAATAAGTAGACATTTAAAATACATCAATAACTGATATCATAGTTTAACACAGATAAAATCAGAGTTAAGTCTTGCTTTACGTGTTGCTCGATGAGGATTTCTTAATCGCTGCGACTTTCAATCCTGAGGAGACAAAATGCCGCGGAGTGAAGAAGAGGTGGAGTTATGAGGATTCTCAGACAGTTGAAGTGTCCAATGGAGTTAAGAGATTTGCTCTCTAACTATTTTCAACACTTTAGATTGGTTAATAATTTGTGAAAATAACAGAACGTGGGGACTGACCAATAACATCGATTTGTGAAAAAATATTAAATTGACAAACTTTGAACATACGAGGTTTCCGCCAGACAGCGACCATATACATATATATATTTATGGTATATGATAACAGAAAAGATTTTTGAACGACATTGGGAGCTGTTCTCAATCCGACACAAACCACACTATGCGTCGATTGCAAGTGACGTCACTTGCAGAGGAAGCGCTGGTGTCTGAGCGTGCAGGTCTGAGAGTGCAAGTCTGAGAGTGCAAGTGCAGGTCTGCAGCCAGACCCTTCTCTGCTATTCACACGCGCAAAAATGTGCTTGGAAACATCACAGTGGAGCGGTGCTTACCAATTGAATGGTACGAATTGTAGTACTGACTATTTAAACAGAGCATTGTAAATTTTATATGTTAGGTTGACTATTTTATTAATATATTTTATTAAGGCTATAATGAACAGGCTACCTGATTTTGAACACAAGAGGGCAGTATAGCACTATGTTTGACTTTATTTATTTATTGTTTAGACTAAACAACCATTCTGGCAGTTTTTAAACTTAAACTTCATTCTTAAATTGAAATAAAAAAAGAATAAAATGAGTTAAGTTCTGATATTTGTATACTTTTATATAGTAATAAATGGTGTATAATTACATTTTTAGAATAAATTAGACTTTTAGCATTTCCTTGTTTGACATTACTTTAATCCCTCACCATAGCAAAACCGTTTGAGATATTTATTATCCGTTCACAATTTAGCATCATTAATATATTTTTATCATGTTGAAAAAGTTTGTTGGGAATAAAATAAACCACTTAGATAAAGGTGGCTAAAAATTAAGAGGCTGATTTTGCAAAAAAATCCACATTCAGACCAAAATATCTGACTTCCTTATGGTCAGAGCTAATGACTTTAAATTAGAAAGTTGTCCGGGTCGATGAGATCAATATATGAACTGAGTTTTTTTTACTGTAGTTAAAACTAACCCCCCCACTTTTGTCAAAAGCATGTTGAAAGTGACACACTTCCTGCTGCCAGTTGGTGGCGCTATAAACTTTGACTCACAATAGTTACATCCATCTGATCGGCCTCTTACCACGAACACACTGCTGAAGTTTCAACAAGATCAGTTAATGTATGCAGAAGTTATTCCACTTCGTGATTCTCTTTTCTCGCCATAAATTCGATTCCTCGCCACGGCCAAACCGTTCGAGATATCAAAAATCCGTCCGCAATTTAGCATCCTCAAAGTCTTGACTACATGCACACCGAGTTTGGAGGGGACACGGTGAATTTTCTAGGAGGAGTATTTCACATTCCACAGCAAGCGTTTTCCAAACAACCCATAATAGCCGACTTCCTGTTGGGCTGGCGTGAAACTGGACAGAGGGAAAGTTGTTCGGCCTGATGAGATCTATATGTGTTCCGAGTTTCATATTAATTCATGCAAGCGTGTTTGATATATGGACCAAGTTTTCAGACCCCGTTCAAGGGGGCGCTGTTGAGCCCCCCTGCCACGCCCGTTTCTGAAACTTTTCACATGTCTACTGGCTAATAAGTGTTATGTGTCTGTCGAGTTTCATCCAATTTCAAGCATGCTAAGAGTCTCAAACGCATCCAAAAAGAATATTAAAGTTTGATGTGTTGCCACGGCAACAGTGTCTAAGATATCAATAATCCTTTCACAGCTCTACATCTGCCGAGTATTTTCATTATACACATAAAGTTTGAAGCAAATCGGGTAAAAATAAGAGGGTGACTTCAAAGCATTTTGAAAGTGACACACTTCCTGCTGCCAGTTGGTGGCGCTATAACTTTGACTCACAATAGTCACATCCATGTGATTGGCCTCTTACAACGAACACACTGCTGAAGTTTCATCAAGATCAGTTAATGTATGCTGAAGTTATAACACACTTCCTGTTTCTCTTTTCTCACCATAAATTCGTTTCCTCGCCACGGCCAAACCGTTCGAGATATCAAAAATCCGCTGGCAATTTAGAATCATCAATGTCTTGACTTCATGCTGACCAAGTTTGGTGGTGATCGGATGAATTCTCTAGGAGGAGTGTTTTAAATTCCATTGCACACGTTTTTCAAACAACCCATAATAGCTGACTTCCTGTTGGGCGGAGCTAATGACATAGAGTGCGGAAGTTGTTCGGCCCGATGAGATCTATATGTGTACCGAGTTTCATACAAATATGTTCTTGTATGTGTCCAAGATTTCAGATTGCATTCTAGGTGGCGCTGTTGAGCACCCCTGCCACGCCCGGGTACCAGCTTCAGCCCGGCCCTAATGGCCGCGGGTTCTGACCTGTGTGCAAAGTTTCATGAGTTTTTGAGCATGTTAAAGGCCCCAAAAGCCCCCGAACCCTTGAAGAACAATAATAATAATAATAATAATCCTAACGAAAACAATAGGGCTCTGCGCCCTTTCAGGGCTTGGGCCCTAATAATCCTAACGAAAACAATAGGGCCTTCGCCCTTTCAGGGCTTGGGCCCTAATAATAATAATAATAATAATAATAATAATCCTACCGGAAACAATAGGGCCTTCGCCCTTTCAGGGCTTGGGCCCTAATAATAATAATCCTACCGGAAACAATAGGGCCTTCGCCCTTTCAGGGCTTGGGCCCTAATAATAAATAATCCTACCGAAAACAATAGGGCTCTTCGCCCTTTCAGGGCTTGGGCCCTAATAATCCTACCGAAAACAATAGGGCCTTCGCCCTTTCAGGGCTTGGGCCCTAATAATAATAAATAATCCTACCGGAAACAATAGGGCCTTCGCCCTTTCAGGGCTTGGGCCCTAATAATCCTACCGGAAACAATAGGGCCTTCGCCCTTTCAGGGCTTGGGCCCTAATAATCCTTACGAAAACAATAGGGCTCTGCGCCCTTTCAGGGCTTGGGCCCTAATAATAATAATAATAATAATCCTAACGAAAACAATAGGGCCTTCGCCCCTTCAGGGCTTGGGCCCTAATAATAAATATAGCTGCGAGCAGCGATTACGGGCCCAAGCCAGTGGCACCGGTTTAGTTACCTAAAGGCACCGGGGTGGCGGTCCCGCCGGCTTTGGCCCTTCATCGCTGCTCGCAGCTATATTTATATATATATATATATATATATATATATATATATATATATATATATATATATATATATATATATATATATGTGTATATATATATATGTGTATATATATATATATATATATATATATATATATATATATATATATATATATATATACACACATATACATATATATATATATATATATATACATATATATACATATACATATATATATATATACACACACAGTATATGATGTGTATATATATATATATATATATATATATATATATATATATTAGGGCTGTCAGTTAACGGGTTATTAGAGGCGTTAACGCAAACCCATTTTAACGCGATTATTTTTTTTAACGGCCTTTTTGGCCTAGCAAACTTTGAAGTTTTTTTCACATGCTTTTGCAACAGGACGCGGCATGCGCGGCGCTGCTCTATGAAACCCATTCATTTCAATGGCTTGCACCGCGCGAGGACGTTTTGTTGCTTCGTCGACCAAAGCGCAAGCGGATCTAGCAGCTAGCTAGACCGGAAACAAAACAGCAGGCACGCGCACACACTTGTTTGGGCTTGCGAGCCGGCCAAATAGTAAGTTAACGTTACGTTTTGAATGGATGACGAGCGCGAGACGCTGAAATGGATGCCAATAAGATTCTGAATGGAAAGTTTACTTTTGAAAAGTTGCCAAATGGTTCCATTGACTAGACCAAAGTGATCTGTGTGTTTTGTCGTTGTGAACTGAGCTATCATCATCGCAGTACGTAAAGTCTGAAACACCACTTGATGATGGCCACACACACACTCACACACACACACACACGCACAGCTGATGCGAATTCTCCAAACCCTCGTCAATATCAGGACCTCGTCAGGATTTCTTTCACCCTTTTATTGATGGACAGTGTTACATTGTGTGAGAGATTATTTGCTCCAAGTGAGAATGTCTGTGTGAAATTGAACACAGTATTGCCAATGTTGTTTTCAATAATAAAAAAATCTGCACATAATCCTACCGAAAACAATAGGGCTCTTCGCCCTTTCAGGGCTTGGGCCCTAATAATCCTACCGAAAACAATAGGGCCTTCGCCCTTTCAGGGCTTGGGCCCTAATAATAATAAATAATCCTACCGGAAACAATAGGGCCTTCGCCCTTTCAGGGCTTGGGCCCTAATAATCCTACCGGAAACAATAGGGCCTTCGCCCTTTCAGGGCTTGGGCCCTAATAATAATAATAATAATAATCCTAACGAAAACAATAGGGCCTTCGCCCCTTCAGGGCTTGGGCCCTAATAATAAATATAGCTGCGAGCAGCGATTACGGGCCCAAGCCGGTGGCACCGCCACCCCGGTGCCTTTAGTTACCTAAAGGCACCGGGGTGGCGGTCCCGCCGGCTTTGGCCCTTCATCGCTGCTCGCAGCTATATTTAGCAAGCCAATCCGCTTTTTTCATGTTGATAAGAGCATTAAAATGAGAAAAAAAATAATGGGACAAAAATAAATCAAGAGACATTTAGAATAGATAAAAATGTGCGATTAATCGCGAGTTAACTATGACATTAATGCGATTAATAGCGATTAAATATTTTAATCGTTTGACAGCACTAATATATATATAAATTATATACTGTGTGTGTGTGTGTATATTGTGGTGAGTTCTGGTATTACACTCACTTTCCTGAATAACCCCAAGTTTCAATGTGTCAAGGTGGTCTTTTGCTGTCAGGTCAGAATAAGTACTATTCTCTCTCTAGCTTGTTTAATTTATACCAGTAATTCTAGGAATAGTCCCTACACTCCCAGGAAAACAACAACAATCATTTTTAACTAGACATATGAATTAAATTCATGCTTACCTTCCAGCAGAATCGCTCTTGGTACCCTTGTTATCTTCAGTTATAAGAAGGATTAATAGAATTGCTCTGTCCTTTGCTATTAGAACTGTTTTAGCAGCTGAAGTAAGACTTAACAGTGATTGTCTTTAGAAATAAAAATGTATTTATACAAAAGATTAAACACTGGTTATACAAAAATTAATACTTGTAGCAAATCAAAAGAAAATGTTACAGGATATAAAACTTCAGCTTATTCAATCTCAACAGGGCAGTCCTGTATGAGTGAATATTACAAAGACTAATTACCTTGTAAGCAGTTCAAGCAGTTTAGGAGTAAATATCAACTTGTTCTCATCCGAGGTTTTCCAAGTTACAGTTATACAGCAGAGCAGTTCAAACCAAAAGAAATTCAGCTAGAATTAAACTAGGAGAGATTTTAATTTCTCTCCCGGGATGCAATCGACATCAAAATGCAGCGATCAGCAATCAGAAAGCAGCTATATTTATATGGAACTCGGTTACATTGTTCCTATGCAGTTTCTTGGGTTTTTCCAGAGGAACTAAGTCTCATGACAGGGTCTTGCAACATTAGCCGTCTATTGTCTCTGAGGGGGTTTTTGGTGACACTGCTGTTTCCCATAGATGGGCATTCTTACGTCCTTTCCGTCCTCTTCGCTTCTTTGGGCTTCTATGTATGTGTGTGCGTGCATATGTATCTGGGAGTGTGTTTGTAGGTTCGCAATACCTGTTAAAATTCACACATCCTGTCACACCCCCTCTCGAACGTACAATAACACTTCCATTCATAATCCTTCCATCATGTTTATCAAAATACCTTGGGTAAATCATATCTAGTTCATTAATTTTAACCTTATAAACAAACTGCGTGGGAATTATGAAATCGAGACAGCACTCATGGAACCTGTATGTTAATTCATTTTCCCGATGGAAAAATCCCATCGTAACTTTTCCGTGCTGAGCCAACAAACTCGCCATGCTCCTGCGGAACCACCGCTGGGACACAGGTTTCCACCTGAATAAGTCCCGATGTCTCGGGGCTTGATCCAATTTCACCAGATCCTCCGGGTACAGAGCCAGCTCGGAACCACTGTCCGCCAAGCTCTCGTCCAACACACATAGCTCCCACCGGGCTTGTGTCAGGCGCCGCAAGCAGATCTAATGGATCAACGACAATAGAGTAAGAGATACGCCCATCAAAGCGCACCTGTTTAGTACAGAACCCCGAGACAACCTTATTTCGCCATAGGTAAGTTTGAATGTCAACACAGCACATAGTCTTGGTCACACGTTTTCTGTTCCCAATTAGTAATTCAATTGCTTCATCTAAGTCGATGATCAGCCATTTCATCGCAATGATAAATCTCATTGCATCATAGGTCAAGTAATGAGTGCAGCATGGACCCGTAAAATCAGCCCCGCGATCATAAAAGGTAAAAGTCTTCATTTCAGCCATGAAATAACCCTTGGATATTATACATGATTGACAGAAATTTCGAACTCAAAGCAACCCCGTTTGTATTGTGGCAGAACGGAATTCGTTAGCCACTTTATCTTTTATTTATTTTTTTGTTTGTTTTATTTTTTCCTCTGTAACCAATTAGAAGAGAATGATCGGTGTGACGAACTATTTAAGGAGGGGAATTGTGAGCGGAAGGAAGACTGGTAATGGGGAAGTGAAGTGTGTTGTTTGTTCGAGGAACGTGCTGTGCTGTTTGTTCGAGGAACGTGCAGAAGTGTCGAGCTTTGGTACGAGAAATTGACCTGCCTGGGAGAGAAGTATGATGGAAGTTTGCAGTATGCTGGAGGTGTGATTTACCTGGGTGCGGATGACGTGACGGTGGGAATGAAAGTGAAACTGTGAGCGGCTTGGACGGTTTCTATCTCGGCTGTCGGCAGAGTTGTGTTGCCTTGGACTAATCTTCATCGCGGTTTCCTGGATTGTGCTGAAAACGAAGTTCCTGTACTTACCAAAGGCCCAAAACGAAGACCAGCAGCATCGGGTACAGATTTGACGCACCTTCAGTAACGTTACATGCATACGCCCCACAACACACACACACACACACACAATTAGTTGAACTTTTTCCTTGACTGTCGAGAGTATAAAAAGAGTGTGAATCGAAACTAAGTTGCGAATTCATCAGTTGATGGGTTGCTTGGACATAGACTTTCCTTTACCTCTTATATTGTGATTGTCTGAGAAAGCTCATAAAATTTGCCAGTGTCAACGTCATTGCTGTTTCCGTGAAAATCATGTGTTTTCCCTCTTATAAAGTGAAAAATGTATATTTCTTCACTGTGTATACTGATCATTTTTTTTGTTGTTGTTTGTTTGTTTTCTTTTTTGGTTTTCTTGTTCTCCAGGAAAGTGTGTTACTGTCACAATAGTGATATTGGAATGTTTTTTGCTTTGTATGGAATTTAATTGGGGCTGAATTCCTTAAAAATAAACGGTTAAACGAATCTGTTGGTTTTTACAAGTTTGATTTGAGTTTCCCTTTTTCAATGTCTTCATATGTAGCTGGGGGGGTTGTGAGAATTTATTTTATGCCAGGATTTTATGCCTGGCTGGCGCCCGAACAAACCAAATTAAATATAAAAGTAAACATAAATGTTTATAAATGGGCCACCTTCGCTACAGAAATGGCGCCCGAACAGGGACTGAAATGTGGAAGTAGTAATCTGAAATTTAAATGGGAACCGAATTAAACTGAACCAACAGAGTTAAAATTAAGGGTCATTTAATTCAAGAAGTGACTGTTGATTTTTTTTTTTTTTAACTTGAAGGAAATTGAACTTAAACTGTGAATAGAACTGAACTCGAGCTTTGGGAAAATTTAGGGTTTTTTTTTTCCCGCCTTTTGCTTGTGATTCTGAATGCAAAGTGTGGACTCTATTGTGAACTTGAATTCCCGTCATTGTGAACGTAATTTTTGCATTATTTAAATTTGTTTTTTGGTATTTATGAACTGAACTGCTGAATTTTGCGGGTTGGGTTACTTGACCTTGGTTGATTGTCAGTTAACGTGTTTGGTTTATAATTTGAATATTGTTGGTTTGTTATATTGCCTTGAATTAATTAACATTTGTTATTTTTTTTGGCCAAGTTTGTTGTTGTGCCCTGTTTGATATTTTTTCCCGCCCAACAAAAGACACACAGATTTTTTTTTATTTTTTTTATTTTTTTATTCATTTTACATTCTGACATGACCACCACTCCACCATCCCCTTCAACTTTTGTTGAGATGGAAGTACCAGAAGTGGAAACCCCCCGCTGGCAGTCACAAATCCCTATCACTTCATATCCTTATATTCCCAATCTTACCCATATTGATCAACATGGATCACGAGTGCAGTTTGTATCCTCCACTTTGAGTGGCAGCCCTCCAGTGCAACACCTCACCTGGGAACCACAATCAGATCCTATGCAGATTTGCACCACCCCTGAAACTTCATCCTCTGTGGGACGGCAGGAGTTACCACGTGAACTTCAAACACCCGGCAGAGGAATTCAGCTACTGACTAGACAAGTACAAGAAGACTTGGACACTTTAAAGCGATTCATCAAGCAACAGGAGAATGCAGTTTCAGAACTTAACCAGGAGGTGCAAGCTCAGTTTGTAAAACATTCAACTCATCTTTCAACAACGGTGGTCAAAATGGAGGACCATCATCAACAATTACTGAAGTGTATCACTGATAACCAACAAGAAATGAAAACTGAGATGGAGCAATGGACTAAAACCACTAAGCAACTGATCTCAGAAGATTTAAGTAAAGTGGAGGCTTCTGTCGTGTCTGAAGTACGGTTCCTGGTTCAACAGCTTCAAGCGGAAGTGCAGCAGGACTTTAAAGCCACATTCCAGAGTCTGAAAAACAGTCAAGAACAGTTCAACAAAGAATTTCATCAACACAAAAACCAAATGGATGCCTTTTGCAGTGATACTCAAAAATTTCAGTCAGACATGTCTGACCAATTTCAAACCCAGGTTGAACAGATTAAAGAGATGACTACTAACCAACAGGAAGTATCGCCAGCCAATGTATATTCATCACCAAGTGGTATACCAATTACTACTACCAATACATCTGTACCTATAGCTAAAAGTGATCATCTACGACTTACCTTTCCCACTTTCGGAAAACCACATGAGGATCCAGATCCGTTGAACTACTTAACTCGATGTCAAGATTTTCTGGCATTGCATCCTTTGTCAGATGTGGATCTACTAGCTACATTCCGTACGGTCTTGTATGGAACTGCCCGCGACTGGTGGGAAGTTGCACGTACCTCTGTAGTCACTTGGACTGAATTTGAGGCAGCTTTCCTCTCTGCATTTCTTTCCGAACATTATGAGGACGAGTTGGCAGAAAGAGTTAGAGTAAGAACTCAAGGCGAGAAAGAATCCATCAGAGACTTTGCTTTTTCATACAGAGCCTTATGCAAGAGATGGAAGTCAACGTTAACCGAGAGTGAAATTGTAAAACTGATTTTGAAAAATATTAAACCTTACCTTGCCAGCCAGCTCCGTAGTCGAGTATCTACAGTGGAGGAATTGGTGAAGCTAGGGCATCAACTGGAGAAGGATAATGAACAGCAACTCCAATATGAGAGCAATTTTCAACACAAACAACAGTCTATGTCACCCCAAATACCTGCGGTTCGACAGATAGAGAAGACACCAGTTCAGTGCTGGCGGTGTAAAGGACATCATCCTCCAGGAAACTGTCCTGGTTATGCATCTTCTAATCAATCATTTCAACCGTCACAGCCATCTCAAAGTAAGAGACCACATCAAAACCCAAAACAAGATGGTCAACTCTCCAATAATGCTGTCTCGGTCGTAAAAATCGAACCAACAATCACCCATGTTGATAACAACCCACAATGCACAGTACCGCAACAACTAGTTGTTCCTATTAATATTGGTGCCTGGAGAGGTAAGGCTATTTTAGACACCGGAGCCAGCTACACCCTCATTCATGAGAGTTTGTGGAGGGAACTTACACCTCAAGAGAGTCTTCATCCATGGACCTCAGGACCCCTCTATCTAGCGAATGGTGAGGCCGAAGTTCCGCTGGGATGGGTAAATGTACTGATTCGGCTGCATAATCAGAGTTTTTCTTTGAGGGCTGCAGTTCTTACCTCAACCTCTTTGACATATGCAGCAGTCTTAGGGCTGGATTTCATCTTTTTAAGTGGACTTCAACTCAACATTGCTGATAGGAAATATTTTTTTAAATGTGCACCTGAAGTGGGATACTTTTTCCAACCGGGACAAGCAAGTATACCTATGAGCAGAATTCCATATCCACAAAAAACAAAGAAAACAAAAAGTTTCCAGCAAAATCTTTCTTTAATGAGTTCTGTCCCTCCTCCCCAACCTCTATTGGCCTCTCGAGATGCAGATCCTACGTATACAGAGGATCAAGTCTTAATTGACCGTGCATTGAAAGAAGCGGCTTTACCACACGATGAAGAAGGCCAATTACGTCACATTTTGCAGACACATCAGGGTGTGTGTACTCGCCGACCAGGACGTACGAAGGTTCTTCAGCACTGCCTTTACACTCGTCATCAAGTACCGGTTAAACAGCGCCCTTATCGGCTCACCCCCGCAAAGCAAACGATAGTAAAAGAACAGATTGAAGACATGTTACAGGCTGGCATCATAGAACCATCTTATTCAGCATGGGCATCACCTGTTGTGTTGGTTCCCAAAAAAGATGGTAGTCTCAGGTTCTGTGTTGACTACAGAAAGGTCAATGCTCTCACTGAAAGTGATGCATATCCAATTCCCAACATCACAGAGATCCTGGAGTCGCTCTCTGGTGCAGCCATGTTTTCAACTCTAGATCTTAATAGCGGATATTGGCAGGTACCCATGGAACCTGAGAGTAAGTCAAAAACCGCCTTCATCACGTCAGGAGGGTTGTACCATTTCAATGTCATGCCGTTTGGTCTAAAAAATGCACCAGCAACCTTTCAAAGGCTGATGGAGATCGTCCTGAGAGGGTTACTTGGAACCATATGTTTCGTCTATATCGACGATATCATCGTTTACTCCCCATCAATGGGCCAGCACTTTCTAGACATTCAGACCATCCTTCAGCAGTTACAAACAGCTGGACTGACATTGAATCTAAAAAAATGTAAGTTCTGCCTTCAGGAGATTACTTTCCTCGGTCATGTTGTGAATGGACAAGGTGTTACCGCAGATCCAAGCAAGGTGGAAGCAATTCGCACTTATCCAGTTCCCCGTAACCTTAAAGAGGTCCAGCGCTTCCTGGGGTTGGCTGGGTGGTACCATCGATTCGTGGTAGATTTCTCTAGGATCGCAGAGCCACTCAACGCCCTAAAAAAGAAAGGACAATCATTTATTTGGACATCACAATGCCAACAAGCTTTTGAGTATTTAAAAACATGCCTTACATCACCACCTATCCTTGGACATCCCAATTTCCAACTACCTTTTTCAGTGTACACTGATGCCAGCGACACCGGCCTGGGTGCGGTATTGACCCAGCGGAAGGAGCAGGGCGGTGAAGAAGTCATCGCTTATGCCAGCCGAACCCTAAATAAAGCAGAGATTAACTACTCCACCACAGAGAAGGAGTGCCTAGCAGTGGTGTGGGCACTTGAAAAGTGGCAACACTACCTGGAACACCGTTTGTTCACCGTGGTTACGGATCATTCTTCCTTGCAATGGGTAATGAATTCCACTAAGACAACTAGTCGACTCATCCGATGGGCTCTTCGACTACAAAGATTTGACTTTGTGTTGGAATATCGGAAAGGAAAGTTGAACGTTGCTCCTGATGCTCTGTCACGGATGTGTCATTTACCTGAGTGTAATGTGTACACGAGCAAAAAGGAAGATCCAGAATTTCCCATCACTGTTGAGCGCATCTGGGATGAACAACACCGTGATCCTGAATGTACAAAAATATTTCAGGTTTTGGCCAAAGATGAACTTACGGAGAAGGAACAGTATGCTGTGGTAGAAGACAAGTTATATCACGTTACTCACCTGACTGATGGTCAAATTCAATACCGTGTTGTCGTACCTCGCATCCTTATTCCAACCATTCTCCAATTCTATCATTCAAGCCCCCTCAGTGGACACCTTGGAATCTTTAAAACCTATAAGAGAGTACAAGATGTTGCCTACTGGCATGGTATGTGGACTGATGTTAAGAAGTATGTCAAGAGTTGTGTGAAATGTCAAACACTCAAGAGTGACAATAGAAAACCAGCAGGAAAACTTCAACCAATCATCACGTCAAGACCTAATGAAATGCTTGGAGTAGACATAATGGGTCCACTACCAAAAAGCTCCAAACAACACGCATTTTTACTCGTCTTTGTTGATTATTTCTCACGATGGGTAGAGTTATTTCCCATGCGACATGCTACTGCTCCAGCTATTGTTGAAATCCTGCGGAGAGAAGTGCTCACCCGATGGGGGGTGCCTGACTATGTTTTGTCAGACAGAGGGTCACAGTTTGTCTCAGCTTTGTTCACTGACCTGTGTGAAAAATGGAGTGTGACACACAAATTAACCACAGCTTACCATCCGCAGACTAATATGACGGAAAGAGTCAACCGTACTCTGAAGTCCATGATATCTGCTTTTGTGGAAGACAATCACAAAGGTTGGGATAACTACCTACCAGAACTCCGTTTCGCACTCAATACTGCAGTGCAGGAATCCATCGGAATGTCTCCTGCTGAGCTTCATCTGGGTAGAAAACTTCATAGCCCATTGGATAAACTGTTGCATGGACGTAACCTGTCTCCTTCTGGTCCTTCCTACGACATTGTCCATCAGTTGTCTCAACTTCAAAAGAAGGCCAAGGAAAACTGTAAAAAAGCACAAATAAGACAATTGAGAAATTACAACAAAAACAGACGAGATGTAGCCATCCAAGAGAAAGACAGAGTATGGATCCGAAACTTTCCGCAATCTAATGCTCAGCGCAATTTCAGTGCCAAGTTGGCACCTAAGTGGAAAGGACCATACCGCATTATCCAACAGTTAGGTCCAATAAATTACAGAGTGGCTCTAGAGTCCACAGGAGAGGATGTGTGTAATGTCCATGTGTGCAATTTGAAACCCTGTTTTCCTACTGCGGAGGAATTAGAGTTTCGCAACAGGGAGAAATTACAAGAGATTTTTCAGGAGACCTCGGATGAGGAAGAAGATTTCCTGGGATTTTAAGGTATCGCTTAGTCCAACAACTAAGAGTTGTTTTTCCCTGGGGGAGGGAGTGTGGCAGAACGGAATTCGTTAGCCACTTTATCTTTTATTTATTTTTTTGTTTGTTTTATTTTTTCCTCTGTAACCAATTAGAAGAGAATGATCGGTGTGACGAACTATTTAAGGAGGGGAATTGTGAGCGGAAGGAAGACTGGTAATGGGGAAGTGAAGTGTGTTGTTTGTTCGAGGAACGTGCTGTGCTGTTTGTTCGAGGAACGTGCAGAAGTGTCGAGCTTTGGTACGAGAAATTGACCTGCCTGGGAGAGAAGTATGATGGAAGTTTGCAGTATGCTGGAGGTGTGATTTACCTGGGTGCGGATGACGTGACGGTGGGAATGAAAGTGAAACTGTGAGCGGCTTGGACGGTTTCTATCTCGGCTGTCGGCAGAGTTGTGTTGCCTTGGACTAATCTTCATCGCGGTTTCCTGGATTGTGCTGAAAACGAAGTTCCTGTACTTACCAAAGGCCCAAAACGAAGACCAGCAGCATCGGGTACAGATTTGACGCACCTTCAGTAACGTTACATGCATACGCCCCACAACACACACACACACACACACACAATTAGTTGAACTTTTTCCTTGACTGTCGAGAGTATAAAAAGAGTGTGAATCGAAACTAAGTTGCGAATTCATCAGTTGATGGGTTGCTTGGACATAGACTTTCCTTTACCTCTTATATTGTGATTGTCTGAGAAAGCTCATAAAATTTGCCAGTGTCAACGTCATTGCTGTTTCCGTGAAAATCATGTGTTTTCCCTCTTATAAAGAGAAAAAATGTATATTTCTTCACTGTGTATACTGATCGTTTTTTTTGTTGTTGTTTGTTTGTTTTCTTTTTTGGTTTTCTTGTTCTCCAGGAAAGTGTGTTACTGTCACAATAGTGATATTGGAATGTTTTTTGCTTTGTATGGAATTTAATTGGGGCTGAATTCCTTAAAAATAAACGGTTAAACGAATCTGTTGGTTTTTACAAGTTTGATTTGAGTTTCCCTTTTTCAATGTCTTCATATGTAGCTGGGGGGGTTGTGAGAATTTATTTTATGCCAGGATTTTATGCCTGGCTGGCGCCCGAACAAACCAAATTAAATATAAAAGTAAACATAAATGTTTATAAATGGGCCACCTTCGCTACAGTATGCTTCAATTTTCAGTGGATAACATTTAAACGCTAAACAGTCATCACACATCTTATACATTCCATGATTGTTGGCGCTTCTCCGGTCATCCGGACCCTATTACAATAACACAAAATAAAACAAATAACAAATCAACTTTTAGTTTCTTCATTCCAGGAACACAAACCCCAAAATTGATCAAATCAGGGAATAAACACAGTCGCTATATATTCCCCACACGTAATTAATATCCCGTGCAGGTTAGCTTCTTATTCTTATGTGAAATAAACGAAAATAAACATCAATGAACAAATCAAATAATCAAAAAATCAGAAATCATCTGAAATTATTCAAAATAGTACAGATTGGCAATTTCTTTAGAACTATGATCGTTCATAACTTGTTTGTACAGTTCGTCAATTTAAACAAAAATTAAACGAAAGCAAATAAAACAAGATAGTAAAACAAAATAAACACAGATGTAGATGTAATTTTTCCCCCACATCATCGAACATCCATATAATTAATCAATGATTTAAAAAAAAAAAAGGAAAATAAATCTCCTGAATTAATCAATGAATTAATAAAAGAAAATAAATCTCCAGAATTAATCAATGAATTAATAAAAGAAAATAAATCTCCTCAATTAATCAGTGAATTAATAAAAGAAAATAAATCTCCTTAATTAATCAATGAATTAATAAAAGAAAATAAATCCCCTTAGACACTACATGGTCTAAAATAACGAACTTATTTTCTACATCTGTCTAAAAATTTAAACATAAACGAATAATCATTTATTCCAACCAGAATACCCAGAAAAAAATAACTTTGGTTCGTTCGAATACTTTGAACTCCCCGCCATCATTAATACTAACAAAAAAATTATTGCTAGCTTAACCACCAGTGGTCTTAAAACTGTATTGCGTCTATAGCTAACAATGACTAAAAATATGTAGGTGAGGAATGCCAGTCCCAAACCTACATATTTAAGCCAAATCATTTTAATATAGCACTGTGTTTAATTATACACAGCGATGGCAACGGCAAAAATCATAACTGCCACAATGCCCTTGAAACCAAAAATTTTAGTAAAACGAGAAGACCTGAGTAATTGGGACAATAAAATTAATACTAATGAGAAATCATTAAGTACATTATACAAGGTCAGGCTTAAACACATCAAGACTATTTGCTCTGACATGCGACCGGTTAATATTCCAGTAAGCCAATAGGAAATCAACCAGAAGTTTACGGAGATAATACTCACAATCTCCTTCGGTGACTCGTCCCAATGCCATATAGTATTGGTGTTATTGTTTGCCATTTTCCCAATTACTCTTTCTCAAAAATTTAGAATTGAAAGGCCCGAGGTTTCGTCTGTAACCGTCAAATTCTGTAACTTTGTCAGTCCCTCAGACCTCCTTATAGCCCCTCTCGCTATAATAGGTCAACCCTCCGGGTCATGCTCACTTGCCATTTTTTGAGGAAGTGAGACTTTCCAGCTCTTCTCTGGGTTTTGCTGAACCAGACACTTTCGAAAGTTTCCGGCACACCAGCCCCATTTTCGTTGATTTAATAATCAAGACCAATGTTACAATTATTGCAACTATAATCGCTAGAATTATAATCACTATCTTTATGTAGTACCAATATTCTACTATTAGGTCCCAGATAGAAACCGCAAATTTTTGTCAATGTCATACCATAACTGATGCTCAGGTATATCACTAAGAAATTTATTTTTCTTCAGAAATGGACATTTCTTGTGAGTTTCACACATTTCAATTGGCATAATCAGTTTTTCACATGTCACCCAGTCCAATTCCACATAAGCTGGTTTAGGTTTATTTTTATAAATACCTACAATCAATACATATGGGTTCAGGCCTTTAGGCCAATAACCTTGTTGTACTGGGTTCCGGTTATCCATATTATCCCATGTATCCTTACTAATAGTATATTTCGAGCCTGACGAGGCAGATCTTCCACTCCGCCTTCTGCTCTTTCTTTTATTATCTATTGATAAGGCAATTGATTTTTTAGAACTATCCTTACCCAACCAAGATCTCTTTACAATTGGTACAATTTGCTTAGTTAAACAATCCCAATCATCCTCTTTTGAGATCTGTAGCAATGGAGTATTCCAAAAGCGATATATGACCATAGTAGACGTCAAATTAAATACATCTGAAAGATTATACTTAAGGCCCTGTAATTTGACGTGCGTCTGATTATATCCTTTTAAGGTATTCCATCTCAACCTAGTTTTATTATTAACAATTTTGTTTCCATAAATTCTAGGCACCTTCGTTGCACTAATACGTTTAGTACCTGTGCAATTCCAGAATGATTTATCTATATCTTGTATTAATCCTTTAAACATATTTTTTATCATGTTTGGTCTATATTTAGTACCATCAAACTTCACTGTTTGATTGTAACATATTTTCTGCACAATTTTCTCAGCAACAGAACAGGAGGCTACTCCAACCTCAGTTGTTTGATTTTCAACCGTGATTCCAAAACCAACTATAAGGAGACATATTACCAGTACCATCTGCAGGGCCAACAGGAACAGTCCTACTTCACTTCGCACACGAAGCAAATTCTGATACTTCCCTTTACGTCCACTTCCTTGTTTCACCATTCTGCTGCTGGAAAACACAAAAGATATAGATGCACACAAAAACCTCCTAAGCTTTCCCTATCTGTCCTTTTAACCATAAGGCCATTCTGCTTAGTTTATTAGGTTTTTTGATGATCATCCTTTCAACTTTGACCCCCTCTATTGATTTGCCTATACCCAGGTAATCTGAGGTGGTGGTGAGAAAAACTTTCACCTGCCATAATTCACTAGCCCTCTGTGAATCTAGCTTAACTTTAATTCTTTCTGTCCCTAGGAAGGTCTGTTGTGACCTTGCTCTGACAGTCAATGAGGTTTCCCTAACATAATGACTATATTCTCTAGGCATGTATATTGGAAATTCCTCCTGAAATGACATTTTGGACATCAATTCAACAAGTAAGTCATGCACATTCAATTCTTTATACATTCCTTCCTCTTTAAGCTGAATTGAGCAACCATTGTCATAAAATGGATCTCTCACAACCTTTTTCCAAAGGTTTAGATCAGTATCCCTTGACAGCGTTTTATCCAAATCACTGTCTTTCATAAATGGATCAGAATCCAATGGGATTGGGCCACCTGAATTCAACAGCCTTTCCCATAGGAAGGCTTTCTCAGTATTACAGACCAAAGCCAAGGGATTCACATTCCATTTATCCATAATTTTATCATCAATTAAGCAGCCTAGACTCATTTCAGTTTTTCTAGACTGCCAAATATCTTTCAAACTTGTAATTTTTAACCATCGTTTTCTCATCATCAACTTACATCTAGGACATTTATTCAGCTGTCCTTGATCGTCTAGTGTACATTTATACTCCTGACCTCTAAGACTGTATTTTATCTTACAGTCTATGCAAGCTTTACATCTACAGTTCCCTGTGGTTAATTCATATTGCCAGACAGACCAACGTTGTCTGGACAACCGGCATAATCCACAAACGCTTACGTCTCCAACAGAACATGATCCAATTGACCTGTCAATTGTCCTGTCCGAACAATACCACTTAGGTACTATTGTCAGTTGGCTCCTAAGCCAGTACTGACTTTCTCTGACCTCTCTCGGTCCTTCCCAAAGGATTCGGCAAATATCTTGTTTGCCACAGATCACACAGTCAGTAGGTTTCCTTCGGATTGTTGCAGTTCCTGCTTTACAATCCTTGTGCCAAATCTTCACTAAGAAAGAATCACTAAAGTCTTTACACACTACAACAGTGCCATCTGCTGGACACTTAGTGTCAGACTGGAACCTTACTTTTGGTCTGTACACGTCACTCATGTTTTCCCAAATTAATCTTTGCTCTTCACAAGATGTCTAATTGACCAAATCCCGTTAGCTTCTAATCTAACAGTGGTATTTGATGTCAATTCAACTACTCTATCTTCAGTCCCTGTTTTGCTACGAAACCGTCCCTGTTTTTGTTTTAATAAGATAAATACTTTATCTCCTACCGTGAATGGGTTTTTGCTTGTGTCGGCTGGCTCACAAGTTCTATTGGTCTTCGAGACTCTATAATTAAGCAAATGGGTGCATTGATTAATTAAAGTGTCCCACTCACCTAGACCCTGATTCTTGACAAACCACTCCTTTGCCGACTTTATAGCCCGTTCGGCGATCCCATTTGATGCTGGCTGATAACGAACTGCCTTAATTAAAGTAATACCCTGCTCTTTGCAGAAATTCTCTACTTCATGGCCAGTCAAATTATGCGCATTGTCCCCTCTCAGATTTTCGGGAACACCTCGGTATCTTATCCATTCCTTAAGGCTATTAACAACGACCGCACTTGTTGCCTGCTGACATGGATAAATCTGTGTAAAGTTAGAACAGTTATCCACAATAATTAAGAAATAAACATTCTTCTTTTTAGTAGCCGGGTAAAGCGGCCCGGCAAAGTCGGTGCTTATTTCAACGTTCTCTTTATCAGTTTTGATTTTTCCAAAATCATGATAAATACTGGTCATCACTTTCCTACAATCAGGACAATTGAGCTTGATTTTCTGGTAGTTAGTTTTCAAGTTCTGGATGTGTAGGCCCATCTGCTGACAGTATTTCGCAAGATACGTCGTTGAATGGTGAAACAGCTCATCATGCAGTTTCTGCAGCAAGTTCCCTTCACTCTGCTTAGTAATCGCACGTACGCATATGTATTGATCAATTTCCTTGTTTCCCACTGCCGCAGGCGTTGTCTGAACCGTGTGACTGGACTGATGCAATACTTTCGGTTTCATAACCTTATAATTTTCACTTATGCTTTTCCACAGTTCCGCCTGCGCTAAAGGTTTGCCTTTAGCACTATAAAAATTATTTTGCTCCCACCTATCTAGGTGTTCAGTCAATCCGAGATGAACATATTCACTGTCTGATACTAACAAACAATTCTTATGATTATGTTCCCTCATATGAATCAAAGCCTTTGCAACTGCAGGGACTTCAGCTTCTTGTGCACTTTTGTCATCTTCTAATCTTCCTTTTTCTTTGTGAATAATTTTACCCCTCAGCTTAACCAAAAAACCCCACCACGTTTGTCCTTTTTCTGAACTTCCATCAGTAAAATAGCACAAATGTGCTGGGTTTATTATATTCTTTTTCTCCTTCTTAGGAGTTTTTTCATGTCTAAATTCTATCTGGTTGTCACTGATTAATTTAGTCCATTTAGACCAGGTAAAAGTGTGAACACGCTTATTCTCATTCACTAAATTCTTTGCTTCCCTGGCTAACAATTCAATGCCTTCACTTTTTGCAATGACTATAATAGATTTTTCTGCAGCCAACGATTTAATAGGTAGCAAGTTTCTTGCTACTGTTGCCAATATATCTACTGCAGACAAATTTTCTTGTTGTCTTTGAGTTGCTGGTTTTTCATGAGAGATAAACATCACTGGGCTTTTAGTATTTCCTTCATTATAAAGTACAACCTCCATTTCCTCAGGTGTGTTGTCTATTTTAACTATCAGGTTTTTATCAGGATCTCTTCTGACTATTCTTCCAGAATTTAAAGCCATGTCTATTATTTCACACTTGATTTTTTCTAGGTTGTCATCCCATTCAAAATCTCCTCCTGAAGTGGCCTTATACAGCATTTTTGCTTTAGCACTGTAACCTGGTATTAAATCTCTTACAAAATTTAATCTCCCTAGCAGACTTTGTAATTCCTTTAAACTTGTTATCTTTTTATTTTTCAATTCCATTAATTTTTCCTGGGTTGATTTGGCGATACCTCTATCTTTACCTGATATCTCAAACCCTAGGAAATCAACCTTTTCTTTCCCTAACTCAAATTTTTTCAAATTCAAAAGAAAACCCGCATCTGCTAACCTCTTAATGGTTTCTGACAGTACTTTCATATGTTCTTCCACTGTTTGCGTGGCTATCAGTACGTCATCCACGTATACCGTAATTGGCAGGTCTGAAAGAACGTCTAAGATCGCGGCATGGAAAGCATTGGGAGCGTTGCAGAATCCCTGAGGAATTCGGTTAAATACGAATTGGCGGCCCTCGAAAGTAAAGCCGGTCTTTCCTCGACTTTCCTTCGCCAATGGAATTGACCAGAAACCATTAGCTAAGTCAATTTTCGATAATATCTTGCCACCACTTAGCCCGTTGGTCGCGTCTCTTGCATTTATCAAATACCTGGTATCCGGTACCGTCACTTTATTGAGGGCTTTGTAGTTACAAACGAGTCTCCATGTGCCATCGCCTTTGGCCACGCCCTGTATAGGGGAATTAGTGGGGCAATTTTCTCCTATGCTAATTACCCCTTTTTTCAATAATTAATTTATTGTTTCTTTTATTTCTTTATATGCCGCCTTATTGAGTGGGTATTGCCTCTGTGGTGCTGGAATTCCACCTACAATAGTATATTCATATTTGTCAGACAATTTTCCGCAATCATTCTTACTTTTTGCAAAATGATTTTTATATTTTTCTAGCAATTTTCTTAGCTCCACTTTTGGTAATAGAGTTTCGTTTACAACCCTATTAATTTCTGACTCCAGGTCGACCGGTTTAAGCCATCTAATTATTCTGTCTGAATCAGTAGCTTTTTCATTAATTTCTTTAATAAAAATGGCATCCTTTAGACACATCAAATTCGAGCTGTCAATTATGTAATGTAAACCTTTCCAATAATACCTATCTCTGGTTACTGGATTCATCTCATTGCTAAAACCGTACACCCTATATTTTCCTTTTAATTTAACTGCTCCTTCGGGTAATTCTGTTACGGTTGTTACTTCAGCTCCCGTATCTAAAAGAAATCTAATGCCATTATAATTAATAAAAAATTCTTGGTCATTTGATTCTTCCACTAAACTAGAGGCTATGGTCGCTTTTCCTGGAGCTTTTACATCCTATTGTTTTTTCTCTCTCTCTGTCTTATTGGTTTTGACAGTGCGTGTCCTTGGTTCTGCTTTTTTGTTTCTCTTCTCCATATGGGCTTTTCTCTGTTCTTCAGTCATTTTTGCCCATTCTTCTGGTTCAATATATTTGCTATTTCTTTCCGGATTTCTATTCTGTACTTTTCCGGCCTGTGGTTTAGATTTCTTAGTTATACTTTTCGAAAAATCATTTCTCTGAGGTTTCATCTTATTACCCTCACTGGATTTGGTATTAAACTTCTTGAAATCAGTCTTCTGCTTGACTCTAACCCCCTCTGCTGGTCTGCCTTTGAATTGACCTTGTGTTTCTTTCAACTTCTTTCTTCTTTTACACTCCCTGTCATATCTAGCAGCAAATTTAGATAGCTCTGTCCAATCAGTCTCTGATCCCCAGCTTGCTATCACCTGGCAGCCCGGCAGTTCAGGAGCTAGTTTCTTCAATTTAGCTACCATTTCCAGCTCGGTCCAGCCCTCGCTGGCTTTATAAGAAATATAAGGCCACAGACCTGTAGCTTTTACAGATTCTATTTCCTCTCTAAATTCCTCATCCTCATCAGTCCCTATAATATGTGAATGATGGGCATTCAGGATTTCTAGTTTTAGAGATAATCCGGTATGAAATTTAATCATTTGCTCTATCAGAGTCTTTGTAGCATTTATTGATTTTCCTAAATCTGCTACCATTTTTGCTTTCAGCATTTTATCATCCTTTGCTCCGGGGAATCTCATATTCTGCAACATTTGAATTGTAGTTATGCCATCACCCTTGGCCTGTCTTGATGGACCACGCCTGAGCTTAAGAGTTATTTCTTTTTTAGATCTCTCTTTTCTCTCCCTTTCCTGACGTGCAACAGCTGCCCCAAGAGAGACAGATCTATTTGTTTGCTAATCAGACAGGGCACTAGAGCCCTGCGCGGGACTGTTTTCATCATCCCGCTCCCGCCCGCGCCCGCCGAATTTCTGACCATTACCGCCCGCTCCCGCAACGTATGTGTTTCACTCCCGCCCGCTCCCGCAATATGTATGTCCACTCCCGCCCGCACCCGCAAAACTCTGAGAATTTATTCCCGCACAATAATAGAGATGCATTGATTTTGTGTCTTCTCCCGTCCCGCAGGAAAAAAACACATATTTGTATTGCTATTATTAAAGAGATTCATGGGGTTGTTTGTTTCGTTTCCCTGGCCGGCATAGCCTACTGGACACATACACACATAATGGAGGAAATCGAGTGTGCTTTTTTTGGATGGTTTTGTTTTCGTTTTTGCTGTTTTTTATTCAGGATACTCTGTCTTGCGCGTGCAATGATGACGCAGGGAATAGTGATGCTTCTCTCTGAACAATCAGCAGTCTGCCGTGTTTTCACGTCACATTTTAGTATCGCCTAAGCTCGCTCAGAACCCCGCCGGAGGGGGTACGAAAAAAAGTACCTGGAAGCAGATACAGTTACAACTTTTACACAGTGGAAAACCAAACAAAGGCGAGTTGAGTCGAGCCGAGGCGAGCTGGTACTGTGTAGTGGAAAAGCGCCATTATTGACATCTCCATCATGTTGCAAGGCTACCTCCCGATCCCGCAGTGTTTTTTTTAGCCGCCCATTCCCGCCCGCAGCAAAGTTCAAACCGCCCGCTCCCGCGAGATTTGCGTTGGGTCCCGCGGGACCCGGCGGGACTCAATCCCAATGCAGCCCTCTACAGGGCACTTCCTTATTGTCACTCTCCCCCTCTGTGTCAGTATCTGACTTCTCAGACTCAGAAAGAGAATAAGAAGGTTCCTCTTCTTTAATCTCCCTTTGCTCATATTTTTCTTTACTGTCTTTTTTGTTATCTCTTTCATTTAAGTTATCACTCTGAGTTAATTTTTGTTGTTTTCTAGGCGCTTTTCCTTTATTAGGAGGCGCTTCTTGATGTGTGGCCTCTCTGAGTTTCCACACATCATTTATTGTTGGTTCCTGTTTTTCCTTTTTCTGATCGCCTAATAACAAGTAACACAACGATTTCTGCATGCAATCTAGCTGCTCTGCAAGCATATCTATTTTTGCTTTGGAACTCATTCCAGGCATATCCAGGATCTCATCAGGGGTAGGACCACAAGCCAGTCTTAATATTTTCTGGTTTGTTCCCTTAACAGCTGATAACTGTGAATCTCTGGGAGCAAAAATGAGACCCGGACATGTCAGAAACGTTCTTCCTCCTAGTCTGTCATGTTCTCTCTGGTGAGAGCTGCTTCGCCTCTCACAAGATTGACTTCTAGACTTTTTATAATTAACATTCTTTCTGCGAGGTATTTCTTCATCCTCAGTATATTCAGAACTTGAACTGTTCTCAGTCTCTTCGTCTGTTTTTACTTGGTATCTATTCCTGTCTTTTTTATCCGTGGAGGTTTTGTACGGCCTAAAACCTATTTTTTCTCTTTCCCAAGATTCTTCCCCTGTTATCAGAGGACTGAATCCGGCTATTACATTTCTTTGTTTAGGAATAGCTCCCATCTCTACCGGCGTCATATCATAATTTATGCCTAGGTGACCGTAGTCACTTCCAGCCACTCCCTCCTTATCAGTGTGTTCTGAAAGTGTAGGGGAGTCAGCTGCGATCAAAGCATCAGGATCGGGAACACCGTTCCTGGTTACCCTTATATCAGTTCCTTTAACTATTGGTACAGTAATATCACTGTCCCCAATTTCAACAGTAACCTTTTTACTCCGGCTTTTATGGCCTACTACTTGGACTAACTTTCTTAATCCAGCTTCATTAGAAGTAAATAGACTGTCATCAATAGTAAGTAGTTCCTCATTGCCTACTTGCCCTGCATCCTTTAATCTTTTATTTAGCTCATCTTGTGATAGCAAAGTTATTTTGGTTATTTTTTCCATGACTGTGTGAATCTGTACACTCCTCTGGGACTCTATTTGGTAACTATCTCTTTATATGAGGTTTCTAGTTTAGGTACTCTTTGGTCCTACAGCGCTGCCTCGAGATCTCCTGTTACCTCTATCGTGCCTAACCTAAACTTTATCTCAAGCGTCCCCAAGACAGGATAAGGTTAGGAGGAAATAACTGTTACTGTAACTTCCTCAAAGCACTATGGAGACTTTGCTTTGCACTCGGATTTAGCCGTTGTCTTAGTTTTGAAAACTATTGTTCTCCTAGGTTCTTTTGGGTTTTATTGGGCAATTATAAATTGACCCAATCCCGGACGAGCCCCCATGTGGTGAGTTCTGGTATTACACTCACTTTCCTGAATAACCCCAAGTTTCAATGTGTCAAGGTGGTCTTTTGCTGTCAGGTCAGAATAAGTACTATTCTCTCTCTAGCTTGTTTAATTTATACCAGTAATTCTAGGAATAGTCCCTACACTCCCAGGAAAACAACAACAATCATTTTTAACTAGACATATTAATTAAATTCATGCTTACCTTCCAGCAGAATCGCTCTTGGTACCCTTGTTATCTTCAGTTATAAGAAGGATTAATAGAATTGCTCTGTCCTTTGCTATTAGAACTGTTTTAGCAGCTGAAGTAAGACTTAACAGTGATTGTCTTTAGAAATAAAAATGTATTTATACAAAAGATTAAACACTGGTTATACAAAAATTAATACTTGTAGCAAATCAAAAGAAAATGTTACAGGATATAAAACTTCAGCTTATTCAATCTCAACAGGGCAGTCCTGTATGAGTGAATATTACAAAGACTAATTACCTTGTAAGCAGTTCAAGCAGTTTAGGAGTAAATATCAACTTGTTCTCATCCGAGGTTTTCCAAGTTACAGTTATACAGCAGAGCAGTTCAAACCAAAAGAAATTCAGCTAGAATTAAACTAGGAGAGATTTTAATTTCTCTCCCGGGATGCAATCGACATCAAAATGCAGCGATCAGCAATCAGAAAGCAGCTATATTTATATGGAACTCGGTTACATTGTTCCTATGCAGTTTCTTGGGTTTTTCCAGAGGAACTAAGTCTCATGACAGGGTCTTGCAACATTAGCCGTCTATTGTCTCTGAGGGGGTTTTTGGTGACACTGCTGTTTCCCATAGATGGGCATTCTTACGTCCTTTCCGTCCTCTTCGCTTCTTTGGGCTTCTATGTATGTGTGTGCGTGCATATGTATCTGGGAGTGTGTTTGTAGGTTCGCAATACCTGTTAAAATTCACACATCCTGTCACAATATATATATATACATACATTTTAGGGACAAGACACAGAATTTTACTTGCCTGAGCTGATTAGAACAACGAAAAAAAATCTAATAAAAAGATAACAAGGGAATCACTAAATCGAGAGAATTATTCAGATTTTATGATACACTCAAAATATTCCACAACAAATCCTTTAAATGTAACGATATTCAGAACGGAACAAGAATAAAAAAATAACTACAAACAAGCCAAAACGAAATAAAAAAATAAAAATACATTTAAGCAATCCATGACATGACATGATTTATCTAGTTTTTGGACTGAAACATTCTGGTTGTTTTTAAACTCTTTAAATTTTTTAAATTCTTAAATTGAAAACAAACAAACAAACAAACAAAAAAAGAATAAAATGGGTATAGTTCTGATATTTGTATAATTTTATATAGAAATAAATGGTGTATAATTACATTTTTAGAATATATGAGGCTTTTAGTGTGTCCTTTTTTGACATTAATCCCTCACTATAGCAAAACCGTTTGAGATTTTTTTTTTTTTTAAATAATCAGTTAACAACAAAGGCCTGCTGACTATAAAAATTACAAATATGGAGGTTTTATATATTTTATAACATATGATACAGTGAAGAAACCTCACTTGACGAGTGTCATTTCCTGAATACAATCACAGTTGAAACTGTGACATTGATTTCATACAACAGGTTAATAAACAGTTCCAGTTAAGTCACTTACATTTTAGATGCAATATTGGCTGTTTTTGTTCTGTTTCAGCAGCAAAAATAGTTAAACAAAGATCACAGCAGAACCATCACGCATCACGTGCTTTCTCATAACTGAACGATTCAGAATTTTTAACGAATCGGTTGACTCAAAGATTGAATGATCAATAAACATCTGTCTTAATCATGATCGACTCATTCGAACGAATCGTTTGAACGAATGAATCAATGACTCGCTTATTAAGATGGATGCCTGGCGACACCTAATGGTGGTTTAGTGTTGTTTAAAAGCATCATTCTTTTCAACGTGTGTGTGCAACATTATCAATGTCAGTGTGGACGTCTGTATTTTTCTTTCACTTTTATATTAGCGTTTTAAAAGCATCCGCTCGTGTCACATGTCGATTAACCGGTGGGAAAATATCCTCAGACACATACCTAATAAATGTATATTTAAATACAATATTGGCCTACCTGGTAAAAAGTTTTATATACTATTTTGATGTCCTTTTGGACACAAGAGGGCAATATAGCCCTATGTTTGCTTTTTTGTTTAACCAAATAGCACTAAATAGCCTGTTTCTAACTTTTTCATTTTTCTTGAATTGCAAAAACAGAATAAAAAGGGTTTAGTTGTGATATTTGTATACTTTTATATAGAAATAAATGGTATATAATTACATTTTTAGAAAATTTGAGGCTTTTAGTGTTTCCTTTTTGGACATTACTTTAATCCCTCGCCATAGCAAAACCGTTTGAGATATTTATTATCCGTTCACAATTTAGCATATTTAATGTTTTTTCATAATGTTGAAAAAGTTTGGTGGGAATAAAATAAATAGTTTAAGAGGAGTGGCTAAAAATTCAGAGGCTGATTTTGCAAAAAAATCCACATTCAGACCAAAATATCTGACTTCCTGATGGCTGGAGCTAATGTATGTAAATTAGAAAGTTGTCCGGCTTGATGAGAAAAATATACAAACTAATTTTTTTTTACTGTATTTAAAACTAACCCCCCCACTTTTGTCAAAAGCATGTTGAAAGTGACACACTTCATATTAATTCATGCAAGCGTGTTTGATATATGGACCAAGTTTTAGAACCCCGTTCAAGGGGGCGCTGTTGAGCCCCCCAGCCACGCCCGGGTACCAGCTTCAGCCCGGCCCTCATGGCCGTGGGTTCTGACCTGTGTGCAAAGTTTCAAGAGTTTTCGAGCACGTTAAGGGCCCCAAAAGCCCCTGAAACCTTGAAAAACAAGATTTAAACTCAAAAGACACCCCCCCCCCACCCCACACACACACAGAGACGCAGGGTCAGAGAGAGAGAGAGGGAGAAAATCCACATTCAAATCAAAATATCTGACTTCCTATTGGTCGGAGGTAATGAATGTAAATTAGAAAGTTGTCCGGCTCGATGAGAACAATATACATACCAAGTTTTAAGACTCTATGTAAAACTAAGCGCCCATTTTTGACTAAAGGTGGCGCTACTGAGCCCCTCACCACGCCCGTTTCTGAAACTTTGCACATGTCTACTGGCTAATAAATGTGATGTGTCTGTCGAGTTTCATCCAATTTCAAGCATCTTAAAAGTCTCAAAAGCATCCAAAAAGAAAATTAAAGTTTGATGCGTTGCCACGGCAACAGTATCTAAGATATCAATAATCCTTTCACAGGTCTACATCTGCCGTGTGTCTACATTATACACATAAAGTTTGAAGCAAATCGGGTAAAAATAAGACAGTGATTTCAAAGCATTTTAATAGTGATGTACTTCCTGCTGCCTGTTGGTGGCGCTATAGCTTTGACTCACAATAGTCACATCTGTGCGATCGGCCTCTTACAACGAACACACTGCTGAAGTTTCATCAAGATCAGTTAATGTATGCAGAAGTTATAACACACTTCCTGTTTAATTTTTTCGCCATAAATTCGTTTCCTCGCCACGGCCAAACCGTTCGAGATATCAAAAATCCGTCCGCAATTTAGCATCCTCAATGTCTTGACTTCATGCTGACCGAGTTTGGAGGCGAATCGATGAATTCCCTAGGAGGAGTACATTAAATTCCACAGCATGCATTTCCAAAAAACCCTAAATAGCCGACTTCCTGTTGGGCTGGCGTAAAACTTAGAGCACGAAAGTTGTTCGGCCCGATGAGTTCTATATGTGTACCGAGTTTCATATTATTACATGCAAGCGTGTCTGATTTATGGACAAGTGTTCGGATCCCGTTCCAGGGGGCGCTGTCGAGCCCCCCTGCCACGCCCGGGTACCAGCTTCAGTCCGGCCCTGATGGCCGCGGGTTCTGACCTGTGTGCAAAATTTCAAGAGTTTTCGAGCATGTTAAGGGCCCCAAAAGTGGCCGAAAGGTTGACAAAATAATAATAATAATAATAAATATAGCTGCGAGCAGCGATTACGGGCCCAAGCCGGTGGCACCGCAACCCCGGTGCCTTTAGTTACCTAAAGGCACCGGGGTGGCGGTACCACCGGCTTGGGCCCTCCATCGCTGCTCGCAGCTATATTTATATATATATATATAAATATATATATAAACAATAATATATATATATATATAAACAATGATATATATATATATATATATATATATATATATATATATATACATATATATGTATGTGTGTGTATGTGTGTATGTATGTATGTATGTATGTATATATATATATATATATATATATATATATTATTGTTTAAAAGTTTGGGGTCAGTAAGATTTTTAATGTTTTTAGGAGAAGTCTCTTCTGCTCACCAAGGCTGCATTTATTGATTAAAAATACAAAAAAACAGTAATATTGTGAAATATTATTCCAATTTAAAACAGCTGTTTTCAATTTTTAAATATTTTATATAGTAATTCATTTCTGTGATCAAAGTTGAGTTTTCAGCATCATTACTCCAGTCTTCAGTGTCACATGATCCTTCAGAAATCATACTAATATGATGATTGATGCTCAATAAATATTCATTATTATTTTCAATGTTGAAAACAGTTGTGTACAGATTTTTTTTTTCAAAATGCTTTGATGAATGTAAAGTTCAAAAGAACAGCATATATTTCAAATATATATATTTTTAACATTATAAATGTCTTTACTGTAACTGTTGATCAGTTTAACTCATTCTTCATAAATAAAAGTACTGATTTATTTTATTTATTTCCCCAAAAAATAAAATTTTAATTATTAGCCTACTAACCCAAAACTTTTGAGCGGTAGTGTTTAACGTTACAAAAGCTTTAGATTTCAGATAAATGCTGTTCTTTTGAACTTTCTATTCATCAAAGACTGTACACAACTGTTTTCGACATTTAAAATAATAATGAATGTTTCTTGAGTTTAAATCATCATATTAGAATAATTTCTGAAGGATCATGTGAAAGTGACGACTGGAGTAATGATGCTGAAAACTCAGCTTTGATCACAGGAATAAATAACAGTTTAAAATATATTAAAATAGAAAGCAGCTGTTTTAAATTGGAATAATATTTTACAATATTACTGTTTTTGTTTGTATTTTTAATCAAATAAATGCAGCCTTGGTGAGCAGAAGAAACTTCTCTGTTATGTGCGCGCCACAGACTGCACGCACGTCCGCTTAGAGTTCCGCCTTTTGCCTTCCGTCAATATTACGTTATTAGAAAAATATTTTTTTTAGAGAATCGATTTTTTGACATTTGTGAATCGATTCAGAATCGTCCACGTCCGCATCGCGATGCATCTAAGAATCAATTTTTTCTCCCACCCCTAGATTTCATACAACAGGTTAATAAACAGTTACAATTAAGTCACTTACATTTTAGATTCAATGTTGACTGTTTTTGTTCTGTTTCAGCAGCGAAAATAGTTAAACAAAGATCACGGCAGAACCATCACGTGTTTTCTCATAACTGAACGATTCAGCATTTTTAACGAATCGGTTGACTCAAAGATTGAATGATCAATCCATAAACATCTGTCTTAATCATGATCGACTCATTCGAACGAATCGTTTGAACGAATGAATCAATGACTCGCTTATTAAGATGGATGCCTGGCGACACCTAATGGCGGTTTAGTGTTGTTTAAAAGCATCATTCTTTCCCACATGTGTGTGATTTGTGTGTGCAACATTATCATTATTTTTCTTTCACTATTATATTAGCGATTTAAAAGCACCCACTCGTGTCACACGTCGATTAACCGGTGGGAAAATATCCTCAGACACATACCTAATAAATGTATATTTAAATACAATATTGGCCTACCTGGTAAAAAGTTTTATATACTATTTTGATGTCCTTTTGGACACAAGAGGGCAGTATAGCCCTATGTTTGCTTTTTTGTTGAACCAAATAGCACTAAATAGCCTGTTTTAACTTTTTCATTCTTCTTGAATTGCAAAAACAGAATAAAATGGGTTTAGTTGTGATATTTGTATTCTTTTATATAGAAATAAATGGTATATAATTACATTTTTAGAAGATTTTTAGTGTTTCCTTTTTGGACATTACTTTAATCCCTCGCCATAGCAAAACCGTTTGAGATATTTATTATCCATTCACAATTTAGCATATTTAATGTAGTTTCATCATGTTGAAAAAGTTTGGTACGAATAAAATAAATAGTTTAAGAGGAGTGGCTAAAAATTCAGAGGCTGATTTTGCAAAAAAATTCACATTCAGACCAAAATATCTGACTTCCTGATGGCCAGAGCTATTGAATGTAAATTAGAAAGTTGTCTGGTTTGATGAGAACAATATACAAACTATTTTTTCTTTACTGTAGTTAAAACTAACCCCCCCACTTTTGTCAAAAGCATGTTGAAAGTGACACACTTCCTGCTGCCAGTTGGTGGCGCTATAACTTTGACTCACAATAGCTATATCCATCTGATCGGCCTCTTACCACGAACACACTGCTGAAGTTTCATCAAGATCAGTTAATGTATGCAGAAGTTATTCCACTTCCGTGTTTCTCTTTTCTCGCCACAAATTCGATTCCTCGCCACAGCCAAACCGTTCGAGATATCAAAAATCCGTCCGCAATTTAGCATCCTCAAAGTCTTGACTACATGCACACCGAGTTTGGAGGGGACACGGTGAATTTTCTAGGAGGAGTATTTCACATTCCACAGCAAGCGTTTTCCAAACAACCCATAATAGCCGACTTCCTGTTGGGCTGGCGTAAAACTTGACGGGGGTAAAGTTGTTCGGCCCGATGAGATCTATATGTGTACCGAGTTTCATATTAATTCATGCGAGCGTGTTTGATATATGGATCAAGTTTTAGAACCCCGTTCAAGGGGGCGCTGTTCAGCCCCCCTGCCACGCCCGGGTACCAGCTTCAGCCCGGCCCTGATGGCCGTGGGTTCTGACCTGTGTGCAAAGTTTCAAGAGTTTTTGAGCACGTTAAGGACCCCAAAAGCCCCTGAAACCTTGATTAACAATATAAAAGCAATAGTCAAATCCCCCCTCCCCTCACACACACACAGACACAGAGAGAGGGAGAGAAAATTCTTCAGAAAATCCACATTCAAACCAAAATATCTCTCTTCCTGTTGGTCGGAGATGGTTCATGTAAATTAGAAAGTTGTCCGTCTTGATGAGAACAATACACATACCAAGTTTTGTGATTCTAGGAAAAACTAAGCCCCCATTTTTGACTAAAGGTGGCGCTACTGAGACATTCCACCACGCCCGTTTCTGAAACTTTGCACATGTCTACGGGCTAATAAATGTGATGTGTCTGTTGAGTTTCATGCAATTTCAAGTATGTTAAGAGTCTCAAAAGCATCAAAAAGTAATATTAAAGTTTGATGCGTTGCCACGGCAACAGTATCTAAGATATCAATAATCCTTTCACAGGTTTACATCTGCCGTGTGTCTATATTGTACACATAAAGTTTGAAGCAAATCGGGTAAAAATAAGACACTGATTTCAAAGCATGTTGAAAGTGATGTACTTCCTGCTGCCTGTTGGTGGCACTATAACTTTGACTCACAATAGTCACATCCATGTGATCGGCCTCTTACAACGAACACACTGCTGAAGTTTCATCAAGATCAGTTAATGTATGCAGAAGTTATAACACACTTCCTCTTTCATTTTTTC
The DNA here is from genome assembly GCF_964197995.2 of Scardinius erythrophthalmus. Lineage (NCBI taxonomy): Eukaryota > Metazoa > Chordata > Actinopteri > Cypriniformes > Leuciscidae > Scardinius > Scardinius erythrophthalmus. The sequence continues at coordinate 24,391,968 of NC_138232.1, read as the reverse complement.
GCCATAAATTTGTTTCCTCGCCACGGCCAAACCGTTCAAGATATCAAAAATCCGTCCGCAATTTAGCATCCTCAATGTCTTGACTTCATGCACACCGAGTTTGGAGGCGAATCGATGAATTCCCTAGGAGGAGTACATTAAATTCCACAGCATGCGTTTCCAAACAACGCTAAATAGCCAACTTCCTGTTTGGCTGGCGTAAAACTTAGAGCACGAAAGTTGTTCGGCCCGATGAGATCTATATGTGTACCGAGTTTCATATCATTACATGCAAGCGTGTTTGATTTATGGACACGTGTTTGGATCCCGTTCCAGGGGGCGCTGTCGAGCCCCCCTGCCACGCCCGGGTACCAGCTTCAGTCCGGCCCTGATGGCCGCGGGTTCTGACGTGTGTGCAATATTTCAAGAGTTTTCGAGCATGTTAAGGGCCCCAAAAGTGCCCGAAAGGTTGACAAAATAATAATAATAATAATAAATATAGCTGCGAGCAGCGATTACGGGCCCAAGCCGGTGGCACCGCAATCCTGGTGCCAGGGTGGCGGTACCGCCGGCTTTGGCACTCCATCGCTGTTAGCAGCTATATTTATATTTATATATATATATACACACACACACACACACATACATATGTATATATATATATATATATATATATATATACACACACACACACACACACACACACACACACATATATATATATATATATATATATATATATATATATATACACACACACACACACATACATATATATATATATATATATATATATATAAATTTAAAGGGGTCATATAATGCCATTTTTGTACAAGCTAATATGATTCTTTAGGGTCTAAATTAAAAGTTTGTAATATACTTTAATTAAAAATTCTCATTAGTATTGTAAGAAAACACTAATTTTACCTGGTCAAAAACAGCTCTGTTTTCAGCACGCCGTTTCAGTGCATGTGTCTTTAAATGATAATGAGCTTTGCTCACCCCGCCCCTCTGTTCTGTGCGTACACCGTTTCTAACACAATAACCACGTGTTGTTCATTATAAACGTGGGATTATGAATTATATTGAGAAGGTCGTACATAGAAAACATGCCGTAATGTACCCTGAGTGTAAACCTTAGATGCATTCATTGTGAAGCCTGCAGCAAGGTTTGCAAATTTCGCATAGATTATTATAAATACTAATATAAAGGTTAATAAAACATTACACTCACATTTTCTGGAGGTTCAGCAGGAACACGTTGGTACCGATCCGTTTTTTTCTCGTTTGTAAAGCTGTCTGGTGTGAAATGATTCGCGCAAACATGAAAGCATGGACGATCGTGGGGAATCCCCGTGAGGGAATCCCCGCGTCAATCCTTTGGGCATATCGCTTCAAAAACAAAACTCTTCAACGGCTCGGATTTAGCCGGAACATCCAAATTACTGCTGTGTTCCTTATTTCATCTAAGAACAGAACACCACAATCGCTTAGACGCCATTCTGCTCCAGCATATCCACAATGGCGGACTACTATGACGGCTGTCACAGCTCACTCAGGGCGGGTCTTGTGTTGCAACACGGCTGTCAATCACAATAGCGGGAGGGGCGTACGATCTTATGACGTCACAATATCGAACGGCTTGATTTCAGAGAGGGTCAAACATATAAGGAGATTAAAACAAAACCACTGGATGGATTTTTATCAGGATAGGATGGTTGTGTACAGGCACTGCCAACAGACATTTCAGTGCAATCAACTTGTAAAAGTGCATGTACCATTATATGACCCCTTTAAGGGACAAGACACAGATAATTTTACTTGCCTGACCTGATTAGAACAAAGAAAAAAATAAAATAAAATAATAAGTAGGGGATCACTAAATCGAGAGAATATTCTGATTTTATGATACACTCAAAATATTCCACAACAAATCCTTTAAATGTAATGATATTCCGAACGGAACAAGAATAAAAAATAAAAAATAAACTATAAACAAAGCCAAAACGGAAAAAATAAATATAATAAAAAAAATTAATTTCAAGCAATCCATGGCATGATTTATTTATTTTTTGGACTAAAACATTCTGGCTTTTTTTTAAACTCAAACATAATTCTTAAATTGAATAATAATAATCATAAAAGAATAAAATGGGTTTAGTTCTGATTTCGTTGAAATCGCTCGCTCTCCGTACCTAACTTTTCCTGAATACAATCACAATTGAAACTGTGACATTGATTTCATACAACAGGATATTAACAGTTAAAATGAAGTCATTTACATTTTAGATACAATATTGACTGTTTTTGTTCTGTTTCAGCAGCGAAAATAGTTAAACAAAGATCACAGAAGAACGCATCTCACAGGAACGTGTTTTCTCATAACTGAATGATTCAGCATTTTGAACGAATTGGTTGACTCAAAGATTGAATGATCAATCCATCAACATCTGTTAATGTTTATGGATTGGATGTTTATGGATCCATGTTTATGGATCTGTATATGTTTATGGATTTCGAATCGTTTGAACGAATTAATCAATGACTCGCTCATTAAGACGGTCACTTGGCAACATCTAATGGCGGTTTAGTGTTGTTTAAAAGCATAATTCTTTCCAACGTGTGTGTGATTTGTGTGTGCACCATTATAAATGTCCGTGCGGACGTCCGTATTTTTCTTTCACTTTTATATTAGCGTTTTAAAAGCACCCGCTCGTGTCACACACGTCGATTAACCGGTGGGAAAATATCCTCAGACACATACCTAATAAATGTATATTTAAATACATTATTGGCCTAACTGGTAAAAAGTTTTATATATTATTTTGATGTCCTTTTGGACACAAGAGGGCAGTATAGCCCTATGTATGTATGACTTGAATTTTTTTTTTTACTTTACTGTTTTAAAATTTAGAATAAAATTAGAATAAAATTCTTTTTAAAAACAGAATAAAATGGGTTTAGTTGTGATATTTGTATACTTTTATATAGAAATAAATGGTATAAAATATACATTTTTAGAAGATTTGAGGCTTTTAGTGCCTTTTGGAGGCTGATTTTGCAAAAAATCCACATTCAAACCAAAATATCTGACTTCCTGATGGTCAGAGCTAATGACTTTAAATTAGAAAGTTGTCCGGGTCGATGAGATCAACATACGTACTGAGTTGTGCTACTGTAGGTAAAACGACCCCCCCCCCCCCCACTTTTGTCAAAAGCATTTTGAAAGTGACACATTTCCTGCTGCCAGTTGGTGGCGCTTTAACTTTGACACACAATAGTTACATCCATCTGATCGGCCTCTTACCATGAACAAACTGCTGAAGTTTCATAAAGATCAGTTAATGTATGCATTAGTTATAACACTTCGTGTTTCTCTTTTCTCGCCATTAATTCGTTTCCTCGCCACGGCCAAACCGTTCGAGATATCAAAAATCCGTCCGCAATTTAGCATCCTCAATGTCTTGACTTCACGCTGACTGAGTTTGGAGGCGAATCGATGTATTTCCTAGGAGGAGTACATTAAATTCCACAGCAAGCGTTTCCAAACAACCCTAAATAGCCGACTTCCTGTTGGGCTGGCGTAAAACTTAGAGCACGAAAGTAGTTCGGCCCGATGAGATCTATATGTGTACCGAGTTTCAAATGAATTCATGCAAGCGTGTTTGATATATGGACCAAGTTTTAGAACCCCGTTCAAGGGGGCGCTGTTGAGCCCCCCTGCCACGCCCGGCTACCAGATTCAGCCCCGCCCTGATGGCCGCGGGTTCTGACCTGTGTGCAAAGTTTCAAGAGTTTTCGAGCACGTTTAGGGACCCAAAAGCCCCAGAAACCTTGAAAAACAAATGAAAAAGTAAATCTCACTCAACTGACAAATCACCCCCACCCCTCACACACTCAGAGACAGAGAGAGAGAGAAAATTCTCCAAAAAATCACATTCAAACCAAAATATCTGACTTTCTGTTGCTTTGAGCTAATAAGTGTAAATTAGAAAGTTGTCCGGCTCGATAAGAACAATATACATACCAAGTTTTGTGATTCTAGGTAAAACTAAGCCCCCATTTTTGACTAAAGGTGGCGCTACTGAGCCCCTCACCACGCCCGTTTCTGAAACTTTGCCCATGTCTACTGGATAATAAGTGTGATGTGTCTGTCGAGTTTCATGCAATTTCAAGTATGTTAAGAGTCTCAAAAGCATCAAAAAAGAATATTAAAGTTTGATGCGTTGCCATGGCAACAGTATCTAAGATATCAATAATCCTTTCACAGCTCTACATCTGCCGTGTGTCTACATTATACACATAAAGTTTGAAGCAAATCGGGTAAAAATAAGAGAGTGATTTCAAAGCATTTTGAAAGTGACACACTTCCTGCTGCCAGTTGGTGGCGCTATAACTTTGACTCACAATAGTCACATCCTTGTGTTCGGCCTCTCACAACGAACACACTGCTGAAGTTTCATCAAGATCAGATAATGTATGCTGAAGTTATAACACACTTCCTGTGTCCCTTATTCGCCATAAATTCGTTTCCTTGCCACGGCCAAACCGTTCGAGATATCAAAAATCTCTCCGCAATTTAGCATCCTCAATGTCTTGACTTCATGCTGACCGAGTTTGGAGGCGATTGGATGAATTCTCTAGGAGGAGTACATTAAATTCCACAGCATGCGTTTCAAAACAACCCATAATAGCCGACTTCCTGTTGGGCTGGCGTAAAAAGTAAAAGTACGAAAGTTGTTCGGCCCGATGAGATCTATATGTGTACCGAGTTTCATATTATTACATGCAAGCGTGTCTGATTTATGGACCAAGTTTTCGGACCCCGTTCAAGGGGGCGCTGTCGAGCCCCCCTGCCACGCCCGGGTACCAGCTTCAGCCCGGCCCTGATGGCCGCGGGTTCTGACCCGTGTGCAAAGTTTCAAGAGTTTTCGAGCACGTTAAGGGTCTCAAAAGTGCCCGAAAGGTTGACAGAAAAATAATAATAATAATAATAATAATAAATAATCCTACCGAAAACAATAGGGCCTTCGCCCTTTCAGGGCTTGGGCCCTTAATATAGCTGCTAGCAGCGATTACGGGCCCAAGCCGATGGCACCGCAACCCCGGTGCCTTTACCTAAATATATACACATGGCTATAATGAACAGGCTGCGATGTCAAGATTGCAATGCTGGAATGTGTGTGTGTGTGTGTGTGTGTGTGTGTGTGTGTGTGTGTGTGTGTGTGTGTGTGTGTGTGTGTGTGTGTGGCGTGGGCGCGATGGAACAGTGGACACATAAAAACATACGTCATTATACAGGACCACATTCAAACTGCAAAGTGTTAACTTATATTTGTGTACTGTCGCAATAAGACACAACCTTGTGCTTTTGTAAAATAATTTCAAGCAATCCACCCCCCGAAAGGCGCTAATTTTAAAATTAAACTAAAATGCTCATGGCTGCACGGGCATTCATGGTGCGCATCCACAACAAGGAACGAGCAGAACAAAGTGGACGTTTTTCAGTTTGTTCCTACTTCCATAGGAATTCATTTGAAACACCCGCTCAACCGCTCACCCTGTGGTCTGTGTGAGTCCTAATGCCCCAGTGTAGTGACGGGGACACTATACTGCCAAAAGAGCACCGTCCTTCGGATTAGACGTTAAACCGAGGTCCTGACTCTCTGTGGTCATTAAAAATTCCATAACCGACTTCCTGTTGGGCTGGTGTAAAACTTAGAGCACGAAAGTTGTTAGGCCCGATGAGATCTATATGTGTACTGAGTTTCATATTATTACATGCAAGCGTGTTTGATTTATGGACCAATTTTTCAGACACCATTCCAGGGGGCGCTGTCGAGCCCCCGTGCCACGCCCGGGTACCAGCTTCAGTCCGGCCCTGATGGCCGCAGGTTCTGACGTGTGTGCAAAATTTCAAGAGTTTTTGAGCATGTTAAGGGCCCCAAAAGTGCCCGAGAAGTAGAAAATAATAATAATAATAATAATAAACAAATATAGCTGCGAGCAGCGATTACGGGCCCAAGCCGGTGGCACCGCCACCCTGGAGCCTTTAGTTATTATTATTATTATTTTTTGCCTTTTTGCCACTTTTGGGGCCCTTAACATGCTCAAAAACTACATATGTAACTATATATATGTATATATATATATATATATATATATATATATATATATATATATATATATCAGACAAGTAATATTCTTTGTCTTGTCACTTAAAATAAATAAATATATATATATATATATATATATACATATATATTCTTTTTTCCCTTATTTTTTATATATATATATATATATATATATATATATATATATATATATATATACATATATATATATATATACATATATATATATATATATATATATATATATATATATATAATTACCTTTTTTTGGATGCTAAACTATTGTTTATTATATGCTTTGTACTTCACTCACGTTCCAATATCGAAGGGAAAAATTATCCTCTTCACATGCGCAAAAATGTGCTTGGAAAATTCACAGTGGAGCGGTGCTTACTGTGAATGTACGAATTGTACTACTGACTATTTAGAGCAGTGTAATCTTTATATGTTAGGTTGACCATTTTATTATTATATTTTATTAAGTCTATAATGAACAGGCTGCAATGTCAAGATTGCAATGCTGGAGTGTGTGTGTGTGTGTGTGTGTGTGTGTGTGTGTGTGTGTGTGTGTGTGCATGTTTTTCTGTCCCGGTGGGGACTTTAACCTGAATGCACACAGACTCATGGGGACTCGTGTCACAGTGGGGACCTAAATAGAGGTCCCCATGGGTAAACAATCTTCATACAGAATGAGTTTTTTTGGAAATGTAAAAATGCAGAAAGTTTTCTGTGATGGGTAGGTTTAGGGGTAGGGTTAGTGTAAGGAGAAAAAATGTACAGTTTGTACTGTATAAAAATCATTAAATCTATGGAGAGTCCCCACAAAGATAGTAAACCGTGTGTGTGTGGGTGTGTGTGTGGCGTGGGCGCGATTGAACAGTGGACACATAAAAACATACTCCGTCATTATACAGGACGACATTCAAACTGCAAAGTGTTAACTTATATTTGTGTACAGTTGCAATAAAACACAACATTGTGCTTTTGTAAAATAATTTCAAGCAATCCACCCCCGAAAGGCGCTAATTTTAGAATTAAACTAAAATGCTCATGGCTGCACGGGCATTCATAACGGTGCGCATCCACGGCGAGGAACGAGCAGAACAGAGTGAATGTTTTTCAGTTAATTCCTACTTCCATAGGAATTCATTTGAAACGCTCGCTCAACCACTATCAATGTCAGTGCGGACGAACATATTTTACTTTCGTTTTTAAGTTGGCGATTCAAAAGCCCCCAGCGGTGTCACACGTCGATTAACCGGTGGTAAAATATTCTCACCGTCACATACCTAGTTTATTTTTATGTAGATACAATAGGCCTACCTGATTTTGAACACAAGAGGGCAGTATAGCCCTATGTATGACTTGACTTTTATGGGACTAAATAGTACAATTACTATTTTTAAACTTATAAATATTTATTAAATTGCCAAAAAAAAAAAAGAATAAAATGGGTTTAGTTGTGATATTTTTATACTTTTATATAGAAATAAATGGTGTTTAATTACATTTTTAGAAGATGAGGCTTTAAGTGTTACTTTACTTTAGTCCTCACTATAGCAAAACCGTTTGAGATGTTTAATATCCGTTCACAATTTAGCATCTTTAATGTATCTTTATCATTTTGAAAAAGCTTGGTGTGAATAAAATAAACCAGTTAGGAAGAGTAGCTAAAAACGTTTCGGTTACTCACGTAACCTCTGTTCTCTCTAGAAGAGGGAACGAGTATTGCGTAGTTAGCTTACGCTACGGGAAAGCCTTTCTTTCTCGAGATACTGAAGCCAAAAATTATCCTTAATTTTTATAATCTTGTCAACGCAGTGCGGCAGCCTGCAGACCTAGGGCAAGCTAACTAGCGTGCCCATTGGCTGCCCTGCGGCAACTGCAGCAGCCTACCGCTGAGCCCTTGGGCGTGACGTCACGACCAATGAGCGCGCTTGGCGCGCTTAATGCGTCACAGCCCGCGAAAAGGGGTGTGGCTTAGCGTATATAAACAGGGCTCGGAGGCTGCTTCTCTGGTTTCTGTCGCATGAAGCGAAATGAGCTCGTGGCGCGAGCACGGCGGGCTACGCAATACTCGTTCCCTCTTCTAGAGAGAACAGAGGTTACGTGAGTAACCGAAACGTTCTCTTACGAGAGGTTCTCTCGTATTGCGTAGTTAGCTTACGCTACGGGAACGCCCTTGTCAACGCCGTGCGCGCCCAGCATCCACTGAATGAGTCCCAGGGAGAGCCCGGGGAACGTGAACACGATCATACAATCTGTACATAAGCACACACTAGGGGGTTAGGAGCGGCACGGCCGGTCCTAACTGACAATTCCCTGTATAGTGCAGCTCAACCAGTAGAGCTAAATCACACAACGTAGCCCGCGCACAGATAGTGGGCTGGCATACGCGAGACTTAGACTGATAAGACTTTCGCCTGCAAGGCGGGAACATCCAGGTTGTAAAACCTAACAAACGTGGAGGGGGAGGCCCAGCCTGCCGCTGCACAAATGTCATGAATGGGAATCCCGCTGGACCATGCCCACGACGAGGCCATGCCTCTAGTGGAATGAGCTCGAACGCCCAATGGGCACTGCAGGTCTTTAGACGCATAAGCAGCAGCAATAGCGTCCACTATCCATCTGGACAGGCTGTGTTTCGAGGCGGCGAGACCCTTGGTGCGCCCACCAAACGAAACAAAGAGCTGATCCGAGCGCCTGAAAGCGGCGGACCGTGAAATGTAGTTTCTCAACGCCCTGACCGGGCAGAGGAGATTACTATCGGCCTCGCTGCCGTGCGTCGGCAGGGCTGAGAGGGAAATGACCTGTGCTCTGAAGGGAGTGCCCAAAATTTTTGGAACGTACCCATGCCTCGGTCTGAGAATGACTTTGGAGTCATTAGGTCCGAACTCGAGGCACGCGGCGTTAACAGATAACGCGTGAAGGTCTCCCACTCGTTTGACTGACGAAAGTGCTATCAGAAAAACGGTTTTGAGCGTGAGGTATTTCATATCCACAGTTTCCAAGGGTTCGAAGGGATGCTCTCTCAGGGCCTCCAAGACCAGAGAGAGATCCCACATAGGAACCGAGGGGGGTCGCGGGGGGTTCATCCTCCTGGCTCCCCTAAGGAAGCGGATGACGAGCTCGTTCCTTCCTAATGCGCGGCCCTGCTCAGAAACCGAGAGCGCTGAAATGGCCGCAACATAGACTTTGAGCGTGGAGGGGGACCTGCCCGCGTCCAGTAGCTCTTGAAGGAAACACAGTACTCGCGATACCCCACATGTCTGTGGATCGAGCCCCTTAGCAGTGCACCATGTGTTAAACACTGACCATTTCGACATGTAGAGCCGCCTCGTAGAGGGGGCTCTAGATTGTATGATCGTGTTCATGACCCCGTCTGGCAGATTAGCGTGTAATCGTTGAGGCTCCACGCATGCAGAGACCAGCGCTCTGGATGGGGATGCCATATCGATCCGCGTGCTTGAGAGAGGAGGTCTCTCCTCACCGGTATCGGCCAGGGGGCTAAGTCTGCCAGCTGTATTAGATCCGGGAACCAAGCTTGGTTCTCCCAGCATGGGGCTATGAGGAGCACTGAGTGGCGCGCTTCCCTGATTCTCTCGATGACCTGAGGCAGCAGAGAGACCGGGGGGAAAGCGTACAACGGGCCGCTGGGCCAGATCTGGGCCAGCGCGTCTTCGTTCTTCGAGAAGAACTCTGGGCAGTGAGCGTTGTCTTTTGACGCAAAGAGGTCGACTTTCGCTTTGCCGAACCGTCGCCACAGTGACTGGACTGTTTGGGGGTGTAGAGACCACTCCCCAGGGGGAACGTTGTCCCTGGACAGTCTGTCGGGGCCCTCGTTCAGGTGGTCAGGCACATGCGCGGCTCTCAGCGAGCGCAGAGAGTGCTGAGCCCACACGAGGAGGCGTTCCGCCAGGGTGCAGAGCATCTTTGATCTGACACCGCCCTGGTGATTCACGTAGGCCACTACCGATGTATTGTCCGTGCGGACTAGAACATGGTGACCGTGGAGGAATGGGAGGAAGTGTTTGAGCGCTTTCTCGACCGCGAGCATCTCTAGACAGTTTATGTGTAGGAGATTCTCCTGGTCTGACCAGCGGCCATAGACCGGTCTGCCTTCGAAGAGCGCTCCCCAACCTAGGTTGGAAGCGTCTGTCGAGACAACTTTCCGGTGTGAAATCACTCCCATAGTCACTCCTGTGTGATACCATTCGGCTGCCAGCCAGGGCTGCAGGGCTGAAATGCATCCCTGATTCACTCTGACTCGCAAGCCGCCGGCCGCCCAGGCTCGGTGGGGCACGCGCATTTTCAGCCAGCGTTGGAGCGGGCGCATGCGCAGTAAACCCAGCTGGAGCACTGCTGCAGCTGAGGCCATATGCCCCAGGATACGCTGGAATGTCCTCAGCGGAACCCGGCTGCCTATTTGGAGGGATGCGGCGAGGAGGCGGATGCGGCGCACGCGCTGCTCCGACAGTCTGGCCGTCATAGCCACCGAGTCCAGTTCTATTCCAAGAAAGGAAATTGACTGACGGGGTGATAGCGAGCTCTTGGTCCAGTTGACCGAGAGACCCAGCTCCTCCAGATGGCTGAGAAGCGCTGTTCTGTGAGACACAAGTTCCGTCTCTGACTGCGCTAGAATAAGCCAATCGTCCAGATAATTCAGTATTCGCATTCCCTGTTTCCTCAGGGGAGCGAGGGCCGTGTCCATGCATTTCGTAAATGTACGGGGTGCCAAAGACAGGCCGAACGGCAGGACTGTGTACTGATATACTCGACCCTCGAAGGCGAATCTCAAGAATGGCCTGTGACGGGGAGTTATCTGGATCTGAAAGTATGCGTCTTTTAGATCGAGAGAGATAAACCAGTCTCCTGGGCGAATCTGCGCGAGGATTTTTCTGGTTGTGATCATTTTGAACGGCCGTCTCATGAGGGCTTTGTTCAGATGTCTCAGATCTAAAATAGGTCTGAACGCTCCGTCCTTCTTGGGCACGAGGAAGTAGCGGCTGTAAAAGCCCGACTCGCTCAAAGAAGGATGAACCTGTTCTATAGCCCCTTTGCGCAGCAGCTTCGCTATTTCTGCTTGAAGCAAGTGCGCAGCTTCTGAACTCACTCTCGTCTCCGTCTGTGCTGTATAGCGCGGAGGGCGACGAGCGAATTGAAGCGAATAGCCGTGTTTTATAGTTTTCAGCACCCATTCTGACGCGCCCTGAATCGCTTCCCATGCTTCCGCATGCATAGCTAGGGGTCGAATGGTCTCTGGGCTCAGATCGCCGCGCTGCGCGGGATGGGGAGCCTATATCAGAGAGAAAGGCGCGGCGCGCGCGCCGCTGGTGCTCGAACACGGGGGCTGGTAAACAGTATTGGCCGACTGTACAGCGTTCAGTAGCTCGGTCCCATCGGATGGAGCGTGATTTGCTGTCAAACATCCCAGGCGCGAGAGAGGCGTGGGGATTATCATGTCTACAAGTGAGTGCGCGTGCTCGTGAGCGGGCGCAGGGTTTACACTTATGACACGGCCAGTGTTTGGGAGCTTTAGAGGGTCCGTGACCCAAGGTAACTGGCTGGCAGAGCGAGCAGCGGGTAGGTGTGAGCACAAGGTTGTGGGCACATTTCCTACATTTAATACTCGAGCGGCTTGCGACCGCTTCATGAGAGAGCGCTCTGTAAGCGTTACCATGGGGACCCTGTTTGTGTGAAGCAGTGAGCACATGGGAGTGGGCACGTTTTCTACACCTATAACACCCTCGGCTTGAGCCGCTGTTGCCCGGGGTAACCGAGTGGCAGAGCGAGTTACAGGTAGATGTGAGCACAGAGTTGTGGGCACATTTACTACACTTATTACTCGAGCGGCGTGTGACCGCTTTATGAGAGAGCGCTCTGAACGCGTTACCATGGGGACCGTGTTTGTGTGAAGCAGTGAGCACGTGGGAGTGGGCACATTTTCTACACTTACAACACCTTCGGCCGGAGCCGGAAAGCCCGTTATGTATCCCGTGAGATGCGGGTTTGCTTTCTGTATGTAAGAAAGCTGGCCGCGAGCTCGGAGAAGCAAGCAGAAAAAAGTTTTTTTTTTTTTTCTGCTGCCAGAGCCGGATTCGAACACGGGTCTCTGGTGTGGAAGCCTAATGTTCTGCCACTGAGCCACAGGGGCACACATGAGCTTCTGGTCAGTGCGAGCATATGACCGAGCGTCGTGTTTCGTTTCGGCGTTTGTTTGCAGGCGCGCGTGTATTAAAACAGGCCCGTTTACTGCAGTATTAGTATTTCCAGCCGCCTGAACTTAGAGGGGACTGAGAAATATGTATCCCGTGAGATGCGGGTTTGCTTTCTGTATGTAAGAAAGCTGGCCGCGAGCTCGAGAGAAGCAAGCAGAAAAAAGTTTTTCTGCTGCCAGAGCCGGATTCGAACACGGGTCTCTGGTGCGGAAGTCTAATGTTCTGCCACTGAGCCACAGGGGCACACATGAGCTTCCAGTCAGTGCGAGCATATGACCGAGCGTTTGTTTGCAGGCGCGCGTGTATTACAACAGGCTCGTTTACTGCAATAATAGTATTTCCAGCCGCCTGAACTTAGAGGGGACTGAGAAATATGCGAGGATTGGAGGAAGTCCGGCCTAAGCGGGATGAAAACACTCTCTCTTCCTCCTTTCGCCGGTGCTCGTGACGTCCGCTCTGATATCCCTTGAGAACGGCGCAGTTGCGCGGCTCGAACAAAGGGAGAGAGAGCAGGAAGATGTCATTATGTGCTGTGACATCGTTTGTTTGCAGGCGTGCGTGTATAACAGGCTCGTTTACTGCAATATAGATATTTCTAGTCGCCTGAGCTAGGAGGGGACTGAGAAATGTGTGAGAAACGGAGGTGGCCGGAGAGTGACGCGCGCGCCCGAGACGCGGGGTAGCTTTCTTATAACGTAAAGGAAGCCAGCCCGTGACCGTCTACTTCTAACATCCCTTGTGAGCGGCGCCTTGCACGGCTCGAACAGAGGGGGAGAGGGCGTGTGTCATCCGGGGGGGGTAGCTTCCTTGTAACGTAAAGGAAGCTATAGCCCGTGACCGTCCGTTCTGACATCCCTTGTGAGCGGCGCCGTTTGCGCGGCTTGACAGAGGGGAGTAACCAGCTGGTCTGCTTCATCCCCTGAGGCGACGGCAGTGCGGGCAGAGGCCGGCCGCTGCGCGTCGGTGAAGGGCGGGGGAGAAGGAGAGAGCGAGGCTCGCGGGAGGGGCTCCGGCGAGCGCTCAGCTATAACCACCGGCTCGGAAGGCCTTTGAGAGCGGCGTTTTTTCTTACGCGGCCCGGAAGAGGCAGCCGGAGAAGGTGGAGGATCGTGAAACATGGCGAGTCGAGCCCGCAGGGTCGACATCGGCAAGTCCTCACACTGTTCGCAGCGAAGGGCGCGGGCTGCGTGGTCGAAACCCAGGCAGAGAGCGCAGATCACGTGGCGGTCTCCGTCGCTGAGCGCGGCTCTGCACGAGCCACAGGATGAGCGAGGCATTTGCAACAACGCCTCGCGCTCTTTTAGATGCAAAGTGTGTCGCGGGGCGAACACACAAACACATACAACACAGAGCAGTAAAAGGATATATTCGCCGGATAGCGAAGCAGGCAGGGAAAGCTGAAGGCAGCGAAGGCGGCCGGCGTCCTCAGGCTGAGATCCTCGGCGTGCTGGTCGCTTGATTCGACGGCGGCTTCCTCAGAGAGCAGCGATGCGTAGAGCTTCGCTGAAAAGACAGAAATCAGAGAAGCAGCCTCCGAGCCCTGTTTATATACGCTAAGCCACACCCCTTTTCGCGGGCTGTGACGCATTAAGCGCGCCAAGCGCGCTCATTGGTCGTGACGTCACGCCCAAGGGCTCAGCGGTAGGCTGCTGCAGTTGCCGCAGGGCAGCCAATGGGCACGCTAGTTAGCTTGCCCTAGGTCTGCAGGCTGCCGCACTGCGTTGACAAGATTATAAAAATTAAGGATAATTTTTGGCTTCAGTATCTCGAGAAAGAAAGGCTTTCCCGTAGCGTAAGCTAACTACGCAATACGAGAGAACCTCTCGTAAGAGAACTCAATGTCTGAAATATCCAAAAAATCCACATTCAAACCAAAATATCTGACTTCCTTTTGCTCTGAGCTAATAACTGTAAATTAGAAAATTGTCTGACTCGATGAGCCCAATATATATACTGATTTTTGGAACTGTTGGTAAAACTAACCCCCCCACTTTTGTCAAAAGCATGTTGAAAGTGACACACTTCCTGCTGCCAGTTGGTGGCGCTATAACTTTGGCTCGCAATAGTTACATCCATCTGATCGGCCTCTTACCACGAACACACTGGTGAAGTTTCATGAAGATCAGTTAATGTATGCAGAAGTTATACCACTTCGTGTTTCTCTTTTCTCGCCATAAATTCGTTTCCTCGCCACGGCCAAACCGTTCGAGATATCAAAAATCCGTCCGCAATTTAGAATCCTCAATGTCTTGACTTCATGCAAACCGAGTTTGGTGGGGATTGGATGAATTCTCTAGGAGGAGTACTTCGCATTCCACAGCAAGCGTTTTCCAAACAACCCATAATAGCCGACTTCCTGTTGGGCTGGCGTAAAACTTGACCGGGGGAAAGTTGTTCGGCCCGATGAGATCTATATGTGTACCGAGTTTCATATTAATTCATGCAAGCGTGTTTGATCTATGGACCAAGTTTTGGGACCCCTTTCAAGGGGGCGCTGTTGAGCCCCCCTGCCACGCCCGGGTACCAGCTTCAGCCCGTCCCTGATGGCAGGGGGTTCTGACTTGTGTGCAAAGTTTCAAGAGTTTTTGAGCACGTTAAGGACCCCAAAAGCCCCTGAAACCTTGATTAACAATATAAAAGCAATAGTCAAATCCCCCCTCCCCTCACACACACAGAGACACAGAGAGAGGGAGAGAAAATTCTTCAGAAAATCCACATTCAAACCAAAATATCTCTCTTCCTGTTGGTCAGAGATAGATCATGTAAATTAGAAAGTTGTCCGTCTTGATGAGAACAATACACATACCAAGTTTTGTTGCTGTTGATAAAACTAACCCCCCCACTTATGACTAAAGGTGGCGCTACTGAGCCCCTCACCACGCCCGTTTCTGAAACTTTGCACATGTCTACGGGCTAATAAATGTGATGTGTCTGTCGAGTTTCATGCAATTTCAAGTATGTTAAGAGTCTCAAAAGCATAAAAAAAGAATATTAAAGTTTGATGCGTTGCCACGGCAACAGTATCTAAGATATCAATAATCCTTTCACAGGTTTACATCTGCCGTGTGTCTACATTGTACACATAAAGTTTGAAGCAAATCTGGTAAAAATAAGACAGTGATTTCAAAGCATTTTAATAGTGATGTACTTCCTGCTGCCTGTTGGTGGCGCTATAACTTTGACTCACAATAGTCACATCTGTGCGATCGGCCTCTTACAACGAACACACTGCTGAAGTTTCATCAAGATCAGTTAATGTATGCAGAAGTTATAACACACTTCCTGTTTCTTTTTTTTGCCATAAATTCGTTTCCTCGCCATGGCCAAACCGTTCGAGATATCAAAAATCCGTCCGCAATTTAGCATCCTCAATGTCTTGCCTTCATGCACACCGAGTTTGGAGGCGAATCGATGAATTCCCTAGGAGGAGTACATTAAATTCCACAGCATGCGTTTCCAAACAACGCTAAATAGCCGACTTCCTGTTGGGCTGGCGTAAAACTTAGAGCACGAAAGTTGTTCGGCCCGATGAGGTCTATATGTGTACCGGGTTTCATATTATTACATGCAAGCGTGTCTGATTTATGGACAAGTGTTCGGATCCCGTTCCAGGGGGCGCTGTCGAGGCCCCCTGCAACGCCCGGGTACCAGCTTCAGCCCGGCCCTGATGGCCGCGGGTTCTGACCTGTGTGCAAAATTTCAAGAGTTTTCGAGCATGTTAAGGGCCCCAAAAGTGCCCGAAAGGTTGACAAAATAATAATAAATATAGCTGCGAGCAGCGATTACGGGCCCAAGCCGGTGGCACCGCAACCCCAGTGCCTTTAGTAACCTAAAGGCACCAGGGATGGCGGTGCCGCCGGATTTGGCCCTCCATCGCTGCTCGCAGCTATATTTATATATATATATATATATATATATATATATATATATATATATATATATATATATCTTTCTATCTATCTATGTCTATATATATATATATATATATGTATATTTACACACACACACATATATATATAAGACAGAAAATATTACTTGTCTTACCTTATTCTGATTTTATGATATGCTCAAAATATTCCACAACAAATCCTTTAAATTTAATGTAAAAATAAAAACGAAAGTAAGCAGTGTTGGTCTCACGTAGCTCTCTCATTAGAATAAAAAATTTCAATATTTGCGATGCATTTGGATGCTAAACTGTTCTTTATTATAGGCTTTGTACTTCACTCATGTTCCAATATCGATAGAAAAAATCATCCTCTTCACACGCGCAAAAATGTGCTTGGAAACATCACAGTGGAGCTCTGCTTACTGTGAATGGTACAAATTGTACTACTGACTATTTAAACAGAGCAGTGTAATTCGTATATGTTAGGTTGACTATTTTTATTATTATATTGTATTAGGGCTATAATGAACAGGCTGCGATGTCAAGATTGCAATTCTGGAATGTGTGTGTGTGTGACGCGGTTGCGGTTGAACAGTGGACACATAAAAACATAAATAAAATGTTTAAGTTCATTCCTACTTCCATAGGCATACATTGAAAATGCTCGCTCTACTCCGCACCATTATCAATGTCTGTGCGGACGTCTGTATTTTACTTTCGCTTTTAAGTTAGCGATTTAAAAGCCCTCAGCGGTGTCACACGTCGATTAACTGGTGGGAAAATTTTATCACAGTCACATCCCTAATATATTTATATATAAATACAATAGGCCTACCTGAAAGAGAATTTTACTTGCCCGACCAGAGAATAGCCTGATTAGAACGTCAATAACAAAAAAATAACTTGGGAATCACTAAAACGAGAGATTATTCTAATTTCATTACATTCATTTTAAGTTGCAATCAGCAGTTCATAATAAATGTATTACTGATCAATGGTAACAAGGTTGCCCTGCTGAGGCTCATGCAGCTTCTCCAGGAGAATTGTAAACAAATGAGCGCAGCACACAAAAACGCAACGCAGTTAACAACATACTGACTATAAAAATTACAAATATGGAGTTTTTTATATATTTTCTAACATATGATAAGAGTTAAGCAACCTCATTTGACGAGTAGGCAACTATTTCCTGAATACAATCACAATTGAAACTGTGACATTGATTTCATACAACAGGTTAATAAACAGTTACAATTAAGTCACTTACATTTTAGATGCAATATTGACTGTTTTTGTTCTGTTTCAGCAGCAAAAATAGTTAAACAAAGATCAGCAGAACCATCGTGCATCTCACAGCAACTTGTTTTCTCATTACTTAATGATTCAGCATTTTGAAACGAATCGGTTGACTCAAAGATTCAATGGTCAATCCATAAACATCTGTCTCAATCATGAATGACTCAGTCATTCGAACGAATCGTTTGAACGAATGAATCAATGACTCGCTCATTAAGATGGTCGCCTGGTGACACCTGATGGCGGTTTAGTGTTATGTTTAAAAGTATCATTTTTTCCAACGTGCACCATTATCAATGTCCGTGCGGACCTCCGTTTTTTACTTTCACTTTTATATTAGCGATTTAAAAGCAGCCGCTCGTGTCACACGTCGATTAACCGATGGGAAAATATCCTCACAGTCATATACCTAATAAATTTATATTTAAATACAATAGGCCTACCTAGTAAAACTTTTTATATACTATTTTAATATCCTTTTGGACACAAGAGGGCAGTATAGCCCTATGTTTGATTTTTTGTTGAACCAAATAGCACTAAATAGCCTGTTTTTAACTTTTTCATACTCCTTGAATTGCAAAAACAGAATAAAATGGGTTTAGTTCTAATATTTGTATCATTTTACATAAAAATAAATGGTGTATAATTACATTTTTAGAAGTTATGTTGAGATGTTTCCTGCTTCCTTTTTGACATAAATTTAATCCCTCGCCATAGCAAAACCGTTTGAGATATTCAATATCCGTTTACAATTTTGCATCATTAATATATTTTAATCATGTTGAAAAAGTTTGGTGGGAATAAAATAAACCTTTTAGGAGGAGCAACTAAAAACTCAGAGGCTGATTTAGCAAAAAATCCATATTCAGACCAAAATATCCGACACCCTGTTGGTCATAGCTAATAACTGTCAATTAGAAAGTTGTCCGGCTTGATGAGAACAATACACCTACCAAGTTTTGTGATTCTAGGAAAAACTAAGCCCCCATTTTTGACTAAAGGTGGCGCTACTGAGCCATTTCACCACGCCCGTTTCTGAAACTTTGCACATGTCTACTGGATAATAAATGTGATGTGTCTGTCGAGTTTCATGCATTTTCAAACATGTGAAGAGTCTCAAAAGCATCCGAAAAGAATATTAAAGTTTAATGCGTTGCCAGGGCAACAGTATCTAAGATATCAATAATCCTTTCACAGGTCTACATCTGCCGTGTGTCTACATTATACACATAAAGTTTGAAGCAAATCGGGTAAAAATAAGAGGGTGATTTCAAAGCATTATGAAAGTGACACACTTCCTGTTGCCAGTTGGTGGCGCTATAACTTTGACTCACAAATGTCACATCCATGTGATCGGCCTCTTACAACGAACACACAGCTGAAGTTTCATCAAGATCAGTTAATGTATGCAGATGTTATAACACACTTCCTGTTTGAATTATTCGCCATAAATTCGTTTCCTTGCCACGGCCAAACCGTTCGAGATATCAAAAATCCGTCCGCAATTTAGCATCCTCAATGTCTTGACTTCATGCACACCGAGTTTGGAGGCGAATGGATGAATTTCCTAGGAGGAGTACATCAAATTCCACAGCATGCGTTTCCAAACAACCCATAATAGCTGACTTCCTGTTGGTCTGGCGTAAAACTTGACCGGGGGAAAGTTGTTCGGCCCGATGAGATCTATATGTGTACCGAGTTTCATATTAATTCATGCAAGCGTGTTTGATCTATGGACCAAGTTTTGGGACACCGTTCAAGGGGGCGCTGTTGAGCCCCCCTGCCACGCCCGGGTACCAGCTTCAGCCCGTCCCTGATGGCAGGGGGTTCTGACTTGTGTGCAAAGTTTCAAGAGTTTTTGAGCACGTTAAGGACCCCAAAAGCCCCTGAAACCTTGATTAACAATATAAAAGCAATAGTCAAATCCCCCCTCCCCTCACACACACAGAGACACAGAGAGAGGGAGAGAAAATTCTTCAGAAAATCCACATTCAAACCAAAATATCTCTCTTCCTGTTGGTCAGAGATAGATCATGTAAATTAGAAAGTTGTCCGTCTTGATGAGAACAATAAACATACCAAGTTTTGTTGCTGTTGATAAAACTAACCCCCCCACTTATGACTAAAGGTGGCGCTACTGAGCCCCTCACCACACCCGTTTCTGAAACTTTGCACATGTCTACGGGCTAATAAATGTGATGTGTCTGTCGAGTTTCATGCAATTTCAAGTATGTTAAGAGTCTCAAAAGCATAAAAAAAGAATATTAAAGTTTGATGCGTTGCCACGGCAACAGTATCTAAGATATCAATAATCCTTTCACAGGTTTACATCTGCCGTGTGTCTACATTGTACACATAAAGTTTGAAGCAAATCTGGTAAAAATAAGACAGTGATTTCAAAGCATTTTAATAGTGATGTACTTCCTGCTGCCTGTTGGTGGCGCTATAACTTTGACTCACAATAGTCACATCTGTGCGATCGGCCTCTTACAACGAACACACTGCTGAGGTTTCATCAAGATCAGTTAATGTATGCAGAAGTTATAACACACTTCCTGTTTCTTTTTTTCGCCATAAATTCGTTTCCTCGCCATGGCCAAACCGTTCGAGATATCAAAAATCCGTCCGCAATTTAGCATCCTCAATGTCTTGAATTCATGCACACCGAGTTTGGAGGCGAATCGATGAATTCCCTAGGAGGAGTACATTAAATTCCACAGCATGCGTTTCCAAACAACGCTAAATAGCCGACTTCCTGTTGGGCTGGCGTAAAACTTAGAGCACGAAAGTTGTTCGGCCCGATGAGGTCTATATGTGTACCGGGTTTCATATTATTACATGCAAGCGTGTCTGATTTATGGACAAGTGTTCGGATCCCGTTCCAGGGGGCGCTGTCGAGGCCCCCTGCCACGCCCGGGTACCAGCTTCAGCCCGGCCCTGATGGCCGCGGGTTCTGACCTGTGTGCAAAATTTCAAGAGTTTTCGAGCATGTTAAGGGCCCCAAAAGTGCCCGAAAGGTTGACAAAATAATAATAATAATAATAATAATAATAATAATAATAATCCTACCGAAAACAATAGGGCCTTCGCCCTTTCAGGGCTTGGGCCCTAAATATAGCTGCGAGCAGCGATTACGGGCCCAAGCCGGTGGCACCGCAACCCCGGTGCCTTTAGTTACCTAAAGGCACCGGGGTGGCGGTACCGCCGGCTTTGGCCCTCCATCGCTGCTCGCAGCTATATTTATATATATATATATATATATATATATATATATATATATATATATATATATATATATATATATATATATATATACATACATACACACACATACATATATATATATATATTTATATATATATATATATATATATATTATTGTTCAAAAGTTTGGGGTCAGTAAGATTTTTAATGTTTTTAGGAGAAGTCTCTTCTGCTCACCAAGGCTGCATTTATTGATTAAAAATACAAACAAAAACAGTAATATTGTGAAATATTATTCCAATTTAAAACAGCTGTTTTCAATTTTTTAATATTTTACATAGTAATTCATTTCTGTGATCAAAGTTGAGTTTTCAGCATCATTACTCCAGTCTTCAGTGTCACATGATCCTTCAGAAATCATACTAATATGATGATTGATGCTCAATAAATATTCATTATTATTTTCAATGTTGAAAACAGTTGTGTACAGATTTTTTTTTTTCAAAATGCTTTGATGAATGTAAAGTTCAAAAGAACAGCATATATTTCAAATATATATATTTTTAACATTATAAATGTCTTTACTGTAACTGTTGATCAGTTTAACTCATCCTTCATAAATAAAAGTACTGATTTATTTTATTTATTTCCCCAAAAAATAAAATTTTAATTAAAGCTGCAAGCAGCGATGAAAGGGCCCTCGCACCCGTGCCATCAACACTCGGTGGCTTTAGGAAGACAGAGCATGGTTGGGAAATGTACATTTAAGGAGGTATATATAGTAAGAGTATGTCAAAGTCAGTTACAAAATGTTTTGTATAATGGTGATAATAGCATGCTTCATGACTCAGCTAAGTGTTGCTAGCATGTTTAGTGTGTTTCTAGCATGCTTAGTACACAATAATTATGTGGTTAGTACTGCATTACTGTGTTAACCATGTCAGTTTCTGTTGCCAGTAGGTGGCGTTATGACTATAACTGAATATGAGCTTGGATGTGTGTTCAGGACAGAACTCTTATCAAACGTGTGAAGTTTGGTGCAAATTGGACATTGCCTTCTTGAGTAACAACAAAGTCATGTTTCATTGAATTAGCATGCTTTAGCACTTAGCTAAGCATTGTTAGCATGTTTTAACATGTTTCTAGCATGTTTAGAAGTCAATGGCATTTTTAACATGTTGCTAGAATGGCATCAACGTGTTAAACATGACACTTCCTGTTACCAGTAGGTGGCGCTATTACTATAACTGAATATTCTCATGTAGATATGTTCAGGACAGAACGCTTATCAAAAGTGTGAAGTTTGGGGCAGATTGGACATTCCATGCCTGAGTTACAGCAAATTCCTATTTAATTGCAATAATAGCATGCTTTAGCACTTAGCTAAGAGTTTGCTAGCATGTTTTAGCATGCTTCTAGTATGTTGTTAGCATGTTTAGCACTTGCTGGCACTTTTTTATATGTTATTAGGAGTCCATAACAGTGTTAAACATGTCACTTCCTGTTGCCAGCAGGTGGCGCTATGACTATAACTGAATATGAGCATGGTCATGTGTTCAGGACAGAACGTTTATTAAAAGTGTGAAGTTTGGCGCAGATTGGACATTGCCTTCTTGAGTAACAACAACATCCTGTTTCATTGAATTAGCATGCTTTAGCACTTAGCTAAGTATTGCTAGTATGTTTTAACATGTTTCTAGCATGTTTAGAAGTCAATGGCATTTTTAACATGTTGCTAGAATGGCATCAACGTGTTAAACATGACACTTCCTGTTACCAGTAGGTGGCGCTATTACTATAACTGAATATTCTCATGTAGATATGTTCAGGACAGAACGCTTATCAAAAGTGTGAAGTTTGGGGCAGATTGGACATTCCATGCCTGAGTTACAGCAAATTCCTATTTAATTGCAATAATAGCATGCTTTAGCACTTAGCTAAGAGTTTGCTAGCATGTTTTAGCATGCTTCTAGTATGTTGTTAGCATGTTTAGCACTTGCTGGCACTTTTTTATATGTTATTAGGAGTCCATAACAGTGTTAAACATGTCACTTCCTGTTGCCAGCAGGTGGCGCTATGACTATAACTGAATATGAGCATGGTCATGTGTTCAGGACAGAACTCTTATCAAACGTATGAAGTTTGGGGCAGATTGGACATTCCATGCCTGAGTTACAGCAACTTCCTGTTTCATGGCGAAACATCAAAATTTGTCAGGCCGCCGAGGACCCGCCCTTCGACGAAAACTCAAGATCTTCGCAATTTAACGTCGCAAAGGCCTTAAGATTACACTCACCAAATTTGAAGATGATCAGATTAAAACTGTAGGAGGAGTTCGTTAAAGTATGAGGCCTGAAAATGTCAAAAACTGCACAAAAATCTGGGAGGAAGTTCAAAATGGCTGACTTCCTGTTGGGTTTAGGGCTACGCTCCAAGAGACTTTTTTGTAGGTATTAGGTCATTACATGTATGTACCGAATTTCGTGCACGTACGTGGAACGTTGCGGGAGGCGCACTCCGTTGAACTTTTATAGGTGGCGCTATCGAGCCGTTTTGCCCCGTCCAATTCTGAAACCTATATCAGATGTAAATTTTCGCCAGTTCTGACGCGTGTGCAAAGTTTCGTGAGTTTTCGCGCATGTTTAGGCCCTCAAAAATGCAATTCAATGCGGAGAAGAATAATAATAATAATAAATATAGCTGCGAGCAGCGATTGCGGGCCCAAGCCGGTGGCACCGCCACCCTGGTGCCTTTAGTTACACTAAAGCCACCGGGGTGGCGGTGTCACCGGCTTGAGCCCTCCATCGCTGCTCACAGCTATATTTATATATATATATATATATATATATATATATATATATATATATATATATATATATATATATAAATAAATAAATAAATAAATGTAACAAAAAAATATATATATACATTATATATCTGTAACAATAAATAAATAAATATATATACATATATATGTATATATATATATATATATATATATATATATATATATATATATATATATATGGCGAGGCGAGGAACGGGCAGAGAAGAGCGAACGTTTTTGGACATTCATCATATTGCATTGGTTTTCATTTCTTGTCCTCAAACCGAGCACTAATCTGTTTATTTTTAAGTCACACATTCTTCATTGATTAAAAAAGACAATCAAATGTATTTTTTAATGGTAGTATTATTTTATACAGAAATAAATTATTTATAATTCAGATAAGAATAAAGTTAGTGTTAATTAAAATTGTAAGGAAAACAAATATATTGATCTAAAATCTACTATCATTTGCTGCAAATATGTTGACTATTTATAATTATTATTATATTTTATTACGGCTGTAATGAACCGGCTGCGATGTCAAGATTGCAATGCTGGAATGCACTGTGTGTGTGTGTGTGTGTGTGTGTGTGTGTGTGTGTGTGTGTGTGTGTGTGTGTGTGTGTGTGTGTGTGTGTGTGTGTGTGTGTGTGTGTGTGTGTGTGTGAGGCGTGGGCACGATCGAACAGTGGAAACATAAAAACATAGGCTACTCCGTCGGTTTGTTCATACAGGACATCATTTAAACTGCAATGTGTTTACTTATATTTATGTACACTCGCAATAAAACACAACATTGTGCTTTTGTAAAAAAAACATTCAAGCAATCCCACCCCCGAAATGGCGCTATTTTTTAAATGAAACTAAAATGCTCACGGCTGCACGGGCAATAACGCACCTACGGCGAGGAACGAGCAGAACAGAGTGAATGTTTTTTAGTTCATTCCTACTGGACGTCCGTATTTCACTTTCGCTTTTAAAGGGATACTCCACTTTAAAATGAAAATTTTGTCATCATATACTCACCCTCATGTTGTTTTAATCCTTTATGAATTTCTTTCTTCTGCTGAACAGAAACGAAGATATTTAGAAGAATGTCAGTAACCAGACAGTTTCTGATCCCATTGACTTCCATAGTAGGAAAAAAATGTATACTATGGAAGTCAATGAGACCAGAAACTGTCTGGTTACTGACATTCTTCTAAATATCTTCCTTTCTGTTCAGCAGAAGAAAGAAATTAATAAAGGATTGAAACAACATGAGGGTGAGTATATGATGACAGAATTTTCCATTTAAAGTGGAGTATCCCTTTAAGTTAGCGATTTAAAAGCCCCCGCCGCGGTGTCACACATCAATTAACCAGTGGGAAAAAATTCTCAGTCACATCGCTATTATATTTATATATAAATACAATATACAATGGGCCTACCTGATTTTGAACACAAGAGGGCAGTATAGCCCTATGTATGACGTTTTTTTTTTTACTAAATAGCGCATTCTGGCTGATTTTAAACTTGTACATAATTCTTGAATTGAAAAAACTGAATAAACCCAAAACTAGTTCTGTTTCGGTTTAGTTCTGATATTTGTATAATTTTATATAAAAATAAATGGTGTATAATTAAATTTTTTAAAGATATGAGATGTTTTCTGATTCCTTTTATGACATTATTTTAATCCCTCGCCATATCAAAACCGTTTGAGATATTCAATATCCGTTCACAATTTAGCATCTTTAATGTATTTTCATCATGTTGAAAAAGTTTGGTGTGAATAAAATAAACCACTTAGCAGGAGTGGGTAAAAATGCAGAGGCTGAATTTGCAAATAAATCCACATTCAAACCAAAATATCTGACTTCCTGTTGGTCAGAGCTAATAACTGTAAATTAGAAAGTTGTCCGGCTCGATGAGACCAATATATGTACTGATTTTTGTAATTGTGGGTAAAACTAACCCCCCCACTTTTGTCAAAAACATTTTGAAAATGACACACTTCCTGCTGCCAGTTGGTGGCGCTATAACTTTGACTCACAATAGTCACATCCATCTGATCGGCCTCTTACCACGAACACACTGCTGAAGTTTCATCAAGATCAGTTAATGTGTGCAGAAGTTATAACACTTTGTGTTTCTCTTTTCTCGCCATAAATTCATGTCCTCGCCACGGCCAAACCGTTTGAGATATCAAAAATCCGTCCGCAATTTAGCATCCTCAATGTCTTGACTTCATGCACACCGAATTTGGTGGCGATTTAATTAATTCTCTAGGAGAAGTGTTTCAAATTCCACAGCAAGCGTTCTCCAAACAACCCATAATTGCCGACTTCCTGTTGGGCTGGCGTAAAACTTAGAGCACGAAAGTTGTTCGGCCCGATGAGATCTATATGTGTACCGAGTTTCATATCATTACATGCAAGTGTGTTTGATTTATGGACAAGTGTTCGGATTCCGTTCCAGGGGGCGCTGTTGAGCCCCCCTGCCACGCCCGGGTACCAGCTTCAGCCCGGCCCTGATGGCCGCGGTTTCTGACCTGTGTGCAAAGTTTCAAGAGTTTTCGAGCACGTTAAAGGCCCCAAAAGCCCCTGAAACCTTGAAAAACAGGAATTTTAAACAAATCTCACTCAAAAGACAAATCCCCCCACCCCTCACACACACAGAGACGCAGAGGCAGAGAGAGAGAGGGAGAGAATTCTTCAAAAAATCACATTCAAACCAAAATATCTCACTTCCTGTTGTTCACAGCTTATGACTATAAATTAGAAAGTTGTCCGGCTTGATGAGAACAATATACATAACGATTTTTGTGACTCTACTTAAAACTAAGCCCCCATTTTTGACTAAAGGTGGCGCTACTGAGCCCCTCACCACGCCCGTTTCTGAAACTTTGCACATGTCTACTGGCTAATAAATGTGATGTGTCTGTCGAGTTTCATCCAATTTCAAGTATGTTAAGAGTCTCAAAAGCATCTGAAAAGAATATTAAAGTTTGATGCGTTGCCACGGCAACAGTATTTAAGATATCAATAAACCTTTCACAGGTCTACATCTGCTGTGTGTCTACATTATACACATAAAGTTTGAAGCAAATCGGGTAAAAATAAGAGGGTGATTTCAAAGCATTTTGAAAGTGACACACTTTCTGCTGCCAGTTGGTGGCGCTATAACTTTCACTCACAATAGTCACATCCATGTGATCGGCATCTTACATCGAACACACTGCGGAAGTTTCATCAAGATCAGTCAATGTATGCAGAAGTTATAACACACTTCCTGTTTCTCTTTTCTCGCCATAAATTTGTTTCCTCGCCACGGCCAAACCGTTCGAGATATCAAAAATCCCCTGGCAATTTTTCATCCTCAATGTCTTGACTTCATGCACACCGAGTTTGGTGGTTATCGGGTGAATTCTCTAGGAGGAGTATTTCAAATTCCAGAGGATGCATTTTTCAAACAACCCATAATAGCTGACTTCCTGTTGGGCGGAGCTAATAACATAGAGTGTGGAAGTTGTTCGGCCCGATGAGATCTATATGTGTACCGAGTTTCATATTATTTCATATAAGCGTGTTTGATATATGGACCAAGTTTTCGGACCCCGTTCCAGGGGGCGCTGTTGAGCCCCCCTGCCACGCCCGGGTACCAGCTTCAGCCCGGCTCTGATGGCCGCGGATTCTGACCCGTGTGCAAAGTTTCAAGAGTTTTTGAGCATGTTAAGGGCCCCAAAAGTGCCCGAGAAGTAGGAAAAAATAATAATAATAATAATAACAAATAATCCTACCGAAAACAATAGGGCCTTCGCCCTTTCAGGGCTTGGGCCCTAATAATAAACAGAGCAATTCCAAGAGGGTCCTCACACCATCGGTGCTCGGGCCCTAATTATTACTAACCCAAAACTTTTGAGCGGTAGTGTTTAACGTTACAAAAGCTTTAGATTTCAGATAAATGCTGTTCTTTTGAACTTTCTATTCATCAAAGACTGTACACAACTGTTTTCGACATTTAAAATAATAATGAATGTTTCTTGAGTATCAATCATCATATTAGAATAATTTCTGAAGGATCATGTGACAGTGACGACTGGAGTAATGATTCTGAAAACTCAGCTTTGATCACAGGAATAAATAACAGTTTAAAATATATTAAAATAGAAAGCAGCTGTTTTAAATTGGTATAATATTTTACAATATTACTGTTTTTGTTTGTATTTTTAATCAAATAAATGCAGCCTTGGTGAGCAGAAGAAACTTCTCTGTTATGTGCGCGCCACAGACTGCACGCACGTCCGCTTAGAGTTCCGCCTTTTGCCTTCCGTCAATATTACGTTATTAGAAAAATATTTTTTTAGAGAATCGATTTTTTGACATTTGTGAATCGATTCAGAATCGTCCACGTCCGCATCGCGATGCATCTAAGAATAAATTTTTTCTCCCACCCCTAGATTTCATACAACAGGTTAATAAACAGTTACAATTAAGTCACTTACATTTTAGATGCAATGTTGACTGTTTTTGTTCTGTTTCAGCAGCGAAAATAGTTAAACAAAGATCACGGCAGAACCATCACGCATCACGTGTTTTCTCATAACTGAACGACTCAGCATTTTTAACGAATCGGTTGACTCAAAGATTGAATGATCAATCCATAAACATCTGTCTTAATCATGATCGACTCATTCGAACAAATCGTTTGAACGAATGAATCAATGACTCGCTTATTAAGATGGATGCCTGGCGACACCTAATGGCGGTTTTTTCCCACATGTGTGTGATTTGTGTGTGCAACATTATCATTATTTTTCTTACACTATTATATTAGCGATTTAAAAGCACCCACTCGTGTCACACGTCGATTAACCGGTGGGAAAATATCCTCAGACACATACCTAATACATGTATATTTAAATACAATATTGGCCTACCTGGTAAAAAGTTTTATATACTATTTTGATGTCCTTTTGGACACAAGAGGGCAGTATAGCCCTATGTTTGCTTTTTTTGTTGAACCAAATAGCACTAAATAGCCTGTTTTAACTTTTTCATTCTTCTTGAATTGCAAAAACAGAATAAAATGGGTTTAGTTGTGATATTTGTATACTTTTATATAGAAATAAATGGTATATAATTAAATTTTTAGAAGATTTTTAGTGTTTCCTTTTTGGACATTATTTAATCCCTCGCCATAGCAAAACCGTTTGAGATATTTATTATCCATTCACAATTTAGCATATTTAATGTAGTTTCATCATGTTGAAAAAGTTTGGTACGAATAAAATAAATAGTTTAAGAGGAGTGGCTAAAAATTCAGAGGCTGATTTTGCAAAAAAATTCACATTCAGACCAAAATATCTGACTTCCTGATGGCCAGAGCTATTGAATGTAAATTAGAAAGTTGTCCGGCTTGATGAGATCAATATACAAACTGTTTTTGCTTTACTGTAGTTAAAACTAACCCCCCCACTTTTGTCAAAAGCATGTTGAAAGTGACACACTTCCTGCTGCCAGTTGGTGGCGCTATAACTTTGACTCACAATAGCTACATCCATCTGATCGGCCTCTTACCACGAACACACTGCTGAAGTTTCATCAAGATCAGTTAATGTATGCAGAAGTTATTCCACTTCCGTGTTTCTCTTTTCTCGCCATAAATTCGATTCCTCGCCACAGCCAAACCGTTCGAGATATCAAAAATCCGTCCACAATTTAGCATCCTCAAAGTCTTGACTACATGCACACCGAGTTTGAAGGGGACACGGTGAATTTTCTAGGAGGAGTATTTCACATTCCACAGCAAGCGTTTTCCAAACAACCCATAATAGCCGACTTCCTGTTGGGCTGGCGTAAAACTTGACTGGGGTAAAGTTGTTCGGCCCGATGAGATCTATATGTGTACCGAGTTTCATATTAATTCATGCGAGCGTGTTTTATATATGGATCAAGTTTTAGAACCCCGTTCAAGGGGGCGCTGTTGAGCCCCCCAGCCACGCCCGGGTACCAGCTTCAGCCCGGCCCTGATGGCCGTGGGTTCTGACCTGTGTGCAAAGTTTCAAGAGTTTTTGAGCACGTTAAGGACCCCAAAAGCCCCTGAAACCTTGATTAACAATATAAAAGCAATAGTCAAATCCCCCCCTCCCCTCACACACACACAGACACAGAGAGAGGGAGAGAAAATTCTTCAGAAAATCCACATTCAAACCAAAATATCTCTCTTCCTGTTGGTCGGAGATGGTTCATGTAAATTAGAAAGTTGTCCGTCTTGATGAGAACAATACACATACCAAGTTTTGTTGCTGTTGATAAAACTAACCCCCCCACTTATGACTAAAGGTGGCGCTACTGAGCCCCTCACCACGCCCGTTTCTGAAACTTTGCACATGTCTGCTGCATAATAAATGTGATGTGTCTGTCGAGTTTCATGCAATTTCAAGTATGTTAAGAGTCTCAAAAGCATAAAAAAAGAATATTAAAGTTTGATGCGTTGCCACGGCAACAGTATCTAAGATATCAATAATCCTTTCACAGGTTTACATCTGCCGTGTGTCTACATTGTACACATAAAGTTTGAAGCAAATCTGGTAAAAATAAGACAGTGATTTCAAAGCATTTTAATAGTGATGTACTTCCTGCTGCCTGTTGGTGGCGCTATAACTTTGACTCACAATAGTCACATCCATGTGATCGGCCTCTTACAACGAGCACACTGCTGAAGTTTCATCAAGATCAGTTAATGTATGCAGAAGTTATAACACACTTCCTGTTTCATTTTTTCGCCATAAATTCGTTTCCTCGCCACGGCCAAACCGCTCGAGATATCAAAAATCCGTCCGCAATTTAGCATCCTCAATGTCTTGACTTCATGCACACCGAGTTTGGAGGCGAATCGATGAATTCCCTAGGAGGAGTACATTAAATGCCACAGCATGCGTTTCCAAACAACCCTAAATAGCCGACTTCCTGTTGGGCTGGCGTAAAACTTAGAGCACGAAAGTTGTTCGGCCCGATGAGATCTATATGTGTACCGAGTTTCATATTATTACATGCAAGCGTGTCTGATTTATGGACAAGTGTTCGGATCCCGTTCCAGGGGGCGCTGTCGAGCCCCTCTGCCACGCCCGGGTACCAGCTTCAGTCCGGCCCTGATGGCCGCGGGTTCTGACCTGTGTGCAAAATTTCAAGAGTTTTCGAGCATGTTAATGGCCCCAAAAGTGGCCGAAAGGTTGACAAAATAATAATAATAATAATAATAATAATAATAATAATAATAATAATAATAATAATAATCCTACCGAAAACAATAGGGCCTTCGCCCTTTCAGGGCTTGGGCCCTAATAATAATAATAAATAATCCTACCGGAAACAATAGGGCTCTTCGCCCTTTCAGGGCTTGGGCCCTAATAATAATAATCCTACCGAAAACAATAGGGCCTTCGCCCCTTCAGGGCTTGGGCCCTAATAATAATAATAAATATAGCTGCGAGCAGCGATTACGGGCCCAAGCCGGTGGCACCGCAACCCCGGTGCCTTTAGTTACCTATATACCTCGCAGCTATATATATACATACATACATACATACATACACACACATACATATATATATATATTATTGTTCAAAAGTTTGGGGTCAGTAAGATTTTTAATGTTTTTAGGAGAAGTCTCTTCTGCTCACCAAGGCTACATTTATTGATTAAAAATACAAACAAAAACAGTAATATTGTGAAATATTATTCCAATTTAAAACAGCTGTTTTCAATTTTTAAATATTTTACATAGTAATTCATTTCTGTGATCAAAGTTGAGTTTTCAGCATCATTACTCCAGTCTTCAGTGTCACATGATCCTTCAGAAATCATACTAATATGATGATTGATGCTCAATAAATATTCATTATTATTTTCAATGTTGAAAACAGTTGTGTACAGATTTTTTTTTCAAAATGCTTTGATGAATGTAAAGTTCAAAAGAACAGCATATATTTCAAATATATATATTTTTAACATTATAAATGTCTTTACTGTAACTGTTGATCAGTTTAACTCATCCTTCATAAATAAAAGTACTGATTTATTTTATTTATTTCCCCCCAAAATAAAATTTTAATTATTACTAACCCAAAACTTTTGAGCGGTAGTGTTTAACGTTACAAAAGCTTTAGATTTCAGATAAATGCTGTTCTTTTGAACTTTCTATTCATCAAAGACTGTACACAACTGTTTTCGACATTTAAAATAATAATGAATGTTTCTTGAGTATCAATCATCATATTAGAATAATTTCTGAAGGATCATGTGACAGTGACGACTGGAGTAATGATGCTGAAAACTCAGCTTTGATCACAGGAATAAATAACAGTTTAAAATATATTAAAATAGAAAGCAGCTGTTTTAAATTGGAATAATATTTTACAATATTACTGTTTTTGTTTGTATTTTTAATCAAATAAATGCAGCCTTGGTGAGCAGAAGAAACTTCTCTGTTATGTGCGCGCCACAGACTGCACGCACGTCCGCTTGGAGTTCCGCCTTTTGCCTTCCGTCAATATTACGTTATTAGAAAAATATTTTTTTAGAGAATCGATTTTTTGACATTTGTGAATCGATTCAGAATCGTCCACGTCCGCATCGCGATGCATCTAAGAATAAATTTTTTCTCCCACCCCTAGATTTCATACAACAGGTTAATAAACAGTTACAATTAAGTCACTTACATTTTAGATGCAATGTTGACTGTTTTTGTTCTGTTTCAGCAGCGAAAATAGTTAAACAAAGATCACGGCAGAACCATCACGTGTTTTCTCATAACTGAACGATTCAGCATTTTTAACGAATCGGTTGACTCAAAGATTGAATGATCAATCCATAAACATCTGTCTTAATCATGATCGACTCATTCGAACGAATCGTTTGAACGAATGAATCAATGACTCGCTTATTAAGATGGATGCCCGGCGACACCTAATTGCAGTTTAGTGTTGTTTAAAAGCATCATTCTTTCCCACATGTGTGTGATTTGTGTGTGCAACATTATCATTATTTTTCTTTCATTATTATATTAGCGATTTAAAAGCACTCACTCGTGTCACACGTCGATTAACCGGTGGGAAAATATCCTCAGACACATACCTAATAATATTTAAATACAATATTGGCCTACCTGGTAAAAAGTTTTATATACTATTTTGATGTCCTTTTGGACACAAGAGGGCAGTATAGCCCTATGTTTGCTTTTTTTGTTGAACCAAATAGCACTAAATAGCCTGTTTTAACTTTTTCATTCTTCTTGAATTGCAAAAACAGAATAAAATGGGTTTAGTTGTGATATTTGTATTCTTTTATATAGAAATAAATGGTATATAATTACATTTTTAGAAGATTTTTAGTGTTTCCTTTTTGGACATTACTTTAATCCCTCGCCATAGCAAAACCGTTTGAGATATTTATTATCCATTCACAATTTAGCATATTTAATGTAGTTTCATCATGTTGAAAAAGTTTGGTACGAATAAAATAAATAGTTTAAGAGGAGTGGCTAAAAATTCAGAGGCTGATTTTGCAAAAAAATTCACATTCAGACCAAAATATCTGACTTCCTGATGGCCAGAGCTATTGAATGTAAATTAGAAAGTTGTCCGGCTTGATGAGAACAATATACAAACTGTTTTTTCTTTACTGTAGTTAAAACTAACCCCCCCACTTTTGTCAAAAGCATGTTGAAAGTGGCACACTTCCTGCTGCCAGTTGGTGGCACTATAACTTTGACTCACAATAGCTACATCCATCTGATCGGCCTCTTACCACGAACACACTGCTGAAGTTTCAACAAGATCAGTTAATGTATGCAGAAGTTATTCCACTTCGTGTTTCTCTTTTCTCGCCATAAATTTGTTTCCTCGCCACAGCCAAACCGTCCGAGATATCAAAAATCCGTCCGCAATTTAGCATCCTCAAAGTCTTGACTACATGCACACCGAGTTTGAAGGGGACACGGTGAATTTTCTAGGAGGAGTATTTCACATTCCACAGCAAGCGTTTTCCAAACAACCCATAATAGCCGACTTCCTGTTGGGCTGGCGTAAAACTTGACCGGGGTAAAGTTGTTCGGCCCGATGAGATCTATATGTGTACCGAGTTTCATATTAATTCATGCGAGCGTGTTTGATATATGGATCAAGTTTTAGAACTCCGTTCAAGGGGGCGCTGTTGAGCCCCCCAGCCACGCCCGGGTACCAGCTTCAGCCCGGCCCTGATGGCCGTGGGTTCTGACCTGTGTGCAAAGTTTCAAGAGTTTTTGAGCACGTTAAGGACCCCAAAAGCCCCTGAAACCTTGATTAACAATATAAAAGCAATAGTCAAATCCCCCCCTCCCCTCACACACACACAGACACAGAAAGATGGAGAGAAAATTCTTCAGAAAATCCACATTCAAACCAAAATATCTCTCTTCCTGTTGGTCGGAGATGGTTCATGTAAATTAGAAAGTTGTCCGTCTTGATGAGAACAATACACATACCAAGTTTTGTGATTCTAGGAAAAACTAAGCCCCCATTTTTGACTAAAGGTGGCGCTACTGAGCCATTCCACCACGCCCGTTTCTGAAACTTTGCACATGTCTACGGGCTAATAAATGTGATGTGTCTGTTGAGTTTCATGCAATTTCAAGTATGTTAAGAGTCTCAAAAGCATCAAAAAATAATATTAAAGTTTGATGCGTTGCCATGGCAACAGTATCTAAGATATCAATAATCCTTTCACAGGTTTACATCTGCCGTGTGTCTACATTGTACACATAAAGTTTGAAGCAAATCGGGTAAAAATAAGACACTGATTTCAAAGCATTTTGAAAGTGATGTACTTCCTGCTGCCAGTTGGTGGCGCTATAACTTTGACTCACAATAGTCACTTCCATGTGATCGGCCTCTTACAACGAAC
Source organism: Scardinius erythrophthalmus (assembly GCF_964197995.2). Taxonomy (NCBI): domain Eukaryota; kingdom Metazoa; phylum Chordata; class Actinopteri; order Cypriniformes; family Leuciscidae; genus Scardinius; species Scardinius erythrophthalmus. The sequence goes on along the minus strand of NC_138232.1, from coordinate 24,357,493 downwards.
ACACTGCTGAAGTTTCATCAAGATCAGTTAATGTATGCAGAAGTTATAACACACTTCCTGTTTCATTTTTTCGCCATAAATTGGTTTCCTCGCCACGGCCAAACCGTTCGAGATATCAAAAATCCGTCCGCAATTTATTATCCTCAATGTCTTGACTTCATGCACACCGAGTTTGGAGGCGAATCGATGAATTCCCTAGGAGGAGTACATTAAATTCCACAGCATGCGTTTCCAAACAACGCTAAATAGCCGACTTCCTGTTGGGCTGGCGTAAAACTTAGAGCACGAAAGTTGTTCGGCCCGATGAGGTCTATATGTGTACCGGGTTTCATATTATTACATACAAGCCTGTCTGATTTATGGACAAGTGTTCGGATCCCGTTCCAGGGGGCGCTGTCGAGGACCCCTGCCACACCCGGGTACCAGCTTCAGCCTGGCCCTGATGGCCGCGGGTTCTGACCTGTGTGCAAAATTTCAAGAGTTTTCGAGCATGTTAAGGGCCCCAAAAGTGCCCGAAAGGTTGACAAAATAATAATAATAATAATAATAATAATATAGCTGCGAGCAGCGATTACGGGCCCAAGCCGGTGGCACCGCAACCCCAGTGCCTTTAGTAACCTAAAGGCACCGGGGATGGCGGTGCCGCCGGCTTTGGCCCTCCACCGCTGCTCGCAGCTATATTTATACATATATATATATATATCTTTCTATCTATCTATGTCTATATATGTATATATATATATATATATATATATATATATATATATATATATATATATATATATATTTACACACACACATATATATATAAGACAGAAAATATTACTTGTCTTACCTTATTCTGATTTTATGATACACTCAAAATATTCCACAACAAATCATTTAAATTTAATGTAAAAATAAAAACGAAAGTAAGCAGTGTTGGTCTCACGTAACCCTCTCATTAGAATAAAAAATTTCAATATTTGCGATGTATTTGGAGGTTAAACTGTTCTTTATTATAGGCTTTGTACTTCACTCGTGTTCCAATATCGATAGAAAAAATCATCCTCTTCACACGCGCAAAAATGTGCTTGGAAACATCACAGTGGAGCTCTGCTTACCGTGAATGGTACAATATGTACTACTGACTATTTAAACAGAGCAGTGTAATTCGTATATGTTAGGTTGACTATATTTATTATTATATTGTATTAGGGCTATAATGAATAGGCTTGCAATTCTGGAATGTGTGTGTGTGTGTGTGTGACGCGGTTGCGGTTGAACAGTGGACACATAAAAACAAATAAAATGTTTAAGTTCATTCCTACTTCCATAGGCATACATTGAAAATGCTCGCTCTACTCAATGTCTGTGCGGACGTCTGTATTTTACTTTAGCTTTTAAGTTAGGGATTTAAAAGCCCTCAGCGGTGTCACACATCGATTAACTGGTGGGAAAATTTTATCTCAGTCACATCCCTAATATATTTATATATAAATACAATAGGCCTACCTGAACGAGAATTTTACTTGCCAGACCAGAGTATAGCCTGATTAGAACGTCAATAACAAAAAAATAACTTGGGAATCACTAAAACGAGAGATTATTCTAATTTCATTACATCCATTTTAAGTTGCAATCAGCAGTTAATAATGTATGTATTACTGATCAATGGTAACAATGTTGCCCTGCTGAGGCTCATGCTGCTTCTCCAGGAGAATTGTAAACAATTGAGCGCAGCAAACAAAAACGCAACGCAGTTAACAACATACTGACTATAAAAATTACAAATATGGAGTTTTTATATATTTTCTAACATATGATAGACGACGAGTAGGCAAGTATTTCCTGAATACAATCACAATTGAAACTGTGACATTGATTTCATACAACAGGTTAATAAACAGTTACAATTAAGTCACTTACATTTTAGATGCAATATTGACTGTTTTTGTTCTGTTTCAGCAGCAAAAATAGTTAAACAAAGATCAGCAGAACCATCGAGCATCTCACAGCAACTTGTTTTCTCATTACTTTATTATTCAGCATTTTGAAACGAATCGGTTGACTCAAAGATTCAATGGTCAATCCATAAACATCTGTCTCAATCATGAATGACTTAGTCATTGGAACGAATCGTTTGAACGAATGAATCAATGACTCGCTCATTAAGATGGTCGCCTGGCGACACCTGATGGTGGTTTAGTGTTATGTTTAAAAGTATCATTTTTTCCAACGTGCACCATTATCAATGTCCGTGCGGACCTCCGTTTTTTACTTTCACTTTTATATTAGCGATTTAAAAGCACCCGCTCGTGTCACACGTCGATTAACCGATGGGAAAATGTACACACACAGTCATATACCTAATAAATTTATATTTAAATACAATAGGCCTACCTAGTAAAACGTTTTATATACTATTTTAATATCCTTTTGGACACAAGAGGGCAGTATAAGCCCTATGTTTGATTTTTTGTTGAACCAAATAGCACTAAATAGCCTGTTTTTAACTTTTTCATACTCCTTGAATTGCAAAAACAGAATAAAATGGGTTTAGTTCTAATATTTGTATCATTTGACGAGAAGGCAACTATTTCCTGAATACAATCACAATTGAAACTGTGACATTGATTTCATACAACAGGATATTAACAGTTAAAATGAAGTCATTTACATTTTAGATACAATATTGACTGTTTTTGTTCTGTTTCAGCAGCGAAAATAGTTAAACAAAGATCACAGAAGAACGCATCTCACAGGAACGTGTTTTCTCATAACTGAATGATTCAGCATTTTGAACGAATTGGTTGACTCAAAGATTGAATGATCAATCCATAAACATCTGTTTATGTTTATGGATTGGATGTTTATGGATCCATGTTTATGGATCTGTATATGTTTATGGATTTCGAATCGTTTGAACGAATTAATCAATGACTCGCTCATTAAGACGGTCACTTGGCGACATCTAATGGCGGTTTAGTGTTGTTTAAAAGCATAATTCTTTCCAACGTGTGTGTGATTTGTGTGTGCACCATTATAAATGTCCGTGCGGACGTCCGTATTTTTCTTTCACTTTTATATTAGCGTTTTAAAAGCACCCGCTCGTGTCACACACGTCGATTAACCGGTGGGAAAATATCCTCAGACACATACCTAATAAATGTATATTTAAATACATTATTGGCCTAGCTGGTAAAAAGTTTTATATATTATTTTGATGTCCTTTTGGACACAAGAGGGCAGTATAGCCCTATGTATGACTTGAATTTTTTTTTTACTTTACTGTTTTAAAATTTAGAATAAAATTACAATAAAATTCTTTTTAAAAACAGAATAAAATGGGTTTAGTTGTGATATTTGTATACTTTTATATAGAAATAAATGGTATAAAATTACATTTTTAGAAGATTTGAGGCTTTTAGTGCCTTTTGGAGGCTGATTTTGCAAAAAATCCACATTCAAACCAAAATATCTGACTTCCTGATGGTCGGAGCTAATGACTTTAAATTAGAAAGTTGTCCGGGTCGATGATATCAACATACGTACTGAGTTGTGCTACTGTAGGTAAAACGACCCCCCCCCCCCCCCACTTTTGTCAAAAGCATTTTGAAAGTGACACATTTCCTGCTGCCAGTTGGTGGCGCTTTAACTTTGACACACAATAGTTACATCCATCTGATCGGCCTCTTACCATGAACAAACTGCTGAAGTTTCATAAAGATCAGTTAATGTATGCATTAGTTATAACACTTCGTGTTTCTCTTTTCTCGCCATTAATTCGTTTCCTCGCCACGGCCAAACCGTTCGAGATATCAAAAATCCGTCCGCAATTTAGCATCCTCAATGTCTTGACTTCACGCTGACTGAGTTTGGAGGCGAATCGATGTATTTCCTAGGAGGAGTACATTAAATTCCACAGCAAGCGTTTCCAAACAACCCTAAATAGCCGACTTCCTGTTGGGCTGGCGTAAAACTTAGAGCACGAAAGTAGTTCGGCCCGATGAGATCTATATGTGTACCGAGTTTCAAATTAATTCATGCAAGCGTGTTTGATATATGGACCAAGTTTTAGAACCCCGTTCAAGGGGGCGCTGTTGAGCCCCCCTGCCACGCCCGGCTACCAGATTCAGCCCCGCCCTGATGGCCGCGGGTTCTGACCTGTGTGCAAAGTTTCAAGAGTTTTCGAGCACGTTTAGGGACCCAAAAGCCCCAGAAACCTTGAAAAACAAATGAAAAAGTAAATCTCACTCAACTGACAAATCACCCCCACCCCTCACACACTCAGAGACAGAGAGAGAGAGAAAATTCTCCAAAAAATCACATTCAAACCAAAATATCTGACTTTCTGTTGCTTTGAGCTAATAAGTGTAAATTAGAAAGTTGTCCGGCTCGATAAGAACAATATACATACCAAGTTTTGTGATTCTAGGTAAAACTAAGCCCCCATTTTTGACTAAAGGTGGCGCTACTGAGCCCCTCACCACGCCCGTTTCTGAAACTTTGCCCATGTCTACTGGATAATAAGTGTGATGTGTCTGTCGAGTTTCATGCAATTTCAAGTATGTTAAGAGTCTCAAAAGCATCAAAAAAGAATATTAAAGTTTGATGCGTTGCCATGGCAACAGTATCTAAGATATCAATAATCCTTTCACAGGTCTACATCTGCCGTGTGTCTACATTATACACATAAAGTTTGAAGCAAATCGGGTAAAAATAAGAGAGTGATTTCAAAGCATTTTGAAAGTGACACACTTCCTGCTGCCAGTTGGTGGCGCTATAACTTTGACTCACAATAGTCACATCCTTGTGTTCGGCCTCTCACAACGAACACACTGCTGAAGTTTCATCAAGATCAGATAATGTATGCTGAAGTTATAACACACTTCCTGTGTCCCTTATTCGCCATAAATTCGTTTCCTTGCCACGGCCAAACCGTTCGAGATATCAAAAATCTGTCCGCAATTTAGCATCCTCAATGTCTTGACTTCATGCTGACCGAGTTTGGAGGCGATTGGATGAATTCTCTAGGAGGAGTACATTAAATTCCACAGCATGCGTTTCAAAACAACCCATAATAGCCGACTTCCTGTTGGGCTGGCGTAAAAAGTAAAAGTACGAAAGTTGTTCGGCCCGATGAGATCTATATGTGTACCGAGTTTCATATTATTACATGCAAGCGTGTCTGATTTATGGACCAAGTTTTCGGACCCCGTTCAAGGGGGCGCTGTCGAGCCACCCTGCCACGCCCGGGTACCAGCTTCAGCCCGGCCCTGATGGCCGCGGGTTCTGACCCGTGTGCAAAGTTTCAAGAGTTTTCGAGCACGTTAAGGGTCTCAAAAGTGCCCGAAAGGTTGACAGAAAAATAAGAATAATAATAATAATAATAAATAATCCTACCGAAAACAATAGGGCCTTCGCCCTTTCAGGGCTTGGGCCCTAAATAATAATCCTACCGAAAACAATAGGGCCTTCGCCCTTTCAGGGCTTGGGCCCTAATAATAATCCTACCGGAAACAATAGGGCCTTCGCCCTTTCAGGGCTTGGGCCCTAATAATAAATATAGCTGCGAGCAGCGATTACGGGCCCAAGCCGGTGGCACCGCAAGGTGGCGGTACCGCCGGCTTTGGCCCTCCATCGCTGCTCGCAGCTATATTTATATATATATATATATATATATATATATATATATATATATATATATATATATATATATACATACATACATACATACATACATACATACACACACATACATATATATGTAAAGGTGACTCCAGAACCTCTGAACTAAATACAAAGTGCTTAAAGGATCCCATAAGTCCAAAAAAGAACCTCAAAGATTGTCAATGCTCCTCCAGTAACCCTACTATAGGAGAAAGAGCTTTGAGGCACCAAAATTACATTTTGAAGTTCCTTGAGTATCCAACAGGATATTTGAGGCTCCTTTAGTTTTTACAGTGCATGATAAAAGTGTGAAAATTAATAGTGAGAAGAAGTTTATAATATAGCTGCGAGCAGCGATAACGGGCCCAAGCCGGTGGCACCGCAACCCCGGTGCCTTTAGTTACCTAAAGGCACCGGGGTGGCGGTACCGCCGGCTTTGGCCCTCCATCGCTGCTCGCAGCTATATTTATATATATATATATATATATATATACATACATACATACATACACACACATACATATATATGTATATGTATATATATATATATATATATATATATATATATATATATATATATATATATATATATATATATATATATATATTATTGTTCAAAAGTTTGGGGTCAGTAAGATTTTTAATGTTTTTAGGAGAAGTCTCTTCTGCTCACCAAGGCTGCATTTATTGATTAAAAATACAAACAAAAACAGTAATATTGTGAAATATTATTCCAATTTAAAACAGCTGTTTTCAATTTTTAAATATTTTACATAGTAATTCATTTCTGTGATCAAAGTTGAGTTTTCAGCATCATTACTCCAGTCTTCAGTGTCACATGATCCTTCAGAAATCATACTAATATGATGATTGATGCTCAATAAATATTCATTATTATTTTCAATGTTGAAAACAGTTGTGTACAGATTTTTTTTTTTTTTTCAAAATGCTTTGATGAATGTAAAGTTCAAAAGAACAGCATATATTTCAAATATATATATTTTTAACATTATAAATGTCTTTACTGTAACTGTTGATCAGTTTAACTCATCCTTCATAAATAAAAGTACTGATTTATTTTATTTATTTCCCCAAAAAATAAAATTTTAATTATTACTAACCCAAAACTTTTGAGCGGTAGTGTTTAACGTTACAAAAGCTTTAGATTTCAGATAAATGCTGTTCTTTTGAACTTTCTATTCATCAAAGACTGTACACAACTGTTTTCGACATTTAAAATAATAATGAATGTTTCTTGAGTATCAATCATCATATTAGAATAATTTCTGAAGGATCATGTGACAGTGACGACTGGAGTAATGATGCTGAAAACTCAGCTTTGATCACAGGAATAAATAATAGTTTAAAATATATTAAAATAGAAAGCAGCTGTTTTAAATTGGAATAATATTTTACAATATCACTGTTTTTGTTTGTATTTTTAATCAAATAAATGCAGCCTTGGTGAGCAGAAGAAACTTCTCTGTTATGTGCGCGCCACAGACTGCACGCACGTCCGCTTAGAGTTCCGCCTTTTGCCTTCCGTCAATATTACGTTATAAGAAAAATATTTTTTTAGAGAATCGATTTTTTGACATTTGTGAATCGATTCAGAATCGTCCACGTCCGCATCGCGATGCATCTAAGAATAAATTTTTTCTCCCACCCCTAGATTTCATACAACAGGTTAATAAACAGTTACAATTAAGTCACTTACATTTTAGATGCAATGTTGACTGTTTTTGTTCTGTTTCAGCAGCGAAAATAGTTAAACAAAGATCACGGCAGAACCATCACGCATCACGTGTTTTCTCATAACTGAACGATTCAGCATTTTTAACGAATCGGTTGACTCAAAGATTGAATGATCAATCCATAAACATCTGTCTTAATCATGATCGACTCATTCGAACAAATCGTTTGAACGAATGAATCAATGACTCGCTTATTAAGATGGATGCCTGGCGACACCTAATGGCGGTTTAGTGTTGTTTAAAAGCATCATTCTTTCCCACATGTGTGTGATTTGTGTGTGCAACATTATCATTATTTTTCTTACACTATTATATTAGCGATTTAAAAGCACCCACTCGTGTCACACGTCGATTAACCGGTGGGAAAATAGGGACACATACCTAATAAATGTATATTTAAATACAATATTGGCCTACCTGGTAAAAAGTTTTATATACTATTTTGATGTCCTTTGGGACACAAGAGGGCAGTATAGCCCTATGTTTGCTTTTTTGTTGAACCAAATAGCACTAAATAGCCTGTTTTAACTTTTTCATTCTTCTTGAATTGCAAAAACAGAATAAAATGGGTTTAGTTGTGATATTTGTATACTTTTATATAGAAATAAATGGTATATAATTACATTTTTAGAAGATATTTAGTGTTTCCTTTTTGGACATTATTTAATCCCTCGCCATAGCAAAACCGTTTGAGATATTTATTATCCATTCACAATTTAGCATATTTAATGTAGTTTCATCATGTTGAAAAAGTTTGGTACGAATAAAATAAATAGTTTAAGAGGAGTGGCTAAAAATTCAGAGGCTGATTTTGCAAAAAAAATCACATTCAGACCAAAATATCTGACTTCCTGATGGCCAGAGCTATTGAATGTAAATTAGAAAGTTGTCCGGCTTGATGAGAACAATATACAAACTATTTTTTCTTTACTGTAGTTAAAACTAACCCCCCCACTTTTGTCAAAAGCATGTTGAAAGTGACACACTTCCTGCTGCCAGTTGGTGGCGCTATAACTTTGACTCACAATAGCTACATCCATCTGATCGGCCTCTTACCACGAACACACTGCTGAAGTTTCATCAAGATCAGTTAATGTATGCAGAAGTTATTCCACTTCCGTGTTTCTCTTTTCTCGCCATAAATTCGATTCCTCGCCACAGCCAAACCGTTTGAGATATCAAAAATCCGTCCGCAATTTAGCATCCTCAAAGTCTTGACTACATGCACACCGAGTTTGAAGGGGACACGGTGAATTTTCTAGGAGGAGTATTTCACATTCCACAGCAAGCGTTTTCCAAACAACCCATAATAGCCGACTTCCTGTTGGGCTGGCGTAAAACTTGACCAGGGTAAAGTTGTTCGGCCCGATGAGATCTATATGTGTACCGAGTTTCATATTAATTCATGCGAGCGTGTTTGATATATGGATCAAGTTTTAGAACCCCGTTCAAGGGGGGCGCTGTTGAGCCCCCCAGCCACGCCCGGGTACCAGCTTCAGCCCGGCCCTGATGGCCGTGGGTTCTGACCTGTGTGCAAAGTTTCAAGAGTTTTTGAGCACGTTAAGGACCCCAAAAGCCCCTGAAACCTTGATTAACAATATAAAAGCAATAGTCAAATCCCCCCTCCCCTCACACACACACAGACACAGAGAGAGGGAGAGAAAATTCTTCAGAAAATCCACATTCAAACCAAAATATCTCTCTTCCTGTTGGTCGGAGATGGTTCATGTAAATTAGAAAGTTGTCCGTCTTGATGAGAACAATACACATACCAAGTTTTGTTGCTGTTGATAAAACTAACCCCCCCACTTATGACTAAAGGTGGCGCTACTGAGCCCCTCACCACGCCCGTTTCTGAAACTTTGCACATGTCTACTGGATAATAAATGTGATGTGTCTGTCGAGTTTCATGCAATTTCAAGTATGTTAAGAGTCTCAAAAGCATAAAAAAAGAATATTAAAGTTTGATGCGTTGCCACGGCAACAGTATCTAAGATATCAATAATCCTTTCACAGGTTTACATCTGCCGTGTGTCTACATTGTACACATAAAGTTTGAAGCAAATCTGGTAAAAATAAGACAGTGATTTCAAAGCATTTTAATAGTGATGTACTTCCTGCTGCCTGTTGGTGGCGCTATAACTTTGACTCACAATAGTCACATCTGTGCGATCGGCCTCTTACAACGAACACACTGCTGAAGTTTCATCAAGATCAGTTAATGTATGCAGAAGTTATAACACACTTCCTGTTTCATTTTTTCGCCATAAATTCGTTTCCTCGCCACGGCCAAACCGTTCGAGATATCAAAAATCCGTCCGCAATTTAGCATCCTCAATGTCTTGACTTCATGCACACCGAGTTTGGAGGCGAATCGATGAATTCCCTAGGAGGAGTACATTAAATTCCACAGCATGCGTTTCCAAACAACCCTAAATAGCCGACTTCCGGTTGGGCTGGCGTAAAACTTAGAGCACGAAAGTTGTTCGGCCCGATGAGGTCTATATGTGTACCGAGTTTCATATTATTACATGCAAGCGTGTTTGATTTATGGACACGTGTTCGGATCCCATTCCAGGGGGCGCTGTTGAGCCCCCCTGCCACGCCCGGGTACCAGCCTCAGCCCGGCCCTGATGGCCGCGGGTTCTGACCTGTGTGCAAAGTTTCAAGAGTTTTCGAGCATGTTAAGGGCCCCAAAAGTGGCCGAAAGGTTGACAAAATAATAATAATAATAATAAATATAGCTGCGAGCAGCGATTACGGGCCCAAGCCGGTGGCACCGCAACCCCGGTGCCTTTAGGGTGGCGGTGCCGCCGGCTTTGGCCCTTTATCGCTGCTCGCAGCTATATATATATATATATATATATATATATATATATATACACATACATATATATATTTATTTATTTATTCATTCATTCATTCATGTTTTTATTTTTTTATTATTATTATTATTTTTTTATTCAGATTTTATGATACACTCAAAATATTCCACAACAAATCCTTTAAATTTAATGTAAAAGTAAAAATGAAAGTAAGCAGTGTTGGGCTCACGTAACCCTCTCATCAGAATCAAAATGTTTCAACATTTGCGATGTATTTGGATGCTAAACTATTCTTTATTATAGGCTTTGTTCTTCACTCGTGTTCCAATATTGATGGAAAAAATCATCCTCTTCACATGCGCAAAAATTTGCTTGGAAACATCACAGTGGAGCGAGGGGTGCTTACTGTGAATGTACGAATTGTACTACTGACTATTTAGAGCAGTGTAATTTTTATATGTTAGGTTGACTATTTTATTATTATATTTTATTAAGGCTATAATGAACAGGCTGCGATGTCAAGATTGTAATGCTGGAGTGTGTGTGTGTGTGTGTGTGTGTGTGTGTGTGTGTTCATGTTTTTCTATCCCGGTGGGGACTTTAACCTGAATGCACACAGACTCATGGGGACTCGTGTCACAGTGGGGACCTAAATAGAGGTCCCCATGGGTAAACAAGATTATAAATCATACAGAATGAGTTTTTTTGGAAATGTAAAAATGCAGAAAGTTTTATGGGATAGGTAGGTTTAGGGGTAGGGTTAGTGTGAGGAGATAAAATATACAGTTTGTACAGTATAAAAACCATTAAGTCCATGGAGAGTACCCACAAAGATAGTAAACCGTGTGTGTGTGTGTGTGTGTGTGTGTGGCGTGGGCGCGATTGAACAGTAGACACATAAAAACATACTCCATCATTATACAGGACGACATTCAAACTGCAAAGTGTTAACTTATATTTGTGTACAGTTGCAATAAAACACAAAATTGTGCTTTTGTAAAATAATTTCAAGCAATCCACCCCCCGAAAGGCGCTAATTTTAAAATGAAACTAAAATGCTCATGGCTGCACGGGCATTCATAACGGTGCACGTCCACGGCGAGGAACGAGCAGAACAGAGTGAACGTTTTTCAGTTAATTCCTACTTCCATAGGAATTCATTTGAAACGCTCGCTCAACCAATATAAATGTCAGTGCGGAAGAACATATTTTACTTTAGTTTTTAAGTTAGCGATTAAAAAGCCCCCAGCGGTGTCACACGTCAGTTAACCGGTGGTAAAATATTCTCACCGTCACATACCTAGTATATTTATATATAGATATAATAGGCCTACCTGATTTTGAACACAAGAGGGCAGTATAGCACTATGTTTGACTTTATTTATGTATTGTTTAGACTAAACAACCATTCTGGCAGTTTTTAAACTTAAAATTCATTCTTAAATTGAAAAAAAAAGAATAAAATGTTTAGTTGTGATGTTTGTATACTTTTATATAGAAATAAATGGTATATAATTACATTTTTAGAAAATTTGAGGCTTTTAGTTTTTCCTTTTTGGACATTACTTTAATCCCTCGCCATAGCAAAACCGTTTGAGATATTTATAATCCGTTCACAATTTAGCATATTTAATGTATTTTCATCATGTTGAAAAAGTTTGGTGGGAATAAAATAAATAGTTTAAGAGGAGTGGCTAAAAATTCATAGGCTGATTTTGCAAAAAAATCCACATTCAGACCAAAATATCTGACTTCCTTTTGCTCTGAGCTAATGAATGTAAATTAGAAAGTTGTCCGGCTTGATGAGAACAATATAAATTTTTTTTTTTTTTACTGTATTTAAAACTAACCCCCCCACTTTTGTCAAAAGCATGTTGAAAGTGACACACTTCCTGCTGCCAGTTGGTGGCGCTATAACTTTGACTCACAATAGTCACATCCATCTGATCGGCCTCTTACCACGAACACACTGCTGAAGTTTCATCAAGATCAGTTGATGTATGCAGAAGTTATAACACTTCGTGTCTCTCTTTTCTCGCCATAAATTCGTTTCCTCACCACGGCCAAACCGTTCAAGATATCAAAAATCCGTCCGCAATTTAGCATCCTCAATGTCTTTACTTCATGCTGACTGAGTTTGGAGGTGATTGAATGAATTCTCTAGGAGGAGTACATCACATTCCACAGCAAGCGTTTTCCAAACAACCCATAATAGCTGACTTCCTGTTGGGCTGGCGTGAAACTTGTCAGAAGGAAAGTTGTTCGGCCCGACGAAATCTATATGTGTACCGAGTTTCATATTACTTCATGCAAGCGTGTTTGATATATGGACCAAGTTTTCAGACCCTGTTCAAGAGGGCGCTGTTGAGCCCCCCTGCCACGCCCGTTTCTGAAACTTTTCACATGTCTACTGGCTAATACGTGTTATGTGTCTGTCGAGTTTCATCCAATTTCAAGCATGTTAAGAGTCTCAAACGCATCCGAAAAGAATATTAAAACTCGATGCGTTGCCACGGCAACAGTATCTAAGATATCAATAATCCTTTCACAGGTCTACATCTTCCCTGTGTTTACATTATACACATAAAGTTTGAAGCAAATCGGGTAAAATTAAGAGGGTGACTTCAAAGCATTTTGAAAGTGACACACTTCCTGCTGCCAGTTGGTGGCGCTATAACTTTGACTCACAATAGTCACATCCATGTGATCGGCCTCTTACAACGAACACACTGCTGAAGTTTCATCAAGATCAGTTAATGTATGCAGAAGTTATAACACACTTCCTGTGTCCCATTATTCGCCATAAATTCGTTTCCTCGCCACGGCCAAACCGTTCGAGATATCAAAAATCCGTTCGCAAGAATTCATCCTCAATGTCTTGACTTTATTCTCACCGAGTTTGGTGGCGATCGGATGAAATCCCTAGGAGGAGTATTTCACATTCCATTGTATGCGTTTTCCAAACAACGTATAATAACCGACTTCCTGTTGGGCTTTTGTAAAACTTAGAGCACGAAAGTTGTTCGGCCCGATGAGATCTATATGTGTACTGAGTTTCATATTATTACATGCAAGCGTGTTTGATTTATGGACCAAGTTTTCGGACCCCATTCCAGGGGGCGCTGTCGAGCCCCCCTGCCACGCCCCAGTACCAGCTTCAGCCCGGCCCTGATGGCCGCAGGTTCTGACGTGTGTGCAAAATTTCAAGAGTTTTTGAGCATGTTAAGGGCCCCAAAAGTGGCAAAAAGGCAAAAAAAAAATAATGAAGAAAAAAAAGAAAAAAAAAAAAAGAATCCTTACGGAAACAATAGGGCCTTCGCCCTTTCAGGGCTTGGGCCCTAATAATAATAATAATCCTACCGAAAACAATAGGGCCTTCGCCCTTTCAGGGCTTGGGCCCTAATTAGTTCAAGTTTGCTCTGTGTGGATGTATTGTTGTGTTCCAGTGATGTTCTTTGACTAAATCTGAAGAGAAAAGATACCACCTATGGGGTCAAAGCCTTTTCCTCAATGGTATCTGCTGAAGCTTTTGCAAGAGGCATATATACCCCACGGGTCCCAGCAAGTTTTCACCAAGGTGGTAGGACCCAGCGATCCATTTTGCCCCTTTGCATAACTTGTTTATTCGTGTAGCCTGCCTTCCAGATAATCAATATGCACTTGCTTAGCAGTTTTTCCATAGGGTTATTATGGAATCAAACGAATCAAGAGTTCTAGACTTTGACAGGTTCTTCTTATTTGCTTTCATGTTACTATAGACAACTATGCCTTGGGTTTTGAAGTTCTATCACACCACATGTAGTCACTTACATGTATGCTTACTTGGCATATGTAATTCTTTAGGTATTTACAACACCATTGTTCACTATATGATAAAAGTGAGAAAATTAATCGTAAGAAGTTGTTTATATTAGTTCAAGTTTGCTCTGTGTGGATGTATTGTTCTGTTCCAGTGATGTTCTGTGACTAAATCTGAAGGGAAAAGATACCACCTATGGGGTCATAGCCTATTCCCCAATGCTATCTGCTGAAGCTTTTGCAAGAGGCATATATACCCCTCGGGTCCCAGCAAGTTTTTACCAAGGTGGTAGGACCCAGCGATCCATTTTGCCCCTTTGCATAACTTGTTAATTCATGTAGCCTGCCTTCCAGATAATCAATATGCACTTGCTTAGCAGTTTTTCCATTGGGTTATTATGGAATCAAACTAATCAAGAGTTCTAGACTTTGACAGGTTCTTTTTATTTGCTTTCATGTTACTATAGACAACTATGCCTAGGGTCTTGAAGTTCTATCACACCACATGTATTCACTTACATGTATGCTTACTTGGCATATGTAATTCTTCAGGCATTTACAACACCATTGTTCACTATATGATAAAAGTGAGAAAATTAATTGTGAGAAGAAGTTTATATTAGTTCAAGTTTGCTCTCTGTGTATGTATTGTTCTGTTCCAGTGATGTTCTTTGACTAAATCTGAAGGGGAAAGATATCACCTATGGGGTCAAAGCCTGTTCCCCAATGGTATCTGCTGAAGCTTTTGCAAGAGGCATATATAACCCTCGGGTCCCAGCAAGTTTTCACCAAGGTGGTAGGACCCAGCGATCCATTTCGCCCCTTTGCATACCTTGTTTATTCGTGTAGCCTGCCTTCCAGATAATCAATATGCACTTGCTTAGCAGTTTTTCCATTGGGTTATTATGGAATCAAACTAATCAATAGTTCTAGACTTTGGCAGGTTCTTCTTATTTGCTTTCATGTTACTATAGACAACTATGCCTAGGGTCTTGAAGTTCTATCACACCACATGTAGTCACTTACATGTATGCTTACTTGGCATATGTAACTCTTTAGGTATTTACAACACCACTGGTCACTATATGATAAAAGTGTGAAAATTAATCGTAAGAAGAAGTTTATATTAGTTCAAGTTTGCTTTGTGTGGATGTATTGTTCTGTTCCAGTGATGTTCTGTGACTAAATCTGAAGGAAAAAGATACCACCTATGGGGTCAAAGCCTTTTCCCTAGTGGTATCTGCTGAAGGTTTTGTAAGAGGCATATATACCCCAAGGGGCCCAGCAAGTTTTCCCAAGGTGGTAGGACCCAGCGATCCATTTCGTCCTTTTGCTTACCTTGTTTATTCGTGTAGCCAGCCCTTCATAGAATCAATATGCACTTGCTTAGCATTTTTTCCATTGGGTTATTATGGAATCAAACTAATCAAGAGTTCTAGACTTTGACAGGTTCTTCTTATTTGCTTTCATGTTACTATAGACAACTATGCCTAGCGTTTTGAAGTTCTATCACACCACATGTAGTCACTTACATGTATGCTTACTTGGCATATGTAATTCTTCAGGTATTTACAACACCAATGTTCACTATATGATAAAAGTGAGAAAATTAATCGTTCAAGTTTGCTCTCTGTGTATGTATTGTTCTGTTCCAGTGATGGTCTTTGACTAAATCTGAAGGGAAAAGATATCACCTATGGGGTCAAAGCCTGTTCCCTAGTGGTATCTTGCTGAAGATTTTGCAAGAGGCTTATATACCCCTCGGGTCCCAGCAAGTTTTCACCAAGGTGGTAGGACCCAGCGATCCATTTCGCGCCTTTGCTTACCTTGTTTATTCGTGTAGCCATCCCTCCAGATAATCAGTATGCACTTGCTTAGCATTCTTTCCATTGGGTTATTATGGAATCAAACTAATCAAGAGTTCTAGACTTTGACAGGTTCTTCTTATTTGCTTTCATGTTACTATAGACAACTATGCCTAGGGTCTTGAAGTTCTATCACACCACATTTAGTCACTTACATGTATGCTTACTTGGCATATGTAATTCTTTAGGTATTTACAACACCATTGTTTACTATATGATAAAAGTGAGAAAATTAATCGTAAGAAGTTGTTTATATTAGTTCAAGTTTGCTCTGTGTGGATGTATTGTTCTGTTCCAGTGATGTTCTGTGACTAAATCTGAAGGGAAAAGATACCACCAATGGGGTCAAAGCCTATTCCCCAATGCTATCTGCTGAAGCTTTTGCAAGAGGCATATATACCCCTCGGGTCCCAGCAAGTTTTCACCAAGGTGGTAGGACCCAGCGATCCATTTTGCCCCTTTGCATAACTTGTTAATTCATGTAGCCTGCCTTCCAGATAATCAATATGCACTTGCTTAGCAGTTTTTCCATTGGGTTATTATGGAATCAAACGAATCAAGAGTTCTAGACTTTGACAGGTTCTTCTTATTTGCTTTCATGTTACTATAGACAACTATGCCTAGGGTCTTGAAGTTCTATCACACCACATGTATTCACTTACATGTATGCTTACTTGGCATATGTAATTCTCCAGGTATTTACAACACCATTGTTCACTATATGATAAAAGTGAGAAAATTAATCGTAAGAAGAAGTTTATATTAGTTCAAGTTTGCTCTCTGTGTATGTATTGTTCTGTTCCAGTGATGTTCTTTCACTAAATCTGAAGGGAAAATATATCACCTATGGGGTCAAAGCCTGTTCCCCAATGGTATCTGCTGAAGCTTTTGCAAGAGGCATATATAACCCTCGGGTCCCAGCAAGTTTTCACCAAGGTGGTAGGACCCAGTGATCCATTTCGCCCCTTTGCATACCTTGTTTATTCGTGTAGCCTGCCTTCCAGATAATCAATATGCACTTGCTTAGCAGTTTTTCCATAGGGTTATTATGGAATCAAACTAATCAATAGTTCTAGACTTTGGCGGGTTCTTCTTATTTGCTTTCATGTTACTATAGACAACTATGCCTAGGGTCTTGAAGTTCTATCACACCACATGTAGTCACTTACATGTATGCTTACTTGGCATATGTAACTCTTTAGGTATTTACAACACCACTGGTCACTATATGATAAAAGTGTGAAAATTAATCGTAAGAAGAAGTTTATATTAGTTCAAGTTTGCTCTGTGTGGATGTATTGTTCTGTTCCAGTGATGTTCTGTGACTAAATCTGAAGGAAAAAGATGCAGGTGGGAATTTTCTTGACTCAAAGTTGTCCTGAGGGCAGAAACGTTTGTGATTGGTTCAATCTGACAACCAATCGCAAGAGAGGAGAGAATTGCAGAGGCGGGGCCACCATTTCCAGTCTCAACCGTCAAAATCCCACCGGTGCGCAGGCAAGAGGAACTGGTTATTTCAAAGTAAGTTTTTTAAAAACAAAAACGTAATATTCTCGAAAATGGAGCATTGTATGTGCACCTATGTGTGATCACCTATGTGCAGCGCGAGCCGATCGTGATCATGCGACACTGTTACTACACAGCGCTAATAAGAGATCCAGTAAAGAAAGCATTTGAATTGGCCACAGAAGTAATAACATCGCTGCGAGATCTAGTGAGAAACATTCTCATTTCTCCGTTATTAACGGATCAAACAGCGCTGACGTGGAAACCAGGAAGAAACATTGTGCCATGAATGAACTATCCAGTGTCCACAGATCTGCAACATTCACCATGGATTTACTGTAGTAACACTAACTGCAACCATGGAGGTTTGGCAGGAATAGTAGGCTATAATGCTTTCAAGTAACATTACGCCGGTTTTATTTTGACATTATGAATACATTTTCTGCCCTCAAATGTTAATCTGAACTAAAAATAAACCTTTGTTAACTACTACAATATTACATTTCTACGGAGCCCGGGAAGTCACCTGTGGGGGAAAAAAAACAAACAATCCGTGGCGACGGTTTTGCAATCCGTCCGCTCATTTTATAAACCGTACTCACGAATTCTCAAACTGTTCCCTCAGTTTAACAAATCGTGCCCACGGATTAATAAACCGTACCCACGAGTTTCTAATACGCGCTCTCAGATTTGTAAACCGTGCCTTCAGTTTTTGCAATCTGTAACCACAAATTCATAAACTGTGCCCACGCTTTCGCAATCCGTTCCCACGGGTTTGTAATCTGTACTCACGGATTTGTGGCTCACTCTCATTTTAGAAGGAATCTTACTGTATATTGTTTTATTGTGTAATAAGTGAAAATTGTCTTAACTGCATCTGCATGCTTAAAGTGATTCTCAATTGTAGCGGGTATGGGTGGAATATACGATTTAATATGAATGACGTGCATCAAAATCTTTTGTTTATTTGTGATAATCTTAGCACTTTATTATTATTTTCTAACCTGCATTATGACTGATATTTGACGAATTGCTTTGTTCATTTTTTTGTACGTTTTGGACAAAAGCGTCATTTAAATATGTAGCCTAAAATGTAATAATAATAATAATAATAATAATAATAATTATAATTATTATTATTATTATTTGAGTTATAAATTAACTATAAACGAGTTCACTTAGTAATACAGTAATATGTTTGTCATCAAATAATTTATCAATATTTTATTATTATAGGCTATAACCTAACCTTTTACAGTTTTGGATAAAATAGGCCTAAATTTTTTGCATAACTTTTGCTTAAAAATAAAGCATTCATAAATTATTTTATGATAAACATATTACTGTCTTAAAGCTCCAATATGTAATATTTTTTCACCTCAAGAGGGCACAGTTTCCAACAATAACAAAGGCGAAGCTTGATGGCGCTATGAAGGAGGTGACGATGGGAGATGTCGTTTTTAATGCGTTTTCACCATCTAGTGATGTATCTAAATGGAATTAATGAATCATGATCACGGATGAGGTAATTTATTAGTTTTTTGTATTACCTGTATGTTTGATCGTATTATTTTATGTCATCATAATTAATGAACTGCAAGGAACGTGAAATGTTATGCTATATTATTACAGGCATGTGGTGTAGCCTAATTCATATCTATTAAAATCATCTTTACTGTAACTATTACGTTACTTGTACAATAAAAAAAATATATATATTTGCTTACCTGTCTATCAATACACTCGCGAGAGCAGATCTGTCAAGTCCAAGATTGTCGCGCAGCTCTCTCCATCTCGAAAACGCCTGGCGGATATTTATCCGGGTTTTATTCCTCCGTTTGTCACACAGTCTGCGTGTATCCGAATATGGACGCTTTCGTTTTGTTGTTTCAAATTGTCAAAATTTGAATCATATAGCCTAATTAAAAAAAAATCTCTCTCTATATATATTGATCAAAATGTGAGAAATATATGAAATATTATCATTGGGGTGAAATAAAAAACATTTTTTGTTACCTGACTCGATATTGTGGAAGGGAAGGCAGAACTACTCGGTTACTTTAACCTCGGTTCCCCGAGAGATAAGGGAACGAGTATTGCGTTGCAAACACTATGAGAAAACTCCTTTTCTCGAGAAAATAACGACCATGGTGTGTAAAGCAGAAGCAGCCTGGCCAGCGGTGGAGTATGCACAATCCGCGAGTGCTGAAGACGTTCTGCACGGCTTTGATGGGTGCGCAGGAGGACACAAATGGGCGGCGACAGCTTCTTCCAGAGGCGGGAGCTTTTCCCTCAGCGCCGTCAACAGATAGAGCGTTAACTGTACGTACACACCGCCGCCGACTTGAGCTGCAAAGAAGCTCTGGCCGCCCTGTCAAGAACGCTTGTCAAAAAGTACGGGGAAGCTTGGCCACTCTGAATAGTGAGTGAGTGAGTGCGCGCGCGCGACCGGGGCTCTCTCTCTCTCTCTCTCTGTGCTCGTTCTTAGAGGCAGAAGAGCGCGTGCGCGCTTAAAATTTCATATTTTGGTATGAACATTCACCCGCCAGTGTGGCGGATAGCCTTTTGAGATTTACTCGCAAAACAGAAAATCTATTTCGGACCCATAACCACCACTTCTGCCAGAAAGACTCGGGAGAATTAATGCTGTAGCATAGACATTTATTAATAAGCTCAGCAAGCAATCAAATTCTTTGGCGGAGGCCCCGTTCATGACTCGAATTCCAGGGGTATTGAATCAGCGACTGCTGACTGAAGATGAAGGCAGGGGCGCCGCTCACCCCCCGAGGCGATGAAGGGGGCCCTCTGGTGGTGGTGGGGTGGATGGAAGGGAGGGCGTCTTGAAGACTTCAGGTTGGAGAGAAGAGCCCATCTAGTGATGTTAGGGATGGTGAAAGTGGACACCTGGGTGGTCGTGATGGGGGGGATGGAGGAGAAGATCCGTCTTAGTGGTGGTGGGGAGGAAGGTGGTGGCTGGAACAACAGCATCTGCGGACTCAGATATGTCAGATATGCTCGCACTGGACACAAAAGGTTCAACTTTTCCTGGTCCGAAGAAATAAAAGGAGGAGGACAGAAAGCCTGAAGCACAATAGGCCTCGGAATAATGGTTGGCACCTTAGGGACATAACCCTGTTTAGGATACAAGAATGCCTTGACCATTCCCGGTGCGAATTCAAGGCAGGTGGGAGAAACCGAAAGGGCCTGAAGATCTCTGACTCTCTTGAGGGACGAAATGGCTAGTAGAAAAACAGTCTTGAAAGTCAGAAATTTCTCTGAGACCGACTCTAAGGGCTCAAACGGAGCCCCAGATAGGCCTTCTAGAACTAATGCCAAGTCCCAAGCCGGCATCCTAGTGCGTGTTGCAGGCCTTAGCCTCAGGGTGCCACGAAGGAAACGAGTAATCAGGGGGTCTCAACCCAACGATATACCACCCACCGGGACGTGGAAGGCCGCAATGGCTGCCACGTATACTTTTAAGGTGGATGGACATAAACCTGACGCAAAGCGATCCTGCAGAAACTCCAGTACTGTGTTTACTGAACAGTTAACCGGGTCCCACTGACGCTGGTGACACCAAGAAGTGAAGACTCTCCATTTCAAAGAGTACAATTTCCTCGTAGCGGGAGCTCTGGAGCTTAGAATGGTCTCAACAACCTCGGTTGAAAGACCACTCTCTATGAGTTGGGCCCCCTCAGAGGCCAAACCCAAAGTTTCCAAATCTCTGGTCGGGGGTGGAATATTGTGCCCCCGGCCTGAGACAGAAGGTCTCTCCTGATCGGTAACTCCAAGGGAGGACCGTCTAAGAGATGAATCAGGTCCGCAAACCAGATTCGACTCGGCCAACGTGGTGCTACTAGCAATAGGCTTATTCCGTGCTGACGAACTCGCTCCAGAACTCCTGGGAGCAGAGCAACAGGGGGAAAGGCGTACAGACGTAGCCTCGGCCACGTCTGCACCATAGCATCCAGCCCCAGGGGGGCTGGGTGGGTAAGGGAGAACCAGAGTGGACAGTGCGTCGTATGCTGAGACGCGAACAGATCCACTTCGGCCTTGCCGTAAAACTCCCAAATCTTCTCCACCACCTCGGGGTGAAGTCTCCAGTCCCCTGGCCTCAGCTCCTGCCTCGACAGGACGACTGCTCCGATATTCTGGCCCCCTGGAATATACACTGCCCTCAGAGAGAGTATTTTCCCCAGGGACCATAGGAGGATCTGGTGTGCCAATTTGCATAGTGGACGCGAACGCAGACCCCCCTGACGATTTATATAAAAGACCACCGATGTGTTGTCTGTCCGGACAAGCACATGGTGATCCCTCAGGTCTGGAAGGAAATGTCTCAACGCGTTGAAGACGGCCATCATCTCCAGGCAATTTATGTGCCAGGAGAGATGATGACTCCACCACAGACCCTGAGCTGAGCAGCCTTCCATTACCGCTCCCCAGCCGGTGAGGGAAGCATCTGTCGAGATAGCAACTCGATGGCAAAGAGCTCCCAACACCGAACCCTGGGACAGGAACCAATGCTTCTTCCATATAACCAAAGCGCGGAGACACCGCCGCGTGACCTTGATCATACGAAGTGGGTTTCCCCTCGGAGAGAACCCTCTGGTCCTGAGCCACCACTGCAAAGGTCTCATGTACAGCAGGCCAAAAGGTATCACGTTGGACGCCGCTGCCATGAGCCCTAACAGTCTCTCGAACTGTTTCACAGTGCGTGACTGGCCTAGCTTTAGCTCTTTCATGGCTGTCAGGATAGCAGCTACACGAATGGGCGATAGATTGGCTCGCATCGTGACTGAATCCCATACCACACCCAGAAAAGTGGTCCTCTGTAATGGAGATAGCACACTCTTCTTGGCGTTGAGTCTCAACCCCAATTTCTGCATATGTGCGAGGACGACATCTCGATGCCGAACCGCTAACTGTTCTGATTCCGCTAGAATCAGCCAGTCGTCTATGTAATTCAGGATACGTATGCCCTGCAGCCTGAGCGGGGCCAGAGCTGCATCTACGCACTTCGTGAATGTGCGGGGTGATAAAGCTAGACCGAATGGAAGTACCCGATACTGGTATTCTTTGCCCCCAAAAGAAAACCTCAGGAACTTCCTGTGCTGAGGGAGGATGGAGACATGGAAGTAAGCGTCTTTCAGATCTATCGTGACAAACCAGTCCTCGGATCTGATTTGAGTCACGATCTGTTTGAGTGTCAGCATCTTGAACTTGAGTTTTTGAACTGAACGATTCAACAGACGAAGATCTAAAATGGGACGCAACCCCCCATCCTTTTTTGGAACGATGAAATAACGGCTGTAAAAACCCAATTCTCTGTCGGGAGGATACACCTGCTCTATCGCTTCTTTTGCCAGAAGAGCTTTCACCTCCTGTTCCATCACCAGAGCCTGCTCGGGATGCACCAACGTGGGCAACACCCCGTTGTAGCGTGGAGGACGAGAACCAAACTGGATTCTGTATCCTTTCTCTACTATATGCAGGACCCATTGAGAAATATTTGGCAGTTTCTTCCATTCTGTCAGAAAATCTACTAAGGGAACCAGCCTCTCGAAGCTGGCCTCTGGTGTAATTGAGACACTCGGCCCGGGGGCCTGAAACATATCGGCAGGAACCACCCAAACTGAATGTTTTTGAACCCCCCTCAGAAGGTTCATATCTGATGCAATGTCGAGTTGACATTGCGCCAGACGATCGCTGGGAACCACTGCGCCCCGAGACCAAGGGTGCGGGGTTGGCAGAATGGCCCCCTGAGGACACCGAGGTGGAGCGGACACCGTATGCTGAGGTGTGAACCGCTCCACCCCGGGTGGGGCTGCCCTCATGGGTCTGACGCCATAAGAGTCAGGACCTTTTCTTTTGAGCCGAAGCCTTCTTAGCCTGAAGGACGGTCCTCAGATCCGGCTTCTGCTTCGAAGGCTTCGGCTGAGAGTGTTGTGTCTGCTTCCAATGTTTCTGTGGCGGAGCACGAGACGCAACACTCTCTTTTTGCTGAGCTCTGTATGAGGAGCTTGACGGCTGGGGCTGCTCACGCCCAGCAGTCCCAGGGGGCTGGACACGGCGAGGGAGAAATCTTTTAAAAGCTTCTGACTGTTTTTTGGCCTCCTGGAACCTCTCGACGACAGAATTAACCGCGTCGCCGAAGAGGCCAGAAGGCTCAATAGGTGCATCTAAAAGGAAAGCACGATCTTTATCCTTTATTTCTGCCAGATTCAGCCAAAGGTGCCTCTCAGTGGCTACAAGGGCTGCCATAGACCACCCAATCGCTCTGGCGGTCTCCTTAGTAGCCCTGAGAGACAAATCCGTGGCCCGACGAAGTTCTCAAACCTCATCGGGCCCCACCCCCTCACTCCTGTCCAAATCCCCCAGCAGATCAGCCTGATATGCTTGGAGCAATGCCATAGTGTGTAAGCACGCTCCAGCCTGACCTGCCGCCGTATATGCTTTGCCCACAAGTGTAGATGTTGCTTTTAACGGTTTTGTGGGCAAAGCTGAGGCCTTCAGAGACGATGCTGAACCAGGTGACAGATAACTCGCGAGCGTCTGTTCAGCCTGGGGCATCGACTCATAACCATACTCTCTCAATCCCTTGATCCCCGAATATACATGAACTTGGGGGATATATAAACGAGAAGAATACGGTTTATTCCAAGATCTGGACAGCTCACTGCAGAAGAAGCCGCAGCGCGGGCTTCCGACACCAGAGAGAGAGCACTGGATCCCCCAGGACAGGAAGGAGATAAGATCCTCGGACCCGTCTCCAACCCTTCTGAGAGATCCTTTTGCGATCCCCAGGAATGCATTCTCCGTGCTGCCTCAGCAGCAGCGGGTCCTGCACCCTGAGGATCTCGAGGCTGACCACTTTCCTCGAAAAGTGACAACCGGGAGCGGAGCGTGCGGAGAGGGAGCCTCTCACAATGCTGGCAATCAGCCCCCTCGAAGGCTGAAACCGCATGCTCCACTCCCAAACAAATGACACAAAGCTCGTGTGTATCACCACCCGTTAAATAACGCGGGCAGGGAGAGGCACAGAGTTTGAACATTTGTTTTTCCATAATAGACAGACAACAGTAAATATAACAGACAGAGTACTCAGATCGCTTGCTGAGGCAACAGAAGCTAAAGCCGGTTTCACCGGATGCGCTTTTATAGCTTCCTGGTCATGACGTCACCCGCCCGTGACGCGCATTTCATTCATTCCATTGGACTAGTTGACATAGATGCTTCAGACGCATTCACGCCGGGGGCGTTCCCAAAGCGTTATCCACGCATCGCGAGTTCCCTCGAAAGGGAACACATGGTCCACACCGGAAAAAAGCGGACATTGCGTCACTGAGAGGCGACATTTCTTTTCGGACAGTTATTTAAAATCGGAATTTCTCTGAAATAAAAAATCTTTGGAGACTTTTGAGATATTGTAAGTACACAACTGGAGGAAATATATCACACTGTGCAAGTAATTTTATTACAAAATTGTTACATATTGGAGCTTTAAGTGAACTCATTTATAGTTATTAACTCAAATAATAATAATAATAATAATAATAATAATAATAATCATTATTATTATTATTATTAATATTATTACATTTTAGGCTACATATTTTGAAGACGCTTTTGTCCAAAACTTACAAAAAAATGAACAAAGCAATTTGTCAAATATCAGTCATAATACAGGTTAGAAAATAATAATAAAGTGCTAAGATTATCACAAATAAACAAAAGATTTTGATGCACGTCATTCATATTAAATCGTATATTCCACCCATACCCGCTACAATTGAGAATCACTTTAAGCATGCAGATGCAGTTAAGACAATTTGATGTTTTCCACTTATTACACAATAAAACAATATACAGTAAGATTCCTTCTAAAATGACAGATTACAAACCCGTGGGAACGGATTGCGAAAGCGTGGGCACGGTTTATGAATTTGTGGGTACAGATTGCAAAAACTGAAGGCACGGTTTACAAATCTGAGAGCGCGGATTAGAAACTCGTGGGTACGGTTTATTAATCCGTGGGCACGATTTGTTAAACCGAGGGAACAGTTTGAGAATTCGTGAGTACAGTTTATAAACTGAGCGGACGGATTGCAAAACCGTCGCCACGGATTGTTTTTTTTTCTTTTCATTTCATTTTTTCCAATGAGCTTTTTTGTTTTATATGCTCCTAAGAAGAGTCAATTATAGCTCTAGAATTGCTCAAAGTAAAAAAAATATTGATGTTAGTTTTAATAAAAAAATTTTTTTTTTAATTAAATCAAGGAAATTTCTCTGCCATTTCTTTCTTTTTGCTGTATCAAAAACGTACCGAACCGTACCGAACCAAACCGTGACACAAGTGTATCGTATCGAACCGAACCATGAATTTTGTGAACCATTACACCCCTATTAATGAGCTAGCTAGAAATAGTATGTGTGCCCATACATGTAAACCATAAGCGCTAGCTAAGCTAGCTAGTCAAGCTAATCAGGTGAGCTAGAAAGCTTGTTAAATTTATAAATTTGGCTTTTCTTCATGACTGTTTAGTCTCATCTGGTCCCAGGGCAGAGACTGTTTCCCACAATTTTGTCCCAGGGCAGGTGAATCCCTCCTGGTCTCAGGGCAGAAGTCGTATTTTTCTCTTCTCAGGGCAACGTAGTTGGACAAAAGGGAGTCAACTGTCTTCTCTGGTCTCAGGGCAGAAGTTGTCTGAGGGCAGGTGAATCTCTCCTGGTCTCAGGGCAGAAGTCGTATTTTTCTGTTCTCAGGGCAACATAGTTGGAAAAAAGGGAGTCAGCTGTCTTCTCTGGTCTCAGGGCAGAAGTTGTCTGAGGGCAGGTGAATCCCTCCTGGTCTCAGGGCAGACAGATATTTCTAGATTTTGGCTTTTCTTCATGACTGTTAGTATCATCTGGTCCCAGGGCAGAGACTATTGTTTGGTCACGTCCGTAACGCATAATTAGGTTGTTTAGAGCAAATAAGTGAAATGAAACTTAAACAGGTGTACACAGGTTGTCATAAGTATCCAATTTAATGCTTCAGGAGAAATACATGTTTTTAATTTTTGTCTTTTGTCTTTGCCTGTAAAGGGAAACTTAACCAAGCCAAATGAACAGTAAGTTATTCAAAACTATTTTTTTCCTAATCTATGTTACTCATTTGCGTCATCTGCATACATAATGATATAATTTGCATATTTACATCCGACCAGGTAGAGCACATTCCGGTACTTTTTTTAGCTGGTGTTTTAGGACGATTATACACATGGGCAACACAAGGTCCGGGCACTTGCAAGATTGTTTTTATGTAATAGGCCCATGATGAGGCTGTAGCCTACCAAAAATTTGTGAAATAATGAGAAGTGCTGGCGCTACTGTAACATAAAACATCATTGGCATGGCATTCAACACAACTAGGCTATTTATAAATTGTATAATATGTGGCCCCGACTTGCCTCAACATAATACATGTCTAAAACTTTTGCCCATATGCTCTAGCTGCCCGTTTCAGCCTAGTGTGACATCACTAACTCACAGACAAGCACTTGAAACAGAGCGCTGTTAGACTGTGTATTTTGATGGCTATCACCAAAACAACGTGTGAAACCAACACATTCAGAAGTCGGCAAAAAAGTCGCTAGTCGATAAATGTGAATTTTAGTCGCCAGAGATTATAAAAATCGGGGTAAAAAAAATAATTCGATGAATTGCCAACACTACTTTAAAGTAGTTTTGTATGCTACATGTAATAGTTGATTGGATTACATTTGTGCCTGTTAGCCTAAGTAAGGTGACCTATTTTGGGACTTTTATTTTCTTCACCCATGCAGACTTAGAAACACTTAGATACACATAGTGAAGATGTCCTTGGGACAATTGACCCTTCGCTAAGCCCCGCCCTCCTTAGTTACTGTTGCTACGCCTGTCAAGCTTTTGCGCCTGGCACGTCTATTACAGTATGTATGCACTGGTTTCAGACATTCCTAAGGAGATAATTAGTCATTTTTGGCGAACAGGTGAAAATATGAGAGAGCAAGACTGCAGTATGCATTCGAGGGCTATATCCACGACATATGCAAACGATTAGAGAATAATTTCATCAAAATTGAAGCTAAAGCCTATAACGTTAGGTCCCAGCGCAAGCAGCAGCAACCTCATACACTGACCATTCAAATGGGAAACACACAAATTGAGGAACAGCTTTGTGCATGCACAGCAGGGTAAATGAAATGTGAAAATATTCTAATATTTATAAATCAAACAACTTATCCATATCTATTGTGGAATAAACACAAGACATTAGCCTGACCACTTTGCAATGATAACATTCTCCTACTTATATTTGTAGTGCGCCAGGCTAACGTTACTGCTCACACGTCGTGGGTCACATTAGTGACTACTGTTATGAACTGATTAAGTTTGCATACCAACCTTTTCCATGGAGATCTCCTTTTACTAACTACCTTTTACTTTTACTAGAACTAACACCGGGAGAGTCGCGATCGGATTGGGGTAATGTTACTAGTTTGGCAGTCGATTAACAAAATGCTGAAATATATTTTAAAGTAAAGTTAAATTATGTCAGTGAGCCTCCGTCTTTCCTTTAATCACACTGCTTGATCCACGAGCTGGCCAATAACTTAGAGCTGTTATAAAGCCAAAACACTTCACTTTTAATTTCCTATTATCAATGTAAAGCTGCTTTGGAACAATCTACATTGTTAAAAGCGTTATATAAATGAAGATGATGCCCGGCATTTCTCCCCTTGGGTTTTAGGTTTCGGGAAGGGAACAAAATCCACCACCCCGTCCAAACTTTTAGGATACCGGGTATCAGATTTGCACAATCCATACGCACAACGCTTCGGCATGTTTCCCTCTCGCTCGAAATTGCTTGGCAGACCTCCTGCGCCTAGTTATGGTTGCTAAGCCACGATTGGCCTGTGGCGGTTTTCGGGCGTGGCTTAGCGAAGGGTCAATTGGGCCCTTCAAAATCTTTCTGGGCAGTTCGGAGGCCCTTTTAGGCCCATTTGAACTTAAATAAATATCAAATATAGATTTAACATGATTTAATGACTTAAACCATTTCTCTCCCTCGCTTAGAGCCAGCCTGGGACAGAGGCACTTAATAGTCAGGCTATGCGCCTGATTTAGGAGGGCAGCTCCAGGGCCAGGAGTACTTATTTCTTAAAAGTAAGAGTTATGTAAATGTTTAAGGTTATTGTTCAGTGCTGCTGAGCACATTAGGTGTCAAGTTTATTTATGTTTGTTCATGAATGTTTTCTTCTTTTCCTGTCAGAAAAACATTCTTAAAGGAGCCAGTGCCGTCTTCGGGCCCTACTTGCAGGGAGAGTGCCACTGGACCCTCTTTGTAGGTTGCTGTTAGGTTATGCAGAGATTATTATTTGCTAAATAGCATCACACTAGTCATTATTGTTGCTGTTGTGTCATTCTCATTTGTGTTGTTTGAGCTGTTAGTGCTTCACATTTTAAAAGAATTTCAATTATTTTCAACACAGATTGGTTGAAATTCTCCTTCAAACCTTTCTCATATGTTTTCCCATCTTTTGTATAGCATTGCAACTTGAAAGAGGGAACTATTACCTGCATTGACTCCTTGGGGGAGCAACCACAGCATTGCTTCCAAATAATTGAAAATTGGAGGTACAAGGTTTTTGTATTGCTCTATAAAATGAGATAATGAAAATTCAGCAGAGATCTCCTTTACAATTATTTTCTCTAATATTTCAGCTTATTTGCTGCTAACAGAGGCTGCCAAGGGCCCTGGAAGATGATGAAGAGGGACCATGACTTACAAAACGACTCTTTGTCATGTGGGGTGTTCTCAATAATGGTACAGTTTGGTCGTTTTCTGCATAATGTTTCTGTTTTCTTTTGAAAATATAAATATTTTTAGTTTTCACTTTAGAGCAATTTTGAATGAAAGTTTCAGATCAAATATTAATGGATTTCGGACATGGACACAGTACTACCTTCAGCACACGATACAGGGGTCATGATCGTATAATTATTAAATGAGCACCATAATCTTCTCTTGTAATATAGTCCAATTTTTTTTTTACCACAATTTGTTGTTCACATTTATTATGTTACATTATTTCATTAAAATAGACTTTCTGTTGCTCTTTTAGTTTGCAGAAATGGTCCTCCAGGGACAACAAGGGCACCTCCAATGCCTCTCCATCGCTCAAGAGCGGGAGAGACTTGGGACTTTGTTGTTTAACTCCCTTGGTAAGTAGTAGACATTTGTACGGTATGGGTGCTCCTTATTGAGCTCTGCTGGCTACCTGTAGCTGCCTGCATTAAGTTTAACTTACTGATGATTTGGAGTGGTAGCTTTAACTTGTAAATTTGGAGGATGTCATACTTTGGAGTACATTGTTACTACATCATTTCAAGCATAAAATACGACATTAAGTTTATGTTCAAAATCAGATGCTATTTATTTACTATCTTTCTTAGAAGGATGAGGTGAATACACTGTCTTGGTTCTACGCACATTGAAATAAGCATGCAGAATGAATCATTATTTTCATGATTATTATTTGGTTTTTGAAACATTATAATAACATTAAAATGACATTAAGAAACATGTTCATTTCTTTTAGATACGAAGACTCTAAGAAGAAAAAAGGCAAGGGTTAATTATCAAAATATACATACTGTTTCTCAACACATTGTATACTTAACTCAATGTTTTTTTCTCTTTTCTAGGGAAAAATCGGCAAGTCTAAAAATACAGGTAAGAACAGCCACAGACTGGGACTAATTTTAGGTGTATTGAGATTCTAGGCAAGTCTGTTTGGTAAGTAGGGCTGATGTATGTAGACAAGCTACAACCAAACCTAGTATAATTGTTTACATACATACAGAGGGAGGAATGGAAGTAAATTTGTACCAGTGTTGTTCCAAGACTGGTTCTGCTCTTGCGCGCACACAGTCTTAAATACAGTAGATGGTGATCAGCATTCGAGTCACTCACTCACAACATACATACCGGAATCTTTTTAGTAAGCAATTTCTATACATGTCTTTGATGTATTAACTGATCCACATAGCACTGCTTTTTAGGTAAGAAATATACAAACACACAGCCCACCCGAAGATCTTTCATGTAGGCATTTGTTTTCTTTTATGTTTGGACAGATCAACCTGTTGGAGAGCACCCATGTGCAGGTAAAAAAATATACAGAGAACACACACACGCACATATGCACCTTTCCTCTGCCACCAACAGCACATTGCTGTTAGGAAAGTACAGAGATCTTTCTTTTGAAACAGTTTGTTCCCTGAATGCTGTTCTCTGATTGGTCTTAAATATAGTAGATGGTGGCCTTGCACGGGAATCTGAGTCCACAGAGGGTGAACAAGGTAGGAAGATACTGTATTTATGGTCAGCATAGTTTTGGGCATGCAATGAGTTGACATTAAAATAAAAACAATATTTTTTCACTTCTACAGTATTATTCGAAGTGGAGAGTGTTCTCCGGTTACCTGACGGGACCAAGGCCAAAAGGTAACTTTGTATGTCATTACCATCAATATTTCATACATTTACAAAATTCTTCCTAAGGAATTAATAGTTCCAAACAATAACTGTGCACAGGTCTACACATTGCACGATTATATTAGACTGGGTATAACCCTCGGTCTTGCGCGCTATTATATTTAAATTTAAATTTGCTCTGCAGTTATGTCTGGCCCTGAGAAATTACCTTCTTGGGAGGTACCAACGAATGTAGACAATCGAAAAATGTTTCTGTGTACAAGGGAGGAACGCGATTGGCCTGGTATATTTTCAAAGTCCGGAACTGTGATTGCGCGGGGTCACACTCACTGTATGAAATGAAGTAGGTGGGGCTGGTAACCAGGCTATCAGAAGTACACAGAAGGAATTTTTAAGCAGAAATCTGTTTCTCTACAGACAATTACTGATTTATTTTTCCATATTTTTAGGTAAACTTCTGCTGTAAGGACAGGTGCATATCATATTCCTAAGCCTTTACAAAAGCTCATAAAAGCCTCTTACATGGCTCATCATGCTAACATGGCACAAAATTCCTATTTGCAGCACCTTTGCTGTGGAATAAATCTTTAAAAGTCCCCAGCTTCCACCTAGATATACTGGGCCAAAGTCAGTAATACTGAGTCATGTCTTAAGAAGCTGTTAGGAATAAGTTATTTAAAACCCTTTTTAAGGTGTCATGTATGTGTTCTCCTGTACCTAAAGTGTTACCTACCAACATTTCTACAAGGTAGAAGATTGTTTTAACTCTATATGCCTGCTTAAAATCTCCACTGATATTGCAGATATAAAGTGACTAGGGAGGAACTGGTTAGAAGGTGTGGGCCACCAGAGGGCTATTCGCCCAGTGCTCTGGTGGCCTACTTAAGGAAAGGCAAGAGCCAAAAAGAGGCGCTCATGGCCAAGTTGCACGACTCACAGGTGGAGCCAGGACCACGAATCAGGCTGTCAACAAGTGTCAGCAAGTTGTGTGAAGGTAACTGAGGTCTAGAGGTTAAGAACATGATGTGCGAGAGTTGAAGGGCAGTGAACCACCCATCACTTCACACAGCTGATATAAGAATCTTTTCTAAAAAGTCTGGCTAGGCGGAAATCTTTGTTACCATTAAAATTTTTGGTAATTTTGCACTATTTCGGCAGGATGTGAAGGCATTGAAATTGGTTCTTGTTACGCACAATACAAACACATTGCCAGAAATAACTATTCTGCATGACATTGGGCAGTGATTTTTAATTTTTTTTACCTTGAGTACCACCTCAGAAAATATTAGGCTTTTCCAATACCACCATCTTACACTTTACAGCAGTATGGCATGCAATCGGGGTGAAACCTCACTGTGATGTCAAATCATAAGAATGAATAAGACAAATAGCAAAAAAAAAATTAATTTTCAAATCTTGTTTTACAAGTTTTATTATTTATTGTGATTATTGCATCATTGACCTATTCACTTAGAATTTGCCACCAACACGGATGCACATAGATTATTAACTCTGATCTATATGTTTTTGGTTGCAGAAAACAGTGAGATAGGAGGTTGGGTAAACATCTTTTGTTTATAGAAGCTATCTCGTTATCGTGTCTTGTGTCTCTGTAAGATATTAGCCCACTTAAATGAAGATGAAGATTCTGGGATGGGTAGGCTCAGGAAGAATCCACCTTGCCTTTGTCTTACTGAGAGGTCTTGAATTAACAGGACTTTTCTCTTCCCCAAGTAACATTAGGCTGTAATTATGAAATTTCCATAGATCTTATCAACTAGGGCTAGGCGGACTCATCAAATGGCATCATCAAGGCACTTTCACATGTTGATCAGAACTTTTTTGGAATGACTGAATCTCGTTTCTGTCCTTAACAGTCTATACTCCATTCTTAGTTTGACAAAAATATAATTTTTTTTGTATTCTCTTGCATTGTGTATTTGTAGAAGAATGTCTGGCCCTTGCAGCGGATGTAAATTACATGGGTTTTAAATACCTACCAATTCAAAAAATTGTCCAGGCTTGCCTGGAGGAGGACCAACATCTTGAGGCCATCGTCAAGGCCCAACACTGCAGGTTCATTGATCTGTTGTTACCAATGCCAGTATGCAAGATTAAAAAGGCTTAGATCTACATATGCAGTATTGTATTACAACACCTCTACCACTGTTCTTTATGTCAATAACATCTGTTTTCAACACTTTTGCAGGCAGACACTAACAAGGTTAAAGACAGCGATGGAGGCCTACTGGTCCTATTACAACCTCGCTACGCATGGCCTTGGGCCAGAAATTTTGAAGGGTGCGTTTTCTTTAATTGATGCGTGCCTGGTTGAGGCAGAGAACCTCCACTGCCTCCAGAAGTAAATAAAGCATGTCAATTTTAAAGTGGTATCAGCATTTATGGGTAGCCTTGACAAAGGAATAGTCTTAGATTGTTTACTGAATAAACCACTTTGCACAATACAGATGTGATTTAACCCTTGTGTTGACTTCAGGTGAAATTGACCCGTTTTCAATTTTTGTTTTATATCAGAAAATATGTGACGTAGAAATAAGCGCTGAAAATGTGTAAAAGAAAAAAAATTATTTAAAACGTTGGAAAAAGCAAAAACTGTGAAAAAATGGCGTCAAACGTCGAAGAAAGTGTTTTTTTTTTCAAGGTTGACGGGAAGACAACACAAGGGTGAAAACATAATTTGCCAAATACATGTTAAGTTAAACCATACGAATGTATGTAAAGCCTTGGTTTTGGACTGAGAATGTGAGTTATCAAAGCATCAAAGTTATAAAGCAATTTTCTTTATTTGTAATTGTGAGTACATTTTTCTTGGGGATCAGTACTTTTACTGAATTACGGGACCTGTGTACTTCACCACTGCTGGTATAATTTACATTTCATATTGGTAAAACACTGCTATTGCTTGTGCCATTAATGTAAGCAGTCTATATATTTCCCAAAACTTCATAAAACTTTGATTTAATTATCAGTATTTTATTTACCTTATCAACTACCAAGAAAATTCATCAACTAATCAAGACGGGCGCTGTCACATGCAAACAATGGCACCTCCAGAATAACAGAATTAAGTTCTTCTTACTCTTCTTTTGTTTTTAAAGTTCTCAACTACTGCTCTCTGAAGTCTAGCTTTTTTTATTTTTTTACGGTAACCATGTAAAGGGGTAATTTTCCTTTTTCTGGAGCCAGCTTGTGTGCTCTTTGGATGGTATTGTACAGTTCAGGGGTATGTTCAAATGCTTCGGACTTGCTCCACTCTAGTAGGTCTAATAACATGGACTTTATGGGAGGATTCCCATGGGAGGCTTCAGACACTTGTGCATTTTCTTTGGGGTCTGCGAGAATGTCTTGAGGCTTGAGGACGTGTGACATGTATGCAAACACATCTTTCTCCAAAACTATTAGCAATGCATGTGCACAAAGTCGGAGTTTTCCTATTCACAATATTCATAGTCCCATCACTATTGAAGATGGTTATTTCATCTTCAGTCTGCTGATAGAGACGGAGGCTGATGATTTCTAGCGCTTTATTATTCCGCATTTTTTCAATGTCAATACCTCTCCTGCCTACCTCCATCTTCACCAAGAGAAGATGTTTGCATATGTTTCCCATCCGGAAATTGGTGCATTCACACGTGAAGTGTAACAAGTTAACTTTGTAGTAGTCAGGGGGCCAATTCTGAAAAGGGCTTCCGTTAAGACTTTTGCGGACATGTTTTGGTACAAGCTGTCACCCTATTTTTTTAGTTAGAAGACACCCATAGGTAAGATATTAGGGTGGTTGTCAAGCTGAATTTTTTTTTGTGTGACTTGTACAAGCAATTTCAGGCCAATTTTTTGGTTTCCTGCTCAACACGACATGCCAACAGTAAATGTTGAATATCTCCACAACCACAAGGACCATATTCATAAAAATGGTATCAAATGAAAGCCAACACTCATGGGATGTCTGCTGAAGTGTCAGAATGAACATTTATTGTACAGTGTAAGAGACAACAGAACTAGAACATGAAAAAAACTATCTCCGCCTAAAGAGAACCAGTTTTCAAAGTGAATATCAGCTTGGAAACATAACCTAGTATCCCAAAACCTCTATCAATCAGTACCCATCTCTACGGGAATGAGTCAAGCCAAGTTTAAAGCTTGTAGGGAGAGACAGTGCAATGCTGCACAAGTTATAATACTTTAATGTCAAGGCGGAAATTTAGAACTGTAGATGGTCTGTGGTGCTATTTGACTTAATTAGTGTACCAGGTTGTAACACAAATTATATTACATTCACATATCACTATAGTTATTAATTCCATCCTAACAAAACTGCTCTCTCACTTCTTTAGGGTTAGGGGTTAGTAACTAGTTAGTAGTAATAACTATGTAATAGTCGTATGGCAAAGGTATGTTTTTCCCCATCAAAGCAGTGGCTCTCAGGTTGGCAGAGGTTGGCTCTCAGGTTGTCAGTCTCATCCCTTTGAGACTGCATGGATTGAATAAGCAAGGTCAAGCTAAGCGCAATGCAAATAATGGTGTGTGTTGATTATATTGCAAAAATATTGCACAATATTATACTACAATAATCTCCAGAAGGAGCACAAAGACACCACTTCCTGAAAAATCACTTCAATCAAAGGGCTTTATCTTGGCTGTATTTTCCATATTTGTCTTGACAAATGAAACATTGTTCCCAATCAATATCTCTTCCTATTTGTTTTTCTTTGGACGCTAGGCTTACAGCTTCCTCTGGATCCATGTTATCTCATCTGAAGGCAAATACATTTTTCACTACACTAGTCTGATTGGTTTCTGAGTGGATCACTACAATGTCCTCTGACATAAGCTGAGGGCTTTGCTATCTAACAAACTTATTAACGCTTTTAGCTATAGCAGACTGTAAAATAGGCTGCTGTGCAGCAAATAAATTAAAAACAATATTTCCATTACACATCTGCACAAAACTTAATTTACCTATTAGTAAGTAAGCTAGTAATTATGAAAGTAAATTAGCCTAGCTATACACTCACCTAAAGGATTATTAGGAACACCTGTTCAATTTCTTATTAATGCAATTATCTAATCAACCAATCACATGGCAGTTGCTTCAATGCATTTAGGGGTGTGGTCCTGGTCAAGACAATCTCCTGAACTCCAAACTGAATGTCAGAATGGGAAAGAAAGGTGATTTAAGCAATTTTGAGTGTGGCATGGTTGTTGGTGCCAGACGTGCCGGTCTGAGTATTTCACAATCTGCTCAGTTACTGGGATTTTCACGCACAACCATTTCTAGGGTTTACAAAGAATGGTGTGAAAAGGGAAAAACATCCAGTATGCGGCAGTCCTGTGGGTGAAAATGCCTTGTTGATGCTCGAGGTCAGAGGAGAATGGGCCAACTGATTCAAGCTGATAGAAGAGCAACTTTGACTGAAATAACCACTCGTTACAACCGAGGTATGCAGCAAAGCATTTGTGAAGCCACAACACGCACAACCTTGAGGCGGATGGGCTACAACAGCACAAGACCCCACCGGGTACCACTCATCTCCACTACAAATAGGAAAAAGAGGCTACAATTTGCACGAGCTCACCAAAATTGGACAGTTGAAGACTGGAAAAATGTTGCCTGGTCTGATGAGTCTCGATTTCTGTTGAGACATTCAGATGGTAGAGTCAGAATTTGGCGTAAACAGAATGAGAACATGGATCCATCATGCCACTGTGCAGGGTGGTGGTGGTGGTGTAATGGTGTGGGGGATGTTTTCTTGGCACACTTTAGGCCCCTTAGTGCCAATTGGGCATCGTTTAAATGCCATGGCCTACCTGAGCATTGTTTCTGACCATGTCCATCCCTTTATGACCACCATGTAACCATCCTCTGATGGCTACTTCCAGCAGGATAATGCACCATGTCACAAAGCTCGAATCATTTCAAATTGGTTTCTTGAACAATGAGTTCACTGTACTAAAATGGCCCTCACAGTCACCAGATCTCAACCCAATAGAGCATCTTTGGGATGTGGTGGAACGGGAGCTTCGTGCCCTGGATGTGCATCCCACAAAACTCCATCAACTGCAAGATGCTATCCTATCAATATGGGCCAACATTTCTAAAAATAAGGGTGTCACAATTTCGATTTTAAATCGAAATCGATCGAAATTAATGCTCAATCTCGATTATCGAATCAAAAAATGGAATCGTCGATGCTGCCACTCCCCCATGTCACAGCAGCTCGGCTGCACAGCGAGAGCATCATATCTCGTCTGAGCGAGCTGATTGTCTGTGCTGCGGCAACTGCACGAACTTATGGCGAGTTAGCAGTGGCGTACGGTCCAATGGGAGCGCATGGCGCCCTGCCAACCTCGAGCGCGCCAATTTGGACGTGGCTGGAGAGTATAATTCACAAAAAACTCGCCAAAGGATTTTAGGTTTAAATCGACTGAAGCGAAGTACCTGATATGAGCGAAATAGCACGGCAAGGCAAAGCAGTACTCGTTCCCTTATCTCTAAGGGAACCGAGGTTACGCAAGTAACCAAGTAGCCTACGTTCCCTTACGAGAACGTTCTCTCGTACTGCGTTGCAAACGCTGTGGGAACCCAATTTAAAACGCCGTGCTATTCGCCTGTGACTGCTCTGAGGAGTCCAGGGAGCCCCGGGACTATAATAGCCAGGTAATAGGTTATATTGTTTAAGTTTCCAATTGACTGAAGATATAAGTTATTGTTACATTATGTTGTTAATAAACGTTTTAAATTTGACAATGTAGTGTGTGGTATTGCGAACAAAGGTCAGATATTATTATATTGCATAAAAGTCTTAAAATGGCATAGCTTGTGCTTTCAATTTATTTTTTTTAAATCAAGAATCGAATCGAACCGTGACTTTAGAATCGAAAATGTAATCGAATCGAGGATTTGGAGAATCGTGACACCCTTACTAAAGAATGCTTTCAGCACCTTGTTGAATCAATGCCACGTAGAATTAAGGCAGTTCTGAAGGCGAAAGGGGGTCAAACACAGTATTAGTATGGTGTTCCTAATAATCCTTTAGGTGAGTGTATGTCTGGTAAGTATATAGCTAGTTGGAAAACAGTTTAGCTTACCTGTTTCTGGCAACATTTGATGGTAGAATGGTAGAATCTTGAGATAAATGTTTGTGTTGACAAATAGATGAAGTTTATCTGTTGTGTGATTGTGTGATTCACTCCTTTATAAAGTTTTGTTCAGACTGTACTGTTGACACCTGCTGTGATCATCTTCTCTGGATCTGCTGCCTCAATCTGCTGCCAAATCACAGCTGCGCTGACAAAACAGTGCCCCTTGTGGTGTGATACTCTTGTGGTATTTATTGATTATTATTTTTTAATGATCATGCTTGCACATAAGTTGGATTATATTGCACATTTGCCCAAAATTACAATAGGTAACATGGAAGAAAATGGAAGCACTTTGGGGAAAAAAATCCACTTTTACCACTTTTAAGAATATAGTGTTAAAATGGACAAAAAAACATTTTCTAAGCTGACAACCTGGCTAGAACACATGTTGAGGGGATAAATATTAATACTGGATAGGTTGTATACTTGTACCAAAAAGTGTCCGACAAAGTTTTAATATCAGTTTTGGCCCCCTGACTATAGGCTGTGTTGGTTGACTGTGACGGCACAGAGCACTGCCCCGCTTCTATGTCCAAATCTTTGCCCACGCCATTTTTAAATAGCAGCGCAGCAGCCTGGTGAGCAGCAGAGCTGGATAATGTCAGTCGTCCTGCTTCGCTGAGGCCATCCTTGTAGCTGCAGTAATGAAAAACAGGACACAATTTTGGAATTACAGTAAAATAGTAGCCTTTGCCTCAGATAGGACAGTGTGAGAGTGTGCCCTAGCTAGCTGCAACACAGGTAAGGGCACCATCATAAACTTTTTAATGGCACACATTTTGCATATTCTGATTGGATGGCCAATAACTTGTCATGCAATACCATAAACTCATAACCATACTGTATATTGGCCCTTATTGTTAGATAGATTTTAGCTAAATGCAAGTTCCATTGTGTAGTCATTGCCATGGTGATTGATTTTTAATGCAACAGCTCTATAAAAAATTAAATTCACTGTTAAGACTGTGAGAGAGTGGCAAGCTTTGTGAAAGTAGCTGTGTCTCATTTTATTTTATTCTATAACAGACTGAAATAGCCATTTGGCAACATCCACATTCCCTGTTAGAGAGATTACTAACCTGTAATACTTTTCTACATCTCCACAGTTGGTCGACTCTTCGGTTTGCCTGGCCTCGCAGAAACTGGTATTTCAACGTAAGGAAGAATCTTTAAGACAGAAAGGCATGAAAAACGTGAAAAGCTTGAATTACAAATCTGACACCCACCATACCATCAGCTTCCTATTAAATTGGGAGAAAATAATTTAATAGTAATACAAAATAAACTATCAGTGTAAAACACTGATTCCTACATGTTTAGTCTGACTTTAGTGAAACCTCACTCATTCAACCTAAAGAGCTGCATTAACTGCTGATTTGGGGAATATGGGTTTTTCAGCTCGTGGTAAACTTTGCCTCCCAATAGTCAGGCCACGAGGTGAGCCGACCTTGTAGTAAGACGTAACGTTCAGTGCATAGTAAGTCAGTGTTCAGTATGTGGTATTTAGTAGGCCCATGCCATTTTGAGAACAGCTAGAGACTGGCACTGTATTTGCATGCATAATTTTAGGAACATGATGTAAGCAACACCTTGATGTTTTAAGCAAATCCTCGGACTCCCAATATGAAAATAAATTATTTGAAATATTATTGGCAAATGTAAGTAAAATACCTTTCAGCCTTGTTGTTTGTCTCACTGCTACAGTGATAGAACATTCTTCCAAAGTTTACCCACAGCTCCGCATAAGTAAACCAATTTGTCTTCAGATAAGTTGTTACATGGGGACTATCCAAAAAGGTGTTGATCTCACTGCATTTCTTGGCAGATAAATTGAGAAACTCTTCCTCCTTAGGGGAGAACATATTTAATCTGAGATGCTTATATACAAACATTAAAAAGAAAAAGCATAAATAATTGTAAACTCACTATGATGTAGACTACAGAATGCATAATTTGGTCAGGACCACTTAGTTGCACTGGGGTTATGAATGTTAAAAAATACAAATATAGTACCGTCAGGCATGCTTTCATTGATGCCATGGCATGAATGACCACATTTCTTTGTTCAGGTGTCAGGTGACCTCCATCTGTCTTCACAAGCCACCGGTTAACAGCCTATAACAGCATAAATTGCTTCAGATGCACATTAGGGTATGTTATTTCACTCTGTCACGTGGCAGTTAGTTTCCATTGCTTGGCCAAAAGGCAGTTTATGTTATTGTACTGCACTGTAACTCTGTATATATCCCAAATTTTCACCAGAAAGCTCAGGTATGTTTCATGTAAGTAGAATTCAGGATTTTAAATAGGCATATACTGTAAACTGTAAGTATTTATGTCACAACCACCTGCAATTACATTGCAGACCACTAGTTGATTGCCCTTAAATATACAGTACAGTTAAAGATTACACTTGTTTACACCCACCACATTTTTAAAGAACACTGTTGAAAACAGCACACTGTGCCAAAGATCCTTAGATAGTACTTTGTACCTGCTAGTGTCTACCCGTGATTTCCTTTTCCCATCCATTCTGCCATATGGCGGGTACTCCGTGCCAAAATCAAACATCCGAACAACCGACCGACCGATCGAACGTCTATCCGAACGTCTATCCGAACGTCTTGAACTTTCAAACGGGTGACCCACGTGACGACCTGACGTGACGTCAGCGTCTTTTAACCATACAAGTATACAAGCTGATCTGTAAAGGCTATAAATGGACATGATAGGCAATACATATAAATATTGTACCCCAAAAACAACTTTCCTGAATCCTGTGCTTGTGGGGCTATGTGTTTTACTTTCAAAGAGCATAAATACTGCCTATATAGGCTACAGACATTCAATAGTCTTGACCAGTATAATCATTTTAACTAGTTTTTATTGTTAATTTTATTGCCCAATGTACAAAGTTCCCACAGTCCATAAAAACACTCAAAATAAATGTAGTCTATTATTATTATTTTTTACTTTTTGATCCAGAAGGTTTTCATATTAGATGTATATATTTGGACTGAATGATCTAATGAATGCTCTGTAGTGTTTATGATATTGAGCTGTGTGTATGATCTGAAAGCATTGTTTGATTTTGAGCACAGATAAAATGGTTTTGAGTAAATTTCTTTATTTTGACAAGCGTCAGATGTTCTCTGAATGTAGTTTGAAGATTTGGTTTTGTGTTTAAGGTTTTGAGAAAGTCAGAGTCGGCGCCAGGGCAGATCTACTGGAGGGGCATTGGGTCATCGGCGGGGGGGCACTGACGTTTGACAAATATTTTGACGCAGTGGCGACATCATAGTCCAACACAGCACAAATGCTATATAAAACTAAACACGTTTATTATAATTATTATTATTATTATTATTACAATTACATGGCTTGGTTGAATTCTAATATATAACGCGGTCTGTTATTTCTTGATAACAGCCGCTGCTAAGTATAACGTTAACACACCATTGCCATGAAAAACAGAGCGTTGCTATGGACGCAGGACTTAACCGTAGAGACGGAACGGATTATTTTCTTTAGCGGAAGCAATACAATAGTTTTTAAATAAATAAACTCCTTTTTAAATCAATATTTTGTGTCAAATTATTGATTTATTTTGTTGGTAGCCATGTAATACAACCGCCTCGCTCTACATGATCCCTTACATATCTTCTTACAGGCAGCCAAGTATACACAAATGCAGATATTACTACACATTAATTGCGCAGATATTAACATAAATAAATACATAATCTCTGTATTACATACATACTACATTACATACATAGTCTCCAATACCATCTCTGCTGTTCTTCTTCGTGCAAATTTTTTTATTCCCCAAACTACTTCAGAGGACACTAACGTTAACAACTCGCTGGCAGACAAGACAGACCAGCTTTTGATATGAAACAAAGTCTCATTTGGTAATTTCAAACACTTCAACTTTCAAATTTGGTAATTTTTTAAAGAAAAGTAAACAATACCGTTTTGTGGCTCTTGAATGTGTCGGACAGATCGCTGTAGAGCCTCAGTTAAAGCTGCTCGTGAACCAACCATCTCTACCTTATAGTTAATTTATATTTATAGCATCAAATAAACATGAATGAATATAAAAAGGAATAGTGTTTTGACCATGGAAAGACGTTTGTTGCCTAGTGCCTACCCTCCGTTTTTCAAGTTCAAATCCTCATGTTAATCTACTATGATTGGTCAGATCGCCTGTCAAACAAACTGCTGTTTGAATACACCAAACACTGATCCCTAAAACTACCCGTCATTGTAACCTTAACCAATGAAATAAGCTGCAGGGCGGGATTTCTGCTTAACTGGTTTGCGCCCAGTGGGATTTTTTAAAAATATTTTTATAGAAAGATTAAAAATACGGGAGAAATTCGGGGAAATATTTAAACGGGATGATAGCGGGATAGTAAGGTAAAATACGGGAGAATCCCGGGAAAAACGGGAGGGTTGACAGGTATGGGTAGGAGGGGCATCAATAACCGCTAGGGGGGGCACGGCCCTCGAATGCCCCACCACAGCGCCGACGCTGTGGTATGGTCTAAATCCTGACTGAAAAAAATGTTCCTTACACTACAATGCACTGCCTGATGTGATACTGTAGTAGACGGTTGCAAAGTAATCATTTTCTCCCTGATGTTATCAATCTTATAAGTGAAGAAGTTCATACTGCTGTGCTGCTTGGAAACTTCTGGGCTCGAAGCTTTATTTTTCATTAGTTTAGCCACTGTTTCAAATAAATACCTAGGGTTTTGTTTATTTTCTTCTAATAGGGTTGAAAAATAAGCAGATCTAGCTGTTTTTAAGGCCTCTCTGTACGCAATCTCTTTCCATGAAATGCAAAAAAAAAAAACTTGTTTTCTTCCAGTTGCGCTCCATTTTTTAGGCTGCTCTCTTAAGGGCCTGAGTGTGCTCGTTGTACCACGGCGTTCGACTATTTTCTTTATTTTTTTTTTATTTTTTTTTATTAAGCAAACAATGCAATACAGATAAGTACATAAAGAAAACAACAGCAAAAAACAAATATAGACAAATATAGATGTTGAAAAAGCAAGTATCAGACAAATAAGTTTGTTGACGACAAACAAGAAAAGATTGCATAATGCGAGAGGAAAAAAAATGAGCAAACAAATAATATATTTTATTTAATGATTATTCATTTTGTACAGCATATTGGTCAAGGCAGTTGTTTTTAATTGTGCTTTATAAATAAATTGAAATTTTATTCATTTAAATTTGCTAACAGAATCATATTTGTTCATATTTATATATGAAACTTCACAAACCATTAAAAAAATTAACCATACGATTATATGATGATGATAAAAAAAAAAAATAAGTAAAGAATTCACTATTGCACTGATCTCTGAGGTAAAAACAGATGCCACCAGTGGTAATATCTGAGGTAAAACCTGACTTCTTGCGACAAATAATAAGCGAGTTTGTAGTATATGCTGGTGCATATTAGTCTATTGAAGTTATTACGTCTGTGTTTATTGATGCTATTACATCAACGTCCCACTAGAGGGCAGTGTTACGAAGGTTATGGATGCATGTGGTTGCAACCTGACAGTCGTTGTTTATGTGTCGCATTAAAAGACGACGGTGCTCTCGTCTCATGGTTTTATGTAAAACCCTCTCAAAGAAAACATGACAAGTTACTTAATGATTTCGTTAATAAAGCGGTAGTTTTACAGTACGTGTGTGTTTTTTGTTAACTTTTTGGTAATCAATCTGCGATTGTAAAGCACGTCTCTTCCACAGAATCACGAATGATTGACAGATGACAATGGAATGCCCCGCAACGAAAAAGCGAAACAGCGCCACGAAATCTACCTATGGCCACAAATATATTGCATTCGTAGTGTTAAGCACTATCGTAGAGAATGAATGGGAAGCTAAGCAGTTAAGCTTATTTTTTGGCTCCTTGCCTCGGTCTACTTTTAACGCGAGGCAAGATTCTTCAAAAGAGCCTAGTGTCCGACTTCACGTCTCCGTTTTAACTCCTCTCCCGCCTGCAATCGGCGAACGTCGTAGAACAAAAGAAGAACATATC
This sequence comes from Scardinius erythrophthalmus, assembly GCF_964197995.2. Classification (NCBI taxonomy): domain Eukaryota; kingdom Metazoa; phylum Chordata; class Actinopteri; order Cypriniformes; family Leuciscidae; genus Scardinius; species Scardinius erythrophthalmus. The sequence continues at coordinate 24,313,340 of NC_138232.1, read as the reverse complement.
TTAATCCAAATTTCACAAAAATATAAACAAAGTCGCTATTTACAATTACAAGTACAATTCAGCCTCTTTTTTTTTTGTAAGGTTTCCATATATGTTTGCCCATATCATATTTCAAATGACCATGTTTCCACGTATTGAGTTGTGTTGACCCAGTGGCCTAATGGATAAGGCATCAGCCTCCGGAGCTGGGGATTGTGGGTTCGAGTCCCATCTGGGTCGAACATTTGAAGTGTTTTTTTTTTTTAGTATACATATTATTTAAAACGAGTGGTGTTTTTTTTTTTTTAGAATGGTCCCTTTGCGGCTTTGGTGGATTTTCATGCTTAAAGACATAGTAAGCATTTTGAACAAGTTAATTTGGAAAACACTATGGTTGGACCCACTTAACTCGTACGTTGTTCAACCTTCACTGAGTGTGTCAGTGTTTTGAGTCTTAACGAGGCTCATTTGTGAACGACCTTGTACATTTAGTATCTATTGGCAAGCTATTTTACACTAGAAGTTGATGTTTAAGCATAATTTTTACCCCACATAACATCTCTTTGGAACAATATGTATGTTTTACTTAGAAATAAACACTTTTTCTAAGAGATTGGTGGGAGAGAGGTGGAGAGTGGAAGGTAATTTTATGGAACTCAGGGCATTCTGTGAAAAATAAAATGTTTACGGTATGATGAGTTTTTTTATATTCCAAAGACTTTTTGTTTTGTTGCTTAGCAACACAGTGCCCAATTTGACTGTATAACTTAATTTACCACATGTTTTTATAGTACAAGAAAAGTCCCAAAATTATTGACCCAACATCCAAGACCCACAATTTCCAAATCAGGTTAGCCAAAATAAGGCGATTCCCCTATAAATTAAGCACAACTTATCTTTCTTTCATTCTCCCTCAAAAGGCTATATATATATTTTTTTTTTTATTATTATATATTTATCATCCTCAGAATTTGATTATGATTTGAGTCATAATGACTGACTAATGACATAATGACCTTATGACTGAGCCTAAGTCATTGTAAAATACTCAACATGCCTGTTTCCTTATTACATCAGAATTACTACACCACTGCGTCTGTGTGTTGCTCACTCTAAATAAATGTGATTTATATAAATGTCATTGCTGCTCTCTGTTATTTGGCAACCATTCTGCTAAACATTGCTGAAGAAACTATATTGCTTGGCAAAAGATTTTGTAATATTTGTTATAAATAAATTATAATCTTTTTGTTGGTGCGTTTATGTTATTATAATTAGAATTATTAGCCTTAGTTTACAGATATTTTATAATAATAATAATAATAATAATAAATAATTAAATGTGAACTTTTTTGCATCTGAAATTGAAACAAATTGTTTTTTGTTTGTTAGATTAGATTTTTTTGACTCTTCAAACAGCAGTGCTTTTTGGCTTTTTTTTATAATTTGGAATTTGAGTTGACTAAAAATGGCATAAATAAATGTAAGTACATATGTATACAATTAAGAATTAAACATAAACAGTGTTTTCATCTAGCTGCCATCTAGGATGAGGATGGCAAGAAAAAAGAACACCATTGCAAGATATTAATGTAGAAAAGTTTTAGTTTTGGGGATTCTGGCATAATATTGGTCTAGTTGTGCATGAGTTCTGGGTAAAGGTGGTAGCAATTTGGTTCTTTTTTGGCTGACATCTGGGGATTCTGGCACTGTTGTGGGCCATAATGGCTGATATCTGGGGACATGGACGGAGGTGTGGGTGAGTTTTGGTCTGCTTCCGGCATGGATCTGGTTTTCTTTCGGCAAGTAGCTTTTGGGCCAATCTTGGGCCGTAATTCCATATAGTATGTGGGCCAAACTCGCAGCTGAAATTCAACCAGATTTAACCCAATACCAATTTGCTATCTGGGTAATGGCCCAGTTTCACAGACAGAGCTTAGATTAAGCCAGGGTTAGGCCTTAGTTCAAAGTTCAATTAGGACATTTAAGTAACATTTATAAACATGCCTTAGAAAAAAAAACATTACAGGGGGTATTCCAGAGAGCAGGTTATGTGACATACCCGGGTATGTTTAAGGGTAAGTAAGCGGATAACCTCAACTTTCAGTAGCCAGCAACATACTCTCTGAACATAACCTGCTCTGGAGCAGGCTCTGTTCCAGGGTTAGTTTGTTTCAAAGGTGTTAAACGCATGCATATGCCCTATTGATGAGGCTGAGGTGCAACTAAAGATATACTTAGAACTATAGTATATTTGACAGTTTACTTTAATTACACTTTATATATATTGCATTTAAAGACTGATATTATACAGAGATCATACTATCCCTACTAATAGTGATATTAAAACACATTTACTATTAAGGCTTACTATTAAGAAATGTGCAATGTGCAATAAAGAAGTACTCTAAATACATTTTAATTATAATATTTATATCAGTAAGTCTCAAGTGTCATATGTCAACAGATTTGTACTGTTGTATAATATCAAGGAAATGCAATTACCCTGCCCACTTGTCTATTGTATATGCCTTTTTGTTACATAATGCACTGTGTACAATGTTGTTATTAATTTGGTATATCTTATACTGTATTGGCAGAGATGTATAGCATTTGTACATGTACATACAGCTATTTACGTGTGTATGCCTACCCATGAAAAGGAGCAGAAGTGTGTGTGTGTTTATGTGTGTGTGCATATGGACACAAAAGACTGTGGAAAAGGTTAAATGTGTTAAGATCAAAGTACACAATGCAAAACCATATTTAGTATGAAATAAATGTTTAATAAATGCATTTTGGTATAGGTTTTTTTTTTTTTTTTTTTTTTCTTCACTAGGGAACAGATTCTGTAAGGGCAGAATTTCCAAAGATAACTTTTGCCTACAGCACAAATGTAACATGGAGCAATTTGCAAATATAATTAATTTGTTAAATATTAACAGTAATCAGTAATTAATTTTGGTTGAATCCTCTGGTGACCTGTTATGATTAAATGTAAAATACAATACAACGAACAGTATTTGAGTTCTACTTGTTGATTATAAAAATAGTGTAGATAAAAATAAATTGTTTAATTTATCCTGTTGTTGTCTTTTTTTTTTTTTTTTTTTTTTTTTTTTTTTCATTTAACCAACACAGGTGCATAGTTTCAACATGCCATGTGCCTTGCTTTATTATTCTACTGAACAGTTGCACTTGCATTACTCAAAGCATTAGTTCCCCCTAGTGGCACTCATCAGTACATCTCAATGTACCTCCAATGTAACAATCAAATAATAAAACTCCTACCCTCAGACGGTCTTCGTTTCGGAGTCACATCCTGGGCCTTCCCGGTCAGAAGTGACCGGAGGCCTAAAAATGAAACTTCCTCCATCCCAGTAAAACCAATGCAATTTATTTTTGTTCTATAATATTTATTCTTTTTAATTTAGTATTTTGAGATCATTTTATTGAATTTATTAATATTTATGCAATATTTATGGTCTATTTTTGCCATTGAAAATAATTAAAAAATTTATATAAATATATGTATTTTTTTTTTTTAAAAATTATACAGTATTTTAGTTTAATATAGAGTCTAGGCCTTCAAAAAAAAATGTTTCAAGCAGATTAGCACCATCTGGTGAGAGTATGGAGAGAAAGCGTAGAAGCATGGTGTAACCACTAGATGGCATCTACAGTTCTCTATGGAGAGGCATGTGAATTCCCCAGCTGTTTATGGACACATTTACTTTTTTTTTTTTGTACAGAATTTGTAACAAAAAATGCAATTCATTCAATTATAACACTTTTTGTAAAATAATATTAAGTTGTTGTGTTTTTTTCTTGTTTTTTTTTTCAATTTCCCATTCATTTTCTATGGGGGTCATTTTTGACCGAAGACCACAAGTGTGACTATTTTTTTTTACGACCACTTAGCATGCTCGAATCATGACCTCAATTTTTTTGTGCGTGCACATACCTAATGCCATACAAGTCACCAAGTTTCGGAACATTCCAATGAAGCTGTGATTTTTAAAAATTAAAAACAGATTTTTTGTAATCAAAATTTATTGGTGTTTATGTGTATAAAAGTGTGTGTGTATGTGTGTGTGTGTGGGTGGGTGTGTCTTTTTTGTACTCTTGATGTTGTAGAGTGTCACCCCTTTACAGCGGTGTACTTTTTTTTAGGATTGAGGCCGATTTGTAGATTGTACACACAAAAATTCGGAGAAATTTTTTTTTTGTCAATTTCCCATTCATTTCCTATGGGTCGGTCATTTTTGACTGAAGACCAAAATCGTCACTATTTTTTTTTACGACCACTTAGCATGCTCGGATTATGACCTCAATTTTTTTTTGTATTCACATACCTAATGCCATAAAAGTCACCAAGTTTCATAACATTCCGATGAAGCTGTGATTTTTAGAAATTCAAAACAGAAAATTTATCGGTCAGAAATGACCGAGGACCGTCTGAGGGTTAAAAAAACTTCCTGTTTTTTTTGTTTTTTTTTTACATTATCTCAACATTTTAACTATTTAACAATGTGTCACATAACCTTTATTATTTTATTTGGGGGGTGGTTGCATACACATCCAACACTTCAACACTCCTCAATAAGTCATTTGGGCTTAAAGCTCCAATATGTAATATTTTTTCACCACAAGAGGGCGCAGTTTCCGACAATAACAAAGGCGAAGCTTGATGACGCTATGAAGGAGGTGACGATGGGAGATGTCGTTTTTAATGCGTTTTCACCATCTAGTGATGTATCTAAATGGAATTAATGAATCATGATCACGGATGAGGTAATTTATTCGTTTTTGTATTACCTGTATGTCTGATCTGATCGTATTATTTTATGTCATCATAATTAATGAACTGCAAGGAACGTGAAATGTTATGCTATAGTATTACAGGCATGTGGTGTAGCCTAATTCATATCTATTAAAATCATCTTTACTGTAACTATACGTTACTTGTACAATAAAAATAAAAATATTTGCTTACCTGTCTATCAATACACTCGCGAGAGCAGAGTCTCTGTCAAGTCCAAGATTGTCGCGCAGCTCTCTCCATCTCGAAAACGCCTGGCGGATATTTATCCGGGTTTTATTCCTCCGTTTGCACAGTCTGCGTGTATCCGAATATGGACGCTTTCGTTTTGTTGTTTCAAATTGTCAAAATTTGAATCGTATAATTAAAAAAAATCTCTCTATATATATATATTGATCAAAATGTGAGAAATATATGAAATATTATCATTGGGGTGAAATAAAAAACATTTTTTGTCAGTTTTGTTACCTGACTCGATCATGTGGAAGGGAAGGCAGAGCTACTCGGTTACTTTAACCTCGGTTCCCTGAGAGATAAGGGAACGAGTATTGCGTTGCAAACGCTATGAGAAAACTCCTTTTCTCGAGAAAATAACGACCATGGTGTGTAAAGCAGAAGCAGTCTGGCCAGCGGCGGAGTATGCACGATCCGCGAGTGCTGAAGACGTTCTGCACGGCTTTGATGGGTGCGCAGGAGGACACAAATGGGCGGCGAGCCGGCGACAGCTTCTTCCAGTGGCGGGAGCTTTTCCCTCAGCGCCGTCAACAGATAGAGCGTTAACTGTACGTACACACCGCCGCCGACTTGAGCTGCAAAGAAGCTCTGGCCGCCCTGTCAAGGACGCTTGTCAAAAAGTACGGGGAAGCTTGGCCGCTCTGAATAGTGAGTGAGTGCGCGCGCGCGACCAGGGCTCTCTCTCTCGCGTGCGCGCTTAAAATTTCATATTTTGGTATGAACATTCACCCGCCAGTGTGGCGGGTAGCCTTTTGAGATTTACTCGCCAAACAGAAAATCTACCTGCATTTGGCGCTTGGCGGGTGTTAATTTCGGACCCATAACCACCACTTCCGCATTTGACCATGTGATATTCCGGTGTGGTGGAATATATCATGGTCCACACCGGAAAAAAGCGGACATTGTGTCACTGAGAGGCGACATTTCTTTTCCGGGACGGACAGTTATTTAAAATCGGAATTTCTCTGAAATAAAAAATCTTTGAAAACTTTTGAGATATTGTAAGTACACAACTGGAGGAAATATATCACACTGTGCAAGTTATTTTCGGAAATTTTATTACAAAATTGTTACATATTGGAGCTTTAACAATTAATCTCCTTGGCCTCACTGCTTTTTCTGCATTCAGAGATAACGATTTCCCACCTTCTAAAGGTGTTGACCTGTAGTTCAGGATAGCAAGATGACATTGACACAATGTCCAAAACATGAGATTGACATTTCAATGTTTAAAATGTGTTGGATCAGCATTGACATTTTTATGAAAGCCAACAGCACACATGGGTGGAGACAGCGACATTGAACTGAAGTTGATGTGAAGTTGATGAGCACAAGATCATTCAGGCATGTATCTCTGCAGAACACTAGTGGGTGTTTCTCAATCAGTGGGGCGTTTTCAAACCACAATGGGCATTTTCAAACGCTTTACCCCTATTTGCTCTAATCCACTGAGGGCTTGGTTTAGGGGTGGGTCTTCATGATTTTAGCAAGTCTGTTGAAAAATGACTTCATTTAAAAACACAATACTATAATCGTAGTTAGAATATTTTGTTCAGCAACTTTAAAAAAAAAAAGTGAATCATATTGTGTTTAGTATATTAACATTCTTGAATGTGACTATGTATGACAACTGAGTCAACAAGTCAACTTGACTTGTTCTTAAAGGACAAGTTCGGTATTTTACACTTAAAGCCCTGTTTACAGATCGTTTCTGATGAAATAGAACGGTTGAGATAAAAATGTGGACACATGCTGCTGTCCCGAGAATTTTAGGTTTATTTCGCTTCTCCCCCCCACCTACACAATGGCAGCCTATGGGCACTGGAACAATCCTTCCTAAAACGCATTAAACTTTCGATTACAAAGACGTGAAACTCACCGAGTGGTCAGGGGTGTTCACTGATATGCTCACACAAAAATCGCTGCAAAAGATGATTTCCAACAGGTTTTATCGTAGTTTTTGTCCAACTCCATTGACTTGAATTGGATGGGCTGTGTGCGGTACGGTATTACTCCGCCGCTTCTTCTTCTGCTTCTTCTGTGTATTCAATGAAATCCCAGTGGTTTGCTTGTAATTGGCAAAGGTGCATTATCGCCACCAACTGGGCTGGAGTGTTTATTATTCAAGCTCTCAACGGAAGAATCTACGGGTGTGAGACGTTTGGAAAAATAGGTCCACAGTTTTACAACGAATGGTAAAACACCTGTTGGAAAGCATCTTTTGCAGCGCTTTTTTTGTGAGCATATCATTGAACACCCCTGACCACTCGATGAGTTTCACGTCTTTGTAAACGAAAGTTTAATGCGTTTTATGAAGGATTGTTCCAGTGCCCATAGGCTGCCATTGTGTAGGTGGAAGGGAAAGCGAAATAAACCTAAAATTCTCGGGACAGCAGCATGTGTCCACATTTTAATCTTAACCGTTCTATTTCATCAGAAACGATCTGTAAACAGGGCTTTAAGTGTAAAATACCGAACTTGTCCTTTAAGTAACATCATGCTTTCTTTTTCAGATTTCAGAGAACTCAAAGGAAAAGAGGCAGTAGTCGGATGTAAGACACATTTTTAAAAACCTGTGGCCAGTTGCATAAACTGTTAAGACTAGTCTTACAAGTTAGTCATCCAATTGTATTCTTTTAAACTGTTAATAACTTTTTAAACTCAGTAACATAAAAACGTAGAGTGGTCTAATTTGACACCGAACAGTAAGACTGATTACCCCTAACTAACTTCTATTAGTTGATCATATTAGTTCCCTTTCGAAAGCTACAATCGATGCTGCGCTGCTCAGCGCATTGGGAACGTCTTTAGTCGTGACCAGCTGTGAATATTGTGTGTGACACGTCGATAGAATTGACCCGGAGGTAATATAGCCTCGGTCGATGACGTCATCGGCGCGCACCCGCAACACGAGGCTATAAATGCCACAGGTGCATCGTCAGGTCTTTTGTCTTCAGACCATTCTGTGCATGTGTGAACGTCAAAACCCTCTCTATCTCTCATCTTTTCTACAGATCTTTGCTAGGAGTTAGTTTTTGTCAGGCAGTGTGCAGAAAATTCTCATTCTCAAATCTTTTTCTCTCACGTTTCAACAAAGAGTTGTGAACAGCTCACAGTTAAGATGCTTCGCACTTGTCTGAACTATTTCCAGTCCGACCCAAATTACCATCGTGGGGCTCTCGTATGGATCTGCATGACGAGCAAGAGACGGGTCCATCCCTTTCCCTTGCTGCGTCACCAGATCCATGCATCCCTTCCCGTGATCTCGAAGCGCGCTCTGGTGCTTCTTCGGTTCACGAGGGGGATGATATATCTCTTGGGTCTTTGGACCACGAGCAGCCCACCTCTGAGCATTCCTCTCGCGATAAAAGATCTGTCGAGGAATTGCTCGAGGTGGTTACTCGCGCGGTGGACAGGTTACAGCTTGACTGGCCACGCGAACAAGAGACCCCCAAACGTAGTAAGCTAGAGGATAGGTTTCTGTCCAGTGGCAGGGGGGAGAGACCACAACATCAGTCTCTTCCCTTTTTCGAGGACCTCCATGATGACCTGTCTAAGTCATGGAGTAAACCACATACCTCTCGCGTCTTCGTGGGTGCGAAGTCGCGGGGGTATATGGAGATGCCTCGGGTTGAAGAGACGCTCGCGAGCTATCTCTCGCCCGAAGCCGCATCTTCGATTAAGAAACCTACCCTCCCCACTAAACCATGTAGAGTAACATCATCACTAGTGGGTAAAGCTTACCAAGCTGCAGGTCAGGCTGGTGCTGCGCTGCACACTATGGCAGTGTCCCAGGCTGACCTGTTGAAGGACATGAGTGTGGGCAGTACCATCGACGAGGAAGCGTTCTCTGAGCTTCGTCGAGCCACAGATCTGTCTCTCCGTGCGACCAAGCAAACGGCCCACGCCATCGGCCGTTCAATGTCTGCTTTAGTCAGCACGGAGAGGCACCTGTGGCTGAATTTGACGGGTATCAAAGAAAAAGATCGACTGTTTCTGTTAGATTCCCCTGTTTCTCCCTCTGGGTTATTTGGTGATTCCATGAACACTGTAGTTACCAGGTTTAAAGAGGTGAAGAAACATGAAGAAGCTTTCGTTCAGTTCCTTCCTCGCCGCACTCACGGGGAGGGGCCGTCGGCCACCCAGCCCCGCCCCAGTCCTTCAAAAGCCAGGGAGGTCAAAAAGCAGAGCGTGGAGGAGCGTGCTCCCCCTCGTAAAGACTGGGGACAGGCTCGCCGCGCTCAGCAACCTCCCAAGCTAGACCTCAGGACTATTATTAACAGAAAGCGAAAGTCCTGATGGTCTGGCGTCCAATCTGGTGGGGGTAGCCCCTCACGGGATGGGGGCGCTTTCAAGATCTTTTCGCCCCTTCCCGTTACCCTCACAAAACCTCTCCATCCCCGCCACCTCTCGTGCTTCGGGGGGCAGCGGTTTCCAGCGAAATGTTAGATGTTCCGTTGTTTCCTGTCGTCATTCAGGACACGGAACATCTATCATTCCCTCAAAAGGAAGTATTAAAATTGACACCACTCTCAGAAAGTCTGGCAGCGTGGAAACTTCTGCCAGGCATTTCTGCGTGGGTATTAAGCACAGTACAGATAGGATACAGAATCCAATTTATTCGCCGTCCTCCGCGTTTCAACGGCGTGGTCTTCACTTCCGTGAAACCGGAGCTGATGCACGTACTGTCACAAGAGTTGCAAACTCTTCTGAGCAAAGAGGCCATAGAACATGTTCCTCTTCCAGAGAGAGAGTCGGGCTATTACAGCAGATACTTCCTGGTTCCCAAAAAGGATGGGGGGGTGCGTCCAATCTTAGATCTTCGAGGCTTAAACCGTACAGTCAAAGCGCTCAAGTTCAAGATGTTAACCGTCAAGACGGTCGTGGCGCAAATTCAACATCACGATTGATTCGTCACGATCGATCTGAAGGATGCATATTTTCACATAGAAATATTGCCACAACACAGGTTATTCCTGAGGTTTGCTTTCGGGGGCGAAGCGTATCAATTTCGGGTTCTTCCATTCGGCCTAGCCTTGTCACCCCACACATACACAAAATGCATGGATGCAGCACTGGCTCCATTATGACTCCAGGGCATTCGCATTTTGAATTACATCGACGATTGGTTAATACTAGCACAATCGCGAGAGATGGCCCTCCAACACAGAGACATCGTGTTAGCTCATCTAGTTTCTATAGGGTTGAGACTCAACACTAAGAAAAGTGTTCTTTCTCCTGCTCAGAGAACGACTTATCTCGGGATCATTTAGGATTCAGTCACGATGCGGGCACAACTGTCTCCCGCTCGAATCGAGACCATTCGGCAGACCATGAGCAAAGTCAGGCTAGGCCAAGATCGCACTGTTCGTCAGTACCAAAAGATGTTAGGTTTCATGGCTTCAGCATCCACGTGATTCCTCTGGGGCTGTTGCACATGAGACCGTTTCAGTTGTGGCTAAAAGCCAGAGGATTTCATCCAAGAGCCAATCCTCAAAGGCAAATAAAAGTGACGCGCCGCAGGCTTCGTACACTATCTCTGTGGCTCAGACCCCGGTTCCTCGCCTTGGGTCCCACTCTAGGGGCGCCATGTCGTCGCAGACTGCTAATGACGGACGCCTCCCTGATGGGCTGGGGAGCGGTCTTAGATGGCCGTCCAGCTCAAGGGGAATGGGAGGGCCATCAGCTTGATTGGCACATCAATTGCCTAGAGCTGATGGCCGTATTTCTGGCTCTGAAATATTTTCTCCATCAATTGATGTCCTAGTGCGGGTGGACAACACAGCAGCAAGCTCTTATATAAATCACCAGGGAGGTCTGCGCTCACGCAATCTGAACAGAATAGCGAGGCAGATTTTTCTCTGGGCCCAGGACAAGTTCCTGTCACTCAGGGCAGTATACATTCCAGGGCATTTGAATGTGGGAGCAGATTTACTGTCCAGACAGACACTACCGACGGGGGAATGGAAACTCCACCCAGAAGTAGTGAAACAGATTTGGACCAAATTTAACAAAGCGGAGGTGGACCTCTTCGCCTCACAACAGACAGCGCAATGTCCCCTCTACTTCTCTCTGAGTCACCCAGCTCCAGTGGGTCTGGATGCGATGGCGCACACATGGCCCAAGATGCGCCTGTATGCGTTTCCTCCCGTTTCTCTGCTCCCGGGAGTTCTAGCCAGAGTTCGCCAACAAGGGTCAATCAATTAAATCATATTCTAAATTACTTTAAAACTGATGATTTTTCAGCCATTTCACCTACAATTGTCTTTAAATATATTTAATTGCTCATTGTTGCAGTTGGTCTGACAATTTCAGAAATGTTGGCATGTCTTGTTGTCTTATTCTGCTTGGCCCTGATAATTGCTGCTTGCAGCTATATTATTAGGGCCCAAGCCCTGAAAGGGCGAAGGCCCTATTGTTTTCGGTAGGATTATTAGGGCCCAAGCCCTGAAAGGGCGAAGGCCCTATTGTTTTCGTAAGGATTATTATTATTAGGGCCCAAGCCCTGAAAGGGCGAAGAACCTATTGTTTTCGGTAGGATTATTATTATTATTAGGGCCCAAGCCTTGAAAGGGCGAAGGCCCTATTGTTTTCGGTAGGATTATTAGGGCCCAAGCCCTGAAAGGGCTCAGAGCCCTATTGTTTTCGTTAGGATTATTAGGGCCCAAGCCCTGAAAGGGCGCAGAGCCCTATTTTTTTCGGTAGGATTATTTGTTATTAGTGCACAAGCCCTGAAAGGGCGAAGGCCCTATTGTTTTCGGTAGGGTTATTAGGGCCCAAGCCCTAAAAGGGCGAAGGCCCTATTGTTTTCGGTAGGATTATTAGGGGTTCAAGCACGAAGTGCTGAAACCCTATTGTAATTGTGCTGATTTTTATTAGGGGTTCAAGCACGAAGTGCTGAAACCCTATTGTAATTGTACTGATTTTTATTAGGGGTTCAAGCACGAAGTGCTGAAACCCTATTGTAATTGTACTGATTTTTATTATTAGGGGTTCAAGCACGTAGTGCTGAAACCCTATTGTAATTGTACTGATTTTTAGGGGTTCAAGCACGAAGTGCTGAAACCCTATTGTAATTGTACTGATTTTTATTAGGGGTTCAAGCACGAAGTGCTGAAACCCTATTGTAATTGTACTGATTAGGGGTTCAAGCATGAAATGCTGAAACCCTATTGTAATTGTACTGATTTTTATTATTATTAGGGGTTCAAGCACGAAGTGCTGAAACCCTATTGTAATTGTACTGATTTTTATTAGGGGTTCAAGCACGAAGTGCTGAAACCCTATTGTAATTGTACTGATTTTTAGGGGTTCAAGCACGAAGTGCTGAAACCCTATTGTAATTGCTCTGATTTTTAGGGGTTCAAGCACGAAGTGCTGAAACCCTACTGTAATTGTACTGATTTTTATTAGGGGTTCAAGCACGAAGTGCTGAAACCCTATTGTTATTGTAAGGATTTTTATTAGGGGTTCAAGCACGAAGTGCTGAAACCCTATTGTAATTGTGCTGATTTTTATTATTATTATTATTAGGGGTTCAAGCACGAAGTGCTGAAACCCTATTGTAATTGTACTGATTTTTATTATTAGGGGTTCAAGCACGAAGTGCTGAAACCCTATTGTAATTGTACTGATTTTTATTATTAGGGGTTCAAGCACGAAGTGCTGAAACCCTATTGTAATTGTACTGATTAGGGGTTCAAGCACGAAGTGCTGAAACCCAATTGTAATTGTGCTGATTTTTAGGGGTTCAAGCACTTCAGTGCTGAACACCTATTGTAATTGTTCATTTTCCCATGATGCAACATTCAGACATAAAACTGATCGGGCAGACCAAACCGTAAGTCGTGGAGACTTGAAACTTTGGGGGCTGATAGTACTCACACCGCCTACAGCGTCACCAAGGCCCGCCCCGATCGGCCTGACGGGGGCGCTACAATGGGCAAAAGTACGAAACGGCTCATAACTCATCAACCGTGAGGCGTAGGCTCAAGTGTCTTATATCGCTGGAATCCTTGGCTCGAGGCGGACCAGATGCATGCCTCGGATTTGCTCCTCACCCAGGAAAATTTTCGGGTATTTGGGGTTTTTCCAAAAACCTACTTTCGCGAACTAGTCCTAGGTTTTTGGCCCGACCGGAACCAAACCAGTGCGGCAAGATTCTCTGGAGTCTGATTGTCAATAATTATCAAAAAAAGTGTAAATTTCGCTTCACGGTCCCTAAGGGCCGCCAAAATGTTCGAAGTGGGAGGAGCCCATTTTGCTTAATTGGCTATAACTCGTGAACGGAACGAGATTTTTGCACCAAACTCAGCACACGCATGTACGAGCTCATTCTGTGGTCACGTGAAAAAGGGCGCAGCGACTGGCCACTTGGTGGCGCTATAACTGTTAAAAGGGTGTCAAAATGATGTATTTCTATGGAAAAAACACATGAAATGGCTGAAAGCGGCCATCTTGCTGTCTGATTTGCATACAACCTCACAAAATCGGGCATGCGCATGCGTCACGTGATCTTGAAGAAGCTTGAAAACTTTCATGGACGTCGGGCCATTGGTGGCGCTTTAACTGTCATAAAGGTGAGAAGGCCTCTGTATTACCCTATGCAAAATGACATTTAAATGACTGAAAAATGGGGGGAAAAGAGCAGAGCTTCACCAAATTAGCTGAGCACATGCGCCATATTATTCTAAAGAAGCGTGCAAACTTTTATGGAGATCGGGCCATCAGTGGAGGTGTCACAGTTTAAAAGGTAAAAAAAAAATGCACCACATTTCCATGATAAATGAGCTAAAAGGGCAACAAACGTTCTTTTTCCTCTCCGAGGCACATGTTAGAAGGCTGGATAAAGTTTTTGGAATGCAGCAGCGCAGACGGCAAGTGCCTAGACCCTATAGTTTTTTTTTTAGAGGCCTTTTTGTGGCCCTTTTTTAGCCACTTATTAGGGGTTCAAGCACTTCAGTGCTGAACACCTATTGTAATTGTTCATTTTCCCATGATGCAACATTCAGACATAAAACTGATCGGGCAGACCAAACCGTAAGTCGTGGAGACTTGAAACTTTGGGGGCTGATAGTACTCACACCGCCTACAGCGCCACCAAGGCCCGCCCCGATCGGCCTGACGGGGGCGCTACAGCGGGCAAAAGTACGAAACGGCTCATAACTCATCAACCGTGAGGCGTAGGCTCAAGTGTCTTATATCGCTGGAATCCTTGGCTCGAGGCGGACCAGATGCATGCCTCGGATTTGCTCGCCACCCTGGGAAAATTTTCGGGTATTTGGGGTTTTTCCAAAAACCTACTTTCGCGAACTAGTCCTAGGTTTTTGGCCCGACCGGAACCAAACCAGTGCGGCAAGATTCTCTGGAGTCTGATTGTCAATAATTATCAAAAAAAAGTGTAAATTTCGCTTCACGGTCCCTAAGGGCCGCCAAAATGTTCGAAGTGGGAGGAGCCCATTTTGCTTAATTGGCTATAACTCGTGAACGGAACGAGATTTTTGCACCAAACTCAGCACACGCATGTACGAGCTCATTCTGTGGTCACATGAAAAAGGGCGCAGCGACTGGCCACTTGGTGGCGCTATAACTGTTAAAAGGGTGTCAAAATGATGTATTTCTATGGAAAAAACACATGAAATCCTCAATCCTTCCCGAGTCCACCAATACCAAATATGCCAGGTTTCTCCTTATAGTTTGTGTATCATTGTCATTAAGCACTTAAAAAACTTGCAATTATCTTCGAAACCGTTAGTCCAAATTTCGTGAAATTTGAAAACATAGATCAATAGCTAAACAATAACGCCCAAATGTCACAATTAAGATAGGAACTGACAAAAATAAATAAACAAATAAAATTTTTAAATCATTGTCACCCATGGATCATTTTTATTCTCTCATAAACAGAAGTGTCTAAACTTCAAAACAAAATTAGATATTTACAACAAATTTGACAGACATGCATGGGCACACTTTGAGGACACTTAACAAAAGTGGTGGAGATCAGGCAAGATGTGGTGCTATAACTGTCAAAAAAACTTTCCTCAGTAAATTGCCTGTATTGGCTGTAAATGGTATTTTCCATCAATGATATAAGTTTATTTGTTTATTTGGATCCCCATTAGCCTCTTTCTAGGCAGTGGCTATTCTTCCTGGGGTCCCAAAAAGTTAATCATACAAAACTACATTTAATCAACAACAATAAAAAGTCAAGTCAATGAAACGCACTAACCCATCATCCATTCCAAATATCAAAATCAACAATTTAATATATTTTGCCATTAAATATTCCTTTAAATATTTTTTTAAAACTAATTTTTCTTGTAAAAATGTGTGATATCAATGGTAAATGATTCCATATTTTCATTCCTCTATACATTACAGTCCGTTGGTTTCCAGTGGTTTTCGAAACAGGAAATAAAAAACATTCCTTTTATTCATGCCTGGTGTAAAAAAATATGACTAGTACTATTATACAAAAGTTGAGAGTACAGCGCATTAGGAACTCTAGACACAGAAATATTTCTTATAAAATAAAGCAGAGAGATAATCCTTCACCAGTTCATTCTCAGTATATTAGCTCTTCTATAACAGTTTAAATTCAGTCCTGTCGCTCTGTTCTGGACAAATTTATTTTTTCAAGTACATCCATTTTTTTTATTTACTTGATGCACTGGTAAAAAACCACTGGGCAAAAACATGTGATTCGTCCATCATTGTGCTGCAGTGACTGACACCCCTGAGAGCCAACAGTAGCGGCATATTCTTAAGGCCCGCCCACTGTTCGCGCAGGCGCTGCCGCTGTCAGCATGATGAGAGAACAGAATAGATCAGATGAGACAGCAGCACGGAAACTTTCTTCAGAAACTCCTTGTACTAAATGATCATCATAATCTATCGGGAACTGTGATTGTGTGCACTTGGAAACTTTGGATGCATCAACTTGTCGTCAGAAAAAGGTGTAAAAGGTGAAATCGGAGTAAAGATTTATAGTGTGATAATCTTTATTGAACAATATTCTTTAATTGAATATGTGATGCAGTCTCGTTTTGGTGAGTGACTTTTTTTGTCATATGTTATCTTATGACAGATATCTATTTCAGAAATGATTTGATATGAGCTGAGTTGACTAGGCCGCAGTCTCAGCGCGAGCTGAACTAGTTAGCCGTGGGCTAAAGCTACCGCGTGTAGCTAACATCTTTGTATCATGAGTTGTGACAGTGACTGTTTTATGAGTGTCGAATCGATGTGTTAAATAAATTTGGATTAATGTGTCATTTGAGCTGTGCATGTCATTTGTTACTGAAATGTTGAGTCAGAAATTAATTATTGTACGTTTGCCTTGTGTTTTCCAAGGCTGCGTTTTCTTGTTCTCAATTTTTTTCCCTATGTGAACGTGATCGGCAAGTGTATCCTGTTTTGTGCCATAAATAATCCTGTGAAGGTGAATCGCCTGCCTAGTGGATGCAATTACATGCACAAATGCTAACCAGTGCCCATGGACCTGTTTCCCATTTGAACTGTAATTTGAAACCATCAACTGGTAGGATAACTACAATTTTCTTTTGTTTGTTTTTGTTTTTTATATTTATGTGTTGCTATATAAATAAGTGTTACGATGTGTATAGCATGCACAAAAATCAAGGACATTTTTTGTAACGAATGTAGCGAAAACTAAACAGCGTCTCTGCGCATTGAAAGGCTGTCACTCAGTGCACAGTCACATTGTTACAGCAACGGATTGTCTTTGAGTCATTAAACCGTACATGTACAAACATGTTCAAAAACACTGATTCGTTAAAAAGATAGATGTGATGAAACTAGGTGGTAATTATTTTTAACTTTAAGCTCCACTTTCGAACTTCACCTAATTTAATCGAAGCTTTTAGGCTGTTGAATCATTAAAAAGAAACAAGTCGGTGATGTCTGTTTTCATTTACTAACTCTCTATTGTTCTTATTTGTCACTCATCTTTCTGAAACAAACTACAAAGAGAACTTTTTAATTTATCAATATAATTTTCTCTTTGAATCAGAACAAAATTGTCAACTATTTGCTCTCCTGTTGCATCATTTCCTCCCTCCAGTAGATGATCCTTGCTTCTGATTTAATTATGCCCTACCGAATACTATATCTAGGTGTAGCACATCAAGTCAAGTTGCGCACTACATGCTACACAGTGTTGTGTAGGGCTGGGTTTCGATTCAAATTTCAAGAATCGATTCGATTCCGATTCTCAAGATCTTGAATCGATTATCATTATTCGATCCGATCTGATCCGATCTTAGAGATTTAGATAATGTTAATTTCCGCCATGATAAATTTTCCACCATTTTGAATTTTGTCAACAACGTACTTTTACTAACTAGTCCTAGGTTTTTCGCCCCAAACCAGTGCAGAAATGTATAGAAATCCTATAAATGTTAAACAGCTTTAAAACCATGTATTTCCTGTTACATTGCCTGTATTGGCTGTAAATGGTCTTTTCCATCTATTATGTCAGTGGTTACATGCTTGCTAAATAAAACTTAATAGATTTTAAAGCTTTTGTGCTTTAAGGCCTTAAAGGCCTTAACTGCTTGAACCCCGATAAATGCTGCTTGCAGCTTTAATTAGGGGTTCAAGCACGAAGTGCTGAAACCCTATTGTAATTGTGCTGATTTTTATTAGGGGTTCAAGCACGAAGTGCTGAAACCCTATTGTAATTGTGCTGATTTTTAGGGGTTCAAGCACGAAGTGCTGAAACCCTATTGTAATTGTACTGATTTTTATTATTATTATTATTATTAGGGGTTCAAGCACGAAGTGCTGAAACCCTATTGTAATTGTGCTGATTTTTATTATTATTAGGGGTTCAAGCACGAAGTGCTGAAACCCTATTGTAATTGTGCTGATTTTTATTATTAGGGGTTCAAGCACGAAGTGCTGAAAGCCTATTGTAATTGTGCTGATTTTTATTAGGGGTTCAAGCACGAAGTGCTGAAACCCTATTGTAATTGTAAGGATTTTTATTAGGGGTTCAAGCACGAAGTGCTGAAACCCAATTGTAATTGTGCTGATTTTTATTAGGGGTTCAAGCACGAAGTGCTGAAACCCTATTGTAATTGTACTGATTTTTATTAGGGGTTCAAGCACGAAGTGCTGAAACCCTATTGTAATTGTACTGATTTTTAGGGGTTCAAGCACGAAGTGCTGAAACCCTATTGTAATTGTACTGATTTTTATTAGGGGTTCAAGCACGAAGTGCTGAAACCCTATTGTAATTGTGCTGATTTTTATTAGGGGTTCAAGCACGAAGTGCTGAAACCCTATTGTAATTGTGCTGATTAGGGGTTCAAGCACGAAGTGCTGAAACCCTATTGTAATTGTACTGATTTTTATTATTATTATTATTATTATTCTCCCCTAAAACGCATCGTGCAGCCCAAACCGTAAGAGCTGGAACCTTGAAACTTGGCCAAATGGTAGTCCTCAATTTGGGGAGAACCTATCAAAGTATGACCCAGATTGGCCCATAGGTGGCGCTATAGCGACCAAAAGCGCGAAACTGCTCATAACTCCTAGACCGTATGTCGTAGACTCAAGTGTCCTATATCATTGGAAAGCTGGACGCCTGAAGGTCAAAACGTATATCTCCGATTTTATTTCAGGTATGCAAATTTTTCCGCCATTTTGAATTTTGTCAAAAACCTACTTTTGCGAACTAGTCCCTGGTTTTTCGCCCGATCGGAACCAAACCAGTGCAGAAATGTTCTTTGGAGTCTGAAGATCAATAATTATCGAAAAAAAGTCGAAATTTCGATTCCTGGTCGCTAGCGGGTGATAAATTAATGTTGTGGGAGGAGCCTATTTTACTAAAATGGCTATAACTCGAAAAGGAAATGAGATATCTTCACCAAACTTGGTACACATGTGTATGAGTTCAATTTGGGGTCATAGTAAAAAAATTTCGACGATTGATCACATGGTGGCGCTATAACATGAAAAAAACATGAAAAGGGCTATGACCACGTGACCGTTTGTCCGATTGACTTGAAAATTGGTATGCAGTGTCTTGGTCCAAGGTGCCATGTATGTCTATGAGGACATTGGCGTACCTCGAAAAACATGACAGCCATCGACCAATGAAATTTGAGCACCTATTAGACAAGGTTAACGGAGGCCGATCGGAACGATACTCGATGGGCATGTTCAACTCATGGCCCTAGAGGTCTGTAAGAATTTTGAAAGAAATCGGCCACTAGTTGGCGCTAACGAGTTTTATGGCTCTGTAATCACGTGGTGTTACACTTATTGTCACAAAATGCATATCATTTGATAGATCTGCTCATGCTGAACAACTTTGCCTCAAGAACCATTGCTGTCAATCAAACCGTTCATTAAATATTCGCAATTATGTTAAAAACCTACTTTTGCGAACTAGTCCTAGGTTTTTTGCCCGATCGGAACAAAACCAGTCTAGGGTAATTCTCTGGACTCTCTAGATCAATAATTATCAAAAAAAAGTTCAACTTTAGCATTTTTCGCATGGGTATATTGGGTCATAATGAAAATGGGCGTGGCAAAATGCATTTAAAAGCCTATAAATCCTAAACGAAAACTCAGAACTTCACAAAAATTGGTGAGCATATGTACCATAACAGTCTAAACAAGCATGTAAAATTTCATGAAGATCGTACGATAGGTGGCGCTATAACTGTTAAAAAGCTTTGAAAACCATATATTTCCTATGGTAAATTGCCTGTTTTGGCTGTAAATGGTCTTTTCCATCTATTATTTCAGTGGTTAAAAGCTTTACAAATAAAACTTAATGTCTTAAATGCTTATGTGCTTAAAGGCCTTAAATGCTTGAACCCCGATAAATGCTGCTTGCAGCTTTAATTTTTATTATTATTAGGGGTTCAAGCACGAAGTGCTGAAACCCTATTGTAATTGTGCTGATTTTTATTATTAGGGGTTCAAGCACGAAGTGCTGAAACCCTATTGTAATTGTGCTGATTTTTATTAGGGGTTCAAGCACTTCAGTGCTGAACACCTATTGTAATTGTTAATTTTCCCATGATGCAACATTCAGACATAAAACTGATCGGGCAGACCAAACCGTAAGTCGTGGAGACTTGAAACTTTGGGGGCTGATAGTACTCACACCGCCTACAGCGTCACCAAGGCCCGCCCCGATCGGCCTGACGGGGGCGCTACAGCGGGCAAAAGTACGAAACGGCTCATAACTCATCAACCGTGAGGCGTAGGCTCAAGTGTCTTATATCGCTGGAATCCTTGGCTCGAGGCGGACCAGATGCATGCCTCGGATTTGCTCGTCACCCTGGGAAAATTTTAGGGTATTTGGGGTTTTTCCAAAAACCTACTTTCGCGAACTAGTCCTAGGTTTTTGGCCCGACCGGAACCAAACCAGTGCGGCAAGATTCTCTGGAGTCTGATTGTCAATAATTATCAAAAAAAAGTGTAAATTTCGCTTCACGGTCCCTAAGGGCCGCCAAAATGTTCGAAGTGGGAGGAGCCCATTTTGCTTAATTGGCTATAACTCGTGAACGGAACGAGATTTTTGCAACAAACTCAGCACACGCATGTACGAGCTCATTCTGTGGTCACGTGAAAAAGGGCGCAGCGACTGGCCACTTGGTGGCGCTATAACTGTTAAAAGGGTGTCAAAATGATGTATTTCTATGGAAAAAACACATGAAATGGCTGAAAGCGGCCATCTTGCTGTCTGATTTGCATACAAGCTCACAAAATCGGGCATGCGCATGCGTCACGTGATCCTGAAGAAGCTTGAAAACTTTCATGGACGTCGGGCCATTGGTGGCGCTTTAACTGTCATAAAGGTGAGAAGGCCTCTGTATTACCCTATGCAAAATGACATTTAAATGACTGAAAAATGGGGGGAAAAGAGCAGAGCTTCACCAAATTAGCTGAGCACATGCGCCATATTATTCTAAAGAAGCGTGCAAACTTTTATGGAGATCGGGCCATCAGTGGGGGTGTCACAGTTTAAAAGGTAAAAAAAAAAAATGCACCACATTTCCATGATAAATGAGCTAAAAGGGCAACAAACGTTCTTTTTCCTCTCCGAGGCACATGTTAGAAGGCTGGATAAAGTTTTTGGAACGCAGCAGCGCAGACGGCAAGCGCCTAGACCCTATAGTTTTTTTTTTAGAGGCCTTTTTGTGGCCCTTTTTTAGCCACTTATTAGGGGTTCAAGCACTTCAGTGCTGAACACCTATTGTAATTGTTAATTTTCCCATGATGCAACATTCAGACATAAAACTGATCGGGCAGACCAAACCGTAAGTCGTGGAGACTTGAAACTTTGGGGGCTGATAGTACTCACACCGCCTACAGCGTCACCAAGGCCCGCCCCGATCGGCCTGACGGGGGCGCTACAGCGGGCAAAAGTACGAAACGGCTCATAACTCATCAACCGTGAGGCGTAGGCTCAAGTGTCTTATATCGCTGGAATCCTTGGCTCGAGGCAGACCAGATGCATGCCTCGGATTTGCTCGTCACCCTGGGAAAATTTTAGGGTATTTGGGGTTTTTCCAAAAACCTACTTTCGCGAACTAGTCCTAGGTTTTTGGCCCGACCGGAACCAAACCAGTGCGGCAAGATTCTCTGGAGTCTGTTTGTCAATAATTATCAAAAAAAAGTGTAAATTTCGCTTCACGGTCCCTAAGGGCCGCCAAAATGTTCGAAGTGGGAGGAGCCCATTTTGCTTAATTGGCTATAACTCGTGAACGGAACGAGATTTTTGCACCAAACTCAGCACACGCATGTACGAGCTCATTCTGTGGTCACGTGAAAAAGGGCGCAGCGACTGGCCACTTGGTGGCGCTATAACTGTTAAAAGGGTGTCAAAATGATGTATTTCTATGGAAAAAACACATGAAATGGCTGAAAGCGGCCATCTTGCTGTCTGATTTGCATACAAGCTCACAAAATCGGGCATGCGCATGCGTCACGTGATCCTGAAGAAGCTTGAAAACTTTCATGGACGTCGGGCCATTGGTGGCGCTTTAACTGTCATAAAGGTGAGAAGGCCTCTGTATTACCCTATGCAAAATGACATTTAAATGACTGAAAAATGGGGGGAAAAGAGCAGAGCTTCACCAAATTAGCTGAGCACATGCGCCATATTATTCTAAAGAAGCGTGCAAACTTTTATGGAGATCGGGCCATCAGTGGGGGTGTCACAGTTTAAAAGGTAAAAAAAAAAAATGCACCACATTTCCATGATAAATGAGCTAAAAGGGCAACAAACGTTCTTTTTCCTCTCCGAGGCACATGTTAGAAGGCTGGATAAAGTTTTTGGAACGCAGCAGCGCAGACGGCAAGCGCCTAGACCCTATAGTTTTTTTTTTAGAGGCCTTTTTGTGGCCCTTTTTTAGCCACTTATTAGGGGTTCAAGCACTTCAGTGCTGAACACCTATTGTAATTGTTAATTTTCCCATGATGCAACATTCAGACATAAAACTGATCGGGCAGACCAAACCGTAAGTCGTGGAGACTTGAAACTTTGGGGGCTGATAGTACTCACACCGCCTACAGCGTCACCAAGGCCCGCCCCGATCGGCCTGACGGGGGCGCTACAGCGGGCAAAAGTACGAAACGGCTCATAACTCATCAACCGTGAGGCGTAGGCTCAAGTGTCTTATATCGCTGGAATCCTTGGCTCGAGGCGGACCAGATGCATGCCTCGGATTTGCTCGTCACCCTGGGAAAATTTTAGGGTATTTGGGGTTTTTCCAAAAACCTACTTTCGCGAACTAGTCCTAGGTTTTTGGCCCGACCGGAACCAAACCAGTGCGGCAAGATTCTCTGGAGTCTGATTGTCAATAATTATCAAAAAAAAGTGTAAATTTCGCTTCACGGTCCCTAAGGGCCGCCAAAATGTTCGAAGTGGGAGGAGCCCATTTTGCTTAATTGGCTATAACTCGTGAACGGAACGAGATTTTTGCACCAAACTCAGCACACGCATGTACGAGCTCATTCTGTGGTCACGTGAAAAAGGGCGCAGCGACTGGCCACTTGGTGGCGCTATAACTGTTAAAAGGGTGTCAAAATGATGTATTTCTATGGAAAAAACACATGAAATGGCTGAAAGCGGCCATCTTGCTGTCTGATTTGCATACAAGCTCACAAAATCGGGCATGCGCATGCGTCACGTGATCCTGAAGAAGCTTGAAAACTTTCATGGACGTCGGGCCATTGGTGGCGCTTTAACTGTCATAAAGGTGAGAAGGCCTCTGTATTACCCTATGCAAAATGACATTTAAATGACTGAAAAATGGAGGGAAAAGAGCAGAGCTTCACCAAATTAGCTGAGCACATGCGCCATATTATTCTAAAGAAGCGTGCAAACTTTTATGGAGATCGGGCCATCAGTGGGGGTGTCACAGTTTAAAAGGTAAAAAAAAAAAATGCACCACATTTCCATGATAAATGAGCTAAAAGGGCAACAAACGTTCTTTTTCCTCTCCGAGGCACATGTTAGAAGGCTGGATAAAGTTTTTGGAACGCAGCAGCGCAGACGGCAAGCGCCTAGACCCTATAGTTTTTTTTTTAGAGGCCTTTTTGTGGCCCTTTTTTAGCCACTTATTAGGGGTTCAAGCACTTCAGTGCTGAACACCTATTGTAATTGTTAATTTTCCCATGATGCAACATTCAGACATAAAACTGATCGGGCAGACCAAACCGTAAGTCGTGGAGACTTGAAACTTTGGGGGCTGATAGTACTCACACCGCCTACAGCGTCACCAAGGCCCGCCCCGATCGGCCTGACGGGGGCGCTACAGCGGGCAAAAGTACGAAACGGCTCATAACTCATCAACCGTGAGGCGTAGGCTCAAGTGTCTTATATCGCTGGAATCCTTGGCTCGAGGCGGACCAGATGCATGCCTCGGATTTGCTCGCCACCCTGGGAAAATTTTAGGGTATTTGGGGTTTTTCCAAAAACCTACTTTCGCGAACTAGTCCTAGGTTTTTGGCCCGACCGGAACCAAACCAGTGCGGCAAGATTCTCTGGAGTCTGATTGTCAATAATTATCAAAAAAAAGTGTAAATTTCGCTTCACGGTCCCTAAGGGCCGCCAAAATGTTCGAAGTGGGAGGAGCCCATTTTGCTTAATTGGCTATAACTCGTGAACGGAACGAGATTTTTGCACCAAACTCAGCACACGCATGTACGAGCTCATTCTGTGGTCACGTGAAAAAGGGCGCAGCGACTGGCCACTTGGTGGCGCTATAACTGTTAAAAGGGTGTCAAAATGATGTATTTCTATGGAAAAAACACATGAAATGGCTGAAAGCGGCCATCTTGCTGTCTGATTTGCATACAAGCTCACAAAATCGGGCATGCGCATGCGTCACGTGATCCTGAAGAAGCTTGAAAACTTTCATGGACGTCGGGCCATTGGTGGCGCTTTAACTGTCATAAAGGTGAGAAGGCCTCTGTATTACCCTATGCAAAATGACATTTAAATGACTGAAAAATGGAGGGAAAAGAGCAGAGCTTCACCAAATTAGCTGAGCACATGCGCCATATTATTCTAAAGAAGCGTGCAAACTTTTATGGAGATCGGGCCATCAGTGGGGGTGTCACAGTTTAAAAGGTAAAAAAAAAAAATGCACCACATTTCCATGATAAATGAGCTAAAAGGGCAACAAACGTTCTTTTTCCTCTCCGAGGCACATGTTAGAAGGCTGGATAAAGTTTTTGGAACGCAGCAGCGCAGACGGCAAGCGCCTAGACCCTATAGTTTTTTTTTTAGAGGCCTTTTTGTGGCCCTTTTTTAGCCACTTATTAGGGGTTCAAGCACTTCAGTGCTGAACACCTATTGTAATTGTTAATTTTCCCATGATGCAACATTCAGACATAAAACTGATCGGGCAGACCAAACCGTAAGTCGTGGAGACTTGAAACTTTAGGGGCTGATAGTACTCACACCGCCTACAGCGTCACCAAGGCCCGCCCCGATCGGCCTGACGGGGGCGCTACAGCGGGCAAAAGTACGAAACGGCTCATAACTCATCAACCGTGAGGCGTAGGCTCAAGTGTCTTATATCGCTGGAATCCTTGGCTCGAGGCGGACCAGATGCATGCCTCAGATTTGCTCGTCACCCTGGGAAAATTTTAGGGTATTTGGGGTTTTTCCAAAAACCTACTTTCGCGAACTAGTCCTAGGTTTTTGGCCCGACCGGAACCAAACCAGTGCGGCAAGATTCTCTGGAGTCTGATTGTCAATAATTATCAAAAAAAAGTGTAAATTTCGCTTCACGGTCCCTAAGGGCCGCCAAAATGTTCGAAGTGGGAGGAGCCCATTTTGCTTAATTGGCTATAACTCGTGAACGGAACGAGATTTTTGCACCAAACTCAGCACACGCATGTACGAGCTCATTCTGTGGTCACGTGAAAAAGGGCGCAGCGACTGGCCACTTGGTGGCGCTATAACTGTTAAAAGGGTGTCAAAATGATGTATTTCTATGGAAAAAACACATGAAATGGCTGAAAGCGGCCATCTTGCTGTCTGATTTGCATACAAGCTCACAAAATCGGGCATGCGCATGCGTCACGTGATCCTGAAGAAGCTTGAAAACTTTCATGGACGTCGGGCCATTGGTGGCGCTTTAACTGTCATAAAGGTGAGAAGGCCTCTGTATTACCCTATGCAAAATGACATTTAAATGACTGAAAAATGGAGGGAAAAGAGCAGAGCTTCACCAAATTAGCTGAGCACATGCGCCATATTATTCTAAAGAAGCGTGCAAACTTTTATGGAGATCGGGCCATCAGTGGGGGTGTCACAGTTTAAAAGGTAAAAAAAAAAAATGCACCACATTTCCATGATAAATGAGCTAAAAGGGCAACAAACGTTCTTTTTCCTCTCCGAGGCACATGTTAG
Source organism: Scardinius erythrophthalmus (assembly GCF_964197995.2). NCBI lineage: Eukaryota > Metazoa > Chordata > Actinopteri > Cypriniformes > Leuciscidae > Scardinius > Scardinius erythrophthalmus. Next base: position 24,287,391 of record NC_138232.1, on the reverse strand, counting down.
AAGGCTGGATAAAGTTTTTGGAACGCAGCAGCGCAGACGGCAAGCGCCTAGACCCTATAGTTTTTTTTTTAGAGGCCTTTTTGTGGCCCTTTTTTAGCCACTTATTAGGGGTTCAAGCACTTCAGTGCTGAACACCTATTGTAATTGTTAATTTTCCCATGATGCAACATTCAGACATAAAACTGATCGGGCAGACCAAACCGTAAGTCGTGGAGACTTGAAACTTTAGGGGCTGATAGTACTCACACCGCCTACAGCGTCACCAAGGCCCGCCCCGATCGGCCTGACGGGGGCGCTACAGCGGGCAAAAGTACGAAACGGCTCATAACTCATCAACCGTGAGGCGTAGGCTCAAGTGTCTTATATCGCTGGAATCCTTGGCTCGAGGCGGACCAGATGCATGCCTCAGATTTGCTTGCCCTTCAGGCGCCAATTTTGAGTAAATTGAGGTTTTTTGAAAAACCTACTTTTGCGAATTACTCCTAGATTTTTTGCCCGATTGAAACCAAACCAATGCAGAAATATTCTCTGGACAGAGACTATCAAAAATCATCAAAAAAATTCTTAATTTAAATTCACGGTCGCTAAGGGAAATCAAAATGTTTGATGGCACCAGGGCCACTTTTACTAAAACAATTATAACTCGTGAATGGAAAGAGATATTTTCGCTAATCTTGGGAAACGTGTTTATGAGCTCAATCTGAGATTACTTGAAAAAAATCGCGACGATTGGCCACTTGGTGGCGCTACAACATGGAAAAAAATTTATGAAAATGGCTATAAACGCACCCAACCGTTAGTCCTTTGAAATCCTCAATCCTTCCCGAGTCCAACAATACCAAATATGCCAGGTTTCTCCTTATAGTTTGTGTATCATTGTCATTAAGCACTTAAAAAACTTGCAATTATCTTCGAAACCGATAGTCCAAATTTCTTGAAATTTGAAAACATAGATCAATAGCTAAACAATAACGCCCAAATGTCACAATTAAGATAGGAACTGACAAAAATAAATAAACAAATAAAATTTTTAAATCATTGTCACCCATGGATCATTTTTATTCTCTCATAAACAGAAGTGTCTAAACTTCAAAACAAAATGAGATATTTACAACAAATTTGACAGACATGCATGGGCACACTTTGAGGACACTTGAAGTGGTGGAGATCAGGCAAGATGTGGTGCTATAACTGTCAAAAAAACTTTCCTCAGTAAATTGCCTGTATTGGCTGTAAATGGTATTTTCCATCAATGTTATAAGTTTATTTGTTTATTTGGATCCCCATTAGCCTCTTTCTAGGCAGTGGCTACTCTTCCTGGGGTCCCAAAAAGTAAATCATACAAAACTACATTTAATCAACAACAATAAAAAGTCAAGTCAATGAAACGCACTAACCCATCATCCATTCCAAATATCAAAATCAACAATTTAATATATTTTGCCATTAAATATTCCTTTAAATATTTTTTTTAAACTAATTTTTCTTGTAAAAATGTGTGATATCAATAGTAAATGATTCCATATTTTCATTCCTCTATACATTACTGTCCGTTGGTTTCCAGTGGTTTTCGAAACAGGAAATAAAAAACATTCCTTTTATTCATGCCTGGTGTAAAAAAATATGACTAGTACTATTATACAAAAGTTGAGAGTACAGCGCATTAGGAACTCTAGACACAGAAATATTTCTTATAAAATAAAGCAGAGAGACAATCCTTCACCAGTTCATTCTCAGTATATTAGCTCTTCTATAACAGTTTAAATTCAGTCCTGTCGCTCTGTTCTGGACAAATTTATTTTTTCAATTACATCCATTTTTTTTTATTTACTTGATGCACTGGTAAAAACCACTGGGCAAAAACACGCGATTCGTCCAATCACTGATTGTGCTGCAGTGACTGCCACCCCTGAGAGCCAACAGTAGCGGCATATTCTTAAGGCCCGCCCACTGTTCGCGCAGGCGCTGCTGCTGTCAGCATGATGAGAGAACAGAATAGATCAGATGAGACAGCAGCACGGAAACTTTCTTCAGAAACTCCTTGTACTAAATGATCATCATAATCTATCGGGAACTGTGATTGTGTGCACTTGGAAACTTTGGATGCATCAACTTGTCGTCAGAGAAAGGTGTAAAAGGTGAAATCGGAGTAAAGATTTATAGTGTGATAATTTTTATTGAACAATCTTCTTTAATTGAATATGTGATGCAGTCTCGTTTTGGTGAGTGACTTTTTTTTGTCATATGTTATCTTATGACAGATATCTATTTCAGAAATGATTTGATATGAGCTGAGTTGACTAGGCCGCAGTCACAGCGCGAGCTGAACTAGTTAGCCGTGTGCTAAAGCTACCGCGTGTAGCTAACATCTTTGTATCATGAGTTGTGACAGTGACTGTTTTATGAGTGTCGAATCGATGTGTTAAATAAATTTGGATTAATGTGTCATTTGAGCTGTGCATGTCATTTGTTACTGAAATGTTGAGTCAGAAATTAATTATGGTACGTTTGCCTTGTGTTTTCCAAGGCTGCGTTTTCTTGTTCTCTATTTTTTTTCCCTATGTGAACGTGATCGGCAAGTGTATCCTGTTTTGTGCCATAAATAATCCTGTGAAGGTGAATCGCCTGCCTAGTGGATGCAATTACATGCACAAATGCTAACCAGTGCCCATGGACCTGTTTCCCATTTGAACTGTAATTTGATACCATCAACTGGTAGGATAACTACAATTTTCTTTTGTTTGTTTTTGTTTTTTATATATATGTGTTGCTATATAAATAAGTGTTACGATGTGTATAGCATGCACAAAAATCAAGGACATTTTTTGTAACGAATGTAGCGAAAACTAAACAGCGTCTCTGCGCATTGAAAGGCTGTCACTCAGTGCACAATCACATTGTTACAGCAACGGATTGTCTTTGAGTCATTAAACCGTACATGTACAAACATGTTCAAAAACACTGATTCGTTAAAAAGATAGATGTGATGAAACTAGGTGGTAATTATTTTTAACTTTAAGCTCCACTTTCGAACTTCACCTAATTTAATCGAAGCTTTTAGGCTGTTGAATCATTAAAAAGAAACAAGTCGGTGATGTCTGTTTTCATTTACTAACTCTCTATTGTTCTTATTTGTCACTCATCTTTCTGAAACAAACTACAAAGAGAACTTTTTAATTTATCAATATAATTTTCTCTTTGAATCAGAACAAAATTGTCAACTATTTGCTCTCCTGTTGCACCATTTCCTCCCTCCAGTAGATGATCCTTGCTTCTGATTTAATTATGCCCTACCGAATACTATATCTAGGTGTAGCACATCAATTCAAGTTGCGCACTACATGCTACACAGTGTTGTGTAGGGCTGGGTTTCGATTCAAATTTCAAGAATCGATTCGATTCCGATTCTCAAGATCTTGAATCGATTATCATTATTCGATCCGATCTGATCCGATCTTCGAGATTTAGATAATGTTAATTTCCGCCATGATAAATTTTCCACCATTTTGAATTTTGTCAACAACGTACTTTTACTAACTAGTCCTAGGTTTTTCGCCCGATCGGAACCAAACCAGTGCAGAAATGTATAGAAATCCTATAAATGTTAAACAGCTTTAAAACCATGTATTTCCTATGTTACATTGCCTGTATTGGCTGTAAATGGTCTTTTCCATCTATTATGTCAGTGGTTACATGCTTGCTAAATAAAACTTAATAGATTTTAAAGCTTTTGTGCTTTAAGGCCTTAAAGGCCTTAACTGCTTGAACCCCGATAAATGCTGCTTGCAGCTTTAATTATTAGGGGTTCAAGCACGAAGTGCTGAAACCCTATTGTAATTGTACTGATTTTTATTATTATTATTATTCTCCCCTAAAACGCATCGTGCAGACCAAACCGTAAGAGCTGGAACCTTGAAACTTGGCCAAATGGTAGTCCTCAATTTGGGGAGAACCTATCAAAGTATGACTCAGATTGGCCCATAGGTGGCGCTATAGCAACCAAAAGCGCGAAACTGCTCATAACTCCTAGACCGTATGTCCTAGACTCAAGTGTCCTATATCATTGGAAAGCTGGACGCCTGAAGGTCAAAACGTATATCTCCGATTTTATTTCAGGTATGCAAATTTTTCCGCCATTTTGAATTTTGTCAAAAACCTTCTTTTGCGAACTAGTCCCTGGTTTTTCGCCCGATCGGAACCAAACCAGTGCAGAAATGTTCTTTGGAGTCTGAAGATCAATAATTATCGAAAAAAAGTTTAAATTTCGATTCCTGGTCGCTAGGGGGTGATAAATTAATGTTGTGGGAGGAGCCTATTTTACTAAAATGGCTATAACTCGAAAAGGAAATGAGATATCTTCACCAAACTTGGTGCACATGTGTATGAGTTCAATCTGGGGTCATAGTAAAAAAATTGCGACGATTGATCACTAGGTGGCGCTATAACATGAAAAAAACATGAAAAGGGCTATGACCACGTGACCGTTTGTCCGATTGACTTGAAAATTGGTATGCAGTGTCTTGGTCCAAGGTGCCATGTATGTCTATGAGGACATTGGCGTATCTCGAAAAACATGGCCGCCATCGACCAATGAAATTTGAGCACCTATTAGACAAGGCTAACGGAGGCCGATCGGAACGAAACTCGATGGGCATGTTCGACTCATGGCCCTAGAGGTCTGTAAGAGTTTTGAACGAAATCGGCCACTAGTTGGCGCTAACGAGTTTTATGGGTCTGTAATCACGTGGTGTTACACTTATCATCACAAAATGCATATCATCTGATAGAACTGCTCATGCTGAACAACTTTGCCTCAAGAACTAATGCTGTCAATTAAACCGTTTATTAAATATTTGTAATTATGTTAAAAACCTACTTTTGCGAACTAGTCCTAGGTTTTTCGCCCGATCGAAACCAGACCAGTCTAGGACAATTCTCTGGACACTCTAGATCAATAATTATCAAAAAAAAGTTGAACTTTTGCATGTAGATGGCTGTAAGAGGGTCATTTAGAAAAGGGGCGTGGCAAAAAACACTAAAAAGCCTATAAATCCTAAATGAAAACTCAGAACTTCACAAAAATTGGTGAGCATATGTGACATAACATCATTAACAAGCATGCCGATTTTTATGAAGATCGGACGATAGCTGGCGCTATAACTGCTAAAAAGCTTTAAAACCATATATTTCCTATTGTATTTCCTGTAAATGGTCTTTTCCATCTATTATGTTAGTAGTTACATGCTTGCTAAATAAAAGTTAATCACTTTTGATGCTTTTGTGCTTAAAGGCCTTAACTGCTTGAACCCCGATAAATGCTGCTTGCAGCTTTAATTATTATTATTATTATTATTATTATTCCGCCGTAAAACGCATCGTGCAGCCCAAACCGTAAGAGCTGGAACTTTGAAACTTTGACAGATGGTAGTACAAAAATCGAGGAAAGGTTCAGAGATTATGACCCCGATTGGCCCATAGGTGGCGCTATAACAACCAAAAGCGCGAAACTGCTCATAACTCCTAGACCGTATGTCGTAGACTCAAGTGTCTTATATCATTGGAAAGCTGGACGCCTGACGAACAAAACGTATATCTCCGATTTCATTTCCGCCATGATAGATTTTCCGCCATTTTGAATTTTGTCAAAAATCTACTTTTGCGAACTAGTCCCTGGTTTTTTGCCCGATTGGAACCAAACTAGTGCAGAAATGTTCTCTGGAGACTGAATATCAATAATTATCGAAAAAAAGTGGAAATTTCGATTCACGGTCGCTAAGGGGCGCCAAAACGTACGTTGTGGGAGGGGCCTATTTTACTAAAATGGCTATAACTCCCGATGTAAATGAGGTATCTTCACCAAACTTGGTACACATGTGTATGAGCTTACTCTGGGGTCACAGTAAAAAAATCGCGACGATTGGCCTCATGGTGGCGCTATAAAATGAAAAAAACATAAAACAGGCTATAACCACCTGACCGTTAGTCCGATTGACTTGAAAATTGGTATGCAGTGTCTTGGTCCAAGGTGCCATGTATGTCTATGAGGACATTGGCGTATCTCAAAAAACATGGCCGCCATTGGCCAACGAAGTTTGAGCACCTATTAGACAAGGTTAACGGAGGCCGATCGGAACGAAACTCAATGGGCATGTTCGGCTCATGGCCCTAAAGGTCTGTAAGAATTTTGAAAGAAATCGGCCACTAGTTGGCGCTAACGAGTTTTACGGCTCTGTAATCACGTGGTGTTACAAATATCCACACAATATGCATATCATTTGATAGATCTCCTCATCCTGAACAACTTTGCCTCAAGAACCATTGCTGTCAATCAAACTGTTCATTAATTATTCATTAATATGTTAAAAACCTACTTTTGCGAACTAGTCCTAGGTTTTTTGCCCGATCGGAACCAGACCAGTCTAGGACAATTCTCTGGACTCTCTAGATCAATAATTATCAAAAAAAGTTGAACTTTTGCATTTGGATGGCTGTAATAGGGTAATTTATAAAATGGGCGTGTCAAAATACATTAAAAAGCCTATAAATCCTAAATAAAAACTCAGAACTTCACAAAAATTGGTCAGCATATGTGACATAACATCATTAACAAGCATGAAAAATTCTATGGAGATCGGACGATAGGTGGCGCTATAACTGTTAAAAAGCTTTAAAATCATATATTTCCTATGGTAAACTGCCTGTATTGGCTGTAAATGGTCTTTTCCATCTCTGATCATATAATTTTCATATCATAATGTTCAAAACTAGTGCAATACAATTCTCTGGACTCACTAGATCAATAATTGTCAGAAAAAGTTGAACTACTTCATTTGGATAGCTATAATAGGTTCACTTCAAAATCTGGCCTTTACCAAGTGTCCCCGAAAGCCTATATCTCTTTAATCAATGCTCAGACCTTCTTAAAAACAAGTCAGAACGTGTGAAATATCACCCTGAACAAGCATGAAAATTTTCAGACAGATCGGACAAAATTTGCCTCTATAACAGTTAAAAAGGTGAAAATGATATGAATTAATGGCATGTTAAGCCAATAAGTGGTATTTTACTGCCCCCTGCTGTTTAAAATAGTCATTTTCTCATATTGGTATTGGTATCAGCCATGGTAAATCATGATAAATTATGGTGTGTGTGTGTGTGTGTGTGTGTGTGTGTGTGGTACAAATATAACAAAGGTTTTATTTTCCAACATGAAAACAAACATAACAGAGTGCTAGTGCACAAACAATAACCGACAATGATAATGGATGAGAGGGGAACTTAAATACACAGATCAAGACAAGGACAACAGGTGACGGTTATGATGATGAGGAGCAGGTGATGATGAGGAGGGTGATGAGGAGCAGGTGCAGGTGATGACGACAGATGGTGAATGTGATGAAGACAGAAGGTGAATGTGATGAAGGTGAATGTGACACCAATATCACTGAAACATTGTGTGTGTGTGTGTGTGTGTGTGTGTGTGTGTGTGTGTGTGTGTGTGTGTGTGTGTGTAGCATTATTGTGTGTAGCATATGTAGCAAGTATGCATTATTGAGTTAACATGGAAACACTGGTTTGCTTTAGTGCAGAAAACTGGTCAAAATCATGAGGTTTAAAGTGAAAGTGAGCCAATAAGTGGTCTTCTACTGCCCTCTGCTGGCCATTCTACTTATTAATTAAATTTTTCCACATGTGCTTGCATTTATACTTGAATACACACTAAAAATCACTTATATAGCAATAACTATTATAACACAATCATATTTTGTCAGTGTTAATCACTTTATTTGCACTGACACTTCAAATAATTGCTAGTAATGTGGTAAATCATGGTAAATCATGGTTAACTATGCTGTGTGTGTGTGTGTGTGTGTGTGTGTGTGTGTGTGTGTGTGTGTGTGTGTGTGTGTGTGTGTGTGTGTGTGTGTGTAAGCATGCATTGAGTTAACATGGATAAACTGGTTTGCTTTAGTGCAGAAAACTGGTTTAAAGTGAAAGTGAGCCAATAAGTGGTCTTCTACTGCCCTCTGCTGGCCATTCTACTTATTAATGAAATATTTCAACATGTGCTTGCATTCATACTTGAATACACACTAAAACAATCACTTATATAGCAATAACTATTATAACAATCATATTTTGTCAGTGTTAATCACTTTATTTGCACTGACACTTCAAATAATTGCTAGTAATGTGATAAATCAGGCTAGAAACATGGTAAATCAAAGTAAATAATACTAGATTGTCGTTTATCTCCTGGTAAATAATACTAGAACGTGGTAAATCATGGTAAATCATGGTTAACTATGCTGTGTGTGTGTGTGTGTGTGTGTGTGTGTGTGTGTGTGTGTGTGTGTGTGTGTGTGTGTGTGTGTGTGTGTGTGTGTGTGTGTGTGTGTGTGTGTGTAAGCATGCATTGAGTTAACATGGAAAAACTGGTTTGCTTTAGTGCAGAAAACTGGTTTAAAGTGAAAGTGAGCCAATAAGTGGTCTTCTAGTGCCCTCTGCTGGCCATTCTACTTAATAATGAAATATTTTACATGTGCTTTTGCATTCATACTTGGACACACACTAAAAATCACGTATATAACTAACTATTATAACACAATAATATTTTGTCAGTGTTCATCACCTCATTTGCACTGACACTTCACATAATTGCTAGTAATGTGGTTAATCATGCTAGAAACATTGTAAATCATAGTAAATAATACTGAAATGAGGTGTATCAAGGTAAATCATGCTAGAATCCTAATAAATCATTCTGGAACATGGTATATGATAGTAAATCATGCTAGAATCATAGTAAATAATACTAGAATGTGCTAAATTGTTGTGGGAGGAGCCTATTTTACTAAAATGGCTATAACTCAAGAAGTAAATGAGATATCTTCACCAAACTCAGTACACATGTGTATGGGTTCAATTTGAGGTCACAGTAAACAATTCTATGGAGATCGGACCATAGGTGGCGCTATAACTGTTAAAAAGCTTTAAAACCATATATATCCCATGGTAAACTGCCTGTATTGGCTGTAAATGGTCTTTTCCATCTATTATGTCCGTGGTTACATGCTTGCTAAATAAATCTTAATAACTTTTGATGCTTTTGTGCTTAAATGCTTAAAAGGCTTTAACTGCTTGAACCCCGATAAATGCTGCTTGCAGCTTTAATTAGGGGTTCAAGCACGAAGTGCTGAAACCCTATTGTAATTGTGCTGATTTTTATTATTATTATTAGGGGTTCAAGCACGAAGTGCTGAAACCCTATTGTAATTGTGCTGATTTTTATTATTATTATTATTATTATTATTCTGCCGTAAAACGCATCGTGCAGCCCAAACCGTAAGAGCTGGAACTTTGAAACTTTGACAGATGGTAGTACAAAAATCGAGGAAAGGTTCAGAGATTATGACCCCGATTGGCCCATAGGTGGCGCTATAACATCCAAAAGCGCGAAACTGCTCATAACTCCTAGACCGTATGGCGTAGACTCAAGTGTCTTATATCATTGGAAAGCTGGACGCCTGACGAACAAAATATATCTCCGATTTCATTTCCGCCATGATAGATTTTCCGCCATTTTGAATTTTGTCAAAAATCTACTTTTGCGAACTAGTCCCTGGTTTTTTGCCCGATTGGAACCAAACTAGTGCAGAAATGTTCTCTGGAGACTGAATATCAATAATTATCGAAAAAAAGTGGAAATTTCGATTCACGGTCGCTAAGGGGCGCCAAAACGTACGTTGTGGGAGGGGCCTATTTTACTAAAATGGCTATAACTCCCGATGTAAATGAGGTATCTTCACCAAACTTGGTACACATGTGTATGAGCTTACTCTGGGGTCACAGTAAAAAAATCGCGACGATTGGCCTCATGGTGGCGCTATAAAATGAAAAAAACATAAAACAGGCTATAACCACCTGACCGTTAGTCCGATTGACTTGAAAATTGGTATGCAGTGTCTTGGTCCAAGGTGCCATGTATGTGTATGAGGACATTGGCGTATCTCAAAAAACATGGCCGCCATCGGCCAACGAAGTTTGAGCACCTATTAGACAAGGTTAACGGAGGCCGATCGGAACGAAACTCAATGGGCATGTTCGGCTCATGGCCCTAAAGGTCTGTAAGAATTTTGAAAGAAATCGGCCACTAGTTGGCGCTAACGAGTTTTACGGCTCTGTAATCACGTGGTGTTACAAATATCCACACAATATGCATATCATTTGATAGATCTCCTCATCCTGAACAACTTTGCCTCAAGAACCATTGCTGTCAATCAAACTGTTCATTAATTATTCATTAATATGTTAAAAACCTACTTTTGCGAACTAGTCCTAGGTTTTTTGCCCGATCGGAACCAGACCAGTGTAGGACAATTCTCTGGACTCTCTAGATCAATAATTATCAAAAAAAAGTTGAACTTTTGCATTTGGATGGCTGTAATAGGGTCATTTATAAAACGGGCGTGTCAAAATACATTAAAAAGCCTATAAATCCTAAATAAAAACTCAGAACTTCACAAAAATTGGTCAGCATATGTGACATAACATCATTAACAAGCATGAAAAATTCTATGGAGATCGGACGATAGTTGGCGCTATAACTGTTAAAACGCTTTGAAACCATATATTTCCTATGGTAAATTGCCTGTATTTGCTGTAAATGATGTCTTCTATCTTTTATCATATAATGTTCATATCATAATGTTCAAAACCAGTGCAGCACAATTCTCTGAACTCTCTAGATCAATAATTATCAGAAAAAAAGTTTAACTTCTTCAAAAGGTGATTTTATATGAATATAATGACATATTAAGCCAATAAGTGGTATTTTACTGCCCCCTGCTGTCATTTCATCATACTACTCCCTAATATTGTTATAAAATTCATATTTAGACTTTTTAAAATCATTATTTTAACATTTACAATCACATTTTGTCAAAACTCATCTATTGAGTATTACTATTGACAATTGTGTTACACTGAGATATGGAAATGGACGAAAGTAAATGAATGAAATGAAACGAAAGTATAACGGCATTTAAGCCACGCCCCCGAATACAAATCCATTCATAACTCGAAAACGGAAAGTCGTTGCGCGCTCAAATTTTGATGGTGAGGACCTCTCCGGGCTCTTGATCGAAACGTGTCGTCGCGGGCCTCGGGAGCGCGCCCCCCGCGCATCGCGAATCCGCGGGACCCCCGATTTTGAACGGCCATTACTCCCGACCCAGACCACCCCGAACATTGTGTGAGAGCTCGTTGGAAAGGGCGCGTCCTTGGCTAGCTTCGATTCAAATGTGGTGTTATTTGCCCTGGGCATTCCAGAGATAATAGCCCGAACAGATATGCCTTATAACAGTCATAACTCCCAGCCCCAATCGCCCAAAAACACATTGATGGTCTCATTCAACAGGGCTCCTCAAGCACTATCTATGCTCTGAGTTTCAGAATTTTTCGCCTTTTGGTTCCTGAGATATAAGTAAAAAAACAAATTCCCATTCATTCAAACACTTCAACTGTAAAATGTAAGCTATAATACCACTGTTGTCCACTAGAGGGAGCAGCAGGATTACGCATGATCTTTTAATTCGCTTCAGTATTGGAAATAAACAAATGCTTTAAGAAGCAATCTTTTTTATTATGATGTTTTTTTTATTATTATGATATTTGTATATATTTTATTTTTTTTATTATGATTATGAACAGTTTGATTGACATTAGTGATTCTTGAGGCAAAGTTGTTCAAGATGAGGAGATGAAGATATTTTCACAATATCACATCCTAAAAACATTGAAAACATATTTGTCTTTGTGTGTGTGTGTGTGTGTGTGTGTGTGTGTGTGTGTGTGTGTGTGTGTGTGTGTGGTTTGTGTGTGTGTCTGTGTGTGTGTGTAAGCATGCTTAATGGAAAGAACATGAAGAAACTGCTTTGTTTTACTGGTGGATAAAAAAGTCTTTCAAATGAAAGTGAGTCAATTAGTGGTCTTCTACTGCCCTCTGCAGGACATTCTACTTAAAATATTTTCATCTGTGCTTTTGCATTAGTTTTTGGACTATATCAAATTACTTGCATGAAAATCACCTATTATAACACAGTCATGTTTTGTCAAAGTTTATCACTTCATTTTTACTGAGCTCTCAGTTTGAACAATTCTGCCTCTCAGTGATTAATTTGAAATCTGAAAATGGTGTTATACAGAGGAGATTTGCAATTATCATTTTGTTACCTATCTTTTATTTTAAATATCTCCATCTACAACAAAATGTGTGTGCATGTGTGTGTTCAAGCATGGTTAGTGTATTAAGTATTATTGTTTAAGTATTATTGTTTTCATTTACATTTTAACCACCAGAAGAAGAACACTCATTGGTTCATTCTGCTCACTAAAATATTATTTTTAATTTTTTTTTCCATTTGAAATATTGTTTAAACTTAATAAAATCATTAAAATAACATTTCAAATCATATTTTGTCTGTTTATAAATCCCACAGACTCACACTGGCTGCAATACTAATGTTTTTGTAAAACACAGACCTGATAGTCTAATCTGTGTGTATTGTGCATATATTATTGATATTATTACTATTGCAAATCATGTTATTGTAACTCATATCTTAATAGAATATTATTTGTAATTTTAATTCTTTATTTCTTAAGTGTTTTTTTTTATGATTACTACAGATATTATCACCAAAGATATCAACTACACCTTCACTTTTAGTATTGACACGCTGCACACACAGCACAATCACACACTCACTAATGCATTCAAATAAATGTAATCTTACTGTGCTACTTTATTTGTACATGATTAGAATGAACAGAAATCTAAGAATATTTTTCTTCTTTTGTTAAAGCCATTTCAGACTCCAAGTAAGCATTATATTACTAATCATCTATTTTAAAGGTGCCATACAATTGAAAACTGTATTTATCTTGGCATAGTTGAATGATAAGAGTTCTGGACATGGAACTGACATACCGTGAGCCTCAAACACCATTGTTTCCTCCTTCTTGTGTAAATCTCCTGTTTGCAAAAGACCGCTGAAAAATGACTGAATCCCACCATAACACCGACTGTGACGTTGGAGTCAGGATCATTAATATTTATACCCCCCAAATTTGCATTTTCCAGTCCATGTTCTAGGCCAGGCAGTGTTAATGTGGACCTGCACAGCCGAATCATCAGAAGATCTGCAGGTATTGTGAAGAAGCAAGCAAGGACAATAGTGAAAATGGCAGATCATGGATATAAATGTTATGTCTGAGGCTGTGCTGTGGATTTGAGAACTTTTCATTCCCTTCCCACAAAACTGTCAACAGGCATGGTTGATGTTTACAACAGGATACCTCACCATTTTAATTCAAAGCTGTTAGTTTGCTCTTAACGGAGGCCGATCAGAACGAAACTCGATGGGCATGTTCGACTCGTGGCCCTAGAGGTCTGTAAGAATTTTGAAAAATCAGCCACTAGTTGACGCTAACAGGTTTTACGGCTATGTAATCACGTGATGCATATCATTTGATAGATCTCCTCATACTGAACAACTTTGCCTCAAGAACTACTGCTGTCAATCAATTTGTTCATTAAATACTTGCTATTATGTTAAAAACCTACTTTTGCGAACTAGTCCTAGGTTTTTCGCCCGATCGGAAATATACCAGTGCAGTACAATTCTCTGGAAGCTCTAGATTATTAATTATATAAAAAACTTTAACTTTACCCATTGGGTAGCCATAACAGGATCATTTAGAAAATGGGTATGGCAAAAAACACTCAAAAGCCTGTAAATCCTAAACAAAAACTCAGACAACTCACTAAACTGCCTTATGTGCTTAAAGACCCTAAATGCTTGAACCCCGCTAAATGCTGCTTGCAGCTTTAATTATTATTATTATTATTATTATTCCGCCGTAAAACGCATCGTGCAGCCCAAACCGTAAGAGCTGGAACTTTGAAACTTTGACAGATGGTAGTACAAAAATCGAGGAAAGGTTCAGAGATTATGACCCCGATTGGCCCATAGGTGGCGCTATAACAACCAAAAGCGCGAAACTGCTCATAACTCCTAGACCGTATGTCGTAGACTCAAGTGTCTTATATCATTGGAAAGCTGGACGCCTGACGAACAAAACGTATATCTCCGATTTCATTTCCGCCATGATAGATTTTCCGCCATTTTGAATTTTGTCAAAAATCTACTTTTGCGAACTAGTCCCTGGTTTTTTGCCCGATTGGAACCAAACTAGTGCAGAAATGTTCTCTGGAGACTGAATATCAATAATTATCGAAAAAAAGTGGAAATTTCGATTCACGGTCGCTAAGGGGCGCCAAAACGTACGTTGTGGGAGGGGCCTATTTTACTAAAATGGCTATAACTCCCGATGTAAATGAGGTATCTTCACCAAACTTGGTACACATGTGTATGAGCTTACTCTGGGGTCACAGTAAAAAAATCGCGACGATTGGCCTCATGGTGGCGCTATAAAATGAAAAAAACATAAAACAGGCTATAACCACCTGACCGTTAGTCCGATTGACTTGAAAATTGGTATGCAGTGTCTTGGTCCAAGGTGCCATGTATGTGTATGAGGACATTGGCGTATCTAAAAAAACATGGCCGCCATCGGCCAACGAAGTTTGAGCACCTATTAGACAAGGTTATCGGAGGCCGATCGGAACGAAACTCAATGGGCATGTTCGGCTCATGGCCCTAAAGGTCTGTAAGAATTTTGAAAGAAATCGGCCACTAGTTGGCGCTAACGAGTTTTACGGCTCTGTAATCACGTGGTGTTACAAATATCCACACAATATGCATATCATTTTATAGATCTCCTCATCCTGAACAACTTTGCCTCAAGAACCATTGCTGTCAATCAAACTGTTCATTAATTATTCATTAATATGTTAAAAACCTACTTTTGCGAACTAGTCCTAGGTTTTTCGCCTGATCGGAACCAGACCAGTCTAGGACAATTCTCTGGACTCTCTAGATCAATAATTATCAAAAAAAAGTTGAACTTTTGCATTTGGATGGCTGTAATAGGGTCATTCTTAAAATGGGTGTGTCAAAATACATTAAAAAGCCTATAAATCCTAAATAAAAACTCAGAACTTCACAAAAATTGGTCAGCATATGTGACATAACATCATTAACAAGCATGAAAAATTCTATGGAGATCGGACGATAGGTGGCGCTATAACTGTTAAAAAGCTTTAAAATCATATATTTCCTATGGTAAACTGCCTGTATTGGCTGTAAATGGTCTTTTCCATCTCTGATCATATAATTTTCATATCATAATGTTCAAAACTAGTGCAATACAATTCTCTGGACTCACTAGATCAATAATTGTCAGAAAAAGTTGAACTACTTCATTTGGATAGCTATAATAGGTTCACTTCAAAATCTGGCCTTTACCAAGTGTCCCCGAAAGCCTATATCTCTTTAATCAATGCTCAGACCTTCTTAAAAACAAGTCAGAACGTGTGAAATATCACCCTGAACAAGCATGAAAATTTTCAGACAGATCGGACAAAATTTGCCTCTATAACAGTTAAAAAGGTGAAAATGATATGAATTAATGGCATGTTAAGCCAATAAGTGGTATTTTACTGCCCCCTGCTGTTTAAAATAGTCATTTTCTCATATTGGTATTGGTATCAGCCATGGTAAATCATGATAAATGATGGTGTGTGTGTGTGTGTGTGTGTGTGTGTGTGTGTGTGTGTGTGTGTGTGTGTGTGTGTGTGTGTGTGGTACAAATATAACAAAGGTTTTATTTTCCAACATGAAAACAAACATAACAGAGTGCTAGTGCACAAACAATAACCGACAATGATAATGGATGAGAGGGGAACTTAAATACACAGATCAAGACAAGGACAACAGGTGACGGTTATGATGATGAGGAGCAGGTGATGATGAGGAGGGTGATGAGGAGCAGGTGCAGGTGATGACGACAGATGGTGAATGTGATGAAGACAGAAGGTGAATGTGATGAAGGTGAATGTGACACCAATATCACTGAAACATTTGTGTGTGTGTGTGTGTGTGTGTGTGTGTGTGTGTGTGTAGCATTATTGTGTGTAGCATATGTAGCAAGTATGCATTATTGAGTTAACATGGAAACACTGGTTTGCTTTAGTGCAGAAAACTGGTCAAAATCATGAGGTTTAAAGTGAAAGTGAGCCAATAAGTGGTCTTCTACTGCCCTCTGCTGGCCATTCTACTTAATTAAATTTTTCCACATGTGCTTGCATTTATACTTGAATACACACTAAAAATCACTTATATAGCAATAACTATTATAACATAATCATATTTTGTCAGTGTTAATCACTTTATTTGCACTGACACTTCAAATAATTGCTAGTAATGTGGTAAATCATGGTAAATCATGGTTAACTATGCTGTGTGTGTGTGTGTGTGTGTGTGTGTGTGTGTGTGTGTGTGTGTGTGTGTGTGTGTGTGTGTGTAAGCATGCATTGAGTTAACATGGATAAACTGGTTTGCTTTAGTGCAGAAAACTGGTTTAAAGTGAAAGTGAGCCAATAAGTGGTCTTCTACTGCCCTCTGCTGGCCATTCTACTTATTAATGAAATATTTCAACATGTGCTTGCATTCATACTTGAATACACACTAAAAAAATCACTTATATAGCAATAACTATTATAACACAATCATATTTTGTCAGTGTTAACCACTTTATTTGCACTGACACTTCAAATAATTGCTAGTAATGAGATAAATCAGGCTAGAAACATGGTAAATCAAAGTAAATAATCCTAGATTGTCGTTTATCTCCTGGTAAATAATACTAGAACGTGGTATATCATGGTAAATCATGGTTAACTATGCTGTGTGTGTATGTGTGTGTGTGTGTGTGTGTGTGTGTGTGTGTGTGTGTGTGTGTGTGTGTGTGTGTGTGTGTGTGTGTGTGTGTGTGTGTGTGTGTGTGTGTGTGTGTGTGTGTGTGTGTGTGTGTGTGTGTGTGTGTGTGTGTGTGTGTGTGTGTGTGTGTAAGCATGCATTGAGTTAACATGGAAAAACTGGTTTGCTTTAGTGCAGAAAACTGGTTTAAAGTGTAAGTGAGCCAATAAGTGGTCTTCTACTGCCCTCTGCTGGCCATTCTACTTAATAATGAAATATTTTACATGTGCTTTTGCATTCATACTTGGACACACACTAAAAATCACGTATATAACTAACTATTATAACACAATAATATTTTGTCAGTGTTCATCACCTCATTTGCACTGACACTTCACATATTTGCTAGTAATGTGGTTAATCATGCTAGAAACATTGTAAATCATAGTAAATAATACTGAAATGAGGTGTATCAAGGTAAATCATGCTAGAATCCTAATAAATCATTCTGGAACATGGTATATGATAGTAAATCATGCTAGAATCCTATTAAATAATTCTAGAATGTGGCAAATCGTTGTGGGAGGAGCCTATTTTACTCAAATGGCTATAACTCAAGAAGTAAATGAGATATCTTCACCAAACTCAGTACACATGTGTATGGGTTCAATTTGAGGTCACAGTAAACAATTCTATGGAGATCGGAGCATAGGTGGCGCTATAACTGTTAAAAAGCTTTAAAACCATATATATCCCATGGCAAATTGCCTGTATTGGCTGTAAATGGTCTTTTCCATCTATTATGTCAGTGGTTACATGCTTGCTAAATAAATCTTAATAACTTTTGATGCTTTTGTGCTTAAATGCCTTAAAGGCCTTAACTGCTTGAACCCCGATAAATGCTGCTTGCAGCTTTAATTAGGGGTTCAAGCACGAAGTGCTGAAACCCTATTGTAATTGCCCTGATTTTTATTAGGGGTTCAAGCACGAAGTGCTGAAACCCTATTGTAATTGTACTGATTTTTATTATTATTATTATTATTATTATTATTATTATTATTATTTTTCTTCTGCCGTAAAACTCATCGTGCAGCCCAAACCGTAAGAGCTGGAGCTTTGAAACTTTGCCAGATGGTAGTACAAAAATCGAGGAGAGGTTCAGAGAATATGACCCCAATTGGCCCATAGGTGGCGCTATAGCAACCAAAAGCGCGAAACTGCTCATAACTCCTAGACCGTATGACGTAGACTCAAGTGTCTTATATCACTGGAAAGCTGGAAACCTGAAGGTCAAAACGTATATCTCCGATTTCATTTCCTGTATGCAAATTGTCCGCCATTTTGAATTTAGTTAAAAACCTACTTTTGCGAACTAGTCCTAGGTTTTTTGTCCAATTGGATCCAAAACAGTGCAGAAATGTTCTCTGGAGTCTGAATATCAATAATTATCGAAAAAAAGTCGAAATTTCGATTCCTGATCGCCGGGGGGTGATAAATTAATGTTGTGGGAGGAGCCTATTTTACTAAAATGGCTATAACTCGAGAATGAAATTAGATATCTTCACCAAACTTGGTGCACATGTGTATGAGTTCAATCTGGGGTCACAGTAAAAAAATCGCGACGATTGATTACTAGGTGGCGCTATAACATGAAAAAAACATGAAAACGGCTATGACCACGTGACCGTTAGTCCGATTGACTTGAAAATTGGTATGCAGTGTCTTGGTCCAAGGTACCATGTATGTCTATGAGGACATTGGCGTATCTCGAAAAACATGGCCGCCATCGACCAATGAAATTTGAGCACCTATTAGACAAGGTTAACGGAGGCCGATCGGAACGAAACTCGATGGGCATGTTCGACTCATGGCCCTAGAGGTCTCTAAGAGTTTTGAAAGAAATCGGCCACTAGTTGGCGCTAACGAGTTTTATGGCTCTGTAATCACGTGGTGTTACACTTATCGTCACAAAATGCATATCATCTGATAGATCTGCTCATGCTGAACAACTTTGCCTCAAGAACTAATGCTGTCAATTAAACCGTTTATTAAATATTCGTAATTATGTTAAAAACCTACTTTTGCAAACTAGTCCTAGGTTTTTCGCCCGATCGAAACCAGACCAGTCTAGGACAATTCTCTGGACACTCTAGATCAATAATTATCAAAAAAAAGTTGAACTTTTGCATGTAGATGGCTGTAATAGGGTCATTTAGAAAAGGGGCATGGCAAAAAAACACTAAAAAGCCTATAAATCCTAAATGAAAACTCAGAACTTCACAAAAATTGGTGAGCATATGTGACATAACATCATTAACAAGCATGCCAATTTTTATGGAGATCGGACCATAGGTGGCGCTATAACTGCTAAAAAGCTTTAAAACCATATATTTCCTATGGTATTTCCTGTAAATGGTCTTTTCCATCTATTATGTCAGTAGTTACATGCTTGCTAAATAAAACTTAATCACTTTTGATGCTTTTGTGCTTAAAGGCCTTAACTGCTTGAACCCCGATAAATGCTGCTTGCAGCTTTAATTATTATTATTATTCTTCCCTAAAACGCATCGTGCAGCCAAAACCGTAAGGCCTAGAGACGTGATACTTGGTCAAATGGTAGTAGTATTGCTCGCTACTCAGATACACGGACTTAGCCAAATCGGCCCATAGGTGGCGCTACAGCAACCAAAAGCGCGAAACTGCTCAGAACTCCTAGACCGTATGTCGTAGACTCAAGTGTCTTATATCATTGGGAAGCTGGATGCCTGACGAACAAAACGTATATCTCCGATTTCATTTCCGCCATGATAGATTTTCCGCCATTTTGAATTTTGCCAAAAACCTACTTTTGCGAACTAGTCCTAGGTTTTTCGCCCGATCGGAACCAAACCAGTACAGAAATGTTCTCTGGAGTCTGAATATCAATAATTATCGAAAAAAAGTTGAAATTTCGATTCACGGACGCTAAGGGGCGCCAAAACGTATGTTGTGGGAGGGGCCTATTTTACTAAAATGGCTATAACTCCAGAAGTAAATGAGGTATCTTCACCAAACTCGGTACACATGTGTAAGAGGTCAATCTGAGGTCACAGTAAAAAAATCGCGGCGATTGGCCACATGGTGGCGCTATAACTTGAAAAAAACATAAAACAGGCTTTAACCACCTGACCGTTAGTCCGATTGACTTGAAAATTGGTATGCAGTGTCTTGGCCCAAGGTGTCATGTATGTCTATGAGGACATTGGTGTATCTCAAAAAACATGGCCGCCATCGGCCAATGAAGTTTGAGCACCTATTAGACAAGGTTAACGGAGGCCGATCGGAACGAAACTCGATGGGCATGTTCAACTCATAGCCCTAGAGGTCTGTAAGAATTTTGAAAGAAATCGGCCACTAGTTGGCGCTAACGAGTTTTACGGCTCTGTAATCACGTGGTGTTACACTTATTGTCACAAAATGCATATCATTTGATAGATCTGCTCATGCTGAACAACATTGCCTCAAGAACCATAGCTGTCAATCAAATCGTTCATTAATTATTTGCGAATATGTTAAAAACCTACTTTTGCGAACTAGTCCCTGGTTTTTCGCCCGATCGGAACCAGACCAGTCTAGGACAATTCTCTGGACTCTCTAGATCAATAATTATCAAAAAAAGTTGAACTTTTGAATTTTTCGTATGGCTATAATTGGGTCATAAAGAAAATGGGCGTGGCAAAATGCACTCAAAAGCTTATAAATCCTAAACGAAAACTCAGAACTTCACGAAAATTGGTGAGCATATGTGCCATAATATTCTAAACAAGCATGCCAAATTTCATGTTGATCGGACCATAGGTGGCGCTATAACTGTTAAAAAGGTTTGAAAACCATATATTTCCTATGGTAAATTGCCTGTATTGGCTGTAAATGGACTTTTCCATCTATTATTTCAGTGGTTAAAAGCTTTCTAAATAAAACTTAATGTCTTAAATGCTTATGTGCTTAAAGGCCTTAAATGCTTGAACCCCGATAAATGCTGCTTGCAGCTTTAATTAGGGGTTCAAGCACGAAGTGCTGAAACCCTATTGTAATTGTGCTGATTTTTATTAGGGGTTCAAGCACGAAGTGCTGAAACCCTATTGTAATTGTACTGATTTTTATTATTAGGGGTTCAAGCACGAAGTGCTGAAACCCTATTGTAATTGTGCTGATTTTTATTATTATTATTATTATTATTATTCTGCCGTAAAACGCATCGTGCAGCCCAAACCGTAAGGGCTAGAGCTTTGAAACTTTGCCATATGGTAGTACAAAAATCGAGGAGAGGTTATCAAATTATGACCCCGATTGGCCCATAGGTGGCGCTATAGCAACCAAAAGCGCGAAACTGCTCATAACTCCTAGACCGTAAGTCATAGACTCAAGTGTCTTATATCATTGGAAAGCTGGACGCCTGACGAACAAAACGTATATCTCCGATTTTATTTCCGCCATGATAGATTTTCCGCCATTTTGAATTTTGTCGAAAATCTACTTTTGCAAACTAGTCCCTGGGTTTTCGCCCGATCGGAAACAAACCAGTGCAGAATTGTTCTATGGAGTCTGAAGATCAATAATTATCGAAAAAAAGTTGAAATTTCGATTCATGGTTGCTAGGGGGTGCAAAATTAACGTTGTGGGAGGAGCCTATTTTACTAAAATGGCTATAACTCCAGAAGTAAAAGAGGTATTTTAACCAAACTTGGTACACATGTGTAAGAGGTCAATCTGAGGTCACAGTAAAAAAATCGCGGCGATTGGCCACATGGTGGCGCTATAACATGAAAAAAACATAAAACAGGCTATAACCACCTGACCGTTAGTCCGATTGACTTGAAAATTGGTATGCAGTGTCTTGGTCCAAGGTGCCATGTATGTCTATGAGGACATTGGCGTATCTCAAAAAACATGGCCGCCATCGGCCAATGAAGTTTGAGCACCGATTAGACAAGGTTAACGGAGGCCGATCGGAACGAAACTCGATGGGCATGTTCGTCTTATGGCCCTAGAGGTCTGTAAGAATTTTGAAAGAAATCAGCCACTAGTTGGCGCTAACGAGTTTTATGGCTCTGTAATCACGTGGTGTTACACTCATCCACACAATATGCATATCATTTGATAGATCTGCTCATGCTGAACAACTTTGCCTCAAGAACCATTGCTGTCAATCAAACCGTTCATTAAATATTCACGAATATGTCTAAAACCTACTTTTGCGAACTAGTCCTAGGTTTTTCGCCCGATCGGAACCAGACCAGTCTAGGACAATTCTCTGGACTCTCTAGATCAATAATTATCAAAAAAAAGTTGAACTTTTGCATTTGGATGGCTGTAATAGGGTCATTTATAAAATGGGCGTGGCAAAATACAGTCAAAAGCCTATAAATCATAAATGAAAATGCAGAACTTCACAAAAATTGGTCAGCATATGTGACATAACATCATTAACAAGCATGCAAAATTTTATGGAGATCGGACGATAGGTGGCGCTATAACTGTTAAAAAGCTTTAAAACCATATATTTCCTATGGTAAACTGCCTGTATTGGCTGTAAATGGTCTTTTCCATCTCTGATCATATAATTTTCATATCATAATGTTCAAAACTAGTGCAATACAATTCTCTGGACTCACTAGATCAATAATTGTCAGAAAAAGTTGAACTACTTCATTTGGATAGCTATAATAGGTTCACTTCATAATGTAGCCTTTACCAAGTGTCCCCGAAAGCCTATATCTCTTTAATGAATTACTCAGACCTTCTTAAAAACAAGTCAGAACATGTGAAATATCACTCTAAACATGCATGAAAATTTTCAGACAGATCGGACAAAATTTGCCTCTATAACAGTTAAAAAGGTGAAAATGATATGAATATAATGGCATGTTAAGCCAATAAGTGATATTTTACTGCCCCCTGCTGTTTAAAATAGGAATTTTGTCATATTGTTCTATAATTTATATTTAGACTTTATAAAATCCCTATTTTAACATTTACAATTACATTTAGTCAAAATCTATCTGTTAAAGTATTAGTACTGACAGTTTGATCACATCATATAGTTCAACTGTCTGTATCTACAACATAATGTGTGTGTAGTCTTAGGTTTCTGAATAAATTCTGAATCGTCTGATTAATAGCTTACAAAGACTTTGTGAAATGTTAATTGACCATTCAAATATATTTTCATAATGACATATCCCAATAGCATTGAAAAAACAACAACAACAACATTTGTCTTTGTGTGTGTGTGTGTGTGTGTGTGTGTGTGTGTGTGTGTGTGTGTGTGTGTGTGTAAGCATGCATTAAGTTAAAATGGTAAAACTGGTTTGCTTTTGTCACAGTTGTGTTCTGTCTGAGTATTGTTGTCTCTGATCACATGTCTTCCTTTGTTCTGTTTTCCCGCCACTCCTTGGTTTCCACGGTAACTGTCATTTAGTGCATCTGTCACACCTGTTTCCTCGTTAGTCTTGTCAGCTGTGTCTTGTTTCCCTGATCAGTTCTCCCATGTATTTAAGCCCTGAGTTTTGCCTTGTTCTTTGTCAGTTCTATGCTGTAATTAGAGTGTGTTGCTGCCTGTTCCGATATCCTGAGTTTAATTCCTATTAAACCTGCATCTTGTATGTTCATCCTTGTCTCCGCGTGCCTTCCTGCAACCATTCCGTGTTTAGCTTTAGTGGAGAAAACTGGTGAAAATAATGAAATTTAAAGTGAACCTGAGCCAATAAGTGGTCTTCTAGTGCCCTCTGCTGGCCATTCTACTTATTAATGAAGTCTTTTCACAGGTGATTTTGCGTCACTCTAGACACTTATAAAATCACTTATATAACAATAACTATTATAACAAAATCATATTTTGTCAGTGTTTATCACTTCATTTGCACTGACACTTCACGTGTTGTAAATCATGGTAAATCACGCTAGAAGCATGGTAAATCATAGTAAATAAATCTAAAATGTGGTGTATCAAGGTAAATCATGCTAGAATCCTGATAAATCATTCTAGAACGTGGTATATTATGGTAAATCATGCTAGAACAGGGTAAATAATGGTAAACCATGGTAAATCATGGTAAACTATGCTAGAACAGGGTAAATCATGGTAAACCATGGTAAATCATGGTAAACCATGGTAAATCATGATAAACTATAGTAAATCATGCTACAATGTGGTATATCATGGTAAATCATGCTAGAACATGGTAAATCAAGGTAAACTAAGATAAATTCATGGTCAACTATGCTAGAACAGGGTAAATCATGGTAAATCATGCTAAAACATGGTATTTTCCATCTATGATGTCAGTGGTTACATGCTTGCTAAATAAAACTTGATGTCTTTTGATGTTTTTGTGCTTAAAGGCCTTAAAGGCCTTAACTGCTTGAACCCCGATAAATGCTGCTTGCAGCTTTAATTATTATTATTATTATTATTCTGCCGTAAAACGCATCGTGCAGCCCAAACCGTAAGGGCTAGAGCATTGAAACTTTGCCAGATGGTAGTACAAAAATCGAGGAGAGGTTCAGAGATTATGACCCCGATTGGCCCATAGGTGGCGCTATAGCAACCAAAAGCGCGAAACTGCTCATAACTCCTAGACCGTATGTCGCAGACTCAAGTGTCTTATATCATTGGAAAGCTGGACGCCTGACGAACAAAACGTATATCTCCGATTTCATTTCCGTCATGATAGATTTTCCGCCATTTTGAATTTTGTCGAAAATCTACTTTTGCGAACTAGTCCCTGGTTTTTTGCCCGATCGGAGCCAAACCAGTGCAGAAATGTTCTCTGGAGTCTGAAGATCAATAATTATCGAAAAAATGTTGAAATTTCGATTCATGGACGCTAGGGGGCGCAAAATAATCGTTGTGGGAGGAGCCTATTTTACTAAAATGGCTATAACTTAAAAAGTAAATAAGATAGCTTCACCAAACTCGGTACACATGTGTATGGGTTCATTCTGGGGTCACAGTAAAAAAATCGCGACGATTGAACACTAGGTGGCGCTATAACATGAAAAAAACATGAAAAGGGCTATAACCACCTGACCGTTAGTCCGATTGACTGGAAAATTGGTATGCAGTGTCTTGGTCCAAGGTGCCATGTATGTCTATGAGGACATTGGCGTATCTCAAAAAACATGGCCGCCATTGGCCAATGAAGTTGAGCACCTATTAGACAAGGTTAACGGAGGCCGATCGGAACGAAACTCGATGGGCATGTTCGACTCATGGCCCTAGAGGTCTGTAAGAATTTTGAAAGAAATCGGCCACTAGTTGGCGCTAACGAGTTTTTTGGCTCTGTAATCACGTGGTGTTACACTTATCGTCACAAAAAGCATATCATTTGATATATCTGCTCATGCTGAACAACTTTGCCTCAAGAACCATTTCTGTCAATCAAACCGTTCATTAAATATTCATGAATATGTTTAAAACCTACTTTTGCGAACTAGTCCTAGGTTTTTTGCCCGATCGGAACCAGACCAGTCTAGGACAATTCTCTGGACTCTCTAGATCAATAATTATCAAAAAAAAGTTGAACTTTTGCATTTGGATGGCTGTAATAGGATCATTTATAAAATGGGCATGGAAAAATACATTAAAAAGCCTATAAATCCTAAATAAAAACCCAGAACTTCACAAAAATTGGTGAACTTATGTGACATAACATCATTAACAAGCATGCAAAATTTCATGGAGATCGGACGATAGGTGGCGCTATAACTGTTAAAAATCTTTAAAACCATATATTTCCTATGGTAAACTGCCTGTATTGACTGTAAATGGTCTTTTCCATCTCTGAATATATAATTTTCATATCATAATGTTAAAAACTAGTGCAATACAATTCTCTGGACTCACTAGAACAATAATTGTCAGAAAAAGTTGAACTACTTCATTTGGGTAGCTATAATAGGTTCACTTCAAAATGTGGCCTTTACCAAGTGTCCCCGAAAGCCTATATCTCTTTAATGAATGTTCAAACCTTCTTAAAAACAAGTCAGAACATGTGAAATATCACTCTGAACATGCATGAAAATTTTCAGACAGATCTGACAAAATTTGCCTCTATAACAGTTAAAAAGGTGAAAATGATATGAATATAATGACATATTAAGCCAAGAAGTGGTATTTTACTGCCCCCTGCTGTTTAAAATAGTCATGTTGTCATATTGTTCTATAATTTATATTTAGACTTTATAAAATCACTATTTTAACATTTACAATTACATTTAGTCAAAAATCCATCTGTTAAATTATTAGTATTGACAGTTTGATCACATCATATATTTCAAATGTCTGTATCTACAATATAATGTGTGTGTGTAGTCTTAGGTTTCTGAATAAATTCTGAATGATCTGATTAATAGCTTACAAAGACTTTGTGAAATGTTTATAGACCATTCAAATATATTTTCATAATGACATATCCCAATAGCATTGAAAAAACAACATTTGTCTTGTGTGTGTGTGTGTGTGTGTGTGTTAACATGCATTATGGATTTAAAATGGAAAAACTGCTTTGCTTTAGTGCAGAAAAATGGTGAAAATCAAGAAGTTTAAAGTGAAAGTGAGCCAATATGTGGTCTTCTACTGCCCTCTGCTGGCCATTCTACTTATTAATGTCTACCCACATATGCTTTTGCATTCATTAGACACTAAAAATCACTTATATAACAATAAAACACTAAAAAATCACTTATATAACAATTACTATTGTAGCACAATCATATTTTGTCAGAGTTTATCACTTCATTTTTACTGATACTTCACATAATTGCTAGCAATGTGGTAAATCATGGTTAAATCACACTAAAAACATGGTAAATCAATAAATGATACTAGAATGTGGTGTATCAAGGTAAATCATACTACAATCCTGGTACATCATTCTAGAACATAGTATATCATGGTACATCATGCTAGAACATGGTAAATCATGGTAAACTATGCTAGAACAGGGTAAATCATGGTAAGCCATGATAAATCATAATAAACTATGGTAAATCATGTTAGAATGTGGTATATCATGGTAAATCATGCTAGAACATGGTAAATCATGGTAAACTATGCTAGAACAGGGTAAATCATGGTAAACTATGATAAATCATGATAAACTATGGTAATCCATGCTAGAATCACAGTAAACAATGGTAAATCATACTAGAATGTAGTATATCATGGTAAATTATGCTAGAATATGGCAAATCATGCTAGAATCATAGTAAATAATACTAGAATGTGCTAAATTGTTGTGGGAGGAGCCTATTTTACTAAAATGGCTATAACTCAAGAAGTAAATGAGATATCTTCACCAAACTCAGTACACATGTGTATGGGTTCAATTTGAGGTCACAGTAAACAATTCTATGGAGATCGGACCATAGGTGGCGCTATAACTGTTAAAAAGCTTTAAAACCATATATATCCCATGGTAAACTGCCTGTATTGGCTGTAAATGGTCTTTTCCATCTATTATGTCCGTGGTTACATGCTTGCTAAATAAATCTTAACTTTTGATGCTTTTGTGCTTAAATGCTTAAAAGGCTTTAACTGCTTGAACCCCGATAAATGCTGCTTGCAGCTTTAATTAGGGGTTCAAGCACGAAGTGCTGAAACCCTATTGTAATTGTGCTGATTTTTATTAGGGGTTCAAGCACGAAGTGCTGAAACCCTATTGTAATTGTGCTGATTTTTATTATTATTATTATTATTATTATTCTGCCGTAAAACGCATCGTGCAGCCCAAACCGTAAGGGCTAGAGCTTTGAAACTTTGCCATATGGTAGTACAAAAATCGAGGAGAGGTTATCAAATTATGACCCCGATTGGCCCATAGGTGGCGCTATAGCAACCAAAAGCGCGAAACTGCTCATAACTCCTAGACCGTAAGTCATAGACTCAAGTGTCTTATATCATTGGAAAGCTGGACGCCTGACGAACAAAACGTATATCTCCGATTTTATTTCCGCCATGATAGATTTTCCGCCATTTTGAATTTTGTCGAAAATCTACTTTTGCGAACTAGTCCCTGGTTTTTTGCCCGATCGGAACCAAACCAGTGCAGAATTGTTCTCTGGAGTCTGAATATCAATAATTATCAAAAAAAGTTGAAATTTCGATTCACGGTCGCTAGGGGGTGCAAAATTAACGTTGTGGGAGGAGCCTATTTTACTAAAATGGCTATAACTCCAGAAGTAAAAGAGGTATTTTAACCAAACCTGGTACACATGTGTAAGACGTCAATATGAGGTCACGGTAAAAAAATCGCGGCGATTGGTCACATGGTGGCGCTATAACATGAAAAAAACATAAAACAGGCTATAACCACCTGACCGTTAGTCCGATTGACTTGAAAATTGGTATGCAGTGTCTTGGTCCAAGGTGCCATGTATGTCTATGAGGACATTGGTGTATCTCAAAAAACATGGCCGCCATCGGCCAATGAAGTTTGAGCACCTATTAGACAAGGTTAACGGAGGCCTATCGGAACGAAACTCGGTGGGCATGTTCGACTCATGGCCCTAGAGGTCTGTAAGAATTTTAAAAGAAATCGGCCACTAGTTGGCGCTAACGAGTTTTATGGCTCTGTAATCACGTGGTGTTACACTTATTGTCACAAAATGCATACCATTTGATAGATCTCCTCTTGTTGAACAACTTTGCCTCAAGAACCATTGCTGTCAATCAAACCGTTCATTAAATATTCGTAATTATGTTAAAAACCTACTTTTGCGAACTAGTCCTAGGTTTTTCGCCCGATCAGAACCAAACGAGTCTAGGACAATTCTATGGACTCTCAAGATCAATAATTATCAAAAAAAAGTTGAAC
The DNA here is from genome assembly GCF_964197995.2 of Scardinius erythrophthalmus. NCBI lineage: Eukaryota > Metazoa > Chordata > Actinopteri > Cypriniformes > Leuciscidae > Scardinius > Scardinius erythrophthalmus. The sequence continues at coordinate 24,258,650 of NC_138232.1, read as the reverse complement.
TTTTGCATTTTTCGCATGGGTATATTGGGTCATAAAGAAAATGGGCGTGGCAAAATGCACTCAAAAGCCTATAAATCCTAAACAAAAACTCAGAACTTCACGAAAATTGGTGAGCTTATGTGCCATAACATCATTAACAAGCATGCAAAATTTCATGGAGATCGGACTATAGATGGTGCTATAACTGTTAAAAAGCTTTAAAAAACACATATTTCCTATGGTAAATTGCCTGTATTGGCTGTAAATGGACTTTTCCATCTATTATTTCAGTGGTTAAAAGCTTTCTAAATAAATCTTAATGTCTTAAATGCTTATGTGCCTAAAGGCCTTAAATGCTTGAACCCCGATAAATGCTGCTTGCAGCTTTAATTATTATTATTATTATTATTATTCTGCCGTAAAACGCATCGTGCAGCCCAAACCGTAAGGGCTAGAGCTTTGAAACTTTGCCATATGGTAGTACAAAAATCGAGGAGAGGTTATCAAATTATGACCCCGATTGGCCCATAGGTGGCGCTATAGCAACCAAAAGCGCGAAACTGCTCATAACTCCTAGACCGTAAGTCATAGACTCAAGTGTCTTATATCATTGGAAAGCTGGACGCCTGACGAACAAAACGTATATCTCCGATTTTATTTCCGCCATGATAGATTTTCCGCCATTTTGAATTTTGTCGAAAATCTACTTTTGCGAACTAGTCCCTGGTTTTTTGCCCGATCGGAACCAAACCAGTGCAGAATTGTTCTCTGGAGTCTGAATATCAATAATTATCAAAAAAAAGTTGAAATTTCGATTCACGGTCGCTAGGGGGTGCAAAATTAACGTTGTGGGAGGAGCCTATTTTACTAAAATGGCTATAACTCCAGAAGTAAAAGAGGTATTTTAACCAAACCTGGTACACATGTGTAAGACGTCAATATGAGGTCACGGTAAAAAAATCGCGGCGATTGGTCACATGGTGGCGCTATAACATGAAAAAAACATAAAACAGGCTATAACCACCTGACCGTTAGTCCGATTGACTTGAAAATTGGTATGCAGTGTCTTGGTCCAAGGTGCCATGTATGTCTATGAGGACATTGGTGTATCTCAAAAAACATGGCCGCCATCGGCCAATGAAGTTTGAGCACCTATTAGACAAGGTTAACGGAGGCCTATCGGAACGAAACTCGGTGGGCATGTTCGACTCATGGCCCTAGAGGTCTGTAAGAATTTTAAAAGAAATCGGCCACTAGTTGGCGCTAACGAGTTTTATGGCTCTGTAATCACGTGGTGTTACACTTATTGTCACAAAATGCATACCATTTGATAGATCTCCTCTTGTTGAACAACTTTGCCTCAAGAACCATTGCTGTCAATCAAACCGTTCATTAAATATTCGTAATTATGTTAAAAACCTACTTTTGCGAACTAGTCCTAGGTTTTTCGCCCGATCAGAACCAAACGAGTCTAGGACAATTCTATGGACTCTCAAGATCAATAATTATCAAAAAAAAGTTGAACTTTTGCATTTTTCGCATGGGTATATTGGGTCATAAAGAAAATGGGCGTGGCAAAATGCACTCAAAAGCCTATAAATCCTAAACGAAAACTCAGAACTTCACGAAAATTGGTGAGCTTATGTGCCATAACATCATTAACAAGCATGCAAAATTTCATGGAGATCGGACTATAGATGGTGCTATAACTGTTAAAAAGCTTTAAAAAACACATATTTCCTATGGTAAATTGCCTGTATTGGCTGTAAATGGACTTTTCCATCTATTATTTCAGTGGTTAAAAGCTTTCTAAATAAATCTTAATGTCTTAAATGCTTATGTGCCTAAAGGCCTTAAATGCTTGAACCCCGATAAATGCTGCTTGCAGCTTTAATTAGGGGTTCAAGCACGAAGTGCTGAAACCCTATTGTAATTGTGCTGATTTTTATTATTATTATTATTATTATTATTCTGCCGTAAAACGCATCGTGCAGCCCAAACCGTAAGAGCTGGAACTTTGAAACTTTGACAGATGGTAGTACAAAAATCGAGGAAAGGTTCAGAGATTATGACCCCGATTGGCCCATAGGTGGCGCTATAACAACCAAAAGCGCGAACCTGCTCATAACTCCTAGACCGTATGTCGTAGACTCAAGTGTCTTATATCATTGGAAAGCTGGACGCCTGACGAACAAAACGTATATCTCCGATTTCATTTCCGCCATGATAGATTTTCCGCCATTTTGAATTTTGTCAAAAATCTACTTTTGCGAACTAGTCCCTGGTTTTTTGCCCGATTGGAACCAAACTAGTGCAGAAATGTTCTCTGGAGACTGAATATCAATAATTATCGAAAAAAAGTGGAAATTTCGATTCACGGTCGCTAAGGGGCGCCAAAACGTACGTTGTGGGAGGGGCCTATTTTACTAAAATGGCTATAACTCCCGATGTAAATGAGGTATCTTCACCAAACTTGGTACACATGTGTATGAGCTTACTCTGGGGTCACAGTAAAAAAATCGCGACGATTGGCCTCATGGTGGCGCTATAAAATGAAAAAAACATAAAACAGGCTATAACCACCTGACCGTTAGTTCGATTGACTTGAAAATTGGTATGCAGTGTCTTGGTCCAAGGTGCCATGTATGTGTATGAGGACATTGGCGTATCTCAAAAAACATGGCCGCCATTGGCCAACGAAGTTTGAGCACCTATTAGACAAGGTTAACGGAGGCCGATCGGAACGAAACTCAATGGGCATGTTCGGCTCATGGCCCTAAAGGTCTGTAAGAATTTTGAAAGAAATCGGCCACTAGTTGGCGCTAACGAGTTTTACGGCTCTGTAATCACGTGGTGTTACAAATATCCACACAATATGCATATCATTTGATAGATCTCCTCATCCTGAACAACTTTGCCTCAAGAACCATTGCTGTCAATCAAACTGTTCATTAATTATTCATTAATATGTTAAAAACCTACTTTTGCGAACTAGTCCTAGGTTTTTTGCCCGATCGGAACCAGACCAGTCTAGGACAATTCTCTGGACTCTCTAGATCAATAATTATCAAAAAAAAGTTGAACTTTTGCATTTGGATGGCTGTAATAGGGTAATTTATAAAATGGGCGTGTCAAAATACATTAAAAAGCCTATAAATCCTAAATAAAAACTCAGAACTTCACAAAAATTGGTAAGCATATGTGACATAACATCATTAACAAGCATGAAAAATTCTATGGAGATCGGACGATAGGTGGCGCTATAACTGTTAAAAAGCTTTAAAATCATATATTTCCTATGGTAAACTGCCTGTATTGGCTGTAAATGGTCTTTTCCATCTCTGATCATATAATTTTCATATCATAATGTTCAAAACTAGTGCAATACAATTCTCTGGACTCACTAGATCAATAATTGTCAGAAAAAGTTGAACTACTTCATTTGGATAGCTATAATAGGTTCACTTCAAAATCTGGCCTTTACCAAGTGTCCCCGAAAGCCTATATCTCTTTAATCAATGCTCAGACCTTCTTAAAAACAAGTCAGAACGTGTGAAATATCACCCTGAACAAGCATGAAAATTTTCAGACAGATCGGACAAAATTTGCCTCTATAACAGTTAAAAAGGTGAAAATGATATGAATTAATGGCATGTTAAGCCAATAAGTGGTATTTTACTGCCCCCTGCTGTTTAAAATAGTCATTTTCTCATATTGGTATTGGTATCAGCCATGGTAAATCATGATAAATGATGTGTGTGTGTGTGTGTGTGTGTGTGTGTGTGTGTGTGTGTGTGTGTGTGTGTGTGTGTGTGTGTGTGTGTGTGTGTGTGTGTGTGTGTGTGTGTGTGTGTGTGGTACAAATATAACAAAGGTTTTATTTTCCAACATGAAAACAAACATAACAGAGTGCTAGTGCACAAACAATAACCGACAATGATAATGGATGAGAGGGGAACTTAAATACACAGATCAAGACAAGGACAACAGGTGACGGTTATGATGATGAGGAGCAGGTGATGACGAGGAGGGTGATGAGGAGCAGGTGCAGGTGATGACGACAGATGGTGAATGTGATGAAGACAAAAGGTGAATGTGATGAAGGTGAATGTGACACCAATATCACTGAAACATTTGTGTGTGTGTGTGTGTGTGTGTGTGTGTGTGTGTGTGTGTGTGTAGCATTATTGTGTGTAGCATATGTAGCAAGTATGCATTATTGAGTTAACATGGAAACACTGGTTTGCTTTAGTGCAGAAAACTGGTCAAAATCATGAGGTTTAAAGTGAAAGTGAGCCAATAAGTGGTCTTCTACTGCCCTCTGCTGGCCATTCTACTTATTAATTAAATTTTTCCACATGTGCTTGCATTTATACTTGAATACACACTAAAAATCACTTATATAGCAATAACTATTATAACAATCATATTTTGTCAGTGTTAATCACTTTATTTGCACTGACACTTCAAATAATTGCTAGTAATGTGGTAAATCATGGTAAATCATGGTTAACTATGCTGTGTGTGTGTGTGTGTGTGTGTGTAAGCATGCATTGAGTTAACATGGATAAACTGGTTTGCTTTAGTGCAGAAAACTGGTTTAAAGTGAAAGTGAGCCAATAAGTGGTCTTCTACTGCCCTCTGCTGGCCATTCTACTTATTAATGAAATATTTCAACATGTGCTTGCATTCATACTTGAATACACACTAAAAAAATCACTTATATAGCAATAACTATTATAACACAATCATATTTTGTCAGTGTTAACCACTTTATTTGCACTGACACTTCAAATAATTGCTAGTAATGTGATAAATCAGGCTAGAAACATGGTAAATCAAAGTAAATAATCCTAGATTGTCGTTTATCTCCTGGTAAATAATACTAGAACGTGGTATATCATGGTAAATCATGGTTAACTATGCTGTGTGTGTATGTGTGTGTGTGTGTGTGTGTGTGTGTGTGTGTGTGTGTGTGTGTGTGTGTGTGTGTGTTGTGTGTGTGTGTGTGTGTGTGTGTGTGTGTGTGTGTGTGTGTGTGTGTGTGTGTGTAAGCATGCATTGAGTTAACATGGAAAAACTGGTTTGCTTTAGTGCAGAAAACTGGTTTAAAGTGAAAGTGAGCCAATAAGTGGTCTTCTACTGCCCTCTGCTGGCCAGTCTACTTAATAATGAAATATTTTACATGTGCTTTTGCATTCATACTTGGACACACACTAAAAATCACGTATATAACTAACTATTATAACACAATAATATTTTGTCAGTGTTCATCACCTCATTTGCACTGACACTTCACATATTTGCTAGTAATGTGGTTAATCATGCTAGAAACATTGTAAATCATAGTAAATAATACTGAAATGAGGTGTATCAAGGTAAATCATGCTAGAATCCTAATAAATCATTCTGGAACATGGTATATGATAGTAAATCATGCTAGAATCATATTAAATAATTCTAGAATGTGGCAAATCGTTGTGGGAGGAGCCTATTTTACTCAAATGGCTATAACTCAAGAAGTAAATGAGATATCTTCACCAAACTCAGTACACATGTGTATGGGTTCAATTTGAGGTCACAGTAAACAATTCTATGGAGATCGGAGCATAGGTGGCGCTATAACTGTTAAAAAGCTTTAAAACCATATATATCCCATGGCAAATTGCCTGTATTGGCTGTAAATGGTCTTTTCCATCTATTATGTCAGTGGTTACATGCTTGCTAAATAAATCTTAATAACTTTTGATGCTTTTGTGCTTAAATGCCTTAAAGGCCTTAACTGCTTGAACCCCGATAAATGCCTCTTGCAGCTTTAATTATTATTATTATTCCGCCGTAAAACGCATCGTGCAGCCCAAACCGTAAGAGCTGGAACTTTGAAACTTTGACAGATGGTAGTACAAAAATCGAGGAAAGGTTCAGAGATTATGACCCCGATTGGCCCATAGGTGGCGCTATAGCAACCAAAAGCGCGAAACTGTTCATAACTCCTAGACCGTATGTCGTAGACTCAAGTGTCTTATATCATAGGAAAGCTGGATGCCTGACGAACAAAACGTATATCTCCGATTTCATTTCCGCCATGATAAATTTTCCGCCATTTTGAATTTTGTCAAAAACCTACTTTTGCGAACTAGTCCCTGGTTTTTTGCCCGATTGGAACCAAACCAGTGCAGAAATGTTCTCTGGAGTCTGATTATCAATAATTATCGAAAAAAAGTGGAAATTTCGATTCACGGTCGCTAAGGGGCGCCAAAACGTACGTTGTGGGAGGGGCCTATTTTACTACAATGGCTATAACTCCCGATGTAAATGAGGTATCTTCACCAAACTTGGTACACATGTGTACGAGTTCAATCTGGGGTCACAGTAAAAAAATCGCGACGATTGGCCTCATGGTGGCGCTATAAAATGAAAAAAACATAAAACAGGCTATAACCACCTGACCGTTAGTCCGATTGACTTGAAAATTGGTATGCAGTGTCTTGGTCCAAGGTGCCATGTATGTGTATGAGGACATTGGCGTATCTCAAAAAACATGGCCGCCATCGGCCAATGAAGTTTGAGCACCTATTAGACAAGGTTAACGGAGGCCGATCGGAACGAAACTCAATGGGCATGTTCGGCTCATGGCCCTAGAGGTCTGTAAGAATTTTGAAAGAAATCGGCCACTAGTTGGCGCTAATGAGTTTTATGGCTCTGTAATCACGTGGTGTTACACTTATCATCACAAAATGCATATCATTTGATAGATCTGCTTATGCTGAACAACTTTGCCTCTAGAACCATTGCTGTCAATCAAACAGTTTATTAATTATTCACGAATATGTTAAAAACCTACTTTTGCGAACTAGTCCCTGGTTTTTTGCCCGATCGGAACCAAACGAGTCTAGGACAATTCTCTGGACTCTCTAGATCAATAATTATCAAAAAAAGTTGAACTTTTGCATTTGGATGGCTGTAATAGGGTAATTTATAAAATGGGCGTGTCAAAATACATTAAAAAGCCTATAAATCCTAAATAAAAACTCAGAACTTCACAAAAATTGGTCAGCATATGTGACATAACATCATTAACAAGCATGAAAAATTCTATGGAGATCGGACGATAGGTGGCGCTATAACTGTTAAAAAGCTTTAAAATCATATATTTCCTATGGTAAACTGCCTGTATTGGCTGTAAATGGTCTTTTCCATCTCTGATCATATAATTTTCATATCATAATGTTCAAAACTAGTGCAATACAATTCTCTGGACTCACTAGATCAATAATTGTCAGAAAAAGTTGAACTACTTCATTTGGATAGCTATAATAGGTTCACTTCAAAATCTGGCCTTTACCAAGTGTCCCCGAAAGCCTATATCTCTTTAATCAATGCTCAGACCTTCTTAAAAACAAGTCAGAACGTGTGAAATATCACCCTGAACAAGCATGAAAATTTTCAGACAGATCGGACAAAATTTGCCTCTATAACAGTTAAAAAGGTGAAAATGATATGAATTAATGGCATGTTAAGCCAATAAGTGGTATTTTACTGCCCCCTGCTGTTTAAAATAATCATTTTCTCATATTGGTATTGGTATCAGCCATGGTAAATCATGATAAATGATGGTGTGTGTGTGTGTGTGTGTGTGTGTGTGTGTGTGTGTGTGTGTGTGTGGTACAAATATAACAAAGGTTTTATTTTCCAACATGAAAACAAACATAACAGAGTGCTAGTGCACAAACAATAACCGACAATGATAATGGATGAGAGGGGAACTTAAATACACAGATCAAGACAAGGACAACAGGTGACGGTTATGATGATGAGGAGCAGGTGATGATGAGGAGGGTGATGAGGAGCAGGTGCAGGTGATGACGACAGATGGTGAATGTGATGAAGACAGAAGGTGAATGTGATGAATGTGAATGTGACACCAATATCACTGAAACATTTGTGTGTGTGTGTGTGTGTGTAGCATTATTGTGTGTAGCATATGTAGCAAGTATGCATTATTGAGTTAACATGGAAACACTGGTTTGCTTTAGTGCAGAAAACTGGTCAAAATCATGAGGTTTAAAGTGAAAGTGAGCCAATAAGTGGTCTTCTACTGCCCTCTGCTGGCCATTCTACTTATTAATTAAATTTTTCCACATGTGCTTGCATTTATACTTGAATACACACTAAAAATAACTTATATAGCAATAACTATTATAACACAATCATATTTTGTCAGTGTTAATCACTTTATTTGCACTGACACTTCAAATAATTGCTAGTAATGTGGTAAATCATGGTAAATCATGGTTAACTATGCTGTGTGTGTGTGTGTGTGTGTGTGTGCAGTAGCGCGGGAAGGGGGGTGCTGCGGGGGCTACAGCCCCCTCGTCATAGCATCAGCACCCCCTGATGGGGGGCTGTGGACTAACATAACATTGTACTTTAAAAACGTGAAATAAAAATAAATAAATTGACAGCGTTAACTAACTCTCTTATGCCTAATGTAGTGAGTGTTCAAGCTACGGAGAAAATGAAATAAAGTTTGAATTTGTCATGCTTTGTTCCGATCAGAGCACGTGAGCGGAGAGCGCATTTCTGAATATTCCGCTCCGCTCGCACATTCCGCTCAGGGTCGCTCGCTCAACACAGAATGGCCTGCTGGTACCAAAATATGTGGAACAAGGGCTGCCTCCGGATGGACAAATCGCCCCTTTATATTAATTTTATAACTTAAATAGGCTATACAGGATAATGAGCGTGTGGTTACATAATATAGCCGCACTCAAGCGCACGACCGCATGCATAAAGCTTGCCGCAAAGAACTGGCAAAAGTACGAATGTGTCAAAAATAGCAAGGAGACATTTAATTGTTTATTAATAAACTGGTGTTTTCTGTGACGCTGCAAAGATGTTGACAACGTGGACTCGCCATGAACGCCAGAGAGAAATGCATGTGAAATGCACATTTCTTATGGATTAGCCTATATAATAAGAGGGTAGCCTATTTTTTTTTTTTCGTTTTGAATAGGTTTGTTTAAAAGTAGACATTTCAAGCTTTTTATAATAGATAACCCATATTTCTCAAATCTGTGATGCACAAGCTGAGTTTCGGCGCCCTTTGGTTCACGTGCAATGCAAGTGATCGTGCCGGCGTCTTATTACATTGTCTGATATTTGTTTCCTATTATTAAATACAGGCAATTGGTTGATAAAACATTGATCAAAATTAAGATACAATTTATACAAAACGAAAATCTTTTAAAAATAGTCTTTCTACAAAACTAAACTCAATTAAGTGGTCAAAATCATGTCTTACCCACTCAATGGAGACCATCATTATCTTTCTCATGCTGCATATGCTCACTTTCATAATCAACATTTATTAAATAAAAAAAATAACATTAATATTTAAACATAAATATGAAACTAAAAATGTTTTAATTTAATGGCTAAAACACAGGCTATACAGTACAAAGAAATTTCATGTCTTGTCGTCAGCCACAACATAATGACGTCACATATTTTCCAACCCAGCACTCAGCCCCCCCGCATGAAACCGCTTCCAGCGCGCCTGTGTGTGTGTGTGTGTGTGTGTGTGTGTGTGTGTGTGTGTGTGTGTGTGTAAGCATGCATTGAGTTAACATGGATAAACTGGTTTGCTTTAGTGCAGAAAACTGGTTTAAAGTGAAAGTGAGCCAATAAGTGGTCTTCTACTGCCCTCTGCTGGCCATTCTACTTATTAATGAAATATTTCAACATGTGCTTGCATTCATACTTGAATACACACTAAAAAAATCACTTATATAGCAATAACTATTATAACACAATCATATTTTGTCAGTGTTAATCACTTTATTTGCACTGACACTTCAAATAATTGCTAGTAATGTGATAAATCAGGCTAGAAACATGGTAAATCAAAGTAAATAATACTAGATTGTCGTTTATCTCCTGGTAAATAATACTAGAACATGGTATATCATGGTAAATCATGGTTAACTATGCTGTGTGTGTGTGTGTGTGTGTGTGTGTGTGTGTGTGTGTGTGTGTGTGTGTGTGTGTGTGTGTAAGCATGCATTGAGTTAACATGGAAAAACTGGTTTGCTTTAGTGCAGAAAACTGGTTTAAAGTGAAAGTGAGCCAATAAGTGGTCTTCTAGTGCCCTCTGCTGGCCATTCTACTTAATAATGAAATATTTTACATGTGCTTTTGCATTCATACTTGGACACACACTAAAAATCACGTATATAACTAACTATTATAACACAATAATATTTTGTCAGTGTTCATCACCTCATTTGCACTGACACTTCACATAATTGCTAGTAATGTGGTTAATCATGCTAGAAACATTGTAAATCATAGTAAATAATACTGAAATGAGGTGTATCAAGGTAAATCATGCTAGAATCCTAATAAATCATTCTGGAACATGGTATATGATAGTAAATCATGCTAGAATCATATTAAATAATTCTAGAATGTGGCAAATCGTTGTGGGAGGAGCCTATTTTACTCAAATGGCTATAACTCAAGAAGTAAATGAGATATCTTCACCAAACTCAGTACACATGTGTATGGGTTCAATTTGAGGTCACAGTAAACAATTTTATGGAGATCGGACCATAGGTGGCGCTATAACTGTTAAAAAGCTTTAAAACAATATATATCCCATGGCAAATTGCCTGTATTGGCTGTAAATGGTCTTTTCCATCTATTATGTCAGTGGTTACATGCTTGCTAAATAAATCTTAATAACTTTTGATGCTTTTGTGCTTAAATGCCTTAAAGGCCTTAACTGCTTGAACCCCGATAAATGCTGCTTGCAGCTTTAATTATTATTATTATTATTATTCCGCCGTAAAACGCATCGTGCAGCCCAAACCGTAAGAGCTGGAACTTTGAAACTTTGACAGATGGTAGTACAAAAATCGAGGAAAGGTTCAGAGATTATGACCCCGATTGGCCCATAGGTGGCGCTATAACAACCAAAAGCGCGAAACTGCTCATAACTCCTAGACCGTATGTCGTAGACTCAAGTGTCTTATATCATTGGAAAGCTGGACGCCTGACGAACAAAACGTATATCTCCGATTTCATTTCCGCCATGATAGATTTTCCGCCATTTTGAATTTTGTCAAAAATCTACTTTTGCGAACTAGTCCCTGGTTTTTTGCCCGATTGGAACCAAACTAGTGCAGAAATGTTCTCTGGAGACTGAATATCAATAATTATCGAAAAAAAGTGGAAATTTCGATTCACTGTCGCTAAGGGGCGCCAAAACGTACGTTGTGGGAGGGGCCTATTTTACTAAAATGGCTATAACTCCCGATGTAAATGAGGTATCTTCACCAAACTTGGTACACATGTGTATGAGCTTACTCTGGGGTCACAGTAAAAAAATCGCGACGATTGGCCTCATGGTGGCGCTATAAAATGAAAAAAACATAAAACAGGCTATAACCACCTGACCGTTAGTCCGATTGACTTGAAAATTGGTATGCAGTGTCTTGGTCCAAGGTGCCATGTATGTGTATGAGGACATTGGCGTATCTCAAAAAACATGGCCGCCATTGGCCAACGAAGTTTGAGCACCTATTAGACAAGGTTAACGGAGGCCGATCGGAACGAAACTCAATGGGCATGTTTGGCTCATGGCCCTAAAGGTCTGTAAGAATTTTGAAAGAAATCGGCCACTAGTTGGCGCTAACGAGTTTTACGGCTCTGTAATCACGTGGTGTTACAAATATCCACACAATATGCATATCATTTGATAGATCTCCTCATCCTGAACAACTTTGCCTCAAGAACCATTGCTGTCAATCAAACTGTTCATTAATTATTCATTAATATGTTAAAAACCTACTTTTGCGAACTAGTCCTAGGTTTTTTGCCCGATCGGAACCAGACCAGTCTAGGACAATTCTCTGGACTGTCTAGATCAATAATTATCAAAAAAAAGTTGAACTTTTGCATTTGGATGGCTGTAATAGGGTAATTTATAAAATGGGCGTGTCAAAATACATTAAAAAGCCTATAAATCCTAAATAAAAACTCAGAACTTCACAAAAATTGGTCAGCATATGTGACATAACATCATTAACAAGCATGAAAAATTCTATGGAGATCGGACGATAGGTGGCGCTATAACTGTTAAAAAGCTTTAAAATCATATATTTCCTATGGTAAACTGCCTGTATTGGCTGTAAATGGTCTTTTCCATCTCTGATCATATAATTTTCATATCATAATGTTCAAAACTAGTGCAATACAATTCTCTGGACTCACTAGATCAATAATTGTCAGAAAAAGTTGAACTACTTCATTTGGATAGCTATAATAGGTTCACTTCAAAATCTGGCCTTTACCAAGTGTCCCCGAAAGCCTATATCTCTTTAATCAATGCTCAGACCTTCTTAAAAACAAGTCAGAACGTGTGAAATATCACCCTGAACAAGCATAAAAATTTTCAGACAGATCGGACAAAATTTGCCTCTATAACAGTTAAAAAGGTGAAAATGATATGAATTAATGGCATGTTAAGCCAATAAGTGGTATTTTACTGCCCCCTGCTGTTTAAAATGGTCATTTTCTCATATTGGTATTGGTATCAGCCATGGTAAATCATGATAAATGATGGTGTGTGTGTGTGTGTGTGTGTGTGTGTGTGTGTGTGTGTGTGTGTGTGTGTGTGTGTGTGTGTGTGTGTGTGTGTGTGTGTGTGTGTGTGGTACAAATATAACAAAGGTTTTATTTTCCAACATGAAAACAAACATAACAGAGTGCTAGTGCACAAACAATAACCGACAATGATAATGGATGAGAGGGGAACTTAAATACACAGATCAAGACAAGGACAACAGGTGACGGTTATGATGATGAGGAGCAGGTGATGATGAGGAGGGTGATGAGGAGCAGGTGCAGGTGATGACGACAGATGGTGAATGTGATGAAGACAGAAGGTGAATGTGATGAAGGTGAATGTGACACCAATATCACTGAAACATTTGTGTGTGTGTGTGTGTGTGTGTGTGTAGCATTATTGTGTGTAGCATATGTAGCAAGTATGCATTATTGAGTTAACATGGAAACACTGGTTTGCTTTAGTGCAGAAAACTGGTCAAAATCATGAGGTTTAAAGTGAAAGTGAGCCAATAAGTGGTCTTCTACTGCCCTCTGCTGGCCATTCTACTTATTAATTAAATTTTTCCACATGTGCTTGCATTTATACTTGAATACACACTAAAAATCACTTATATAGCAATAACTATTATAACATAATCATATTTTGTCAGTGTTAATCACTTTATGTGCACTGACACTTCAAATAATTGCTAGTAATGTGGTAAATCATGGTAAATCATGGTTAACTATGCTGTGTGTGTGTGTGTGTGTGTGTGTGTGTGTGTGTGTGTGTGTGTGTGTGTGTGTGTGTGTGTGTGTGTGTGTGTGTGTGTGTGTGTGTGTAAGCATGCATTGAGTTAACATGGATAAACTGGTTTGCTTTAGTGCAGAAAACTGGTTTAAAGTGAAAGTGAGCCAATAAGTGGTCTTCTACTGCCCTCTGCTGGCCATTCTACTTATTAATGAAATATTTCAACATGTGCTTGCATTCATACTTGAATACACACTAAAAAAATCACTTATATAGCAATAACTATTATAACACAATCATATTTTGTCAGTGTTAACCACTTTATTTGCACTGACACTTCAAATAATTGCTAGTAATGTGATAAATCAGGCTAGAAACATGGTAAATCAAAGTAAATAATACTAGATTGTCGTTTATCTCCTGGTAAATAATACTAGAATGTGGTATATCATGGTAAATCATGGTTAACTATGCTGTGTGTGTGTGTGTGTGTGTGTGTGTGTGTGTGTGTGTGTGTGTGTGTGTGTGTGTGTGTGTGTGTGTGTGTGTGTTGTGTGTGTGTGTGTGTGTGTGTGTGTGTGTGTGTGTGTGTGTGTGTAAGCATGCATTGAGTTAACATGGAAAAACTGGTTTGCTTTAGTGCAGAAAACTGGTTTAAAGTGAAAGTGAGCCAATAAGTGGTCTTCTACTGCCCTCTGCTGGCCATTCTACTTAATAATGAAATATTTTACATGTGCTTTTGCATTCATACTTGGACACACACTAAAAATCACGTATATAACTAACTATTATAACACAATAATATTTTGTCAGTGTTCATCACCTCATTTGCACTGACACTTCACATATTTGCTAGTAATGTGGTTAATCATGCTAGAAACATTGTAAATCATAGTAAATAATACTGAAATGAGGTGTATCAAGGTAAATCATGCTAGAATCCTAATAAATCATTCTGGAACATGGTATATGATAGTAAATCATGCTAGAATCATATTAAATAATTCTAGAATGTGGCAAATCGTTGTGGGAGGAGCCTATTTTACTCAAATGGCTATAACTCAAGAAGTAAATGAGATATCTTCACCAAACTCAGTACACATGTGTATGGGTTCAATTTGAGGTCACAGTAAACAATTTTATGGAGATCGGACCATAGGTGGCGCTATAACTGTTAAAAAGCTTTAAAACCATATATATCCCATGGCAAATTGCCTGTATTGGCTGTAAATGGTATTTTCCATCTATTATGTCAGTGGTTACATGCTTGCTAAATAAATCTTAATAACTTTTGATGCTTTTGTGCTTAAATGCCTTAAAGGCCTTAACTGCTTGAACCCCGATAAATGCTGCTTGCAGCTTTAATTATTATTATTATTATTATTATTCCGCCGTAAAACGCATCGTGCAGCCCAATCCGTAAGAGCTGGAACTTTGAAACTTTGACAGGTGGTAGTACAAAAATCGAGGAAAGGTTCAGAGATTATGACCCCGATTGGCCCATAGGTGGCGCTATAACAACCAAAAGCGCGAAACTGCTCATAACTCCTAGACCGTATGTCGTAGACTCAAGTGTCTTATATCATTGGAAAGCTGGACGCCTGACGAACAAAACGTATATCTCCGATTTCATTTCCGCCATGATAGATTTTCCGCCATTTTGAATTTTGTCAAAAATCTACTTTTGCGAACTAGTCCCTGGTTTTTTGCCCGATTGGAACCAAACTAGTGCAGAAATGTTCTCTGGAGACTGAATATCAATAATTATCGAAAAAAAGTGGAAATTTCGATTCACGGTCGCTAAGGGGTGCCAAAACGTACGTTGTGGGAGGGGCCTATTTTACTAAAATGGCTATATCTCCCGATGTAAATGAGGTATCTTCACCAAACTTGGTACACATGTGTATGAGCTTACTCTGGGGTCACAGTAAAAAAATCGCGACGATTGGCCTCATGGTGGCGCTATAAAATGAAAAAAACATAAAACAGGCTATAACCACCTGACCGTTAGTCCGATTGACTTGAAAATTGGTATGCAGTGTCTTGGTCCAAGGTGCCATGTATGTCTATGAGGACATTGGCGTATCTCAAAAAACATGGCCGCCATTGGCCAACGAAGTTTGAGCACCTATTAGACAAGGTTAACGGAGGCCGATCGGAACGAAACTCAATGGGCATGTTCGGCTCATGGCCCTAAAGGTCTGTAAGAATTTTGAAAGAAATCGGCCACTAGTTGGCGCTAACGAGTTTTACGGCTCTGTAATCACGTGGTGTTACAAATATCCACACAATATGCATATCATTTGATAGATCTCCTCATCCTGAACAACTTTGCCTCAAAAACCATTGCTGTCAATCAAACTGTTCATTAATTATTCATTAATATGTTAAAAACCTACTTTTGCGAACTAGTCCTAGGTTTTTTGCCCGATCGGAACCAGACCAGTCTAGGACAATTCTCTGGACTCTCTAGATCAATAATTATCAAAAAAAAGTTGAACTTTTGCATTTGGATGGCTGTAATAGGGTAATTTATAAAATGGGCGTGTCAAAATACATTAAAAAGCCTATAAATCCTAAATAAAAACTCAGAACTTCACAAAAATTGGTCAGCATATGTGACATAACATCATTAACAAGCATGAAAAATTCTATGGAGATCGGACGATAGGTGGCGCTATAACTGTTAAAAAGCTTTAAAATCATATATTTCCTATGGTAAACTGCCTGTATTGGCTGTAAATGGTCTTTTCCATCTCTGATCATATAATTTTCATATCATAATGTTCAAAACTAGTGCAATACAATTCTCTGGACTCACTAGATCAATAATTGTCAGAAAAAGTTGAACTACTTCATTTGGATAGCTATAATAGGTTCACTTCAAAATCTGGCCTTTACCAAGTGTCCCCGAAAGCCTATATCTCTTTAATCAATGCTCAGACCTTCTTAAAAACAAGTCAGAACGTGTGAAATATCACCCTGAACAAGCATGAAAATTTTCAGACAGATCGGACAAAATTTGCCTCTATAACAGTTAAAAAGGTGAAAATGATATGAATTAATGGCATGTTAAGCCAATAAGTGGTATTTTACTGCCCCCTGCTGTTTAAAATAGTCATTTTCTCATATTGGTATTGGTATCAGCCATGGTAAATCATGATAAATGATGGTGTGTGTGTGTGTGTGTGTGTGTGTGTGTGTGTGTGTGTGTGTGTGTGTGTGTGTGTGTGTGTGTGTGTGTGTGTGTGTGTGTGTGTGTGTGTGTGTGTGTGTGTGTGTGTGTGTGTGTGTGTGTGTGTGTGTGTGTGTGTGTGTGGTACAAATATAACAAAGGTTTTATTTTCCAACATGAAAACAAACATAACAGAGTGCTAGTGCACAAACAATAACCGACAATGATAATGGATGAGAGGGGAACTTAAATACACAGATCAAGACAAGGACAACAGGTGACAGTTATGATGATGAGGAGCAGGTGATGATGAGGAGGGTGATGAGGAGCAGGTGCAGGTGATGACGACAGATGGTGAATGTGATGAAGACAGAAGGTGAATGTGATGAAGGTGAATGTGACACCAATATCACTGAAACATTTGTGTGTGTGTGTGTGTGTGTGTGTGTGTGTGTGTGTAGCATTATTGTGTGTAGCATATGTAGCAAGTATGCATTATTTTGTTAACATGGAAACTGGTTTGCTTTAGTGCAGAAAACTGGTCAAAATCATGAGGTTTAAAGTGAAAGTGAGCCAATAAGTGGTCTTCTACTGCCCTCTGCTGGCCATTCTACTTAATTAAATTTTTCCACATGTGCTTGCATTTATACTTGAATACACACTAAAAATCACTTATATAGCAATAACTATTATAACATAATCATATTTTGTCAGTGTTAATCACTTTATTTGCACTGACACTTCAAATAATTGCTAGTAATGTGGTAAATCATGGTAAATCATGGTTAACTATGCTGTGTGTGTGTGTGTGTGTGTGTGTGTGTGTGTGTGTGTGTGTGTGTGTGTGTGTGTTGTGTGTGTGTGTGTGTGTGTGTGTGTGTGTGTGTGTGTGTGTGTGTGTGTGTGTGTGTGTGTGTGTGTGTGTGTGTGTGTGTGTGTGTAAGCATGCATTGAGTTAACATGGAAAAACTGGTTTGCTTTAGTGCAGAAAACTGGTTTAAAGTGAAAGTGAGCCAATAAGTGGTCTTCTACTGCCCTCTGCTGGCCATTCTACTTAATAATGAAATATTTTACATGTGCTTTTGCATTTATACTTGGACACACACTAAAAATCACGTATATAACTAACTATTATAACACAATAATATTTTGTCAGTGTTCATCACCTCATTTGCACTGACACTTCACATATTTGCTAGTAATGTGGTTAATCATGCTAGAAACATTGTAAATCATAGTAAATAATACTGAAATGAGGTGTATCAAGGTAAATCATGCTAGAATCCTAATAAATCATTCTGGAACATGGTATATGATAGTAAATCATGCTAGAATCATATTAAATAATTCTAGAATGTGGCAAATCGTTGTGGGAGGAGCCTATTTTACTCAAATGGCTATAACTCAAGAAGTAAATGAGATATCTTCACCAAACTCAGTACACATGTGTATGGGTTCAATTTGAGGTCACAGTAAACAATTCTATGGAGATCGGAGCATAGGTGGCGCTATAACTGTTAAAAAGCTTTAAAACCATATATATCCCATGGCAAATTGCCTGTATTGGCTGTAAATGGTCTTTTCCATCTATTATGTCAGTGGTTACATGCTTGCTAAATAAATCTTAATAACTTTTGATGCTTTTGTGCTTAAATGCCTTAAAGGCCTTAACTGCTTGATCCCCGATAAATGCTGCTTGCAGCTTTAATTATTATTAGGGGTTCAAGCACGAAGTGCTGAAACCCTATTGTAATTGTGCTGATTTTTATTATTATTATTATTATTAGGGGTTCAAGCACGAAGTGCTGAAACCCTATTGTAATTGTGCTGATTTTTATTATTAGGGGTTCAAGCACGAAGTGCTGAAACCCTATTGTAATTGTACTGATTTTTATTATTATTATTATTCTCCCCTAAAACGCATCGTGCAGACCAAACCGTAAGAGCTGGAACCTTGAAACTTGGCCAAATGGTAGTCCTCAATTTGGGGAGAACCTATCAAAGTATGACTCAGATTGGCCCATAGGTGGCGCTATAGCAACCAAAAGCGCGAAACTGCTCATAACTCCTAGACCGTATGTCCTAGACTCAAGTGTCCTATATCATTGGAAAGCTGGACGCCTGAAGGTCAAAACGTATATCTCCGATTTTATTTCAGGTATGCAAATTTTTCCGCCATTTTGAATTTTGTCAAAAACCTACTTTTGCGAACTAGTCCCTGGTTTTTCGCCCGATCGGAACCAAACCAGTGCAGAAATGTTCTTTGGAGTCTGAAGATCAATAATTATCGAAAAAAAGTCGAAATTTCGATTCCTGGTCGCTAGGGGGTGATAAATTAATGTTGTGGGAGGAGCCTATTTTACTAAAATGGCTATAACTCGAAAAGGAAATGAGATATCTTCACCAAACTTGGTGCACATGTGTATGAGTTCAATCTGGAGTCATAGTAAAAAAATTGCGACGATTGATCACTAGGTGGCGCTATAACATGAAAAAAACATGAAAAGGGCTATGACCACGTGACCGTTTGTCCGATTGACTTGAAAATTGGTATGCAGTGTCTTGGTCCAAGGTGCCATGTATGTCTATGAGGACATTGGCGTATCTCGAAAAACATGGCCGCCATCGACCAATGAAATTTGAGCACCTATTAGACAAGGCTAACGGAGGCCGATCGGAACGAAACTCGATGGGCATGTTCGACTCATGGCCCTAGAGGTCTGTAAGAGTTTTGAACGAAATCGGCCACTAGTTGGCGCTAACGAGTTTTATGGGTCTGTAATCACGTGGTGTTACACTTATCATCACAAAATGCATATCATCTGATAGAACTGCTCATGCTGAACAACTTTGCCTCAAGAACTAATGCTGTCAATTAAACCGTTTATTAAATATTTGTAATTATGTTAAAAACCTACTTTTGCGAACTAGTCCTAGGTTTTTCGCCCGATCGAAACCAGACCAGTCTAGGACAATTCTCTGGACACTCTAGATCAATAATTATCAAAAAAAAGTTGAACTTTTGCATGTAGATGGCTGTAAGAGGGTCATTTAGAAAAGGGGCGTGGCAAAAAACACTAAAAAGCCTATAAATCCTAAATGAAAACTCAGAACTTCACAAAAATTGGTGAGCATATGTGACATAACATCATTAACAAGCATGCCGATTTTTATGAAGATCGGACGATAGCTGGCGCTATAACTGCTAAAAAGCTTTAAAACCATATATTTCCTATTGTATTTCCTGTAAATGGTCTTTTCCATCTATTATGTTAGTAGTTACATGCTTGCTAAATAAAAGTTAATCACTTTTGATGCTTTTGTGCTTAAAGGCCTTAACTGCTTGAACCCCGATAAATGCTGCTTGCAGCTTTAATTATTATTATTATTATTATTATTATTCCGCCGTAAAACGCATCGTGCAGCCCAAACCGTAAGAGCTGGAACTTTGAAACTTTGACAGATGGTAGTACAAAAATCGAGGAAAGGTTCAGAGATTATGACCCCGATTGGCCCATAGGTGGCGCTATAACAACCAAAAGCGCGAAACTGCTCATAACTCCTAGACCGTATGTCGTAGACTCAAGTGTCTTATATCATTGGAAAGCTGGACGCCTGACGAACAAAACGTATATCTCCGATTTCATTTCCGCCATGATAGATTTTCCGCCATTTTGAATTTTGTCAAAAATCTACTTTTGCGAACTAGTCCCTGGTTTTTTGCCCGATTGGAACCAAACTAGTGCAGAAATGTTCTCTGGAGACTGAATATCAATAATTATCGAAAAAAAGTGGAAATTTCGATTCACGGTCGCTAAGGGGCGCCAAAACGTACGTTGTGGGAGGGGCCTATTTTACTAAAATGGCTATAACTCCCGATGTAAATGAGGTATCTTCACCAAACTTGGTACACATGTGTATGAGCTTACTCTGGGGTCACAGTAAAAAAATCGCGACGATTGGCCTCATGGTGGCGCTATAAAATGAAAAAAACATAAAACAGGCTATAACCACCTGACCGTTAGTCCGATTGACTTGAAAATTGGTATGCAGTGTCTTGGTCCAAGGTGCCATGTATGTGTATGAGGACATTGGCGTATCTAAAAAAACATGGCCGCCATCGGCCAACGAAGTTTGAGCACCTATTAGACAAGGTTAACGGAGGCCGATCGGAACGAAACTCAATGGGCATGTTCGGCTCATGGCCCTAAAGGTCTGTAAGAATTTTGAAAGAAATCGGCCACTAGTTGGCGCTAACGAGTTTTACGGCTCTGTAATCACGTGGTGTTACAAATATCCACACAATATGCATATCATTTTATAGATCTCCTCATCCTGAACAACTTTGCCTCAAGAACCATTGCTGTCAATCAAACTGTTCATTAATTATTCATTAATATGTTAAAAACCTACTTTTGCGAACTAGTCCTAGGTTTTTCGCCTGATCGGAACCAGACCAGTCTAGGACAATTCTCTGGACTCTCTAGATCAATAATTATCAAAAAAAAGTTGAACTTTTGCATTTGGATGGCTGTAATAGGGTCATTCTTAAAATGGGTGTGTCAAAATACATTAAAAAGCCTATAAATCCTAAATAAAAACTCAGAACTTCACAAAAATTGGTCAGCATATGTGACATAACATCATTAACAAGCATGAAAAATTCTATGGAGATCGGACGATAGGTGGCGCTATAACTGTTAAAAAGCTTTAAAATCATATATTTCCTATGGTAAACTGCCTGTATTGGCTGTAAATGGTCTTTTCCATCTCTGATCATATAATTTTCATATCATAATGTTCAAAACTAGTGCAATACAATTCTCTGGACTCACTAGATCAATAATTGTCAGAAAAAGTTGAACTACTTCATTTGGATAGCTATAATAGGTTCACTTCAAAATCTGGCCTTTACCAAGTGTCCCCGAAAGCCTATATCTCTTTAATCAATGCTCAGACCTTCTTAAAAACAAGTCAGAACGTGTGAAATATCACCCTGAACAAGCATGAAAATTTTCAGACAGATCGGACAAAATTTGCCTCTATAACAGTTAAAAAGGTGAAAATGATATGAATTAATGGCATGTTAAGCCAATAAGTGGTATTTTACTGCCCCCTGCTGTTTAAAATAGTCATTTTCTCATATTGGTATTGGTATCAGCCATGGTAAATCATGATAAATGATGGTGTGTGTGTGTGTGTGTGTGTGTGTGTGTGTGTGTGTGTGTGTGTGTGTGTGTGTGTGTGTGTGGTACAAATATAACAAAGGTTTTATTTTCCAACATGAAAACAAACATAACAGAGTGCTAGTGCACAAACAATAACCGACAATGATAATGGATGAGAGGGGAACTTAAATACACAGATCAAGACAAGGACAACAGGTGACGGTTATGATGATGAGGAGCAGGTGATGATGAGGAGGGTGATGAGGAGCAGGTGCAGGTGATGACGACAGATGGTGAATGTGATGAAGACAGAAGGTGAATGTGATGAAGGTGAATGTGACACCAATATCACTGAAACATTTGTGTGTGTGTGTGTGTGTGTGTGTGTGTGTGTGTGTGTGTGTGTGTGTGTGTGTGTAGCATTATTGTGTGTAGCATATGTAGCAAGTATGCATTATTGAGTTAACATGGAAACACTGGTTTGCTTTAGTGCAGAAAACTGGTCAAAATCATGAGGTTTAAAGTGAAAGTGAGCCAATAAGTGGTCTTCTACTGCCCTCTGCTGGCCATTCTACTTATTAATTAAATTTTTCCACATGTGCTTGCATTTATACTTGAATACACACTAAAAATCACTTATATAGCAATAACTATTATAACACAATCATATTTTGTCAGTGTTAATCACTTTATTTGCACTGACACTTCAAATAATTGCTAGTAATGTGGTAAATCATGGTAAATCATGGTTAACTATGCTGTGTGTGTGTGTCTGTGTGTGTGTGTGTGTGTGTGTGTGTGTGTGTGTGTGTGTGTGTGTGTAAGCATGCATTGAGTTAACATGGATAAACTGGTTTGCTTTAGTGCAGAAAACTGGTTTAAAGTGAAAGTGAGCCAATAAGTGGTCTTCTACTGCCCTCTGCTGGCCATTCTACTTATTAATGAAATATTTCAACATGTGCTTGCATTCATACTTGAATACACACTAAAAAAATCACTTATATAGCAATAACTTTTATAACACAATCATATTTTGTCAGTGTTAATCACTTTATTTGCACTGACACTTCAAATAATTGCTAGTAATGTGATAAATCAGGCTAGAAACATGGTAAATCAAAGTAAATAATACTAGATTGTCGTTTATCTCCTGGTAAATAATACTAGAACGTGGTATATCATGGTAAATCATGGTTAACTAAACTGTGTGTTTATGTGTGTGTGTGTGTGTGTGTGTGTGTGTGTGTGTGTGTGTGTGTGTGTGTGTGTGTGTGTGTGTGTGTGTGTAAGCATGCATTGAGTTAACATGGAAAAACTGGTTTGCTTTAGTGCAGAAAACTGGTTTAAAGTGAAAGTGAGCCAATAAGTGGTCTTCTAGTGCCCTCTGCTGGCCATTCTACTCAATAATGAAATATTTTAAGTCAAGTCAAGTCAAGTCAAGTATATTTGTATAGCGCTTTTCACAATACAGATTGTATCAAAGCAGCTTCACAGTATTAAATTAAAATAATACAACAAGGTTTGTTTCTAGTGGAATTTATTGATAAAATCAAATTAGATATCCCCAGAATATCCCCAACTGAGCAAGCCAAAGGCAACAGTGGCAAGGAACCGAAAAACTCCATCAAGTGACCTAATAGTGTCCTAAAACTCCATCAGGTGACCCAATGGAGAAAAAAAAAACCTTGGGAGAACCCAGGCTCAGTCGGGGGCCAGTTCTCCTCTGGCGTTTATTAACTAGAGGCCGGATTGTAATTTGAACTGTAAGATTAAAAATATTATATGAATGCCTGGCTGAAGAGATGCGACTTTAATCTAGTTTTAAACTGGGAGAGCGAGTCTGAGCAACGAACAGTATCAGGAAGGCTATTCCAGAGTTTTGGAGCTTTTACATGTGCTTTTGCATTCATACTTGGACACACACTAAAAATCACGTATATAACTAACTATTATAACACAATAATATTTTGTCAGTGTTCATCACCTCATTTGCACTGACACTTCACATAATTGCTAGTAATGTGGTTAATCATGCTAGAAACATTGTAAATCATAGTAAATAATACTGAAATGAGGTGTATCAAGGTAAATCATGCTAGAATCCTAATAAATCATTCTGGAACATGGTATATGATAGTAAATCATGCTAGAATCATATTAAATAATTCTAGAATGTGGCAAATCGTTGTGGGAGGAGCCTATTTTACTCAAATGGCTATAACTCAAGAAGTAAATGAGATATCTTCACCAAACTCAGTACACATGTGTATGGGTTCAATTTGAGGTCACAGTAAACAATTTTATGGAGATCGGACCATAGGTGGCGCTATAACTGTTAAAAAGCTTTAAAACCATATATATCCCATGGCAAATTGCCTGTATTGGCTGTAAATGGTCTTTTCCATCTATTATGTCAGTGGTTACATGCTTGCTAAATAAATCTTAATAACTTTTGATGCTTTTGTGCTTAAATGCCTTAAAGGCCTTAACTGCTTGAACCCCGATAAATGCTGCTTGCAGCTTTAATTAGGGGTTCAAGCACGAAGTGCTGAAACCCTATTGTAATTGTACTGATTTTTAGGGGTTCAAGCATGAAATGCTGAAACCCTATTGTAATTGTGCTGATTTTTATTATTATTATTATTATTATTCCGCCCTAAAACGCATCGTGCAGCCCAAACCGTAAGAGCTGGAACCTTGAAACTTGGCCAAATGGTAGTCCTCAATTTGGGGAGAACCTATCAAAATATGACCCCGATTGGCCCATAGGTGGCGCTATAATGACCAAATTTACTACATTGCTCATAACTCCTAGACAGTTTGTCCTAGAGTCTCAATTTTAGCATCACTGTGATCCCTGGATCCAGACGGACAAAATGGCTACGAGCAAAAAAAAAATTCTATGGGCAATTTAGTGAAAAACCTACTTTTGCGAACTAGTCCTAGGTTTTTGGCCCAATCGGAACCAGACCAGTCTAGCACAGTTCTCTGGAGTCTCTAGATCAATAATTATCGGAAAAAAGTTGAACTTTTGCATTGGCCTGGCTGTAACAGGGTCATTTAGGAAAGGGGTGGGACAAAAAAACACTCAAAAGCCTATACAACCTAAGGGAAAACCCCAAACTTCACAAAAATCGATGAGCAGATGTGTCAGAACATGGTGAAGAAGCATGCCAAGTTTCGTGAAGATCGGACAATAGGTGGCGCTATAACTGTCCAAAACGTCTCTTCTTATTAGGGGTTCAAGCATGAAATGCTGAAACCCTATTGTAATTGTGCTGATTTTTAGGGGTTCAAGCACGAAGTGCTGAAACCCTATTGTAATTGCCCTGATTTTTAGGGGTTCAAGCACGAAGTGCTGAAACCCTATTGTAATTGTGCTGATTTTTATTAGGGGTTCAAGCACGAAGTGCTGAAACCCTATTGTAATTGTGCTGATTTTTATTATTATTATTAGGGGTTCAAGCACGAAGTGCTGAAACCCTATTGTAATTGTACTGATTTTTATTATTATTATTATTTTTCTTCTCCGCTAAAACGCATCGTGCAGCCCAAACCGTAAGAGCTGGAGCTTTGAAACTTTGCCAGATGGTAGTACAAAAATCGAGGAGAGGTTATCAAATTATGAGCCCGATTGGCCCATAGGTGGCGCTATAGCGACCAAAAGCGCGAAACTGCTCATAACTCCTAGACCGTAAGTCATAGACTCAAGTGTCTTATATCATTGGAAAGCTGGACGCCTGACGAACAAAACGTATATCTCCGATTTTATTTCCGCCATGATAGATTTTCCGCCATTTTGAATTTTGTTGAAAACCTACTTTTACGAACTAGTCCCTGGTTTTTCGCCCGATCGGAACCAAACCAGTGCAGAATTGTTCTCTGGTGTCTGAAGATCAATAATTATCGAAAAAATGTTGAAATTTCGATTCACGGTCGCTAGGGGGTGCAAAATTAACGTTGTGGGAGGAGCCTATTTTACTAAAATGGCTATAACTCAAGAAGTAATTCAGTAAACTTCACCAAACTTGGTACACATGTGTAGGAGGTCAATTTGAGGTCACAGTAAAAAAATTGCGTCGATTGGCCACATGGTGGGGCTATAAAACAAAAAAAACATATAGACGCCTGACCGTTAGTCCGATTGACTTGAAATTTGGTACGCAGTGTCTTGGCCCAAGGGGCCATGTATGTCTAAAAGGATATTGGCGTATCTCAAAAAACATGGCCGCCATTGGCCAATGAAATTTGAGCAACTATTAGACAAGGTTAACGGAGGCCGATCGGAACGAAACTCGATGGGCATGTTCGACTCATGGCCCAATAGGTCTGTAAGAATTTTGAAAGAAATCGGCCACTAGTTGGCGCTAACGAGTTTTATGGCTCTGTAATCACGTGGTGTTACACTTATTGTCACAAAATGCATATCATTTGATAGATCTGCTCATGCTGAACAACTTTGCCTCAAGAACCATTGCTGTCAATCAAACCGTTCATTAAATATTCACGAATATGTCTAAAACCTACTTTTGCGAACTAGTCCTAGGTTTTTTGCCCGATTGGAACCAGACCAGTCTAGGACAATTCTCTGGACTCTCTAGATCAATAATTATCAAAAAAAAGTTTAACTTTTGCATTTGGATGGCTGTAATAGGGTCATTTATAAAATGGGCGTGGCAAAATACACTCAAAAGCCTATAAATCCTAAATGAAAACTCAGAACTTCACAAAAATTGGTGAGAATATGTGACATAACATCCTTAACAAGCATGCAAAATGTCATGGAGATCGGTCCATAGGTGGCGCTATAACTGTTAAAAAGCTTTAAAACCATAGATTTCCTATGGTACATTGTATGTATTGGCTGTAAATGGTCTTTTCCATCTATTATTTCAGTGGTTACATGCTTGCTAAATAAAACTTAATAACTTTTGATGCTTTTGTGCTTAAAGGCCTTAACTGCTTGAACCCCGATAAATGCTGCTTGCAGCTTTAATTATTATTATTATTATTATTATTCCGCCGTAAAACGCATCGTGCAGCCCAAACCGTAAGAGCTGGAACTTTGAAACTTTGACAGATGGTAGTACAAAAATCGAGGAAAGGTTCAGAGATTATGACCCCGATTGGCCCATAGGTGGCGCTATAGCAACCAAAAGCGCGAAACTGTTCATAACTCCTAGACCGTATGTCGTAGACTCAAGTGTCTTATATCATTGGAAAGCTGGATGCCTGACGAACAAAACGTATATCTCCGATTTCATTTCCGCCATGATAGATTTTCCGCCATTTTGAATTTTGTCAAAAACCTACTTTTGCGAACTAGTCCCTGGTTTTTTGCCCGATTGGAACCAAACCAGTGCAGAAATGTTCTCTGGAGTCTGTTTATCAATAATTATCGAAAAAAAGTGGAAATTTCGATTCACGGTCGCTAAGGGGCGCCAAAACGTACGTTGTGGGAGGGGCCTATTTTACTAAAATGGCTATAACTCCCGATGTAAATGAGGTATCTTCACCAAACTTGGTACACATGTGTATGAGTTCAATCTGGGGTCACAGTAAAAAAATCGCGACGATTGGCCTCATGGTGGCGCTATAAAATGAAAAAAACATAAAACAGGCTATAACCACCTGACCGTTAGTCCGATTGACTTGAAAATTGGTATGCAGTGTCTTGGTCCAAGGTGCCATGTATGTGTATGAGGACATTGGCGTATCTCAAAAAACATGGCCGCCATCGGCCAATGAAGTTTGAGCACCTATTAGACAAGGTTAACGGAGGCCGATCGGAACGAAACTCAATGGGCATGTTCGGCTCATGGCCCTAGAGGTCTGTAAGAATTTTGAAAGAAATCGGCCACTAGTTGGCGCTAATGAGTTTTATGGCTCTGTAATCACGTGGTGTTACACTTATCATCACAAAATGCATATCATTTGATAGATCTGCTTATGCTGAACAACTTTGCCTCTAGAACCATTGCTGTCAATCAAACCGTTCATTAAATATTCGCGAACATGTTAAAAACCTACTTTTGCGAACTAGTCCCTGGTTTTTCGCCCGATCGGAACCAAACCAGTCTAGGACAATTCTTTGGACTCTCTAGATCAATAATTATCGAAAAAAAGTTGAACTTTTGCATTTGAATGGCTGTAATAGGGTCATTTATAAAATGGGCGTGGCAAAATACACTAAAAAGTCTATAAATCCTAAATAAAAATTCAGAACTTCACAAAAATTGGTGAGCATATGTGACATAACATCCTTAACAAGCATGCAACATTTCATGGAGATCGGACAATAGGTGGCGCTATAACTGTTAAAACGCTTTAAAATCATATATTATATGGTAAATTGCCCGTATTGGCTGTAAATGGTATTTTCCATCTATAATCATATAATGTTCATATAATAATGTTCAAAACCAGTGCAGTGCAATTCTCTGGACTCTCTAGATCAATAATTATCAGAAAAAGTATAACTTCTTCATTTGGATGGCTATAATAGTGTCACTTCAATATGTAGCCTTGACCAAGTGTCTCCAAAAGCCTATATCTCTTTAATAAAAACAAGTCAGAACATGTGACTCTTAAGAAGTATGAAAAATTTCAGACAGATCGGACAAAATTTGCCTCTATAACAGTTAAAAATGTAAAAAAATATATAACATGGCATATTAAGCCAATAAGTGGTATTGTACTGCCCCCTGCTGTCATTTCATCATACTACTCCCTAATATTGCTATATAATTCATATTTAGACTTTATAAAATCATTATTTTAACATTTACAATCACATTTTGTCAAAACTCATCTATTGAGTATTACTATTGACAATTGTGTTACACTGAGATATGGAAATGGACGAAAGTAAATGAATGAAATGAAACGAAAGTATAACGGCATTTAAGCCACGCCCCCGAATACAAATTCATTCATAACTCGAAAACGGAAAGTCGTTGCGCGGTCAAATTTTGATGGTGAGGACCTCTCCGGGCTCTTGATCGAAACGTGTCGTCGCGGGCCTCGGGAGCGCGCCCCCCGCGCATCGCGAATCCGCGGGACCCCCGATTTTGAACGGCCATTACTCCCGACCCAGACCACCCCGAACATTGTGTGAGAGCTCGTTGGAAAGGGCGCGTCCTTGGCTAGCTTCGATTCAAATGTGGTGTTATTTGCCCTGTGCATTCCAGAGATAATAGCCCGAACAGATATGCCTTATAACAGTCATAACTCCCAGCCCCAATCGCCCAAAAACACTTTGATGGTCTCATTCAACAGGGCTCCTCAAGCACTATCTATGCTCTGAGTTTCAGAATTTTTCGCCTTTTGGTTCCTGAGATATAAGTAAAAAAACAAATTCCCATTCATTCATTCAAACACTTCAACTGTAAAATGTAAGCTATAATACCACTGTTGTCCACTAGAGGGAGCAGCAGGATTACGCATGATCTTTTAATTCGCTTCAGTATTGGGAAATAAACAAATGCTTTAAGAAGCAATCTTTTTTATTATGATGTTTTTTTTTTATTATGATATTTGTATATATTTTATTTTTTTATTATGATTATGAACGGTTTGATTGACATTAGTGATTCTTGAGGCAAAGTTGTTCAAGATGAGGAGATGAAGATATTTTCACAATATCACATCCTAAAAACATTGAAAACATATTTGTCTTTGTGTGTGTGTGTGTGTGTGTGTGTGTGTGTGTGTGTGTGTGTGTGTGTGTGTGTGTGTGTGTCTGTGTGTGTAAGCATGCTTAATGGAAAGAACATGGAGAAACTGCTTTGTTTTACTGGTGGATAAAAAAAGTCTTTCAAATGAAAGTGAGTCAATTAGTGGTCTTCTACTGCCCTCTGCAGGACATTCTACTTAATAAAATATTTTCATCTGTGCTTTTGCATTAGTTTTTGGACTATATAAAATTACTTGCATGAAAATCACCTATTATAACACAGTCATGTTTTGTCAAAGTTTATCACTTCATTTTTACTGAGCTCTCAGTTTGAACAATTCTGCCTTTCAGTGATTAATTTGAAATCTGAAAATGGTGTTAGACAGAGGAGATTTGCAATTATCATTTTGTTACCTATCTTTTATTTTAAATATCTACATCTACAACAAAATGTGTGTGCATGTGTGTGTTCAAGCATGGTTAGTGTATTAAGTATTATTGTTTAAGTATTATTGTTTTCATTTACATTTTAACCACCAGAAGAAGAACACTCATTGGTTCATTCTGCTCACTAAAATTATTATTTTTCATTTTTTTTTTTCCATTTGAAATATTGTTTAAACTTAATAAAATCATTAAAATAACATTTCAAATCATATTTTGTCTGTTTATAAATCCCACAGACTCACATTGGCTGCAATACTAATGTTTTTGTAAAACACAGACCTGATAGTCTAATCTGTGTGTATTGTGCATATATTATTGATATTATTACTATTGCAAATCATGTTATTGTAACTCATATCTTAATAGAATATTATTTGTAATTTTAATTCTTTATTTCTTAATTGTTTTTTTATGATTACTACAGATATTATCACCAAAGATATCAACTACACCTTCACAATCACACACTCACTAATGCATTCAAATAAATGTAATCTTACTGTGCTACTTTATTTGTACATGATTAGAATGAACAGAAATCTAAGAATATTTTTCTTCTTTTGTTAAAGCCATTTCAGACTCCAAGTAAGCATTATATTACTAATCATCTATTTTAAAGGTGCCATACAATTGAAAACTGTATTTATCTTGGCATAGTTGAATGATAAGAGATCTGGACATGGAACTGACATACCGTGAGCCTCAAACACCATTGTTTCCTCCTTCATGTGTAAATCTCCTGTTTGCAAAAGACCGCTGAAAAATGAGTCAATCCCACCATAACACCGACTGTGACGTTGGAGTCAGGATCATTAATATTTATACCCCCCAAATTTGCATTTTCCAGTCCATGTTCTAGGCCAGGCAGTGTTAATGTAGACCTGCACAGCCGAATCATCAGAAGATCTGCAGGTATTGTGAAGAAGCAAGCAAGGACAATAGTGAAAATGGCAGATCATGGATATAAATGTTATGTCTGAGGCTGTGCTGCGGATTTGAGAACTTTTCATTCCCTTCCCACAAAACTGTCAACAGGCATGGTTGATGTTTACAACAGGATACCTCACCATTTTAATTCAAAGCTGTTAGTTTGCTCTTAACGGAGGCCGATCAGAACGAAACTCGGTGGGCATGTTCGACTCGTGGCCCTAGAGGTCTGTAAGAATTTTGAAAAATCAGCCACTAGTTGACGCTAACAGGTTTTACGGCTATGTAATCACGTGATGCATATCATTTGATAGATCTCCTCATACTGAACAACTTTGCCTCAAGAACTACTGCTGTCAATCAATTTGTTCATTAAATACTTGCGATTATGTTAAAAACCTACTTTTGCGAACTAGTCCTAGGTTTTTCGCCCGATCGGAAATATACCAGTGCAGTACAATTCTCTGGAAGCTCTAGATTATTAATTATATAAAAAACTTTAACTTTACCCATTGGGTAGCCATAACAGGATCATTTAGAAAATGGGTATGGCAAAAAACACTCAAAAGCCTGTAAATCCTAAACAAAAACTCAGACAACTCACTAAACTGCCTTATGTGCTTAAAGACCCTAAATGCTTGAACCCCGATAAATGCTGCTTGCAGCTTTAATTATTATTATTATTATTATTATTCTGCCGTAAAACGCATCGTGCAGCCCAAACCGTAAGGGCTAGAGCTTTGAAACTTTGCCAGATGGTAGTACAAAAATCGAGGAGAGGTTATCAAATTATGACCTCGATTGGCCCATAGGTGGCGCTATAACAACCAAAAGCGCGAAAGTGGTCATAACTCCTGGACCGTATGTCGTAGACACAAGTGTCTTATATCATTGGAAAGCTGGTCGTCTGACGAACAAAACGTATATCTCCGATTTCATTTCCGTCATGATAGATTTTCCGCCATTTTGAATTTTGTCGAAAACCTACTTTTGCGAACTAGTCCCTGGTTTTTTGCTCGATCGGAACCAAACCAGTGCAGAATTGTTCTCTGGAGACTGAAGATCAATAATTATCGAAAAAAAGTTGAAATTTCGATTCAGGGTCGCTAGGGGGCGCAAAATTAACGTTGTGGGCGGAGCCTATTTTACTAAAATGGCTATAACTCCAGAAGTAAATGAGGTATTTTCAACAAACTTGGTACACATATGTAAGAGGTCAATCTGAGGACACGGTAAAAAAATCGCGGCGATTGGCCACATGGTGGCGCTATAACATGAAAAAAACATAAAACAGGCTATAACCACCTGACCGTTAGTCCGATTGACTTGAAAATTGGTATGCAGTGTCTTGGTCCAAGGTGCCATGTATGTCTATGAGGACATTGGTGTATCTCAAAAAACATGGCCGCCATTGGCCAATGAAGTTGAGCACCTATTAGACAAGGTTAACGGAGGCCGATCGGAACGAAACTCGGTGGGCATGTTCGACTCATGGCCCTAGAGGTCTGTAAGAATTTTGAAAGAAATCGGCCACTAGTTGGCGCTAACGAGTTTTATGGCTCTGTAATCACGTGGTGTTAGATATATTGTCACAAAATGCATATCATTTGATAGATCTGCTCATGCTGAACAACTTTGCCTCTAGAACCATTGCTGTCAATCAAACCGTTCATTAAATATTCATGAATATGTTAAAAACCTACTTTTGCGAACTAGTCCCTGGTTTTTTGCCCGATCGGAACCAGACCAGTCTAGGACAATTCTATGGACTCTCTAGATCAATAATTATCAAAAAAAAGTTGAACTTTTGTATTTGTATGGCTGTAATAGGGTCATTTATAAAATGGGTGTGGCAAAATACACTCAAAAGCCTATAAATCCTAAATGAAAACTCAGAACTTCACAAAAATTGGTGAGCATATGTGTCATAACATCACAAACAAGCTTGCAAAATTTTATGGAGATTGGACAATAGTTGGCGCTATAACTGTTAAAAAGCTTTAAAACCATATATTTCCTATGGTAAACTGCCTGTATTGGCTGTAAATGGTCTTTTCCATGTCTGATCATATAATTTTCATATCATAATGTTCAAAACTAGTGCAATACAATTCTCTGGACTCACTAGATCAATAATTGTCAGAAAAAGTTGAACTACTTCATTTGGATAGCTATAATAGGTTCACTTCAAAATCTGGCCTTTACCAAGTGTCCCCGAAAGCCTATATCTCTTTAATCAATGCTCAGACCTTCTTAAAAACAAGTCAGAACGTGTGAAATATCACCCTGAACAAGCATGAAAATTTTCAGACAGATCGGACAAAATTTGCCTCTATAACAGTTAAAAAGGTGAAAATGATATGATTTAATGGCATGTTAAGCCAATAAGTGGTATTTTACTGCCCCCTGCTGTTTAAAATAGTCATTTTCTCATATTGGTATTGGTATCAGCCATGGTAAATCATGATAAATGATGGTGTGTGTGTGTGTGTGTGTGTGTGTGTGTGTGTGTGTGTGTGTGTGTGTGTGTGTGTGTGTGTGTGGTACAAATATAACAAAGGTTTTATTTTCCAACATGAAAACAAACATAACAGAGTGCTAGTGCACAAACAATAACCGACAATGATAATGGATGAGAGGGGAACTTAAATACACAGATCAAGACAAGGACAACAGGTGACGGTTATGATGATGAGGAGCAGGTGATGATGAGGAGGGTGATGAGGAGCAGGTGCAGGTGATGACGACAGATGGTGAATGTGATGAAGACAGAAGGTGAATGTGATGAAGGTGAATGTGACACCAATATCACTGAAACATTTGTGTGTGTGTGTGTGTGTGTGTGTGTGTGTGTGTGTGTGTGTGTGTGTGTAGCATTATTGTGTGTAGCATATGTAGCAATTATGCATTATTGAGTTAACATGGAAACACTGGTTTGCTTTAGTGCAGAAAACTGGTCAAAATCATGAGGTTTAAAGTGAAAGTGAGCCAATAAGTGGTCTTCTACTGCCCTCTGCTGGCCATTCTACTTATTAATTAAATTTTTCCACATGTGCTTGCATTTATACTTGAATACACACTAAAAATCACTTATATAGCAATAACTATTATAACACAATCATATTTTGTCAGTGTTAATCACTTTATTTGCACTGACACTTCAAATAATTGCTAGTAATGTGGTAAATCATGGTAAATCATGGTTAACTATGCTCTGTGTGTGTGTGTGTGTGTGTGTGTGTGTGTGTGTGTGTGTGTGTGTGTGTGTGTGTGTGTGTGTGTGTGTGTAAGCATGCATTGAGTTAACATAGATAAACTGGTTTGCTTTAGTGCAGAAAACTGGTTTAAAGTGAAAGTGAGCCAATAAGTGGTCTTCTACTGCCCTCTGCTGGCCATTCTACTTATTAATGAAATATTTCAACATGTGCTTGCATTCATACTTGAATACACACAAAAAAAATCACTTATATAGCAATAACTATTATAACACAATCATATTTTGTCAGTGTTAATCACTTTATTTGCACTGACACTTCAAATAATTGCTAGTAATGTGATAAATCAGGCTAGAAACATGGTAAATCAAAGTAAATAATACTAGATTGTCGTTTATCTCCTGGTAAATAATACTAGAACGTGGTATATCATGGTAAATCACGGTTAACTATGCTGTGTGTGTATGTGTGTGTGTGTGTGTGTGTGTGTGTGTGTGTTTGTGTGTGTGTGTGTGTGTGTGTGTGTGTGTGTGTTTGTGTGTGTGTGTGTGTGTGTGTGTGTGTGTGTGTGTGTGTGTGTGTGTGTGTGTAAGCATGCATTGAGTTAACATGGAAAAACTGGTTTGCTTTAGTGCAGAAAACTGGTTTAAAGTGAAAGTGAGCCAATAAGTGGTCTTCTACTGCCCTCTGCTGGCCATTCTACTTAATAATGAAATATTTTACATGTGCTTTTGCATTCATACTTGGACACACACTAAAAATCACGTATATAACTAACTATTATAACACAATAATATTTTGTCAGTGTTCATCACCTCATTTGCACTGACACTTCACATATTTGCTAGTAATGTGGTTAATCATGCTAGAAACATTGTAAATCATAGTAAATAATACTGAAATGAGGTGTATCAAGGTAAATCATGCTAGAATCCTAATAAATCATTCTGGAACATGGTATATGATAGTAAATCATGCTAGAATCATATTAAATAATTCTAGAATGTGGCAAATCGTTGTGGGAGGAGCCTATTTTACTCAAATGGCTATAACTCAAGAAGTAAATGAGATATCTTCACCAAACTCAGTACACATGTGTATGGGTTCAATTTGAGGTCACAGTAAACACTTCTATGGAGATCGGAGCATAGGTGGCGCTATAACTGTTAAAAAGCTTTAAAACCATATATATCCCATGGCAAATTGCCTGTATTGGCTGTAAATGGTCTTTTCCATCTATTATGTCAGTGGTTACATGCTTGCTAAATAAATCTTAATAACTTTTGATGCTTTTGTGCTTAAATGCCTTAAAGGCCTTAACTGCTTGAACCCCGATAAATGCTGCTTGCAGCTTTAATTATTAGGGGTTCAAGCACGAAGTGCTGAAACCCTATTGTAATTGTACTGATTTTTATTATTATTATTATTATTATTATTCTGCCGTAAAACGCATCGTGCAGCCCAAACCGTAAGGGCTAGAGCATTGAAACTTTGCCAGATGGTAGTACAAAAATCGAGGAGAGGTTCAGAGATTATGACCCCGATTGGCCCATAGGTGGCGCTATAGCAACCAAAAGCGCGAAACTGCTCATAACTCCTAGACCGTATGTCGCAGACTCAAGTGTCTTATATCATTGGAAAGCTGGACGCCTGACGAACAAAACGTATATCTCCGATTTCATTTCCGTCATGATAGATTTTCCGCCATTTTGAATTTTGTCGAAAATCTACTTTTGCGAACTAGTCCCTGGTTTTTTGCCCGATCGGAGCCAAACCAGTGCAGAAATGTTCTCTGGAGTCTGAAGATCAATAATTATCGAAAAAATGTTGAAATTTCGATTCATGGACGCTAGGGGGCGCAAAATAATTGTTGTGGGAG
This sequence comes from Scardinius erythrophthalmus, assembly GCF_964197995.2. Taxonomy (NCBI): domain Eukaryota; kingdom Metazoa; phylum Chordata; class Actinopteri; order Cypriniformes; family Leuciscidae; genus Scardinius; species Scardinius erythrophthalmus. Next base: position 24,222,822 of record NC_138232.1, on the reverse strand, counting down.
GAGCCTATTTTACTAAAATGGCTATAACTTAAAAAGTAAATAAGATAGCTTCACCAAACTCGGTACACATGTGTATGGGTTCATTCTGGGGTCACAGTAAAAAAATCGCGACGATTGAACACTAGGTGGCGCTATAACATGAAAAAAACATGAAAAGGGCTATAACCACCTGACCATTAGTCCGATTGACTTGAAAATTGGTATGCAGTGTCTTGGTCCAAGGTGCCATGTATGTCTATGAGGACATTGGCGTATCTCAAAAAACATGGCCGCCATTGGCCAATGAAGTTGAGCACCTATTAGACAAGGTTAACGGAGGCCGATCGGAACGAAACTCGATGGGCATGTTCGACTCATGGCCCTAGAGGTCTGTAAGAATTTTGAAAGAAATCGGCCACTAGTTGGCGCTAACGAGTTTTTTGGCTCTGTAATCACGTGGTGTTACACTTATCGTCACAAAAAGCATATCATTTGATATATCTGCTCATGCTGAACAACTTTGCCTCAAGAACCATTTCTGTCAATCAAACAGTTAATTAAATATTCATGAATATGTTAAAAACCTACTTTTGCGAACTAGTCCCTGGTTTTTCGCCCGATCGGAACCAAACCAGTCTAGGACAATTCTCTGGACTCTCTAGATCAATAATTATCAAAAAAAGTTGAACTTTTGCATTTGGATGGCTGTAATAGGGTCATTTATAAAATGGGCGGGGCAAAATAAATAAAAAAGCCTATAAATCATAAATAAAAACTCAGAACTTCACAAAAATTGGTGAACATATGTGAAATAACATCATTAACAAGCATGCCAAATTTTATGGAGATCGGACCAAAGGTGGCGCTATAACTGTTAAAAGCTTTAAAACCATATATTTCCTATGGTAAATGGTCTTTTTCATCTATTATGTCAGTAGTTACATGCTTGCTAAATAAATCTTAATAACTTTTGATGCTTTTATGCTTAAAGGCCTTAAAGGCCTTAATTGCTTGAACCCCGATAAACGCTGCTTGCAGCTTTAATTATTATTATTATTATTATTATTCTGCCGTAAAACGCATCGTGCAGCCCAAACCGTAAGGGCTAGAGCGTTGAAACTTTGCCAGATGGTAGTACAAAAATCGAGGAGAGGTTCAGAGATTATGACCCCGATTGGCCCATAGGTGGCGCTATAGCAACCAAAAGCGCAAAACTGCTCATAACTCCTAGACCGTATGTCGCAGACTCAAGTGTCTTATATCATTGGAAAGCTGGACGCCTGACGAACAAAACGTATATCTCCGATTTCATTTCCGTCATGATAGATTTTCCGCCATTTTGAATTTTGTCGAAAATCTACTTTTGCGAACTAGTCCCTGGTTTTTTGCCCGATCGGAGCCAAACCAGTGCAGAAATGTTCTCTGGAGTCTGAAGATCAATAATTATCGAAAAAATGTTGAAATTTCGATTCATGGACGCTAGGGGGCGCAAAATAATCGTTGTGGGAGGAGCCTATTTTACTAAAATGGCTATAACTTAAAAAGTAAATAAGATAGCTTCACCAAACTCGGTACACATGTGTATGGGTTCATTCTGGGGTCACAGTAAAAAAATCGCGACGATTGAACACTAGGTGGCGCTATAACATGAAAAAAACATGAAAAGGGCTATAACCACCTGACCGTTAGTCCGATTGACTTGAAAATTGGTATGCAGTGTCTTGGTCCAAGGTGCCATGTATGTCTATGAGGACATTGGCGTATCTCAAAAAACATGGCCGCCATTGGCCAATGAAGTTGAGCACCTATTAGACAAGGTTAACGGAGGCCGATCGGAACGAAACTCGATGGGCATGTTCGACTCATGGCCCTAAAGGTCTGTAAGAATTTTGAAAGAAATCGGCCACTAGTTGGCGCTAACGAGTTTTTTGGCTCTGTAATCACGTGGTGTTACACTTATCGTCACAAAAAGCATATCATTTGATATATCTGCTCATGCTGAACAACTTTGCCTCAAGAACCATTTCTGTCAATCAAACCGTTCATTAAATATTCATGAATATGTCTAAAACCTACTTTTGCGAACTAGTCCTAGGTTTTTTGCCCGATCGGAACCAGACCAGTCTAGGACAATTCTCTGGACTCTCTAGATCAATAATTATCAAAAAAAAGTTGAACTTTTGCATTTGGATGGCTGTAATAGGATCATTTATAAAATGGGCATGGAAAAATACATTAAAAAGCCTATAAATCCTAAATAAAAACCCAGAACTTCACAAAAATTGGTGAACTTATGTGACATAACATCATTAACAAGCATGCAAAATTTCATGGAGATCGGACGATAGGTGGCGCTATAACTGTTAAAAATCTTTAAAACCATATATTTCCTATGGTAAACTGCCTGTATTGACTGTAAATGGTCTTTTCCATCTCTGAATATATAATTTTCATATCATAATGTTAAAAACTAGTGCAATACAATTCTCTGGACTCACTAGAACAATAATTGTCAGAAAAAGTTGAACTACTTCATTTGGATAGCTATAATAGGTTCACTTCAAAATGTGGCCTTTACCAAGTGTCCCCGAAAGCCTATATCTCTTTAATGAATGTTCAAACCTTCTTAAAAACAAGTCAGAACATGTGAAATATCACTCTGAACATGCATGAAAATTTTCAGACAGATCTGACAAAATTTGCCTCTATAACAGTTAAAAAGGTGAAAATGATATGAATATAATGACATATTAAGCCAAGAAGTGGTATTTTACTGCCCCCTGCTGTTTAAAATAGTCATGTTGTCATATTGTTCTATAATTTATATTTAGACTTTATAAAATCACTATTTTAACATTTACAATTACATTTAGTCAAAAATCCATCTGTTAAATTATTAGTATTGACAGTTTGATCACATCATATATTTCAAATGTCTGTATCTACAATATAATGTGTGTGTGTAGTCTAAGGTTTCTGAATAAATTCTGAATGATCTGATTAATAGCTTACAAAGACTTTGTGAAATGTTTATAGACCATTCAAATATATTTTCATAATGACATATCCCAATAGCATTGAAAAAACAACATTTGTCTTGTGTGTGTGTGTGTGTGTGTGTGTGTGTGTGTGTGTGTGTGTTAACATGCATTATGGATTTAAAATGGAAAAACTGGTTTGCTTTAGTGCAGAAAAATGGTGAAAATCAAGAAGTTTAAAGTGAAAGTGAGCCAATATGTGGTCTTCTACTGCCCTCTGCTGGCCATTCTACTTATTAATGTCTACCCACATATGCTTTTGCATTCATTAGACACTAAAAATCACTTATATAACAATAAAACACTAAAAAATCACTTATATAACAATTACTATTGTAGCACAATCATATTTTGTCAGAGTTTATCACTTCATTTTTACTGATACTTCACATAATTGCTAGCAATGTGGTAAATCATGGTTAAATCACACTAAAAACATGGTAAATCAATAAATGATACTAGAATGTGGTGTATCAAGGTAAATCATACTACAATCCTGGTACATCATTCTAGAACATAGTATATCATGGTACATCATGCTAGAACATGGTAAATCATGGTAAACTATGCTAGAACAGGGTAAATCATGGTAAGCCATGATAAATCATAATAAACTATGGTAAATCATGTTAGAATGTGGTATATCATGGTAAATCATGCTAGAACATGGTAAATCATGGTAAACTATGCTAGAACAGGGTAAATCATGGTAAACTATGATAAATCATGATAAACTATGGTAATCCATGCTAGAATCACAGTAAACAATGGTAAATCATACTAGAATGTAGTATATCATGGTAAATTATGCTAGAATATGGCAAATCATGCTAGAATCATAGTAAATAATACTAGAATGTGCTAAATTGTTGTGGGAGGAGCCTATTTTACTAAAATGGCTATAACTCAAGAAGTAAATGAGATATCTTCACCAAACTCAGTACACATGTGTATGGGTTCAATTTGAGGTCACAGTAAACAATTCTATGGAGATCGGACCATAGGTGGCGCTATAACTGTTAAAAAGCTTTAAAACCATATATATCCCATGGTAAACTGCCTGTATTGGCTGTAAATGGTCTTTTCCATCTATTATGTCCGTGGTTACATGCTTGCTAAATAAATCTTAACTTTTGATGCTTTTGTGCTTAAAAGGCTTTAACTGCTTGAACCCCGATAAATGCTGCTTGCAGCTTTAATTATTATTATTATTATTATTATTCTGCCGTAAAACGCATCGTGCAGCCCAAACCGTAAGGGCTAGAGCTTTGAAACTTTGCCATATGGTAGTACAAAAATCGAGGAGAGGTTATCAAATTATGACCCCGATTGGCCCATAGGTGGCGCTATAGCAACCAAAAGCGCGAAACTGCTCATAACTCCTAGACCGTAAGTCATAGACTCAAGTGTCTTATATCATTGGAAAGCTGGACGCCTGACGAACAAAACGTATATCTCCGATTTTATTTCCGTCATGACAGATTTTCCGCCATTTTGAATTTTGTCGAAAACCTACTTTTGCGAACTAGTCCCTGGTTTTTTGCCCGATCGGAACCAAACCAGTGCAGAATTGTTCTGTGGAGTCTGATGATCAATAATTATCGAAAAAAAGTTGAAATTTCGATTCACGGTCGCTAGGGGGTGCAAAATTAACGTTGTGGGAGGAGCCTATTTTACTAAAATGGCTATAACTCAAGAAGTAATTCAGTAAACTTCACCAAACTTGGTAAACATGTGTAGAAGGTCAATCTGAGGTCACAGTAAAAAAAATGCGTCGATTGGCCACATGGTGGCGCTATAAAACAAAAAAAACATGTAGACACCTGACCGTTAGTCCGATTGACTTGAAATTTGGTATGCAGTGTCTTGGCCCAAGGGGCCATGTATGTCTAAAAGGATATTGGCATATCTCGAAAAACATGGCCGCCATTGGCCAATGAGGTTTGAGCACCTATTAAACAAGGTTAACGGAGGCCGATCGGAACGAAACTCGATGGGCATGTTCGACTCATGGCCCTAGAGGTCTGTAAGAGTTTTGAAAGAAATCGGCCACTAGTTGGCGCTAACGAGTTTTATGGCTCTGTAATCACGTGGTGTTACACTTATCGTCACAAAATGCATATCATCTGATAGATCTGCTCATGCTGAACAACTTTGCCTCTAGAACTAATGCTGTCAATTAAACCGTTTATTAAATATTCGTAATTATGTTAAAAACCTACTTTTACGAACTAGTCCTAGGTTTATCGCCCGATCGAAACCAGACCAGTCTATGACAATTCTCTGGACACTCTAGATCAATAATTATCAAAAAAAAGTTGAACTTTTGCATTTTGCGCATGGGTATATTGGGTCATAAAGAAAATGGGCGTGGCAAAATGCACTCAAAAGCCTATAAATCCTAAACGAAAACTCAGAACTTCACGAAAATTGGTGAGCATATGTGCCACAACATCATTAACAAGCATGCAAAATATCATGGAGATCGGACTATAGGTGGCGCTATAACTGTTAAAAAGCTTGCCTGTATTGGCTGTAAATGGACTTTTCCATCTATTATTTCAGTGGTTAAAAGCTTTCTAAATAAATCTTAATGTCTTAAATGCTTATGTGCTTAAAGGCCTTAAATGCTTGAACCCCGATAAATGCTGCTTGCAGCTTTAATTATTATTATTATTCTTCCCTAAAACGCATCGTGCAGCCAAAACCGTAAGGCCTAGAGACGTGATACTTGGTCAAATGGTAGTAGTATTGCTCGCTACTCAGATACACGGACTTAGCCAAATCGGCCCATAGGTGGCGCTACAGCGACCAAAAGCGCGAAACTGCTCAGAACTCCTAGACCGTATGTCGTAGACTCAAGTGTCTTATATCATTGGAAAGCTGGATGCCTGACGAACAAAACGTATATCTCCGATTTCATTTCCGCCATGATAGATTTTCCGCCATTTTGAATTTTGCCAAAAACCTACTTTTGCGAACTAGTCCTAGGTTTTTCGCCCAATCGGAACCAAACCAGTACAGAAATGTTCTCTGGAGTCTGAATATCAATAATTATCGAAAAAAAGTCGAAATTTCGATTCACGGACGCTAAGGGGCGCCAAAACGTACGTTGTGGGAGGGGCCTATTTTACTAAAATGGCTATAACTCCAGAAGTAAATGAGGTATCTTCACCAAACTCGGTACACATGTGTAAGAGGTCAATCTGAGGTCACAGTAAAAAAATCGCGGCGATTGGCCACATGGTGGCGCTCTAACATGAAAAAAACATAAAACAGGCTTTAACCACCTGACTGTTAGTCCGATTGACTTGAAAATTGGTATGCAGTGTCTTGGCCCAAGGTGTCATGTATGTCTATGAGGACATTGGTGTATCTCAAAAAACATGGCCGCCATCGGCCAATGAAGTTTGAGCACCTATTAGACAAGGTTAACGGAGGCCGATCGGAACGAAACTCGATGGGCATGTTCAACTCATAGCCCTAGAGGTCTGTAAGAATTTTGAAAGAAATCGGCCACTAGTTGGCGCTAACGAGTTTTACGGCTCTGTAATCACGTGGTGTTACACTTATTGTCACAAAATGCATATCATTTGATAGATCTGCTCATGCTGAACAACATTGCCTCAAGAACCATTGCTGTCAATCAAATCGTTCATTAATTATTCGCGAATATGTTAAAAACCTACTTTTGCGAACTAGTCCCTGGTTTTTCGCCCGATCGGAACCAGACCAGTCTAGGACAATTCTCTGGACTCTCCTGATCAATAATTATCGAAAAAAAGTTGAACTTTTGAATTTTTCGTATGGCTATAATTGGGTCATAAAGAAAATGGACGTGGCAAAATGCACTCAAAAGCTTATAAATCCTAAACGAAAACTCAGAACTTCACGAAAATTGGTGAGCATATGTGCCATAATATTCTAAACAAGCATGCCAAATTTCATGTTGATCGGACCATAGGTGGCGCTATAACTGTTAAAAAGGTTTGAAAACCATATATTTCCTATGGTAAATTGCCTGTATTGGCTGTAAATGGACTTTTCCATCTATTATTTCAGTGGTTAAAAGCTTTCTAAATAAAACTTAATATCTTAAATGCTTATGTGCTTAAAGGCCTTAAATGCTTGAACCCCGATAAATGCTGCTTGCAGCTTTAATTATTATTATTAGGGGTTCAAGCACGAAGTGCTGAAACCCTATTGTAATTGTGCTGATTTTTATTATTATTATTAGGGGTTCAAGCACGAAGTGCTGAAACCCTATTGTAATTGTGCTGATTTTTATTATTATTATTATTATTATTATTCTGCCGTAAAACGCATCGTGCAGCCCAAACCGTAAGGGCTAGAGCTTTGAAACTTTGCCATATGGTAGTACAAAAATCGAGGAGAGGTTATCAAATTATGACCCCGATTGGCCCATAGGTGGCGCTATAGCAACCAAAAGCGCGAAACTGCTCATAACTCCTAGACCGTAAGTCATAGACTCAAGTGTCTTATATCATTGGAAAGCTGGACGCCTGACGAACAAAACGTATATCTCCGATTTTATTTCCGCCATGATAGATTTTCCGCCATTTTGAATTTTGTCGAAAATCTACTTTTGCGAACTAGTCCCTGGTTTTTTGCCCGATCGGAACCAAACCAGTGCAGAATTGTTCTCTGGAGTCTGAATATCAATAATTATCAAAAAAAAGTTGAAATTTCGATTCACGGTCGCTAGGGGGTGCAAAATTAACGTTGTGGGAGGAGCCTATTTTACTAAAATGGCTATAACTCCAGAAGTAAAAGAGGTATTTTAACCAAACCTGGTACACATGTGTAAGACGTCAATATGAGGTCACGGTAAAAAAATCGCGGCGATTGGTCACATGGTGGCGCTATAACATGAAAAAAACATAAAACAGGCTATAACCACCTGACCGTTAGTCCGATTGACTTGAAAATTGGTATGCAGTGTCTTGGTCCAAGGTGCCATGTATGTCTATGAGGACATTGGTGTATCTCAAAAAACATGGCCGCCATCGGCCAATGAAGTTTGAGCACCTATTAGACAAGGTTAACGGAGGCCTATCGGAACGAAACTCGGTGGGCATGTTCGACTCATGGCCCTAGAGGTCTGTAAGAATTTTAAAAGAAATCGGCCACTAGTTGGCGCTAACGAGTTTTATGGCTCTGTAATCACGTGGTGTTACACTTATTGTCACAAAATGCATACCATTTGATAGATCTCCTCTTGTTGAACAACTTTGCCTCAAGAACCATTGCTGTCAATCAAACCGTTCATTAAATATTCGTAATTATGTTAAAAACCTACTTTTGCGAACTAGTCCTAGGTTTTTCGCCCGATCAGAACCAAACGAGTCTAGGACAATTCTATGGACTCTCAAGATCAATAATTATCAAAAAAAAGTTGAACTTTTGCATTTTTCGCATGGGTATATTGGGTCATAAAGAAAATGGGCGTGGCAAAATGCACTCAAAAGCCTATAAATCCTAAACAAAAACTCAGAACTTCACGAAAATTGGTGAGCTTATGTGCCATAACATCATTAACAAGCATGCAAAATTTCATGGAGATCGGACTATAGATGGTGCTATAACTGTTAAAAAGCTTTAAAAAACACATATTTCCTATGGTAAATTGCCTGTATTGGCTGTAAATGGACTTTTCCATCTATTATTTCAGTGGTTAAAAGCTTTCTAAATAAATCTTAATGTCTTAAATGCTTATGTGCCTAAAGGCCTTAAATGCTTGAACCCCGATAAATGCTGCTTGCAGCTTTAATTATTATTATTATTCTGCCGTAAAACGCATCGTGCAGCCCAAACCGTAAGAGCTGGAACTTTGAAACTTTGACAGATGGTAGTACAAAAATCGAGGAAAGGTTCAGAGATTATGACCCCGATTGGCCCATAGGTGGCGCTATAACAACCAAAAGCGCGAAACTGCTCATAACTCCTAGACCGTATGGCGTAGACTCAAGTGTCTTATATCATTGGAAAGCTGGATGCCTGACGAACAAAACGTATATCTCCGATTTTATTTCCGCCATGATAGATTTTCCGCCATTTTGAATTTTGTCAAAAATCTACTTTTGCGAACTAGTCCCTGGTTTTTTGCCCGATTGGAACCAAACTAGTGCAGAAATGTTCTCTGGAGACTGAATATCAATAATTATCGAAAAAAAGTGGAAATTTCGATTCACGGTCGCTAAGGGGCGCCAAAACGTACGTTGTGGGAGGGGCCTATTTTACTAAAATGGCTATAACTCCCGATGTAAATGAGGTATCTTCACCAAACTTGGTACACATGTGTATGAGCTTACTCTGGGGTCACAGTAAAAAAATCGCGACGATTGGCCTCATGGTGGCGCTATAAAATGAAAAAAACATAAAACAGGCTATAACCACCTGACCGTTAGTCCGATTGACTTGAAAATTGGTATGCAGTGTCTTGGTCCAAGGTGCCATGTATGTGTATGAGGACATTGGCGTATCTCAAAAAACATGGCCGCCATCGGCCAACGAAGTTTGAGCACCTATTAGACAAGGTTAACGGAGGCCGATCGGAACGAAACTCAATGGGCATGTTCGGCTCATGGCCCTAAAGGTCTGTAAGAATTTTGAAAGAAATCGGCCACTAGTTGGCGCTAACGAGTTTTACGGCTCTGTAATCACGTGGTGTTACAAATATCCACACAATATGCATATCATTTGATAGATCTCCTCATCCTGAACAACTTTGCCTCAAGAACCATTGCTGTCAATCAAACTGTTCATTAATTATTCATTAATATGTTAAAAACCTACTTTTGCGAACTAGTCCTAGGTTTTTTGCCCGATCGGAACCAGACCAGTGTAGGACAATTCTCTGGACTCTCTAGATCAATAATTATCAAAAAAAAGTTGAACTTTTGCATTTGGATGGCTGTAATAGGGTCATTTATAAAACGGGCGTGTCAAAATACATTAAAAAGCCTATAAATCCTAAATAAAAACTCAGAACTTCACAAAAATTGGTCAGCATATGTGACATAACATCATTAACAAGCATGAAAAATTCTATGGAGATCGGACGATAGTTGGCGCTATAACTGTTAAAACGCTTTAAAACCATATATTTCCTATGGTAAATTGCCTGTATTTGCTGTAAATGATGTCTTCTATCTTTTATCATATAATGTTCATATCATAATGTTCAAAACCAGTGCAGCACAATTCTCTGAACTCTCTAGATCAATAATTATCAGAAAAAAAGTTTAACTTCTTCAAAAGGTGATTTTATATGAATATAATGACATATTAAGCCAATAAGTGGTATTTTACTGCCCCCTGCTGTCATTTCATCATACTACTCCCTAATATTGTTATAAAATTCATATTTAGACTTTTTAAAATCATTATTTTAACATTTACAATCACATTTTGTCAAAACTCATCTATTGAGTATTACTATTGACAATTGTGTTACACTGAGATATGGAAATGGACGAAAGTAAATGAATGAAATGAAACGAAAGTATAACGGCATTTAAGCCACGCCCCCGAATACAAATCCATTCATAACTCGAAAACGGAAAGTCGTTGCGCGCTCAAATTTTGATGGTGAGGACCTCTCCGGGCTCTTGATCGAAACGTGTCGTCGCGGGCCTCGGGAGCGCGCCCCCCGCGCATCGCGAATCCGCGGGACCCCCGATTTTGAACGGCCATTACTCCCGACCCAGACCACCCCGAACATTGTGTGAGAGCTCGTTGGAAAGGGCGCGTCCTTGGCTAGCTTCGATTCAAATGTGGTGTTATTTGCCCTGGGCATTCCAGAGATAATAGCCCGAACAGATATGCCTTATAACAGTCATAACTCCCAGCCCCAATCGCCCAAAAACACATTGATGGTCTCATTCAACAGGGCTCCTCAAGCACTATCTATGCTCTGAGTTTCAGAATTTTTCGCCTTTTGGTTCCTGAGATATAAGTAAAAAAACAAATTCCCATTCATTCAAACACTTCAACTGTAAAATGTAAGCTATAATACCACTGTTGTCCACTAGAGGGAGCAGCAGGATTACGCATGATCTTTTAATTCGCTTCAGTATTGGAAATAAACAAATGCTTTAAGAAGCAATCTTTTTTATTATGATGTTTTTTTTATTATTATGATATTTGTATATATTTTTTTTTTTTTATTATGATTATGAACGGTTTGATTGACATTAGTGATTCTTGAGGCAAAGTTGTTCAAGATGAGGAGATGAAGATATTTTCACAATATCACATCCTAAAAACATTGAAAACATATTTGTCTTTGTGTGTGTGTGTGTGTGTGTGTGTGTGTGTGTGTGTGTGTGTGTGTGTGTGTGTGTGTGTGTGTGTGTGTGTGTGGGTTTGTGTGTGTGTCTGTGTGTGTGTAAGCATGCTTAATGGAAAGAACATGAAGAAACTGCTTTGTTTTACTGGTGGATAAAAAAGTATTTCAAATGAAAGTGAGTCAATTAGTGGTCTTCTACTGCCCTCTGCAGGACATTCTACTTAATAAAATATTTTCATCTGTGCTTTTGCATTAGTTTTTGGACTATATCAAATTACTTGCATGAAAATCACCTATTATAACACAGTCATGTTTTGTCAAAGTTTATCACTTCATTTTTACTGAGCTCTCAGTTTGAACAATTCTGCCTCTCAGTGATTAATTTGAAATCTGAAAATGGTGTTATACAGAGGAGATTTGCAATTATCATTTTGTTACCTATCTTTTATTTTAAATATCTCCATCTACAACAAAATGTGTGTGCATGTGTGTGTTCAAGCATGGTTAGTGTATTAAGTATTATTGTTTAAGTATTATTGTTTTCATTTACATTTTAACCACCAGAAGAAGAACACTCATTGGTTCATTCTGCTCACTAAAATATTATTTTTAATTTTTTTTTCCATTTGAAATATTGTTTAAACTTAATAAAATCATTAAAATAACATTTCAAATCATATTTTGTCTGTTTATAAATCCCACAGACTCACATTGGCTGCAATACTAATGTTTTTGTAAAACACAGACCTGATAGTCTAATCTGTGTGTATTGTGCATATATTATTGATATTATTACTATTGCAAATCATGTTATTGTAACTCATATCTTAATAGAATATTATTTGTAATTTTAATTCTTTATTTCTTAAGTGTTTTTTTTTATGATTACTACAGATATTATCACCAAAGATATCAACTACACCTTCACTTTTAGTATTGACACGCTGCACACACAGCACAATCACACACTCACTAATGCATTCAAATAAATGTAATCTTACTGTGCTACTTTATTTGTACATGATTAGAATGAACAGAAATCTAAGACTATTTTTCTTCTTTTGTTAAAGCCATTTCAGACTCCAAGTAAGCATTATATTACTAATCATCTATTTTACAGGTGCCATACAATTGAAAACTGTATTTATCTTGGCATAGTTGAATGATAAGAGTTCTGGACATGGAACTGACATACCGTGAGCCTCAAACACCATTGTTTCCTCCTTCTTGTGTAAATCTCCTGTTTGCAAAAGACCGCTGAAAAATGAGTGAATCCCACCATAACACCGACTGTGACGTTGGAGTCAGGATCATTAATATTTATACCCCCCAAATTTGCATTTTCCAGTCCATGTTCTAGGCCAGGCAGTGTTAATGTGGACCTGCACAGCCGAATCATCAGAAGATCTGCAGGTATTGTGAAGAAGCAAGCAAGGACAATAGTGAAAATGGCAGATCATGGATATAAATGTTATGTCTGAGGCTGTGCTGTGGATTTGAGAACTTTTCATTCCCTTCCCACAAAACTGTCAACAGGCATGGTTGATGTTTACAACAGGATACCTCACCATTTTAATTCAAAGCTGTTAGTTTGCTCTTAACGGAGGCCGATCAGAACGAAACTCGATGGGCATGTTCGACTCGTGGCCCTAGAGGTCTGTAAGAATTTTGAAAAATCAGCCACTAGTTGACGCTAACAGGTTTTACGGCTATGTAATCACGTGATGCATATCATTTGATAGATCTCCTCATACTGAACAACTTTGCCTCAAGAACTACTGCTGTCAATCAATTTGTTCATTAAATACTTGCTATTATGTTAAAAACCTACTTTTGCGAACTAGTCCTAGGTTTTTCGCCCGATCGGAAATATACCAGTGCAGTACAATTCTCTGGAAGCTCTAGATTATTAATTATATAAAAAACTTTAACTTTACCCATTGGGTAGCCATAACAGGATCATTTAGAAAATGGGTATGGCAAAAAACACTCAAAAGCCTGTAAATCCTAAACAAAAACTCAGACAACTCACTAGACTGCCTTATGTGCTTAAAGACCCTAAATGCTTGAACCCCGCTAAATGCTGCTTGCGGCTTTAATTATTAGGGGTTCAAGCACGAAGTGCTGAAACCCTATTGTAATTGTGCTGATTTTTATTATTATTATTATTATTATTATTCTGCCGTAAAACGCATCGTGCAGCCCAAACCGTAAGGGCTAGAGCTTTGAAACTTTGCCATATGGTAGTACAAAAATCGAGGAGAGGTTATCAAATTATGACCCCGATTGGCCCATAGGTGGCGCTATAGCAACCAAAAGCGCGAAACTGCTCATAACTCCTAGACCGTAAGTCATAGACTCAAGTGTCTTATATCATTGGAAAGCTGGACGCCTGACGAACAAAACGTATATCTCCGATTTTATTTCCGCCATGATAGATTTTCCGCCATTTTGAATTTTGTCGAAAATCTACTTTTGCGAACTAGTCCCTGGTTTTTTGCCCGATCGGAACCAAACCAGTGCAGAATTGTTCTCTGGAGTCTGAATATCAATAATTATCAAAAAAAAGTTGAAATTTCGATTCACGGTCGCTAGGGGGTGCAAAATTAACGTTGTGGGAGGAGCCTATTTTACTAAAATGGCTATAACTCCAGAAGTAAAAGAGGTATTTTAACCAAACCTGGTACACATGTGTAAGACGTCAATATGAGGTCACGGTAAAAAAATCGCGGCGATTGGTCACATGGTGGCGCTATAACATGAAAAAAACATAAAACAGGCTATAACCACCTGACCGTTAGTCCGATTGACTTGAAAATTGGTATGCAGTGTCTTGGTCCAAGGTGCCATGTATGTCTATGAGGACATTGGTGTATCTCAAAAAACATGGCCGCCATCGGCCAATGAAGTTTGAGCACCTATTAGACAAGGTTAACGGAGGCCTATCGGAACGAAACTCGGTGGGCATGTTCGACTCATGGCCCTAGAGGTCTGTAAGAATTTTAAAAGAAATCGGCCACTAGTTGGCGCTAACGAGTTTTATGGCTCTGTAATCACGTGGTGTTACACTTATTGTCACAAAATGCATACCATTTGATAGATCTCCTCTTGTTGAACAACTTTGCCTCAAGAACCATTGCTGTCAATCAAACCGTTCATTAAATATTCGTAATTATGTTAAAAACCTACTTTTGCGAACTAGTCCTAGGTTTTTCGCCCGATCAGAACCAAACGAGTCTAGGACAATTCTATGGACTCTCAAGATCAATAATTATCAAAAAAAAGTTGAACTTTTGCATTTTTCGCATGGGTATATTGGGTCATAAAGAAAATGGGCGTGGCAAAATGCACTCAAAAGCCTATAAATCCTAAACGAAAACTCAGAACTTCACGAAAATTGGTGAGCTTATGTGCCATAACATCATTAACAAGCATGCAAAATTTCATGGAGATCGGACTATAGATGGTGCTATAACTGTTAAAAAGCTTTAAAAAACACATATTTCCTATGGTAAATTGCCTGTATTGGCTGTAAATGGACTTTTCCATCTATTATTTCAGTGGTTAAAAGCTTTCTAAATAAATCTTAATGTCTTAAATGCTTATGTGCCTAAAGGCCTTAAATGCTTGAACCCCGATAAATGCTGCTTGCAGCTTTAATTATTATTATTATTATTATTCCGCCGTAAAACGCATCGTGCAGCCCAAACCGTAAGAGCTGGAACTTTGAAACTTTGACAGATGGTAGTACAAAAATCGAGGAAAGGTTCAGAGATTATGACCCCGATTGGCCCATAGGTGGCGCTATAACAACCAAAAGCGCGAAACTGCTCATAACTCCTAGACCGTATGTCGTAGACTCAAGTGTCTTATATCATTGGAAAGCTGGACGCCTGACGAACAAAACGTATATCTCCGATTTCATTTCCGCCATGATAGATTTTCCGCCATTTTGAATTTTGTCAAAAATCTACTTTTGCGAACTAGTCCCTGGTTTTTTGCCCGATTGGAACCAAACTAGTGCAAAAATGTTCTCTGGAGACTGAATATCAATAATTATCGAAAAAAAGTGGAAATTTCGATTCACGGTCGCTAAGGGGCGCCAAAACGTACGTTGTGGGAGGGGCCTATTTTACTAAAATGGCTATAACTCCCGATGTAAATGAGGTATCTTCACCAAACTTGGTACACATGTGTATGAGCTTACTCTGGGGTCACAGTAAAAAAATCGCGACGATTGGCCTCATGGTGGCGCTATAAAATGAAAAAAACATAAAACAGGCTATAACCACCTGACCGTTAGTCCGATTGACTTGAAAATTGGTATGCAGTGTCTTGGTCCAAGGTGCCATGTATGTCTATGAGGACATTGGCGTATCTCAAAAAACATGGCCGCCATTGGCCAACGAAGTTTGAGCACCTATTAGACAAGGTTAACGGAGGCCGATCGGAACGAAACTCAATGGGCATGTTCGGCTCATGGCCCTAAAGGTCTGTAAGAATTTTGAAAGAAATCGGCCACTAGTTGGCGCTAACGAGTTTTACGGCTCTGTAATCACGTGGTGTTACAAATATCCACACAATATGCATATCATTTGATAGATCTCCTCATCCTGAACAACTTTGCCTCAAGAACCATTGCTGTCAATCAAACTGTTCATTAATTATTCATTAATATGTTAAAAACCTACTTTTGCGAACTAGTCCTAGGTTTTTTGCCCGATCGGAACCAGACCAGTCTAGGACAATTCTCTGGACTCTCTAGATCAATAATTATCAAAAAAAGTTGAACTTTTGCATTTGGATGGCTGTAATAGGGTAATTTATAAAATGGGCGTGTCAAAATACATTAAAAAGCCTATAAATCCTAAATAAAAACTCAGAACTTCACAAAAATTGGTCAGCATATGTGACATAACATCATTAACAAGCATGAAAAATTCTATGGAGATCGGACGATAGGTGGCGCTATAACTGTTAAAAAGCTTTAAAATCATATATTTCCTATGGTAAACTGCCTGTATTGGCTGTAAATGGTCTTTTCCATCTCTGATCATATAATTTTCATATCATAATGTTCAAAACTAGTGCAATACAATTCTCTGGACTCACTAGATCAATAATTGTCAGAAAAAGTTGAACTACTTCATTTGGATAGCTATAATAGGTTCACTTCAAAATCTGGCCTTTACCAAGTGTCCCCGAAAGCCTATATCTCTTTAATCAATGCTCAGACCTTCTTAAAAACAAGTCAGAACGTGTGAAATATCACCCTGAACAAGCATGAAAATTTTCAGACAGATCGGACAAAATTTGCCTCTATAACAGTTAAAAAGGTGAAAATGATATGAATTAATGGCATGTTAAGCCAATAAGTGGTATTTTACTGCCCCCTGCTGTTTAAAATAGTCATTTTCTCATATTGGTATTGGTATCAGCCATGGTAAATCATGATAAATTATGGTGTGTGTGTGTGTGTGTGTGTGTGTGTGTGTGTGTGTGTGTGTGTGTGTGTGTGTGTGTGTGTGTGTGTGTGTGTGTGTGTGGTACAAATATAACAAAGGTTTTATTTTCCAACATGAAAACAAACATAACAGAGTGCTAGTGCACAAACAATAACCGACAATGATAATGGATGAGAGGGGAACTTAAATACACAGATCAAGACAAGGACAACAGGTGACGGTTATGATGATGAGGAGCAGGTGATGATGAGGAGGGTGATGAGGAGCAGGTGCAGGTGATGACGACAGATGGTGAATGTGATGAAGACATAAGATGAATGTGATGAAGGTGAATGTGACACCAATATCACTGAAACATTTGTGTGTGTGTGTGTGTGTGTGTGTGTGTGTGTGTAGCATTATTGTGTGTAGCATATGTAGCAAGTATGCATTATGGAGTTAACATGGAAACACTGGTTTGCTTTAGTGCAGAAAACTGGTCAAAATCATGAGGTTTAAAGTGAAAGTGAGCCAATAAGTGGTCTTCTACTGCCCTCTGCTGGCCATTCTACTTAATTAAATTTTTCCACATGTGCTTGCATTTATACTTGAATACACACTAAAAATCACTTATATAGCAATAACTATTATAACATAATCATATTTTGTCAGTGTTAATCACTTTATTTGCACTGACACTTCAAATAATTGCTAGTAATGTGGTAAATCATGGTAAATCATGGTTAACTATGCTGTGTGTGTGTGTGTGTGTGTGTGTGTGTGTGTGTGTGTGTGTGTGTGTGTGTGTGTGTGTGTGTGTGTGTGTGTGTGTGTGTGTGTGTGTGTGTGTGTGTGTAAGCATGCATTGAGTTAACATGGATAAACTGGTTTGCTTTAGTGCAGAAAACTGGTTTAAAGTGAAAGTGAGCCAATAAGTGGTCTTCTACTGCCCTCTGCTGGCCATTCTACTTATTAATGAAATATTTCAACATGTGCTTGCATTCATACTTGAATACACACTAAAAAAATCACTTATATAGCAATAACTATTATAACACAATCATATTTTGTCAGTGTTAACCACTTTATTTGCACTGACACTTCAAATAATTGCTAGTAATGTGATAAATCAGGCTAGAAACATGGTAAATCAAAGTAAATAATCCTAGATTGTCGTTTATCTCCTGGTAAATAATACTAGAACGTGGTATATCATGGTAAATCATGGTTAACTATGCTGTGTGTGTGTGTGTGTGTGTGTGTGTGTGTGTGTGTGTGTGTGTGTGTGTGTGTGTGTGTGTGTGTGTGTGTGTGTGTGTGTGTGTGTGTGTGTGTGTGTGTGTGTGTGTGTGTGTGTGTGTGTGTGTGTAAGCAGGCATTGAGTTAACATGGAAAAACCGGTTTGCTTTAGTGCAGAAAACTGGTTTAAAGTGAAAGTGAGCCAATAAGTGGTCTTCTACTGCCCTCTGCTGGCCATTCTACTTAATAATGAAATATTTTACATGTGCTTTTGCATTCATACTTGGACACACACTAAAAATCACGTATATAACTAACTATTATAACACAATAATATTTTGTCAGTGTTCATCACCTCATTTGCACTGACACTTCACATATTTGCTAGTAATGTGGTTAATCATGCTAGAAACATTGTAAATCATAGTAAATAATACTGAAATGAGGTGTATCAAGGTAAATCATGCTAGAATCCTAATAAATCATTCTGGAACATGGTATATGATAGTAAATCATGCTAGAATCATATTAAATAATTCTAGAATGTGGCAAATCGTTGTGGGAGGAGCCTATTTTACTCAAATGGCTATAACTCAAGAAGTAAATGAGATATCTTCACCAAACTCAGTACACATGTGTATGGGTTCAATTTGAGGTCACAGTAAACAATTCTATGGAGATCGGAGCATAGGTGGCGCTATAACTGTTAAAAAGCTTTAAAACCATATATATCCCATGGCAAATTGCCTGTATTGGCTGTAAATGGTCTTTTCCATCTATTATGTCAGTGGTTACATGCTTGCTAAATAAATCTTAATAACTTTTGATGCTTTTGTGCTTAAATGCCTTAAAGGCCTTAACTGCTTGAACCCCGATAAATGCTGCTTGCAGCTTTAATTATTAGGGGTTCAAGCACGAAGTGCTGAAACCCTATTGTATTTGTGCTGATTTTTATTAGGGGTTCAAGCACGAAGTGCTGAAACCCTATTGTATTTGTGCTGATTTTTATTATTATTATTAGGGGTTCAAGCACGAAGTGCTGAAACCCTATTGTATTTGTGCTGATTTTTATTATTATTATTATTAGGGGTTCAAGCACGAAGTGCTGAAACCCTATTGTAATTGTGCTGATTTTTATTATTATTATTAGGGGTTCAAGCACGAAGTGCTGAAACCCTATTGTAATTGTACTGATTTTTATTATTATTATTAGGGGTTCAAGCATGAAATGCTGAAACCCTATTGTAATTGTAAGGATTCGTAAAACGCATCGCGCAGGACAAACCGTAAGGCCTAGAGACTTGAAACCTGGCCAGATGGTAGGCCTCAATTTGGGGACAACCTGTCAGAGTATGACCCCGATTGGCCCATAGGTGGCGCTACAGCAACCAAAAGTTCAAAATCGCTCATATCTCTTAGACCGTTTGTCCCAGGATCAAGTGTCTTATATCGTTGGAATCCTTGGCTCAAGGCGGACAAAATGGCTATCTCCGATTTGGATGTAGGCAGGGAAAATTTTCTGCTATGTTGACTTTTGTCCAGAACCTACTTTTGCGAACTAGTCCCTGGTTTTTCGCCCGATCGGAACCAAACCAGTCTAGGACAATTCTCTGGACTCTCTAGATCAATAATTATCAAAAAAAAGTTGAACTTTGGCATTTGCGTGGCTGTAACAGGGTCATTTAGAAAAGGGGCGTGGCAAAATACGCTCAAAAGCCTATAAATCCCAAAGGAAAACTCAGAACTTCACCAAAATTGATGAGCATATGTGTCAGAACATGGTGAGGAAGCATGCAGAGTTTCATGGAGATCGGACCATAGGTGGCGCTATAACTGGCAAAAAGCCTTCATTCTTATTAGGGGTTCAAGCATGAAATGCTGAAACCCTATTGTAATTGTAAGGATTCGTAAAACGCATCGCGCAGGACAAACCGTAAGGCCTAGAGACTTGAAACCTGGCCAGATGGTAGGCCTCAATTTGGGGACAACCTGTCAGAGTATGACCCCGATTGGCCCATAGGTGGCGCTACAGCAACCAAAAGTTCAAAATCGCTCATATCTCTTAGACCGTTTGTCCCAGGATCAAGTGTCTTATATCGTTGGAATCCTTGGCTCAAGGCGGACAAAATGGCTATCTCCGATTTGGATGTAGGCAGGGAAAATTTTCTGCTATGTTGACTTTTGTCCAGAACCTACTTTTGCGAACTAGACCCTGGTTTTTCGCCCGATCGGAACCAAACCAGTCTAGGACAATTCTCTGGACTCTCTAGATCAATAATTATCAAAAAAAAGTTGAACTTTGGCATTTGCGTGGCTGTAACAGGGTCATTTAGAAAAGGGGCGTGGCAAAATACGCTCAAAAGCCTATAAATCCCAAAGGAAAACTCAGAACTTCACCAAAATTGATGAGCATATGTGTCAGAACATGGTGAGGAAGCATGCAGAGTTTCATGGAGATCGGACCATAGGTGGCGCTATAACTGGCAAAAAGCCTTCATTCTTATTAGGGGTTCAAGCATGAAATGCTGAAACCCTATTGTAATTGTAAGGATTCGTAAAACGCATCGCGCAGGACAAACCGTAAGGCCTAGAGACTTGAAACCTGGCCAGATGGTAGGCCTCAATTTGGGGACAACCTGTCAGAGTATGACCCCGATTGGCCCATAGGTGGCGCTACAGCAACCAAAAGTTCAAAATCGCTCATATCTCTTAGACCGTTTGTCCCAGGATCAAGTGTCTTATATCGTTGGAATCCTTGGCTCAAGGCGGACAAAATGGCTATCTCCGATTTGGATGTAGGCAGGGAAAATTTTCTGCTATGTTGACTTTTGTCCAGAACCTACTTTTGCGAACTAGACCCTGGTTTTTCGCCCGATCGGAACCAAACCAGTCTAGGACAATTCTCTGGACTCTCTAGATCAATAATTATCAAAAAAAAGTTGAACTTTGGCATTTGCGTGGCTGTAACAGGGTCATTTAGAAAAGGGGCGTGGCAAAATACGCTCAAAAGCCTATAAATCCCAAAGGAAAACTCAGAACTTCACCAAAATTGATGAGCATATGTGTCAGAACATGGTGAGGAAGCATGCAGAGTTTCATGGAGATCGGACCATAGGTGGCGCTATAACTGGCAAAAAGCCTTCATTCTTATTAGGGGTTCAAGCATGAAATGCTGAAACCCTATTGTAATTGTAAGGATTCGTAAAACGCATCGCGCAGGACAAACCGTAAGGCCTAGAGACTTGAAACCTGGCCAGATGGTAGGCCTCAATTTGGGGACAACCTGTCAGAGTATGACCCCGATTGGCCCATAGGTGGCGCTACAGCAACCAAAAGTTCAAAATCGCTCATATCTCTTAGACCGTTTGTCCCAGGATCAAGTGTCTTATATCGTTGGAATCCTTGGCTCAAGGCGGACAAAATGGCTATCTCCGATTTGGATGTAGGCAGGGAAAATTTTCTGCTATGTTGACTTTTGTCCAGAACCTACTTTTGCGAACTAGACCCTGGTTTTTCGCCCGATCGGAACCAAACCAGTCTAGGACAATTCTCTGGACTCTCTAGATCAATAATTATCAAAAAAAGTTGAACTTTGGCATTTGCGTGGCTGTAACAGGGTCATTTAGAAAAGGGGCGTGGCAAAATACGCTCAAAAGCCTATAAATCCCAAAGGAAAACTCAGAACTTCACCAAAATTGATGAGCATATGTGTCAGAACATGGTGAGGAAGCATGCAGAGTTTCATGGAGATCGGACCATAGGTGGCGCTATAACTGGCAAAAAGCCTTAAAACCATATATATCCCATGGCAAATTGCCTGTATTGGCTGTAAATGGTCTTTTCCATCTATTATGTCAGTGGTTACATGCTTGCTAAATAAATCTTAATAACTTTTGATGCTTTTGTGCTTAAATGCCTTAAAGGCCTTAACTGCTTGAACCCCGATAAATGCTGCTTGCAGCTTTAATTAGGGGTTCAAGCACGAAGTGCTGAAACCCTATTGTAATTGTGCTGATTTTTATTATTAGGGGTTCAAGCACGAAGTGCTGAAACCCTATTGTAATTGTGCTGATTTTTATTATTATTATTAGGGGTTCAAGCACGAAGTGCTGAAACCCTATTGTAATTGTGCTGATTTTTAGGGGTTCAAGCACGAAGTGCTGAAACCCTATTGTAATTGTACTGATTTTTATTATTATTATTAGGGGTTCAAGCACGAAGTGCTGAAACCCTATTGTAATTGTACTGATTTTTATTATTATTATTATTATTATTATTCTGCCGTAAAACGCATCGTGCAGCCCAAACCGTAAGAGCTGGAACTTTGAAACTTTGCCAGATGGTAGTACAAAAATCGAGGAAAGGTTCAGAGATTATGACCCCGATTGGCCCATAGGTGGCGCTATAACAACCAAAAGCGCGAAACTGCTCATAACTCCTAGACCGTATGTCGTAGACTCAAGTGTCTTATATCATTGGAAAGCTGGACGCCTGACGAACAAAACGTATATCTCCGATTTCATTTCCGCCATGATAGATTTTCCGCCATTTTGAATTTTGTCAAAAACCTACTTTTGCGAACTAGTCCCTGGTTTTTTACCCGATTGGAACCAAACCAGTGCAGAAATGTTCTCTGGAGACTGAATATCAATAATTATCGAAAAAAAGTTGAAATTTCGATTCACGGTCGCTAAGGGGCGCCAAAACGTACGTTGTGGGAGGGGCCTATTTTATTAAAATGGCTATAACTCCCGAAATAAATGAGGTATCTTCACCAAACTTGGTACAGATGTGTATGAGTTCAATTTGGGGTCACAGTAAAAAAATCGCGACGATTGGCCTCATGGTGGCGCTATAACATGAAAAAAACATAAATCAGGCTATAACCACCTGACCGTTAGTCCGATTGACTTGAAAATTGGTATGCAGTGTCTTGGTCCAAGGTGCCATGTATGTGTATGAGGACATTGGCGTATCTCAAAAAACATGGCCGCCATCGGCCAATGAAGTTTGAGCACCTATTAGACAAGGTTAACGGAGGCCGATCAAAACGAAACTCAATGGGCATGTTCGGCTCATGGCCCTAGAGGTCTGTAAGAATTTTAAAAGAAATCGGCCACTAGTTGGCGCTAACGAGTTTTACGGCTCTGTAATCACGTGGTGTTACAAATATCCACACAATATGCATATCATTTGATAGATCTCCTCATCCTGAACAACTTTGCCTCAAGAACCATTGCTGTCAATCAAACTGTTCATTAATTATTCATGAATATGTTAAAAACCTACTTTTGCGAACTAGTCCTAGGTTTTTTGCCCGATCGGAACCAGACCAGTCTAGGACAATTCTCTGGACTCTCTAGATCAATAATTATCAAAAAAAAGTTGAACTTTTGCATTTGGATGGCTGTAATAGGGTCATTTATAAAATCTGCGTGGCAAAATACACTAAAAACCCTATAAATCCTAAATGAAAACTCATAACTTCACAAAAGTTGGTGAGCATATGTGACATAACATCATTAACAAGCATGCAACATGTTATGGAGATTGGACCAAAGGTGGCGCTATAACAGTTAAAAGGCTTTTAAACCATATATTTCCTATGGCAAACTGCCTGTATTGGCTGTAAATGGTCTTTTCCATGTCTGATCATATAATTTTCATATCATAATGTTAAAAACTATCGCATAACCATTCTCTGGACTCACTAGAACAATAGTTGTCAGAAAAAGTTGAACTTCTTCATTTGGATAGCTATAATAGGTTCACTTCAAAATGTGGCCTTTACCAAGTGTCCCCGAAAGCCTATATCTCTTTAATCAATGCTCAGACCTTCTTAAAAACAAGTCAGAACGTGTGAAATATCACCCTGAACAAGGATGAAAAATTTCAGACAGATCGGACAAAATTTGCCTCTGTAACAGTTAAAAAGGTGAAAATGATATGAATTAATGGCATATTAAGCCAATAAGTGGTATTTTACTGCCCCCTGCTGTTTAAAATAGTCATTTTGTCATATTGTTCTATAATTTATATTTAGACTTTATAAAATCCCTATTTTAACATTTACAATTACATTTACTCAAAATCCATCTGTTAAAGTATTAGTATTGACAGTTTGATCACATCATATATTTCAAATATCTGTATCTACAACATAATGTGTGTGTGTAGTCTTAGGTTTCTAAATAAATTCTGAATAATCTGATTAATAGCTTACAAAGACTTTGTGAAATGTTTATAGACCATTGAAATATATGAACCAAACCAGTCTAGGACAATTCTATGGACTCTCTAGGTCAATAATTATCAAAAAAAAGTTGAACTTTTGCATTTTTCGCATGGCTATAACAGGGTCATTTAGAAAATGGGCGTGGTAAAATGCACTCAAAAGCCTATAAATCCTAAACGAAAACTCAGAACTTCACAAAAATTGATGAGCATATGTGTCAAAACCTGCTAAAGAAGCATGGAAAATTTTATGGAGATCGGACCATAGTTGGCGCTATAACTGTTAAAACGCTTTAAAACCATATATTTCCTATGGTAAATTGCCTGTATTTGCTGTAAATGGTGTCTTCTTTCTATTATCATATAATGTTCATATCATAATGTTCAAAACCAGTGCAGCACAATTCTCTGAACTCTCTAGATCAATAATTATCAGAAAAAAAGTTTAACTTCTTCAAAAGGTGATTTTATATGAATATAATGACATATTAAGCCAATAAGTGGTATTTTACTGCCCCCTGCTGTCATTTCATCATACTACTCCCTAATATTGTTATAAAATTCATATTTAGACTTTATAAAATCATTATTTTAACATGTACAATCACATTTTGTCAAAACTCATCTATTGAGTATTACTATTGACAATTGTGTTACACTGAGATATGGAAATGGACGAAAGTAAATGAATGAAATGAAACGAAAGTATAACGGCATTTAAGCCACGCCCCCGAATACAAATTCATTCATAACTCGAAAACGGAAAGTCGTTGCGCGCTCAAATTTTGATGGTGAGGACCTCTCCGGGCTCTTGATCGAAACGTGTCGTCGCGGGCCTCGGGAGCATCGCCAGCCCGCGGGACCCCCGATTTTGAACGGCCATTACTCCAGACCCAGACCACCCCGAACATTGTGTGAGAGCTCGTTGGAAAGGGCCCGTCCTTGGCTAGCTTCGATTCAAATGTGGTGTTATTTGCCCTGGGCATTCCAGAGATAATAGACCGAACAGATATGCCTTATTACAGTCATAACTCCCAGCCCCAATCGCCCAAAAACACATTGATGGTCTCATTCAACAGGGCTCCTCAAGCACTATCTATGCTCTGAGTTTCAGAATTTTTCGCCTTTTGGTTCCTGAGATATAAGTAAAAAAACAAATTCCCATTCATTCATTCAAACACTTCAACTGTAAAATGTAAGCTATAATACCACTGTTGTCCACTAGAGGGAGCAGCAGGATTACGCATGATCTTTTAATTCGCTTTCAGTATTGGGAAATAAACAAATGCTTTAAGAAGCAATCTTTTTTTATTATGATGTTTTTTTTTTATTATATTTGTGTATATATTTTTTTTTTTAATTATGATTATGAACGGTTTGATTGACATTAGTTATTCTTGAGGCAAAGTTGTTCAAGATGAGGAGATGAAGATATTTTCACAATATCACATCCTAAAAACATTGAAAACATATTTGTCTTTGTGTGTGTGTGGATGTGTTTGTGTTTGTGTTTGTGTGTCTGTGTGTGTAAGCATGCTTAATGGAAAGAACATGGAGAAACTGCTTTGTTTTACTGGTGGATAAAAAAGTCTTTCTAATGAAAGTGAGTCAATTAGTGGTCTTCTACTGCCCTCTGCAGGACATTCTACTTAATAAAATATTTTCATCTGTGCTTTTGCATTAGTTTTTGGACTATATAAAATTACTTGCATGAAAATCACCTATTATAACACAGTCATGTTTTGTCAAAGTTTATCACTTCATTTTTACTGAGCTCTGAGTTTGAACAATTCTGCCTCTCAGTGATTAATTTGAAATCTGAAAATGGTGTTATACAGAGGAGATTTGCAATTATCATTTTGTTACCTATCTTTTATTTTAAATATCTACATCTACAACAAAATGTGTGCGCATGTGTGTGTTCAAGCATGGTTAGTGTATTAAGTATTATTGTTTAAGTATTATTGTTTTCATTTACATTTTAACCACCAGAAGAAGAACACTCATTGGTTCATTCTGCTCACTAAAATATTATTTTTCATTTTTTTTTCCATTTGAAATATTGTTTAAACTTAATAAAATCATTAAAATAACATTTCGTGTGTGTGTGTGTGTGTGTGTGTGTGTGTGTGTGTGTGTGTGTGTGTGTGTGTGTGTGTGTGTAAACATGCATTATGGAGTTAAAATGGAAAAACAGAAAAATGGTGAAAATCAAGAAGTTTAAAGTGAAAGTGTGCAAATATGTGGTCTTCTACTGCTCTCTGCTGGCCATTCTACTTATTAATGAAGTCTACTCACATATGCTTTTACATTCATTAGACACTAAAAATCACTTATATAACAATAAGACACTAAAAAATCACTTATATAACAATTACTATTGTAGCACAATCATGCTAGAATCATAGTAAATAATACTAGAATGTGGTAAATTGTTGTGGGAGGAGCCTATTTTACTAAAATGAAGAAGTAAATGAGATATCTTCACCAAACTCAGTACACATGTGTATGGGTTCAATTTGAGGTCACAGTAAACAATTTTATGGAGATCGGACGATAGGTGGCGCTATAACTGTTAAAAAGCTTTAAAACCATATATTTCCTATGGTACATTGCCTGTATTGGCTGTAAATGGTCTTTTTCATCTATTATGTCAGTGGTTAGATGCTTGCTAAATAAAACTAAGAACTTTTGATGCTTTTGTGCTTAAAAGCCTTAACTGCTTGAACCCCGATAAATGCTGCTTGCAGCTTTAATTAGGGGTTCAAGCACGAAGTGCTGAAACCCTATTGTAATTGTGCTGATTTTTATTATTATTATTATTATTATTATTCTGCCGTAAAACGCATCGTGCAGCCCAAACCGTAAGGGCTAGAGCTTTGAAACTTTGCCATATGGTAGTACAAAAATCGAGGAGAGGTTATCAAATTATGACCCCGATTGGCCCATAGGTGGCGCTATAGCAACCAAAAGCGCGAAACTGCTCATAACTCCTAGACCGTAAGTCATAGACTCAAGTGTCTTATATCATTGGAAAGCTGGACGCCTGACGAACAAAACGTATATCTCCGATTTTATTTCCGCCATGATAGATTTTCCGCCATTTTGAATTTTGTCGAAAATCTACTTTTGCGAACTAGTCCCTGGTTTTTTGCCCGATCGGAACCAAACCAGTGCAGAATTGTTCTCTGGAGTCTGAATATCAATAATTATCAAAAAAAAGTTGAAATTTCGATTCACGGTCGCTAGGGGGTGCAAAATTAACGTTGTGGGAGGAGCCTATTTTACTAAAATGGCTATAACTCCAGAAGTAAAAGAGGTATTTTAACCAAACCTGGTACACATGTGTAAGACGTCAATATGAGGTCACGGTAAAAAAATCGCGGCGATTGGTCACATGGTGGCGCTATAACATGAAAAAAACATAAAACAGGCTATAACCACCTGACCGTTAGTCCGATTGACTTGAAAATTGGTATGCAGTGTCTTGGTCCAAGGTGCCATGTATGTCTATGAGGACATTGGTGTATCTCAAAAAACATGGCCGCCATCGGCCAATGAAGTTTGAGCACCTATTAGACAAGGTTAACGGAGGCCTATCGGAACGAAACTCGGTGGGCATGTTCGACTCATGGCCCTAGAGGTCTGTAAGAATTTTAAAAGAAATCGGCCACTAGTTGGCGCTAACGAGTTTTATGGCTCTGTAATCACGTGGTGTTACACTTATTGTCACAAAATGCATACCATTTGATAGATCTCCTCTTGTTGAACCACTTTGCCTCAAGAACCATTGCTGTCAATCAAACCGTTCATTAAATATTCGTAATTATGTTAAAAACCTACTTTTGCGAACTAGTCCTAGGTTTTTCGCCCGATCAGAACCAAACGAGTCTAGGACAATTCTATGGACTCTCAAGATCAATAATTATCAAAAAAAAGTTGAACTTTTGCATTTTTCGCATGGGTATATTGGGTCATAAAGAAAATGGGCGTGGCAAAATGCACTCAAAAGCCTATAAATCCTAAACAAAACCTCAGAACTTCACGAAAATTGGTGAGCTTATGTGCCATAACATCATTAACAAGCATGCAAAATTTCATGGAGATCGGACTATAGATGGTGCTATAACTGTTAAAAAGCTTTAAAAAACACATATTTCCTATGGTAAATTGCCTGTATTGGCTGTAAATGGACTTTTCCATCTATTATTTCAGTGGTTAAAAGCTTTCTAAATAAATCTTAATGTCTTAAATGCTTATGTGCCTAAAGGCCTTAAATGCTTGAACCCCGATAAATGCTGCTTGCAGCTTTAATTAGGGGTTCAAGCATGAAATGCTGAAACCCTGTTGTAATTGTGCTGATTTTTATTATTATTATTATTATTATTCCGCCCTAAAACGCATCGTGCAGCCCAAACCGTAAGAGCTGGAACCTTGAAACTTGGCCAAATGGTAGTCCTCAATTTGGGGAGAACCTATCAAAATATGACCCCGATTGGCCCATAGGTGGCGCTATAATGACCAAATTTACTACATTGCTCATAACTCCTAGACAGTTTGTCCTAGAGTCTCAATTTTAGCATCACTGTGATCCCTGGATCCAGACGGACAAAATGGCTATCTCCAAATTGCTCTACGAGCAAAAAAAAAATTCTATGGGCAATTTAGTGAAAAACCTACTTTTGCGAACTAGTCCTAGGTTTTTGGCCCAATCGGAACCAGACCAGTCTAGCACAGTTCTCTGGAGTCTCTAGATCAATAATTATCGGAAAAAAGTTGAACTTTTGCATTGGCCTGGCTGTAACAGGGTCATTTAGGAAAGGGGTGGGACAAAAAAACACTCAAAAGCCTATACAACCTAAGGGAAAACCCCAAACTTCACAAAAATCGATGAGCAGATGTGTCAGAACATGGTGAAGAAGCATGCCAAGTTTCGTGAAGATCGGACAATAGGTGGCGCTATAACTGTCCAAAACGTCTCTTCTTATTAGGGGTTCAAGCATGAAATGCTGAAACCCTGTTGTAATTGTGCTGATTTTTATTATTATTAGGGGTTCAAGCACGAAGTGCTGAAACCCTATTGTAATTGTGCTGATTTTTATTATTATTATTATTATTATTATTCTGCCGTAAAACGCATCGTGCAGCCCAAACCGTAAGGGCTAGAGCTTTGAAACTTTGCCATATGGTAGTACAAAAATCGAGGAGAGGTTATCAAATTATGACCCCGATTGGCCCATAGGTGGCGCTATAGCAACCAAAAGCGCGAAACTGCTCATAACTCCTAGACCGTAAGTCATAGACTCAAGTGTCTTATATCATTGGAAAGCTGGACGCCTGACGAACAAAACGTATATCTCCGATTTTATTTCCGCCATGATAGATTTTCCGCCATTTTGAATTTTGTCGAAAATCTACTTTTGCGAACTAGTCCCTGGTTTTTTGCCCGATCGGAACCAAACCAGTGCAGAATTGTTCTCTGGAGTCTGAATATCAATAATTATCAAAAAAAAGTTGAAATTTCGATTCACGGTCGCTAGGGGGTGCAAAATTAACGTTGTGGGAGGAGCCTATTTTACTAAAATGGCTATAACTCCAGAAGTAAAAGAGGTATTTTAACCAAACCTGGTACACATGTGTAAGACGTCAATATGAGGTCACGGTAAAAAAATCGCGGCGATTGGTCACATGGTGGCGCTATAACATGAAAAAAAACATAAAACAGGCTATAACCACCTGACCGTTAGTCCGATTGACTTGAAAATTGGTATGCAGTGTCTTGGTCCAAGGTGCCATGTATGTCTATGAGGACATTGGTGTATCTCAAAAAACATGGCCGCCATCGGCCAATGAAGTTTGAGCACCTATTAGACAAGGTTAACGGAGGCCTATCGGAACGAAACTCGGTGGGCATGTTCGACTCATGGCCCTAGAGGTCTGTAAGAATTTTAAAAGAAATCGGCCACTAGTTGGCGCTAACGAGTTTTATGGCTCTGTAATCACGTGGTGTTACACTTATTGTCACAAAATGCATACCATTTGATAGATCTCCTCTTGTTGAACAACTTTGCCTCAAGAACCATTGCTGTCAATCAAACCGTTCATTAAATATTCGTAATTATGTTAAAAACCTACTTTTGCGAACTAGTCCTAGGTTTTTCGCCCGATCAGAACCAAACGAGTCTAGGACAATTCTATGGACTCTCAAGATCAATAATTATCAAAAAAAAGTTGAACTTTTGCATTTTTCGCATGGGTATATTGGGTCATAAAGAAAATGGGCGTGGCAAAATGCACTCAAAAGCCTATAAATCCTAAACAAAAACTCAGAACTTCACGAAAATTGGTGAGCTTATGTGCCATAACATCATTAACAAGCATGCAAAATTTCATGGAGATCGGACTATAGATGGTGCTATAACTGTTAAAAAGCTTTAAAAAACACATATTTCCTATGGTAAATTGCCTGTATTGGCTGTAAATGGACTTTTCCATCTATTATTTCAGTGGTTAAAAGCTTTCTAAATAAATCTTAATGTCTTAAATGCTTATGTGCCTAAAGGCCTTAAATGCTTGAACCCCGATAAATGCTGCTTGCAGCTTTAATTAGGGGTTCAAGCACGAAGTGCTGAAACCCTATTGTAATTGTGCTGATTTTTATTATTATTATTATTATTATTATTCTGCCGTAAAACGCATCGTGCAGCCCAAACCGTAAGGGCTAGAGCTTTGAAACTTTGCCATATGGTAGTACAAAAATCGAGGAGAGGTTATCAAATTATGACCCCGATTGGCCCATAGGTGGCGCTATAGCAACCAAAAGCGCGAAACTGCTCATAACTCCTAGACCGTAAGTCATAGACTCAAGTGTCTTATATCATTGGAAAGCTGGACGCCTGACGAACAAAACGTATATCTCCGATTTTATTTCCGCCATGATAGATTTTCCGCCATTTTGAATTTTGTCGAAAATCTACTTTTGCGAACTAGTCCCTGGTTTTTTGCCCGATCGGAACCAAACCAGTGCAGAATTGTTCTCTGGAGTCTGAATATCAATAATTATCAAAAAAAAGTTGAAATTTCGATTCACGGTCGCTAGGGGGTGCAAAATTAACGTTGTGGGAGGAGCCTATTTTACTAAAATGGCTATAACTCCAGAAGTAAAAGAGGTATTTTAACCAAACCTGGTACACATGTGTAAGACGTCAATATGAGGTCACGGTAAAAAAATCGCGGCGATTGGTCACATGGTGGCGCTATAACATGAAAAAAACATAAAACAGGCTATAACCACCTGACCGTTAGTCCGATTGACTTGAAAATTGGTATGCAGTGTCTTGGTCCAAGGTGCCATGTATGTCTATGAGGACATTGGTGTATCTCAAAAAACATGGCCGCCATCGGCCAATGAAGTTTGAGCACCTATTAGACAAGGTTAACGGAGGCCTATCGGAACGAAACTCGGTGGGCATGTTCGACTCATGGCCCTAGAGGTCTGTAAGAATTTTAAAAGAAATCGGCCACTAGTTGGCGCTAACGAGTTTTATGGCTCTGTAATCACGTGGTGTTACACTTATTGTCACAAAATGCATACCATTTGATAGATCTCCTCTTGTTGAACAACTTTGCCTCAAGAACCATTGCTGTCAATCAAACCGTTCATTAAATATTCGTAATTATGTTAAAAACCTACTTTTGCGAACTAGTCCTAGGTTTTTCGCCCGATCAGAACCAAACGAGTCTAGGACAATTCTATGGACTCTCAAGATCAATAATTATCAAAAAAAAGTTGAACTTTTGCATTTTTCGCATGGGTATATTGGGTCATAAAGAAAATGGGCGTGGCAAAATGCACTCAAAAGCCTATAAATCCTAAACAAAAACTCAGAACTTCACGAAAATTGGTGAGCTTATGTGCCATAACATCATTAACAAGCATGCAAAATTTCATGGAGATCGGACTATAGATGGTGCTATAACTTTTAAAAAGCTTTAAAAAACACATATTTCCTATGGTAAATTGCCTGTATTGGCTGTAAATGGACTTTTCCATCTATTATTTCAGTGGTTAAAAGCTTTCTAAATAAATCTTAATGTCTTAAATGCTTATGTGCCTAAAGGCCTTAAATGCTTGAACCCCGATAAATGCTGCTTGCAGCTTTAATTATTATTATTATTCCGCCCTAAAACGCATCGTGCAGCCCAAACCGTAAGAGCTGGAACCTTGAAACTTGGCCAAATGGTAGTCCTCAATTTGGGGAGAACCTATCAAAATATGACCCCGATTGGCCCATAGGTGGCGCTATAATGACCAAATTTACTACATTGCTCATAACTCCTAGACAGTTTGTCCTAGAGTCTCAATTTTAGCATCACTGTGATCCCTGGATCCAGACGGACAAAATGGCTATCTCCAAATTGCTCTACGAGCAAAAAAAAAATTCTATGGGCAATTTAGTGAAAAACCTACTTTTGCGAACTAGTCCTAGGTTTTTGGCCCAATCGGAACCAGACCAGTCTAGCACAGTTCTCTGGAGTCTCTAGATCAATAATTATCGGAAAAAAGTTGAACTTTTGCATTGGCCTGGCTGTAACAGGGTCATTTAGGAAAGGGGTGGGACAAAAAAACACTCAAAAGCCTATACAACCTAAGGGAAAACCCCAAACTTCACAAAAATCGATGAGCAGATGTGTCAGAACATGGTGAAGAAGCATGCCAAGTTTCGTGAAGATCGGACAATAGGTGGCGCTATAACTGTCCAAAACGTCTCTTCTTATTAGGGGTTCAAGCATGAAATGCTGAAACCCTATTGTAATTGTGCTGATTTTTATTAGGGGTTCAAGCACGAAGTGCTGAAACCCTATTGTAATTGTGCTGATTTTTATTAGGGGTTCAAGCACGAAGTGCTGAAACCCTATTGTATTTGTGCTGATTTTTATTAGGGGTTCAAGCACGAAGTGCTGAAACCCTATTGTAATTGTACTGATTTTTAGGGGTTCAAGCACGAAGTGCTGAAACCCTATTGTAATTGTGCTGATTTTTATTATTATTATTATTATTATTATTCTGCCGTAAAACGCATCGTGCAGCCCAAACCGTAAGGGCTAGAGCTTTGAAACTTTGCCATATGGTAGTACAAAAATCGAGGAGAGGTTATCAAATTATGACCCCGATTGGCCCATAGGTGGCGCTATAGCAACCAAAAGCGCGAAACTGCTCATAACTCCTAGACCGTAAGTCATAGACTCAAGTGTCTTATATCATTGGAAAGCTGGACGCCTGACGAACAAAACGTATATCTCCGATTTTATTTCCGCCATGATAGATTTTCCGCCATTTTGAATTTTGTCGAAAATCTACTTTTGCGAACTAGTCCCTGGTTTTTTGCCCGATCGGAACCAAACCAGTGCAGAATTGTTCTCTGGAGTCTGAATATCAATAATTATCAAAAAAAAGTTGAAATTTCGATTCACGGTCGCTAGGGGGTGCAAAATTAACGTTGTGGGAGGAGCCTATTTTACTAAAATGGCTATAACTCCAGAAGTAAAAGAGGTATTTTAACCAAACCTGGTACACATGTGTAAGACGTCAATATGAGGTCACGGTAAAAAAATCGCGGCGATTGGTCACATGGTGGCGCTATAACATGAAAAAAACATAAAACAGGCTATAACCACCTGACCGTTAGTCCGATTGACTTGAAAATTGGTATGCAGTGTCTTGGTCCAAGGTGCCATGTATGTCTATGAGGACATTGGTGTATCTCAAAAAACATGGCCGCCATCGGCCAATGAAGTTTGAGCACCTATTAGACAAGGTTAACGGAGGCCTATCGGAACGAAACTCGGTGGGCATGTTCGACTCATGGCCCTAGAGGTCTGTAAGAATTTTAAAAGAAATCGGCCACTAGTTGGCGCTAACGAGTTTTATGGCTCTGTAATCACGTGGTGTTACACTTATTGTCACAAAATGCATACCATTTGATAGATCTCCTCTTGTTGAACAACTTTGCCTCAAGAACCATTGCTGTCAATCAAACCGTTCATTAAATATTCGTAATTATGTTAAAAACCTACTTTTGCGAACTAGTCCTAGGTTTTTCGCCCGATCAGAACCAAACGAGTCTAGGACAATTCTATGGACTCTCAAGATCAATAATTATCAAAAAAAAGTTGAACTTTTGCATTTTTCGCATGGGTATATTGGGTCATAAAGAAAATGGGCGTGGCAAAATGCACTCAAAAGCCTATAAATCCTAAACAAAAACTCAGAACTTCACGAAAATTGGTGAGCTTATGTGCCATAACATCATTAACAAGCATGCAAAATTTCATGGAGATCGGACTATAGATGGTGCTATAACTGTTAAAAAGCTTTAAAAAACACATATTTCCTATGGTAAATTGCCTGTATTGGCTGTAAATGGACTTTTCCATCTATTATTTCAGTGGTTAAAAGCTTTCTAAATAAATCTTAATGTCTTAAATGCTTATGTGCCTAAAGGCCTTAAATGCTTGAACCCCGATAAATGCTGCTTGCAGCTTTAATTATTATTATTATTATTTTTCTTCTCCGCTAAAACGCATCGTGCAGCCCAAACCGTAAGAGCTGGAGCTTTGAAACTTTGCCAGATGGTAGTACAAAAATCGAGGAGAGGTTAT